>NC_135333.1:110297333-111497333 GCF_023851605.1 Tamandua tetradactyla
ATTATTTTATACTCAGTGACTGGAAATTCACGACTTCTAAGCAGTTGATTGTTCTTGCAGAGGTAAGGGGACTGATCCTTTCAGACATATGTCCCATCAAGCTCTAATTCTCCTCCATCAATGTTTCTTGTTCTAATGTTCCTCCCTTTGCTGATGTCATTCTTCTTTCCTATAATTCTTTTTCCTCTCTGCTAATCCAAATCTCTATGTCTTTCCGATCCAGCTTAAAGTTTATCCCTAAATGATGTCTTCACTGAGGCATCTCATCTCCAATAATCTTTCCCCTAGAATTCTTTCAGCATTCTTGTTTGTACCACTCTACCAAATATTTTCCTATATTTTGCCATATAATTTTCTCTATCTCATGTTTGCAAATCTTGTCTCCTTAATTATACCAAAGCCCCTTGAGGGCAGGAGTTGTATCTTCTCCCAATGCAAAAAAACAGGACATTTACTAAATGTGTGATCTTGGCTAAGTTATTTAACAATTTTAAGACTCAGTGTTATAACTAGTAAATGGGAATTATGATGCCTGCATTAGAGGGATGTTGAGACAATCAAGTGAGACAATGTTTTGAGAGCAAGAAAATATTATGAAGCAAGAAACATTTTACAGAGGTTAAGCATTGTTAACTTCTTTAAAAATGGTGGCAGAATGTATACACGGAATAGCATGCTGAGATTCCTTAATGACCTTATTATGGCAGTATTAATTATATGTCACACCTAGAAACAATTCATTAAAGCTCAAATTCAAGTTTTAAATGAGACTACAAGGCACTCATACTGAATTGAATGTTTCAGATCTGAATTTTGTTTCTGGCATTGCCATGAAATTTGTGATGTAATGTAACTTCAAGCTCATTTTGATAATTTAAGACCTTTTCCAGCTCTAAATATATGACTCACAAATGAAAAGAGTATGTTACCAATATCTTTGAACCTCAGTTTTGTTATCTGTGAAATGGGAAATGCTGACATAAACAAATTCCTTTAAAATAAGTTTATAGAATGAACATCCAAAAAAACATTAATCCTGCCAGAAGTCTCTGTGGGGAAAGAAGGTTCCTTGGAGAAAGTTGTATACTATTTAGTGATTTCCCCCCAGTATTAACAAAGCACATTATCATATTAAATGCTCTGGGAAGTAAAGAAATCAGTTTAACTTGATTAATTTTTTTTATTTTGAAATACTTTTGAACTTACAGGACAGCTACAAAAAATAATACAAACCCCATACAAAGAACTTCAACATAATTATACACCTCCTCCCTACCCATACCCAGATTCAACAGTTTTAACATTTTGCCACATTTGTTAACTTGATTTTAACCCGTATTTCCTGAACTTATTTGGACATGGAATAGTTTTCTCAGATAACCTTTATTTTTCATCCTATGAAACAAATTTTCTGAGTAACACTCTTTGGACTGCCAGCTTGAATATTCTTAGGTCCTGGAGGTGGTGAGAGCAAAGGGAAAAAGTACCGCTTTATGAGATGTTCTCTGCTGGTCTTTGTGCCTGCTGTGGCTTCTAGCTTCAGTGAACAGAGACTTAAAAAAAAGGTTTCTTAATTACAAGTTTCCAAGATAATTAGTTCAATTTCTGTAACTCTGAGTGTAGTTTAACTTTCATCTCTTTTTCTTCTTAATAAAAATATGAAATCTGACAGTCACTTGAGATACAAAATATCAACTCAAGTAGAAATAAAACAAAACATAAGAAAAGTTCTGATCTCAAGGTTCCATTTGAAAATCTATCACATTTGGTCAGGTTAAGACCTGTAGAAAATATCTGCCAAGATGAAGATTATGTCATGATTTATCTTTAGTTCTAGTTCTGCCACTTGATTATTAGAGAACTTGGGATAAATTAATTCTTTTTTTTTTTTTTTTTTCACATGGGCAGGCATCGAACCCGGGTCCTCTGGCATGGCTTGCCTGCTGAGTCACCGTGGCCTGCTCTAAATTAATTCTTTAGCTGCACTGTGACATACGGATGCTATTTCAAAATGATCTTAAGTTTTAATACTTAGCAGCTACTCTCATCATTTTAGAAATTTGGCTCTTTTTGTGTTTTCTTCAGAATAAATGACAAACATATATATATTGCATTTATTACAACATTTTCTCTACAATATTGTTTATAGACAGACTGATACAGTGCCTAGATCAATGCCTGCCGCTCATTGGGTACTTAAGCTTGTGATTATTTAAAGGTAGGCAATTATCAATTTGTTTTATTGTGAAGAACAGTATACATAATGGAAAATGTATATGTAGTATAAAGAACAATAATAAAATATTTGTAACCCAGGTCAAAAATATATTTTTAAACATTCATTTAATGTACTTTTAGAGGAGAGGTTGAGCATTGCCTGGAGAAAGGGTGAAGGTGGGCTGTGAATGGTAGAGCCCCTCTTGCAAACCTCACTCTATGGGTACTCACTTTTTTGAAGAGCTTACTCCCACCCCCACCCCAGGGCCTTAGCTAGTGTTCCCCCCACCCCCATTCAGAACTCTCCCTTAGAGTAGATCTGTTAAATACAACAGTCTCCATGTGGTGAACTTTCCAGTGATGTCTGAACAGCTCTCACAGACTGAGGGGCTAGGTGTGCTCCTTAATTCACTTCCTTCTTTGCGAGCTATCCACATATAAAGTGTCTGCCATTAGACCAGGGGCTCTCTCAGGACTATAAGATTTCCAAGAGTGGGGTCTTTATTTTCCTCCAAAAAGAATATGTATTGATTTTGTCACAAAGGACCCCAGAAAGAAGGCATTTGATGACTGCCTTTTGGTGGTGTGAAATCAGTCACCATGGAATTGTATTCAAGGCTCAGGTCATATTATCCTCTTCTCACTCTGCTTGGGAAGGGAAATCATGATGGAATTGGTCAATCATTCCTCTATTTCTACACTTTGCACTTTTCGGTTTCAGCACCTATCACATGCTATTATAGTTAATTATTTAATAGCTTTTATCCTCCTTTACAATTGGATACTCTACCTGAGGGTAACGATCTCGTTTCATTCTTCTTCCTGACCCAATGCCTAGATCAATGCCTGTGGCTCACTGAGTACATAGGTTAATTTAGTGTATGAAAAGACAGCAGATATTTGGATGGTGTCCTCTATTTGAATCTTTGAAAGAAGATTCAATAGTAAGCAATACATCGTATAGTACCCTAATTAGGATGATTTTGGGCATATCTCTATCCTTAGTTTCTTTAGAACTGTTAAATGATATAGGTGGGTTAATTAATCATTATTAACCCGGGTCAGTGAGCTCCAGAGGATTTTTGACACTGCCTCTACCCATGCAAAATAAATACAAGGATCAAATTACTTCATAGAGATCTGCTACTTCATTACATGTACTGTGACTGTAATAAAAATCGTGTGGAACACAAAACTACTGTGCCTGCGGTTGTCTAGCTATACACACTTTTCGGGGTTGTTCTTTGTGCCTGTTCGGGGCCCTTTATGCTTGGCCTCAATTAAAAAAAAATACGGGGTTAGATTCTGATCAATTTTTTTCAATGTTGATTGTTTAATTCTCAGCATGTAGCTGCTCCTAACAGAATGACCACTGATCAACTGACAGTGGGGTGAGTGCCTCACACATGCAGGACACTTGTTTGAAAGATAAATATTATGGATGGCTCCGGCCCTGGGGAGGCTGGAAGATAAAAGAAGTATTCAACTTTTGATTCGATGGGCACTGTGACTGACCACAACCGTATACCAGAAATCTGACTCAGAAGCTGATTTGAGCACCGTGTCCGGTAGTGGTGGTCACCAAGGTGGAGAATCCCGTTTACCCCTGGGATTATCCTGGATCTGGTCAGCCCCTCCAGCCCCGGAGTCCAGGAGCTCCCAGAAGGCTAAGCGGCCGCGTGGCGTGGAGGCTTTATCGCTTCCCGCCGGCGGCGGCCCTGAAATGGCCTTTTGGAGTAAAACTTGGGTCGAGAAGGAGGCGAGAGGGTAAATTTTTGGAAGATCTTCGCGGCTAAGTTGTGAGTGGTGCAGACGAGGGAGATCAGAAAGACCTTCTCCTCGCCAGCGCCCAGTGAGAGAAACCGCTCGCGAAGTACCCCTTGAGGCGCCCGGCTTCGGCAACCTCCGGAGGAGTTTCGGCTCTTTCCGTCAGTTCCAGCTCAGGCCCTCAATTCCCCCGACACGAGTAAACCCCCACCTCCCCACGCCCCCGCTTTGTCTGGGTAAGGGCTGTTACGACTCTCGCGAGCCCGTGTACCCTCCTCGGTAATTCCCAATCTCCAGGCTCGCTCGAACTCCCTCAACTAGGGCGCGCGACTGGGCGGGGACTGTGAGGCTAGAGGGACCAGGTCTCTAGAGGCGCGACCTCGATAACACGACTATTGATGTCCGTTCCCGCCCGGCGCCTCTCCACTCGAAAGTGTCCAGCGCGCGTACCATCTCACTCTCACCCCTCACTCGCGCGCCGGTTGGCTCCAACGGCCTCGAGCTTGGCGCGTCGGGTTCGCGCCGGCGCGAGCACGCGCCCTGCGCGCTGGCTGGCTGGCTGGCTGGCTGGCGCGCACGCGCCTAAGCGGGCGCCGGGGCGGGGCGAACGGCTCGAGCCCCGGCGAGGGTCGGTGTGGATCCGCAGGCACTCCGGCCCCTAGCCGCGGCTGTGATTTCCAACCGGCCGCCGGGCCGAGTAGGGAAGCGAGGAAAGACGGCTGTGGGGGCGGGGCGGCGTCCTGTTCTGGAGGAGCTTGGGGAGGAGCTCGGCGGCTGCGGCGGCTCTAAAATAGAAGGAGAAGGAGGAGGATATCCTTTCCTCTTCTCAGACCCGGGAGCGTCCCGGACGCAGAGCCCGGAACTGGGGGGACGCGGCGACTGCGGAGTCTAGGTGAGGCTGGGGGTGCGGGGCGAAGGGGTTGGCGGGTACTGAAGGGGGTCACAGAGATGCAGAGAGCGGATTTGGGGGGTGGGGAGGACAAAGGGGAAGAGGGCAGTTGTTGGGGGTGGGGGTACGGAAGGGAGGGGTACACGAGCCCTTTGGGACTAGGAGAATCCAGAGGGTGAAAGGTTTCTGGGGTCGAATGGGGGTCGTTGCACACGGGTCACAGTCTGGGTTTGAAAAAAAGGTATAGGCCGGGAAAACAATGTGATAAGGGGAGGGACTCTTGGTGTAAACGTGTGTGGGATATTGGATGTTAATAAACAAGAAAGATCGGAAAGAATGAAAAGGTCATTTGAGATGAGAACTATAGTGAATTGAAAATGCAGTGGGGATGCGTCAGGTCATCTGCGTGGTTGTTGGAGGTCCTTAGAATTTGGGGGCAATATGGGATTTGAAAATAAAGGATGGAAGGACTTTCTTGGAATTAAGGCGGGTGGGAGGGGGACAGACGGAATGAAAAATGAGCAGAGAGGGACAGAAATACGATAGATGCTGTTTGGGCTTGAATTAAAGCAGAAGGGTAGATACAATCAGAGAATGGAGGGTAGGTGGATTGTCGTGACATCTTTCTCCGAATACATCCAGGATGATTGGGTTCTTTTAGAAGGTGGATCTTTCCCAGGCTTGTCCCTCTGTTAAAGAGTAGAAGCCACTTTTAATGACTTGGTTACCATTTATAGTCTATTTCATTGGTAAAGTATGCTTATAATATTTCTTCTCTTTCCAGCGGGTTACTGTACAGTGATTTACCTGCGGTTAATGAAGCAGGAGAGGATAGAGCAACAAAAATAGTCATAGTGCTCTGAGTTAGGTCAGTGGTATACCGTGAAGTTCAGGGTGTTTGGGGGAAAACCAAGAGGTTTTTTTCCTAGTTGAATCAAAAGGTGATAAATAGCCTTGATGAATCTTAAGTTATCAGTACTTTGTTAGAATGGCAGTTTCTCACTGAGAAATTTTCATGCTAATGGGAGAGAGCTTGGATTCTGCTACAACGTATTGTTTCTTGATGTGGATTTCAAATTATCAGGCTGCCTCATACCTTCCGGTTTGAAGTAAGGTGATTTAAGAAAATTGTGGTGAAGTACTTACAGAATTATGAACTTTGCATTTCCTTGATACTTTTACTTAGATTTCCAGCCCAAATTTAGAATGGTACTGGATAGAAGATTGCTCATTTTGAAATTGTAATTACTATTATGTGTTCGTAATTAATCTATGCTAAGGTTTTATTTGTTGGTAATTAAATTTTGCTTACTCATCCAAGACTTCTGGGAATTCATCAGTTTATGCTTCTCAGCTTGTCAGATGGCAGCATTAGGCTACTTTACAAAGGTTCAAAAGTAATGTTCTAAATTGTCACTTTTCTTATGTTGTAAAAACTGAACAAAGCAAGAAGTGAGTGTGGTATCTTTACTATTGATGATGTGGCTCTTTATGGATCTCTTACAGTGGACTAGGCGATGTACTAAGATTTTTTTGCATGCATTATCTCTTTTAATCCTCACAATATCTATAAAATAGATCCCGTTTATATTTTTAAGATTATGAAGTTATCAATTTAAGATTATAATAAATTATATCTGTTACTATATAATGAGATTAAATAGTTTTCTAAGGTTACAGAGCTAGTAAATTACAAAGCTGAATTCAGACCCAGCTGTTGGATGAGTTCTTTAAATCTTCCCTGTCTCGTAATTCTTCCTGCATTCCACCCCCCCCCATCTCGGTTGTAGTACAAGTGCCAAGAATTGGTTGATCTTGGGTCTAATATAATAATACTTTGGATGGATTTTGGGTTAGTGGACATCATCTGTAAGGTTTATTGAAGGTTCATTGCTCTTGGGGTCCTAGTAATAAGGCTAGATACATTGTATTGCTCTGAGTTTATCCTGTAAGCACACTTAATTTTCTGTTTAGTTTAGTGTACTGCTGAAGTACTGTGCTTACGTGGCACTCTTTCTTGTAAAAGTCTTAACAGCCAATTGTGGAGCCAAAACCAATTAACTCTAGAAAACATTCGAAAACTGCTGAGTACTTAAGTACCCTCCAAGCACCTGTTGAGTTGACAGTTGTTACTGGCATTACCTCTAAATATAAATGGGGTCCTCTTAGAAACTAGAAGTGAAACAACTAGAACTGAAACAGCTGGGGTGTGAGGGAGACGTCATAAGTTTCTGGCCAAAACATCAGCATTAGGCCCTGGAGGCTGATCCAGGAGCAGCCAAGGCCTACAGATGCTAGTGAATGACTGAAGGGAATTTTTATTTGTTGAAAATGAAAACTAGGCACTAAACTCAGTGCGCTTTATAATCTTATGAGATTTCCAAATAATCCTTATAAAGTAGTTGTAAGTATTATCCTTATTTTTCAGATGAGGCTCAGAAAGTTTAAGCAACCTGTACCAGGCCATGCATTAATGCCAGTGAAGGAAACTTGTATACACTTTTTTTTTTTCCAATATGTAACTTGCAGTTTCCCACTGCAGAGCCACCATGGTGAAGCTGGAAACTAAAACTCATTCTTTAGGCTCCACTTTGCCTCTCTGTTAGAAGTAAAACTGATTTTTTCAGTCTTGCTGCTTTCATTGGAAACTTGAAGGAAAAGCTTGTATTTTTCAGATTAACCCTTGGAAAGGGGAGCCTGTTCATTATATTCGCAGATGATCTCCTGTAGAATACAATTCAGCTTCTTTGTTTTCTTAGTGCATATCTGCAGCAACAGGAAAATGGCATGTCCATCCCTCCTTTTATGAGCTCCTTACCCTTCAGATTAGTAGTATAGGCTATTTCCTATTTTTAAATCTTGAAATATTTCAGAGCCATGTATGACAGTGGACAGTTTGACAGAATGACAGTGAAACATGGCTCTTAGAGTGGCCACAAAGATTTGATCATTATTCTTGCTTACTTTTTTTTACTTCTAATAATTAAAACGGACAATTTATTAAAAAGGTAATTAGTCTCTAACTTATGAAAAACATTTATATAAGTAAAAAACTTATATTATGTTATGATTACAACTATGTGTTTTAAAAATAACCAGATGCTTTTTTCTTTTTAAAGCAAATCCTCAGGTATAAAAGCAATAACGATAGCATTCATACAATTGTGATGATTAAATGAGTTAACTTAGGAAAAGCACTTAGTGCCTGGTTATGTATTCTGCGTGTGTTAGTTATTATTATCAAATGAAAAAATTCAAAATGAAATAATGTGATGTAATTTTTCACCAAATTGGTCAAGTTTTTAAGTCCTCCCTTAATTTAAGCTAATCTGAGAAAATGTATGTTTCTTATGTGGCGTTTAATGTTCCCATGACTATCCCTGTTTAATACAGAGTGTTATACTTACTAGTGAGAAGCTGAATTTCCTCATCTGAACTCTCCAGGGTTTTTCACTATCTGTCTTTCACACAGAAACAAAAGAAGAGCCTCATTACTTTCTTTATTTTTAATTAATTAAAAAAATTTTTTTTAAATACCAAAAAACACCAAACGCAAACATTCTTAACTTTTGATCATTCTGTTCTACATATATAATCACTAATTCACAATATCATCACATAGTTGCATATTCATCATCATGATCACTTCTTGGAACATTTGCATCTATTCAGAAAAAGAAATAAAAAGAAAACAGAAAAAAATTCATGCATAACATACCCCTTACCTCTCCCTTTCATTGATCACTAGCATTTCAATGTAAATTTATTTTAACATTTTGTTCCCCCTATTATTTATTTTTATTCCATATGTTTTACTCCGTCTGTTGACAAGGTAGATAAAAGGAGCATCAGACACAAGGTTTACACAATCACACAGTCACATTGTGAAAGCTATATCATTATACAATCATCTTCAAGAAACATGGCTACTGGAACATAGCTCTACATTTTCAGGCAGTGCCCTCCAGCCTCTCCGTTACATCTTGACCAACAAGGTGATATCTATTTAATGTGTAAGAATAACCTCCAGGATAACCTCTTGACTCTGTTTGGAATCTCTCAGCCATTGACACTTTATTTTGTCTCATTTCACCCTTCCCCCTTTTGGTCAAGAACGTTTTCTTAATCCCTTGATGCTGAGTCTCACCTCATTCTAGGATTTCAGTCCCACGATGCCAGGAAGGTCCACATCCCTGGGAGTCATATCCCATGTAGACGGGGGATGGTGGTAAGTTTGCTTGTTGTGTTGGCTGGAGAGAGAGGCTACATCTGAGCAACAAAAGAGGTTCTCTTGGGGGTGACTCTTAGGCCTAATTTTAAGTAGGCTTGACCTATCCTTTGTGGGGTTAAATTTCATATGAACAGACCCCAAGATTGGGGTAAGAGCCTCATTTCTTATCCCTGGTTGCTTACCTCATCAGAGTGAGGCAAACAGTGACTCTGAGAAAGTTTGCAGAGACTTAACTCAGATTAGTTTCACAAATTGGTACACAGAAGGCTTAGTAAACATTAGTTGAATAATAAGGGGATGACAGTAAATTAATGCTTTAAAAGTTTTCAGGATTTGGCCGTTCCTCAAAAAGTTAAACATAGAATTACCGTATGACCCAGTACTTATACTCCCAGCTATATTCACACCCTTCATGAAGAATTGAAAACAGAGGAGGGGCCAAGATGGCGGCTTAGCAATGTGCGTGTTTTAGTTCGTCCTCCAGAACAACTGCTAAATAACCAGAAACAGTACAGAACAGCTCCTGGAGCCACGTCAGTGACCGAACACACAGCGTACCCGTCTGGACCAGCTGAACTGGCTGTGAGCCTCCCCAGAACCGTGAGTTCCCCAAGCTGCGGCGGCTGGCTTCTGGCACCCCTCCCCCACAGGCAGCTTCCCAGAGGAAAGGAAAGAGACTCTAAACCTGGTCAAGGCAGAAATCTCTCATTGGGCTCATGGAAAAAGAGGAAAGGGGAGGAAACAGAGGTTTTAGTGGCTGTGTTTCTACGGAGACTTGGCTGCCTGTTGATTCAGTGGCGGGACTTCTCGGGCTGCAACTGCCCCAGGCATAGGCAGAAACAGACTGCTTTCAGGGCTGTCTCCCGCCTGTGCCTTCCCCAGGGGAGGGGTGAAGCCCAACTCAGGTGGAATCCCTCCCTCAAGGAGTTCAGACCCCAGGGCTTGGCAACTTGAAGCCATTAAAAGCAGCCTACAACCTCTCCTCCATCTCCACCACGCCCCCAGCAGGGAGAATCTACCAAACTTAAAGGTGCTGCGACATCTTTTGCTGGTGGGACCCGCAGGCAGACAAGCACCACATACTGGGCAGGATAAGAAAAACAGAGCCCAGAGACTTCACCGGAGAGTCTTTTAACCTCCTGGGTCTCACTCTCAGGAAAAGCTGATGCAGGTGACTCCTTCCCCCTGATAGGAGGCCAGTTTAGTCTGGGAAAACCCGGCTGGAGTATATAATACCTACATAGACCCTCCTAAGGGTGGGGAGGGAAAAGGCACCATACAAGCAGGGCAAGATACAGGAAAACAAGAACTGAAAAATTATCCTCTGTTAAGCTAAACCTAAGCTAGAGGTCCAGAAAAAGCTGAACTGAAGGTCAAAGAACACATAGACAACAAATTCATCTAGCAAGAAAACCCTAGGTAAGAGAAGTGAAAACAATCTCCAGAATAAACTAATTAAGGTAATTAAATGTCTAGATGCCAGCAAAAAATAACAAATCACACCAGGAAAATTGAAGATATGGCCCAGTCAAAGGAACAAGCCAGTAGTTCAAATGAGATACAAGAGCTGAAACAATTAATTCAGAATATAAGAACAGACATGGAAAACCTCATCAAAAACCAAATCAATGAATGAGGGAGGATATGAAGAAGGCAAGGAAAGAACAAAAAGAAGAAATGGAAAGTCTGAAAAAACAAATCACAGAACTTATGGGAATGAAAGGTATAGTAGAAGAGATGAAAAAAACAATGAAAACCTACAATGGTAGATTTCAAGAGACAGAGATTAGGATTAGTGAACTGGAGGACGGAACATCTGAAATCTGACAAGAAACAGAAACTATAGTGAAAAAAATGGAAAAATATGAGCAGGGACTCAGGGAATTGAATGATAATATGAAGCGCACAAATATACGTGTTGTGGGTGCCCCGGAAGGAGAAGAGAAGGGAAAAGAAGGAGAAAAACTAATGGAAGAAATTATCACTGAAAATTTCCCAACTCTTATGAAAGACTTAAAATTACAGATCCAAGAAGTGCAGCATACCCCAAAGAGAATAGATCCAAATGGACATTCTCCAAAACACTTACTAGTCAGAATGTCAGAGGTCAAAGAGAACGAAAGGATCTTGAAAGCAGCAAGAATTGAAAACAGGCACTCAGATACTTGCACACCACTGTTCATAGCAGCAATATTCACAGTAGCTAAAAGGTGAAAACAACTCAAATGTCCATTGGCAGATGGATAGATTAACAAAATGTGGTATATGCATAACAGTGAAATATTATTCAGCCATAAAAAGAAATGCTGTTCTGATACATGCTACATAATCAGTGACAGAAATCACACACAAAAGGACAAATATTGTATGATTCCACTTATGTGAAATAACTAGAATAGGAAAATTCAGAGGAAATTCAGAGATTATCAGGCTAGGGAAGGAGAACTAGGTAATGTTCTAGTTTGCTAGCTGCCGGAATGCAATATACCAGAAACGAATGGCTTTTAAAAAGAGGAATTTAATGAGTTGCTGCTTTACAGTTCTAAGGCTGAGAAAATGTCTTGATTAAAAGAAGTCTGTAGAAACGTCCAATCAAAGGCATCCAGGGAAAGATACCTTGGTTCAAGAAGGCTGATGAAGTTCAGGGTTTCTCTCTCATCTGAGAAGGCACATGGTGAACACAGTCAGGGTTTCTCCCTCAGTGGGAAGGGCACATGGCAAGTACAGCATCATCTGCTAGCTTTCTCTTCTGGCTTCCTGTTTCATGAAGCTCCCTGGGAGGCGTTTTCCTTCATCATCCAAAGGTTGGTGGCTGGTGGACTCTGCTTCTCAAGGCTATGTCGTTCTGCTCTGCTCTTTCTGAATCTCTTTCATTCTCCAAAATGTTTCCTCTTTTATAGGACTCCAGAAACTTATTAAGACCCACCCAAGTGGGTGGAGACATGTCGTCACCTAATCCAGTTTAACAACCACTCTTGATTAAATCACATCTCCAGGGAGATGATCTGATTACAGTTTCAAACATACAGTATTGAATAGGGATTATTCTGCCTTTGTGAAATGGGATATAGATTAAAACATGGCTTTTCTAGGGGACATACATCCTTTCACACCAGCACAGGTGTGCTTAATTGGTACAGAATTTGTGTTTGTGTTGATGAAAAAGTTTTGGGAAATAGTACAGATAGGGATGGTAGCAAAACATTATGAAAATAATTAATATCACTGAGCTTTACACTTAGAAATGGTTAAAATGACAAATTTTGTTATATATATTTTGCTACACTAAAATTTAAAAAAGATAAAAACTTCCCTGGGATCTCCATGGCCCTACTGGGTACAATCCTAAATCTGGCATTTGAGATCTCATATGTTATCTTCTCTCTGAAAATAAATCATTAAATTTTGAGTGAATTTGAAAGCCTGTGGGTAACATTTGCTGGGCCTAGTTTTCGTAAGTATTATGTGTGAAGGACTTAGAATCTAACCAGAAAGCATCAAGATTGCTTTTAATAAAAAGTGTTGATATGTTAGAAATTGCCTTTGAATAGTATTATAATTGAAGTCCAAATATTGCCATCCTTATCTGTGTAGCATGGGATACTGAACTCTGTTGAGTAAGAGCCAGAGTGGGAGCCATGTAACTTTGGGTGGCATAAGAAGGGGAAGTTTCTTTGAAGAGGGGGGATCTTGAAGCTTCCTAGCTAGGAAATCAATCTTTTCATTCAGCAGTCTCGATTGAGTTCTACACTTCTGTCTCTGGGGCTGCTGTAAGCAAGGGAGGATCCAGCATGTGAAACAGAGAATTGCAGCTTTAAAACCATTTGGTTACTTTTAAGTGATGGTTTTATTATGTGCTCACCTGAAGAGAGCACTTGGCCTTGTGTACGAGGTATGCTACTTCCTCTACTGACTTTTCCTGTACTGTCCACAGGACACTTGTGCTGGAAATTATTAAGAAAGAAATTTTTACCCAGTTTCCATGGCTTTCTCTTAGCTTCTGCCTCCTTATATTTATGTACTATGACATCTGGCCAGCACATTAAAATGCATTTCAGCTTAGAAATAAATGTACTTTTGAAAATCTTGTGGATAATTCAGCTGGAGTTTCTGTTTGAGTATGAAATGTGTCCAATATGGAAGCAACTATTTATTATATACAAATATCTCCAGTCGCGCCTGGATGATCATCCTGAGAGCATTATATATCTGTATGTATTTGAAAAATGTGTCAGTGGTGCAGAGGTTTCAGCTCACTTTGCTGCTTTTGATTGAAATTCAGGGTCTGTTTTCGTTTAAAAATGTTTTACATATATGAGCTGCTCACTACTTACCTCCTTGAAAAAAAAGTTTGAGTGCCTGCTATATGCTTTAAATATTTCAGTCAGGTAGCTGTAATATTTGGACAGAATAGAAAGTAAAATTGGCTGAAGTCATTTGATTTCATTCTCTTCTGTCCTCCCTCTCTCCTTCCCTCTGTCCCTCTTTCTCTCCCTTTCATATATATATGAGTTGTCACATAGTATCAAATATGAAAAGGTTGAAATAACTGCGACAGTCCCTTAAGATAGTTCTAACCCTCCCATTTCATTTTTTTCTGAATGTCACAGAGGTTAATTATACCTGCAACTTGCTGCTTGAGATTATTGAGCTTCAAAGAGCCTTCAGGCTCATGTACAATTCTCTGAGGGCCTCAGAGATCTGGTGAGCCCACACTTAACTTGAAGGTGGTCTGTCTGAAACCCAGGCCAACTTCCTGTCAGTTGAATTGATTCTGGAAATATTTCTAAGTTTGTAAACACCTTATCTTTAGGTGGGTGGATATTAGGGATAGGCTAGGGGTTTTCACTCACTTTCCATGTTCATATCCACCACGGCACCCTGTGGAATGGGTTCTTGAGATATACATAATTTTCTACCCAGAATCTGCAGCAGCCCCAGGCCTTTAAAGCATTCTGCAGGGCCTTAAGATATAGCCATTAATTTAAAGGTAACTTCTGCAGTCATTGCCCTAGGACTAATTTGTGGTTAGGAACAAGTTGATTGAAGGTTTTGGGGGATTGCCAGGGATTGCGTAGGGCTTCTTACCCGCCCAAATCCTAGATTACAGCCTTGGATTTCTGATAAGGACATTTTTACACTGAGAAATTGATGTGATTACTAGTTGTGATTTGTGTATGTGTTGTGTGTGTGTATTTTCTTTAGAATTGGCTGAAGGATATTCGGGACTTGAGAAGAAAGAGTTTTGTGATAGGCCATATATGATTTTAGATAAATCAGGATAGATAAGTGAATTTGTGTTTTGTACTTGAAGATACTTCCAGTGATATTACTTTCTTTTGATCTGGATAGAACCAAAAAGATCAATTTGTAAAATCTCCAATCTTTTCTATCTTGAGTACATGTGGTGTGCCAAGTAGTAAATGACTTGCTGTTGTTTTAAGGCCTCCCTCAGTAGTAGAGCAGTACTTTTCCTTAAATTATCCATTTGGTCTCTGATTGCAACATGATATTGTGGTCAGCCTATGCCTGGCTCTTCCTGGCGGTCTTCTACTGTTACATTGATTCAGAATACACATTATAGTGTGTAGTGGAAGTGATTCTTCTTTTGCTTACTTTGGCTAATTCTCTTAAATCTCTGTAGTGAATTACCTTGGTAGCCTATCTGCCTATCCTGCATGAACCCTCGGTACAAGGATCTCATCATAAGAGGCTCATTCACATTTGATGAACACAGTGAAATTCACCTGAAACTAACTAGGTAGCTAAGGTATGGTACCTGAATGGTGGGTGGTACAGAACTATGTCAGCCAATTAACTTAGATCCAAAACTTGATCTCTTGTTATATCTTACTAGTCAGTACACAGTAGGTTTCTCGAGATGTTAAGTTGGCAATGCTGTAACAAGGCTTAGTTGGGTAATCTTTTTCACCTCTGTTACTTCTCAAAGGTTGTATTTTGTGTGAGCTTTTAAAAAGTTGATGTTTGACATTTGTTGTCAGTCTGTCAGCACATAGTGTTATGATGATCCTCTAAGTTAGGCTGAAGTATATTGTTATGTGATGTTATTGAATTTGGGAGCTCAGGAAACACCATAGCAATAGTGATTACATAAATGTGTGTGTTTGGGTGTCCAACCTGATGAAATAAAGAAAGCTTCTAAAAAAGGAGGGATATTTGGTACTCTCATCCTGATTACTTGTTGTTACTGAAATCTTACATTTCAGTGAAATTAAGTAGAATTCTAGTCAATTTTGTACATTACATTTTTGATTGGACAATGAAACTGAGGACACATGATCTTTTTATACTTTACTGTTTAATCATTTCCATTATGAAATGGCCCCAAATATAATTCTTTAGCTTCTTTGGCAGCTGAACAGTTCTTTTTCCTTTATTATATATGCCTCTAGTTATAAACGATGTATTGTGAATAAAAATTATCAGTATCTTTTACTTTACATTTTTGTCAGCAATTTTTTCTTTTTCTTTTTGTGGTAACATAAACAACATAAAATTTTCCATTTTAGCCATTTTCAAAAATGTAATTCAGTCGTATGAATTACATTCACAAGGTTGGGCCACCACTACCACCATCCATTACCAAAACTTTTCCATCACCTGAGACAGAAACTACTCACTAAGTATTAACTCCCCAGTCCCACCCCTGGTAAATAGGGAAGCCGTATAATGTCTTGGTTGGTTAAGAGTACAAGCCATTGGATATACAAATCTGGCTTTGAATCTTTATTCCTCTACCTGTTAGCTCTGTTGACTTGGTCAAGTCATTTAATTTTTCTGAGCCTGTGTTTCTGTGTCTGAAAAATGAGTGCAGTAGTAGCCTCTCCCACAAAGTTGTTGTGATGGTTGAATTTTTTTGTGTGGTGAAATTAACATAAAATTGGCCATTTTCAAATATACAATTCATTGGTATTCATCATTTCCACTGTAAAATTATTGACTAATCATTTCCATTATGAAATAGCCCCAAATATATTATTATATTCACAAAGTTCTGCAGCAGTCACCTGTCTGTTTCAGAACTTCTTCATCACTCCCAAAGGAGACCCTGTATTCATTAAGCAGACACCCCCATTTCCTCCGTCTCTCAGCCCTGGCAACTACCAGTTTGTTTTCTCTCTCTATGGAGTTACCTGGACATTTCATATAAATGGAATCATACAATATGGGATCTTTTGTATCTGGTTTCTTTAGTTAAGCCTAGCGTTTTCGAGATTCAACCATATTGTAGCATATATCAGTTTTTTTTATCCTTTTTTATGGCTGAATAATATTTCAGTATATGGATACATCACAATTTGTCTATTTTTCTCTTGATGGACATTTATTTCCACTTTTTGCCTATTATGAATAGTGCTACTATGAACATTTTTGTGCAAGTATTTGGTTGAATAACAGTTTTCACTTCTTTTGGGTATCTGTAGGAATGGAAATACTTGGTTATATGATAATTTCATGTTTAATTTTTTTGAGGAACTACCAAACTGTTTTCCACAATGGCTGTACCATTTTACACTCCTGTCAGCAATGTACAAGGGTTCCAGTGTCTCTCCATTCTCACCAACACTCTTGTTTTCCATTTTTTAAAATAGTAGCCATTGTAATGGGTATGAAGTGATATCTCATGTAGTTTTTTTTTTTTTTTTAACCTTTGCAGTTCATGCTTTCACTGCTTTCAGCTCTTCTGGGTATGTACCAAATAGTGGTATTGCCGGGTCCTAGGGCAACTCGATATTTAGTTTTCTGAGGAACAGCCAGACCGTCTTCCTCAGCGACTGTACCATTGTATATTCCCACCAGCAATGCATAAGTGTCCCAATTTCTCCACATCCTCTCCAGCATTTGTACTTTCCTGTTTGTTTAATAGCAGCCATTCTTACTGGTGTGACGTGGTATTTCATTGTACTCTTGATCTGCATTTCCCTTATAACTAGTGAGAATGAGCATCTCTTCATGTGCTTTTTAGCCATCTGTATTTCATCTCAAATACGGATGAGATTGGCTCTTCAGTCATATCTTTAGCCACTTTATAATTGGGTTGCTTGTCTTTTCTTGTTGAGTTGTATGATTTCTTTATGTATACAAGATATCCAACCTTTATCCAATGTGTAATTTCCAAATTTTTTCTCACATTGAGTTGGCTGCCTTTTCTCCTCTTTGACAAAGTCTTTTGAAGCACAAAAGCATTTGATTTTGAGGAGTTCCCATTTATCTATTTTTTCTCTTTTTGCATGTGCTTTGGGTGTAAAGTTTAGAAAGCTACCTCCTGTTACTAGGTCCTGAAGATGTTTCCCTACATTTTCTTCTAGGAGCTTTATGGTACTGGTTCTAGGTTTAGGTGTTTGATCCACTTTGAGTTAATTTTTGTATAGGGTTTAAGGTAAGGGTCCTCTTTTATTTTCTGTCTTTATATCCAGTTCTCCCATTCTCATTTATTGAAAAGACTATTTTGTCCCAGTTCAGTGGATTTGGGGACCTTTTTGAAGACCTGTTTACCATAGATTTGGTGGTCTATTTCTGTGCTCTCAATTCGATTCCATTGGTCAATACTTCTATCTTTGTGCCAGTACCATGCTGTTTTGACCACTGTGGCTTTATAAAGTTTTAAAATTGGGGAGTGTTAATCCTCCCACTTCTTTCTTCTTTTTTAGGATGCTTTTAGCTGTTTGGGGTCTCTTTCCCTTCCAGTTGAATTTGGTAACTAGCTTTTCCAAGTCTTCAAAGTAGGTTGGTGGAATTTTGACTGGTACTGTATTGAATCTGTAGATAATTTGGGTAGAATTGACATTTTAACTACATTTAACCTTCCTATCCATAAGCATGGAATGTCCTTCCACCTATTTAGATCTTCTTTGATTTCCTTGAATAATGTTACATAGTTCTTTGTGTGCAAGTCCTTTATGTCACTAGTTAAGGTCATTTCTAAATACTTGTTTGTTTAGTTGTTATTTTGAATAGAATTTTTTCCTTAATTGATTCCTTGGTTAGGTTGCTTATGTATAGAAACATAACTGATTTTTGCACATTAATTTTATAACCTGCCACCTTGCTGAATTTGTTTATTAGCTCAAATAGCTTTGTTGTAGATTTCTCAGGATTTTCCAAGTATAGTATCATGTCATCTGCAAATCATGAAAGCTTTACTTCTTCCTTTGAAGTTTGGTTGCCTTTTTATTTCTTTGTCCTATCTGATTGCTCTAGCTAGAACTTCTACTACAATTTTGAATAATAATGGTGACAGTGGGCATCCTTGTGTCATTCCCGATCTTAGGGGGGAAGTTTTCAGCCTCTCACCATTGAATACAATGCTGGCTGGGGTTTTTTTATATATGCCTTATATCATGTTAAGGAGGTTACTTTCGGTTCCTGCCTTTTGAAGTATTTTCATCAGAAAAAGATGTTGAAGTTTTTTTTCTTTAAGGATGTTGAATTTTGTCAAATGCTTTTTCAGCATCAATCGAGATGATTATATGATCTTTCCCTTTTGATTTGTTAATGTGCTGTACTAACATTAACAGCTTTTCTTGTGTTGAATCATCCTTGCATTCCTTTTATAAACTACACTTGGTCATGGTGTATAATTCTTTTAATGTGCTGTTGCATTCCATTTGCTAATATTTTGTTGAGAATTTTTGCATCTATGTTTGTTAGGGAGATTGGTCTGTATTTTTCCTTTCTTGTAGCATCTTTACCCAGTTTTGGTATTAAAGTGATGCTAGCTTCATTAAATGAGTTGGGTTGTGTTGTTCCTTTTCCCCCTAGTTTTTGGAAAAGTTTGAGCAGGATTGGTGTTAGTTCTTTTTGGACTGTTTGATAAAATTTCCCTGTGAAGCCATCTGGCTTTTCCTAGTAGGAAGATGTTTGATGCTTGTTTGAATCTCTTTGTGATTGGTTTGTTGAGATCTTCTATTTCTTCTTGAATCGGTGTAGCTTGTTTGTGTGTTACCAGGAATTTGTCCATTTCATATAAGTTGTCTAGGGGTATGTTTGTTGGTGTATAGTTGTTCATAGTATCCACTTATGATTTTTTTATCTTCAGGGTCTGTGGTAATGACCCCCCTCTTGTTTCTGATTTTGTTTATCTGCAAACTCTCTTGTTTTTCTATTGTTCCATCGGTTTTATTGATTTTTTCAAAGAACCAAATTCTGGTTTTATTTTATTGATACTTTCTATTGTTCTTTTGTTCTCCCATTCATTTAACTCTGCTTTAACCTTTGTTATTTCTCTACTTCTATTTGCTTTGGGATTAATTTGCTCTCCTTTCTTAAGTTCCTCCAAGTGAACAGTTAAGTGCTCAGTTTTTGCTCTTTCTTCTTTTTTATTAAAGGCATTTAGGGCAATAAATTTCACTCTCAGCACAGCCTTTGCTGCATCCTGTAAGTTCTGATATGTTCTATTCTTGTTTTCATTTGTCTCCAGTTAGCTACTGATTTCTCTAATAATTTCTTCTTTGACCCACTCATTGTTCAAGAGTGTGTTATTTAATCTCCATATATTTGTGAAAGTTCTTGTTCTTTGGTGGTTATTGATTTCCAGTTTCACTCCATTGGGCTCAGGGAAAGTGCTTTGAATAATTTCAGTGTTTTTAAATTTATAAAAACCTATTTTGTGTCCCAGCATATGATTTATCCTGGAGAATGACCTGTGAGCACTAGAAAAGAATATATATCCTGGTGTTTGGGGGTGTAATGACCTATATGTGTCTGTTAGGTCTAATTCATTTATCACATTGTTTAAGTTCTCTATTTAGTTGTTGATCCTCTGTCTCATTATTCTGTCTATAGAGGAGAATGGTGTATTGAAGTCTTCTGCTATTATTGTTGAAACGTCTACCACTCCCTTTAGTTTTGCCAATGTCCGTCTCATATACTCTGGAGCTCCTTGATTGGGGGAGCATAAACATTTATGATTGTTATTTCTTCTTGGTGAATTATCCCTTTTACTAATATATCGTGACTTTCGTTGTCTCTTATGATGCCTTTGCATTTAAGGTCTATTTAGTCTGTTATTAGTCTAGCTACTCCTGCTTTATTTTGGTTACAGCTTACATGGAACATTTTTTTGTCCTTTCACTTTTCAATCTGTGTGCTTTTGTCTAAGATGAGTCTCTTGTAAGCAGCATATAGATGGATTATATTTCTTAATCTGCCAATCTGTGTTTTTTAATTGGTACATTTAGTCCATTAACATTCAAAGTTGTTATGTAAAGGCATTTCTTGAATCTACCATCTTATCCTTTGGATTTTACTTGTCAGATCTGTATGTTCTTTTCTCTCTTTTTCTTCTTATCCTTTAGGTTACTCTTAACTGGTACTCTTCAGTTCTGTGCCTTCCTTCGGACCTCCCTCTCCTGCCCCCCCCCTCCCTTTTTTTTTCAGCCAGAGGAGCTCTCTTTAGTATTTCTTATAAAGCTGGTCTCTTGTTGACATATTCTGTCAGCTTTTGTTTGTCTGTGAAAATTTTAATCTCTCCCTCAGTTTTGAAGAACAATTTGGCTTTGTACAGAATTCTTGGCTGGAAGCCTTTCTCTTCCAGGATCTTAAATATATCATACCCCTGCCTTCTTGCCTCCATGGTGCCAGTTGAGTAGTCTGAACTCAGTCATATGTGGTTTCCCTTTTATGTGGTAGATTGTTTTTCTCTTGCCACTTTCAGAATTTTCTGCTTCTCTTCAAGTTTGACAGACTGGTTAGTGTGTATCTTGGGGAAGGCCTATTTGTAGTTCGTTGGGTTTCTTTCATTTGCATATTTATGTCTTTTATAAAGGGAACTTTCCTTCCATTATATCCTCAAGTAATCCTCCTAGCACTTTACTCTTCTCTTCTCCTTCTGGGACACCAATGATTCTTATTTGTACACTTTGTTTTGTCCATCATTTCCCTGAGGTCCACTTCACATTTTTCTCTTTTTTTGTCATTTGCTGTTTTGAATGTTCAAAATCAGTTGTACTGTCCTCTAGTTCACTTATTCTTTCTTCTGCCTCTTCAAATCTGTTGTATGTCTCAAGTATATTTTCTGTTTGGTCTACACTATCTGTTCTAGTTTGCTAGCTGCTGAAATGCAATATACTAGAAACAGAACAGCTTTTAAAAAGGGTAATTTATCAAGTTGCTAGTTTACAGTTCTAAGGCTGTTATGTCCCAATTAAAGCAAGTCTGTCAATCAGAGGCATCCATGGAAAGATGTCTTGGTTCAAGAAGGCAGTTGAAGTTCAGGGTCTCTCTCTCGAGTGAGAAGGCACGAAGTGAACAGGGTCAGAGTTTCTCTCTCATCTGGAAAGGCATGTGGCGAACCTGGTGTCATCTGCTAGCTTTCTCACCAGGCTTCCTTTCATGATGCTCCCTGGGAGGTGTTTTCCTTCTTCATTTCCAGAGGTCGCTGGCTGGTGGGCTCTCTCCTTCTCGTGGCTATGTCATTCTGCTCTCTCGGAATCTCCTGCTTTCTCCAAAATGTTTTCTCTTTTATAGGATTCCAGTAAACTAATCAAGATCCACCCAAATGGGTGGAGACACGCCTCCACTTAATCCAGTTTAACAACCAGTGTTGATTAAATCACATCTCCAGGGATATGATCTGATTACAGTTTCAAACATACAATGCTGAATAGGGATTGGAAGAAATGGCTGCCTTTACAAAATGTGATTAGAATTAAAACATGACTTTTCTAGGGTACATATATCATTTCAAACCAGCACACCATCTTTAATATCTGTGATGTCTGCTATTTTTCTATTTATTCTTTCAGATTCCTCTTTATGCTCTTCTGGTGTCTTCTTGTTCTCCTTAATGCATTAGCCATCCTACTGATTTTATTTATAAAGTTATGTGAACATCTTTGATTAGTTGTTCCAAAGTCTGTGTCTCCTCCGGTGTTTTAAGTTGGTCATCAAACTGGACTGTATCTGTTTGCATCTTCATATGATTAGTGATCTTCTGTTGTTTTCATGGCATGTAAATATTTCCTAGACCCCGTCTCCCTCTCCGTGTGCTCCTTATGGCTTCAGACCTCTGTCGGAAATGGATGCGCTAAGCTGTTTGCAGTAGCTGGCTGGTCTCTGGTTCTCTGCATCTCAGTTCTTCCAATTTTTCAGCCAGGGCTTCCCTATGTAGTGTAGAAGACCCTTCCATGTCACTTACACTCTGGAGTTGCTCTCCTGGCCTTTTTTCTGTCCCTTTTCTAGCTGTTCTTTCTCATGTAGTTTTAATTTGCACTTCTTTAAAGGCTAATGATATTTACTGTCTTTTCATATACCTATTAGCTGTTCATTTATCTTCTTTGGCAACATGTCTATTCAGATCCTTGGCCTGTTTTATATTGTGTTTGTTGTTGTGTTGTAGGTATTTGCTGTTTATTCTGGATATTAAACCCTTATCAGATATATGGTTTCCAAATATTTTCTCCCATCCTGTAGGTTGTCTTTTCATTTCCTTGACAACGTCCATTGATCCGTAAGTTTTAAATTTTGATGAAGTCCATTTTATTTATTGTTTCTAAAACAATAGAAATTTATTTTCATAGTTCTGGATTTTAGAAGTCAGATAACAAGGTGTCCATAGGGTTGGTTCTTTTTGGAGGCTCTGAGGGGAATCTGTTCCATGTCCGTCTCCTAGCTTCAGGTGGTTGGTGGCATCTTTCATGTTCCTTTACTTGTAGATGCATCACTCCAGTCCCTGTTTTTGTCTTCAAGTGGCGATGTCGCTCTGTTTCTGTGTCCAAATCGCCATCTCCTTTCCTTTATAGAGATACCAGTCATTGGATTTAGAGCCTGAAAGACCTCATCTTAACTTTGATTGTATCTGTAAAGACTATATTTCCAAATAATGTCACTTTTATAGGTACTAGGGATTAGGACTTGAACACACCTTTTAGGGGGACGCAGTTCAGCCCACTACAGGCATGTAATCTGAAACTTGTAGTGATTTCACGTTGTTTGTAAGTGGGTAAATAGTAAACCAATTATAAAAATACCTCTTACTGTGGTCAAATCAAGCATTGTTTGCTGTTACTTGGTTCGTGATGTAACAAGGCAGGCTAAATTTGACCTCCTGATGATGTCTTATGCTGTGCTCTCCTGACATGTGGTTGCAATTGTCTATTGCTGAGTAATAAAATCATTCCAGACTTAGTGGCATAAAATTCCCATGTTTTTGTGGAATGACTGGGCTCAGCTAGGTGATTCTTTCTCAAGTTTTCTCGTGTAGTTCCAGTCAGGTGGTGGCCTAGTGTTATCTTGGAGACTTTCTTCCTCACATATCTGACACAGGAACAGGAAGCCCAGTAGCTAGGAGCTGGAACGGGTGGAACTCCTTGGAACTCTCGTTTTTTGTATAGTTTATTTTTATGTAAGTCTCTCCAGCATAGGGGCTTCCTGCTAGCCAGACTTCTTACATGGAGGCTTAGGACTCCAAAGGCAGTTGTTTTGAGAAAGAGCCAGGAGGAATCTGCATTGACTTTTATGTAATTTCCATTTTATTTTATGCATTAGATGCAAGTTACTAAGGTTAGCCCGTATTCCAGGAGAGTGTCCAATTCCAGTTAGATTCCACCTCTTGCTGGGAGGAGTATCATAGAATATACAGACCTGTTTCAGAGCCACTCTGGTTTTTATATTGGCTAAAAATTATTTACGTTCCTCCCACATGCAAAATACATGCACCCCTGTCAAAATACATGCCGCCCCCAAATCTCATCTAGTACAGTATCAGGCTCAGGCTCGAGGTCCAGGATCTTATTGCTTAAATCAGGTCCAAATGCAGATGAGGCTACTTGGATGGGGTTCTTTGGGTACAGCTCCTTGAGTACTGTGGCTTTCAGCCTGAAGACAGGCTTTCAGCCTAAAGAGACAAGTTAACTTCTCCCCCTTCCAGCCCACTCAGTACAACAGTGGGAAAGGCATAGCACACTGTTATAAACGTTGTCTTCTGTTTACAACAGCAGACAGTACTGTTCTAAAAGAAAGGAACATGAGGGCAGGCCACAGTGGCTCAGTAGGCAGAATTCTCGCCTGCTGTGCCAGAGACCCGGGTTTAATTCCCGGTGCTTGCCCATGCGAAAGAACAAAAAATTAAAAAAAATTTTTTTAAAGAATGGAACATGGGAGGAACCCAGTAGTCACTAGGTACGTATTACCAGTTCTGTGATTAGGGCTCAGTTCTACTACCTGGGAATGATTTTCCACAGCTGTAGGTTCTGTCCTCTGAAATATCCTTTCTTTTCCTTAAAATGCATTCTCTGCGTCTGAGTAATTTTCTCAGACTGTCTCCTGCCCATAGAAGTTTGGGTGACCAAAAGTATCTTTTCATTTTGTACAGCCTCTGTCTCGTTTAGTCTAAGATAACACTATTTCTGAAAGTAAAAGTCTCTTAAAAACTCTGGATTTCCTCTGAATCTTCTTGGGGATTCACTCTCTTAGACAAAAGCGGTTCTCTACGTTAGGCTCCCTGTAAGGCTTTTGTGGGACAATACATTTAAGATTCTTAAAAGGCTTTTTGTTTGAAAGGATCTCTGAGATACAATCTTAGATATATTTGAAGTCTAAATCAGGGCTCAGCAGACTGTGGCCATGAATTCAGATTTGGTTTTACATTTTTAAAGGTCTAATAAAGAGAATATACAAGAGAGATCATATGTGGCTCTCAAAGCCTAAAATATTTACTATCTGACCCTTTGCAGAAAAGGTTTGCTGGCTCTTGGTCTAAAAAAAAGTGTTATCTTTAGGTCATGTTTTCTGGCAGTGCTTTGGATTTGATGTTTGCCCAGAAGGCATTTATTTATTTGAGAAATGTTTGCTATATGGTGAGGTTTGCTGAATGAGGAGTTTTATTTATTTATTTAATTTTATTATTATTATTATTTTTTTGCATAGGCAGGCACCAGGAAATGAAGTTTTATTTTTGAACCTAGGAAGCCTTTGTTCTTTGTATTTCCTCTATGTGATATTCTTTCTTTAGCTCTTCCTTCTGTGTCTGTACCTTATGATAATCAGCTAAAAGAAATAAGTTGACCCTTTTGGCATTTTGAGTGGAAATCTCTGTAATCAAAATCATCAGTTAACCTGGTTAGCTGTATTTTCTATTTTCCATATTACTAGAGGTGGTAGCTTTGCTAAACTTTCCACCATTACCTAATGATAAATAGATTCTCCTTTCCCTCAGCTTCCAATAAAGCTTTCCATACTTTTTTTTGGTTAATTTTGGTTTTCCACACTTTCTTATAATCCAGGGTTCGGAAACTTTTTCTGTGAAGAGCCAAATAGTAAGTATTTTTGACTTTTTGGGCCATAGATTTATGGCACACTTGCTCACCTCTGCTGTTGTAGTGAGAAAGCAGCCAAAAGACAATACATAAAAGAATGGGCATAATTCTAAAACCCTTACAGTTTTGTATATAAAACTTTATATACAGAAAATGCAGCAGGCTGAATTTTGCTTGCAGGCTGTAGTTTGCTGACTCCAGTTTTAACTCTTCATTTAGAGCCTCCTTAAGACTTCTGGTACATTTCCTTAAGACCCTTTAGACTCTCATGCTCTCAAGATCATTCTTGCTTTCTCCTACTACCCAGTCCCAAAGCCAAACATTTTGATTTTTTGTTATGGCAGCATTCCATTCTTTATACCAGAATCTGTTTTGGTTTTCTGTTTCTCTGTGACAAACAACACTCATAATTCAATTTCGTAGTTCTGATATTTGACTGGGCTCAGCTAGGCAGTACTTTCTCAGGGCTTCTCCTGAGGATGTAGTCAGATAGTAGCTGGGCCCTTTGTGATTCCTCACTCACTCTATATGAGGGAGACTAGAGCAGTCAACATGCCTGACACATCTCTCTATCCCTATGAGATGGTGGTATAAGAATTGTGAGAAGAGTCAGAAAAGAAAGTTTTGATGAGTTATAGTCCCAGGAAGGGGGGCGATACATACTTGTCTTGAGCTACGGACTATGAAGATTTCTTACTACACTTTTTTTTAGCATTGATTGTATATTGAAAGAGTTAATATCTCCTTTTGGGGTAAGCATTCTATACTGTTTTCAGTGTCATTGTTTATCTGCATCCCCTTTACCTCTAGTTGATACACCTTTCTGCCTGAAAGATTTCTGAGTGGTTAGAGGAAATAGAGGCAGAGGAAAGGGAGAGTTAACAGTCCATGTTTTGAAATTTGCTAGTATTACTTAACTAATTTCAGCTAATTGAAGACTTATCTTTTAGGATATGTAATGCATAATATACTGCATGCATTATGCATTCTTTTTAAGAATTACGGTATAGTAGAATGGGTAATATTTTTGTTTATTAATTAAAGAAAAAAAGAAATTAACACAACACTTAGAAATCATTCCATTCTACATATGCAATCAGTAATTCTTAACATCATCACATAGATGCATGATCATCATTTCTTAGTACATTTGCATCGATTTAGGAAAAGAACTAGCAAAACAGCAGAAAAAGATATAGAATGTTAATATAGAGAAAAAAATAAAAATAATAATAATAGTAAAAAAAGGCACAAACAAACAGACAAACAAAAAACCCTATAGCTCAGATGCAGCTTCATTCAGTGTTTTAACATGATTACTTTACATTTAGGTATTATTGTGCTGTCCATTTTTGAGTTTTTGTATCTAGTCCTGTTGCACAGTCTGTATCCCTTCAGCTCCAATTACCCATTATCTTACCCTGTTTCTAACTCCTGCTGGTCTCTGTTACCAATGACATATTCCAAGTTTATTCTCGAATGTCGGTTCACATCAGTGGGACCATACAGTATTTGTCCTTTAGTTTTTGGCTAGACTCACTCAGCATAATGTTCTCTAGGTCCATCCATGTTATTACATGCTTCATAAGTTTATTCTGTCTTAAAGCTGCATAATATTCCATTGTATGTATATACCACAGTTTGTTTAGCCACTCTTCTGTTGATGGACATTTTGGCTGTTTCCATCTCTTTGCAATTGTAAATAACGCTGCTATAAACATTGGTGTGCAAATGTCCGTTTGTGTCTTTGCCCTTAAGTCCTTTGAGTAGATACCCAGCAATGGTATTGCTGGGTCGTATGGCAATTCTATATTCAGTTTTGTGAGGAACCGCCAAACTGCCTTCCACAGTGGTTGCACCAATTGACATTCCCACCAACAGTGGATAAGTGTGCCTCTTTCACCGCATCCTCTCCAGCACTTGTCATTTTCTGTTTTGTTGATAATGGCCATTCTGGTGGTTGTGAGATGATATCTCATTGTGGTTTTGATTTGCATTTCTCTAATGGCCAGGGACATTGAGCATCTTTATATGTGCCTTTTGGCCATTTGTATTTCCTCTTCTGATAGGTGTCTGTTCAAGTCTTTTTCCCATTTTGTAATTGGGTTGGCTGTCTTTTTGTTGTTGAGTTGGACAATCTCTTTATAAATTCTGGATACTAGACCTTTATCTGATATGTCGTTTCCAAATATTGTCTCCCATTGTGTAGGCTGTCTTTCTGCTTTCTTAATGAAGTTCTTTGATGCACAAAAGTGTTTAATTTTGAGGAGCTCCCATTTATTTATTTCCTTCTTCAGTGCTCTTGATTTAGGTTTAAGGTCCATAAAACCGCCTCCAATTGTAAGTTTCATAAGATATCTCCCAACATTTTCCTCTAACTGTTTTATGGTCTTAGACCTAATGTTTAGATCTTTGATCCATTTTGAGTTAACTTTTGTATAGGGTGTGAGATACGGGTCTTCTTTCATTCATTCTTTTGCATATGGATATCCAGTTCTCTAGGCACCATTTATTGAAGAGACTGTTCTGTCCCAGGTGAGTTGGCTTGACTGCCTTATCAAAGATCAAATGTCCATAGATGAGAGGGTCTATATCTGAGCACTCTATTCGATTCCATTTGTCGATATATCTATCTTTATGCCAATACCATGCTGTTTTGACCACTGTGGCTTCATAATATGCCTTAAAGTCCGGCATCGCTAGACCTCCAGCTTCGTTTTTTTTCCTCAAGATGTTTTTAGCAATTCGGGGCAACCTGCCCTTCCAGATAAATTTGCTTATTGGTTTTTCTAATTCTGAAAAATAAGTTGTTGGGATTTTGATTGGTATTGCATTGAATCTGTAGATCAGTTTAGGTAGGATTGACATCTTAATTATATTTAGTCTTCCAATCCATGAACACGGTATGCCCTTCCATCTATTTAGGTCTTCTGTGATTTCTTTTAGCAGTTTTTTGTAGTTTTCTTTATATAGGTTTTTTGTCTCTTTGCTTAAATTTATTCCTAGGTGTTTTATTCTTTTAGTTGCAATTGTAAATGCGATTCGTTTCTTGATTTCCGCCTCAGCTTGTTCATTACTAGTGTATAGAAAAGCTACAGATTTGTGAATGTTGATCTTGTAGCCTGCTACTTTGCTGTACTCATTTATTAGCTCTAATAATTTTGTTGTGGATTTTTCTGGGTTTTCGACGTATAGTATCATATTGTCTGCAAACAGTGATAGTTTTACTTCTTCCTTTCCAATTTTGATGCCTTGTATGTATTTTGATTTTTGACGACATTCCGATGTTTAATATAGTCTTAGGGTCTATTGTTCTTTGTAAATCAAATCAATTTTGTAAACCAAACAAAAATTAACATGTTATTCTGTGGATACTTATCTGGTATCTTCCATTCTACATATGCACTCAGTAATTCTTAGTATCATCACATAGATGTATGATCATCATTTCTTAGTACATTTGCATCGATTTAGGAAAAGAGCTAGCAAAACAGCAGAAAAAGATATAGAATGTTAATATAGAGAAGAAAATTAAAATAATAATGATAATAAAAATATATATATATGTAAAAAAGGAAAAAGAAAAACAAAAACAAAAGATACAAGCAAACAAACAAACAAAAAACTATAGTTCAGGTGCAGCTTCATTCAGTGTTTTAACATAGTTACATTACAATTAGGTATTATTGTTCTGTCCATTTTTTTTTTTTCCCAATTTTTTTTTTATTAATTAACAAAAGAATTAACAAAACAATTAGAAATCATTCCAATCTACATGTACAATCAGCAATTCTTAATAACATCACATAGTTGCATATTCATCATTTCTTAGTACATTTGCATCGATTCAGAAAAAGAAACAAAAGACAACAGAATAAGAATTAAAACAATAATAGAAAGAAAAAAAAACAAAAAAAAAACAAAAACAAAAACCTATACCTCACATGCAGCTTCATTCAGTGTTTTAACATAATTGCATTACAATTGGGTAGTATTGTGCTGTCCATTTCTGAGTTTTTATATCCAGTCCCGTTGTACAGTCTGTATCCCTTCATCTCCAATTATCCCTTCTCTTTTTTTTTTTTTTTTTAATTAACGGAAAAAAAGAAATTAACCCAACATTTAGAGATCATACCATTCTACACATGCAATCATTAATTCTTAACATCATCACATAGATGCATGATCATCATTTCTTAGTACATTTGCATTGGTTTAGAAGAACTAGCAACATAACCGAAAAAGATATAGAATGTTAATATAGAGAAAAAAATAAAAGTAATAATAGTAAAATCAAAACAAAACAAAACAAAAACCTATAGCTCAGATGCAGCTTCATTCAGTGTTTTAACATGATTACTTTACAATTAGGTATTATTGTGCTGTCCATTTTTGAGTTTTTGTATCTAGTCCTGTTGCACAGTCTGTATCCCTTCAGCTCCAATTACCCATTATCTTACCCTGTTTCTAACTCCTGCTGGTCTCTGTTACCAATGATATATTCCAAGTTGATTCTCGAATGTCGGTTCACATCAGTGGGACCATACAGTATTTGTCCTTTAGTTTTTGGCTAGACTCAGTCAGCATAATGTTCTCTAGGTCCATCTATGTTGTTACATGCTTCATAAGTTTAGTCTGTCTTAAAGCTGCATAATATTCCATCGTAGGTATACACCACAGTTTGTTTAGCCACTCGTCTGTTGATGGACATTTTGGCTGTTTCCATCTCTTTGCAATTGTAAATAATGCTGCTATAAACATTGGTGTGCAAATGTCCGTCTGTGTCTCTGCCCTTAAGTCCTTTGAGTAGATACCCAGCAGTGGTACCACTGGGTCGTAATCCATTCTGCCAGTCTATGTCTTTTGATTGGGGAATTCAGTCCATTAACTTTTAGTGTTATTACTGTTTGGATAATATTTTCCTCCACCATTTTGCCTTTTGTATTATATATATCATATCTGGTTTTCCTTCTTTCTACACTTTACTCCATACCTCTCTCTTCTGTCTTTTCGTATCTGACTCTAGTGCTCCCTTTAGTAGTTTTTGCAGAGCTGGTCTCTTGGTCACAAATTCTCTCAGTGACTTTTTGTCTATAAATGTTTTAATTTCTCCTTCATTTTTGAAGGACAATTTTGCTGGATATAGAGGTTTTGGTTGGCAGTTTTTCTCTTTTAGTAATTTAAATATATCATCCCACTGTCTTGTAGCTTCTATGGTTTCTGCTGAGAAATCTACACATAGTCTTATTGGGTTTCCCTTGTATGTGATGGATTGTTTTTCTCTTGCTGCTTTCAAGATCCTCTCTTTCTCTTTGACCTCTGACATTCTAACTTGTAGGTGTCTTGGAGAACGCCTATTTGTGTCTATTCTCTTTGGGGTGCGCTGCACTTCTTGTATCTGTAATTTTAGGTCTTTCATAAGAGTTGGGAAATTTTCCGTGATAATTTCTTCCATTAGTTTTTCTCCTCCTTTTCCCTTCTCTTCTCCTCCTGGGACACCCACAACACGTATATTTGTGCGCTTCATATTGTCATTTAGTTCCCTGATCCCCTGCTCAAGTTTTTCCATTCTTTTCCCTATAGTTTCTGTTTCTTTTTGGAATTCAGATGTTCCATCCTCCAGTTCACTAATTGTAGCTTCTGTCTCTTTAAATCTACCATTGTAGGTATCCATTGTTTTTTCCATCTTTTCTGCTTTATCCTTCACTCCCATAAGTTCTGTGATTTGTTTTTTCAGATTTTCTATTTCTTCTTTTTGTTCAGCCCATGTCTTCTTCATGTCCTCCCTCAATTTATTGATTTGGGTTTTGAAGAGGTTTTCCATTTCCGTTTGTATACTCAACATTAGTTGTCTCAGCTCCTGTATCTCATTTGAACTATTGGTTTGTTCTTTTGACTGGACCATATCTTCGATTTTCCGAGCGTGATCCGTTATTTTCTGCTGGCATCTGGGCATTTGATCAGATTTCCCTGGGTGTGGTACCCGGCTGGTTGAAAGGTTTTTCTGTGAAATCTCTGGGCTCTGTTTCTCTTTTCCTGCCCAGTAGGTGGCGCTCGTGGCGCTCGTCTGTCTGCGGGTCCCACCAGTAAAAGATGCTGTGGCTCCTTTAACTTGCCAATCCTAATCTTGCAGTTGGCCCGGAAAACCGCGCGTGGAGGAGGGATCGCCGGCCACTACGCCTTGGGGGATTGCCCGACCAAATTGCCCAGCTGGCCCGAGACGCCAAGCGTGGTGGGAGGGCCCCGCTATCCAACGTTCCCAGTCGGACCAGGAAGCCACGTGTGTGGAAGGGACCCCAGTCGCCAGCCGCCCCGGCCTGGGGAAGCGCGCACCCCTCGGGTATCTCACTGCAGCGGATTTTTCCTGCCCGTTCAGCCGTTCCAGAATGGGGTACGCTGTCTTTTTGGTCTCTGTCGTGGCTCTGGGAGCTGTTTCGTATTGTTTCTGTTTCTTTAGTTGCTGTTCTGGAGGAGGAACTAAGACCCGTGCATCTTACTAAGTCGCCATCTTCTCCGGAAGTACCACTTTTTTTTAAAGCAACCCTTTAATAACAGATGTGTATGGTACTCCTTCTTAAACCATCACATATACCCTGGCAAACCTCTCCAGTCTCGTTTCATGCCTCTCTCTTTCCCTTTCTGCTTCAGGCTCCAGCCTTTTGGCAGCTCCGATAGTGCCAAATTCTGTCCTTTCTGAGATCCTGCAAGCTGCCTGGATCACATTACCATACCATTATACTACCAACCCCTTACCTGGCTGGCTCCTTGACCTCAACTTGAGCGTCAACTCCCTCCTGATTTCCCCCCTAAAACACCGAGCCCTTCCTCCTCAATTATCAGCCTCTAATTTCTAATGTAACAGGTAAAGCACTTCGTAATTCTGATGCTCTGTGTATTATGCTTTTTCTGTTGGCTCCTCTCTCCCATTAGAACTGGCGAAGGCACTGCAGTGTGTGAGCAGCAAGCCGGGGTCTCGAGGATGGCTTCCGAGGGAAAGTGGGATAAACAGCCAGGCCACGGAGAAGTAAGGGGAGGGAGGACACCAGGAGCGGAGAATAGCAATCAAAAGTCCTATGGGGGGGGGGCGGGCCGCGGTGGCTCAGCGGGCAAAGTGCTTGCCTGCTATGCCGGAGGACCTCGGTTCGATTCCCGGCCCCAGCCCATGTACCAAAAACGGAGAAACAGAATACAATAAAACAAGAAAATGTTTAAAAAAGATGTTTCCCTTTCTTCCTTCCTTCCTTCCTTCTATCCTTCCTTCCTTCTCTCTGTCTTTCCTTTAAAAAAAAAAAAAAAAAAAAAAAAAAAGTCCTATGGGGTTAGACAATTTACTGCTCTGGTCAAACTCTAGGGTGGAGACGTGGCAGTGACAGTCCACCAGGCCCACGCCCACCGCTCCCATAGCCGCCGCCGAAGGCCCTGACGCGTCCCTTTTATCTGGTATCTTGATCAATATTAGATACTTCCTAAGATTAGTGTTGAATTAATGGACTACTGGCAGATACCTAAACTGTAGCATCAGGTTGTTAGGTAGTAAGTCCTGTATGACTATCCAGTATGACAATACATACCTACCTTGAACTTCTGAATATGGTTGAATAGCGTTCCCCTAAAATTCATGTCCACCCAGAATCTCGGACTTTGACCTTATTTACAAAAGAGTTTTTCAGATTTAATTAGAGTTAAGATGAGGCATATTAGACTTGAGTGTGTCCTAAATCCAATATGATTGGTGTCTTTATAAAAAGATGGAAATTTGGACACAGAGGGAAATGGGCCAGGTGAAAGTGTAGGTAGAGACTGGAGTTATACTTTCCCACAAGCAAAGTAACACCTACGGCTACCAAAAACTGAAAGAGGCGAGGAAGGATCCTCCCCTAGAGGCTTTGGAAGGACTCTTTTCAGTCTTCTAGCCTCTAGAACTGTGAGAGAATAAGTTTCAGTTTTTAAGCCACCCAGTTTAAGATACTTTATTATGTATGACAGCTCTAGGAAATTTCTTACTGTAGTTCTTTAATTTCAGTTGCAGTTTGGAAAAGTTAATACCTACTTTCAGGAGGTGCATTTAATACATTTTTTCAGTTATTTTTTCCCCCTTATCTCCAGTAATCATATGTTTTGTAGATTTTGCAATATTTTGTAGACATTCCATTATTTAAAGAAGAGTAATAATAGTAAGTTGAAGGGAATTGAAACTTGCCATGCTCTAATTTAGTCCTTAAATGTACGTACTAACTTAAGCAACTTTTCAGGGTGAGAAGATTTTTAACCCTGGTGATTGAACCAGGGAGAAGGACATGATATTGGCATTATCTGCTCTAAATACATGCTGTGTAATTTTAACTAGATCATTGCTGCTTGACGATTTTTATTGATCTCATTTATTTTCTAGCACATTCCTGATGTTGAAGAGGCAGGTGTATAGTAGAAAGAAATGAATTTGTAGTTTAATATACGTGAGTTTGAATTAGCATCTCCTCACTTACCTGCTGTTTGATTTGGGGAATTTTTTCACCCTCAAGCTCTTCCATTAAAATGACTATTTTTTATTATTATATGAAATATCTATATAAAGGATGTAAAAGTGCCTGGAACATGGCAAACAGTATATGTTAGTTTTCTTACCTCTTCCTGCTTTCTCTCTTACTGTTTCTATTACTGAAACATTTGGAGTCACTGGCCTGACTTCCTTCATCTTCCCTCTTGGCTGTGCCTGTATTTTTCTTGTCTTTTTTGTTACTGAGTGCATTTCTTTTACCTCACTGGGTTGTTGTGGAAATTAAATTAGATAATTGTTTGTGAAATTGCTTAGTCCATTTCTTGAAACGTATTAGGTGGTAAATAAAGATTAATTGGATCTGATTGTAAGGTTACTTTTATCTTTGGTTACCTTTCTATCTTGTTCCTCCCTTAAATTATTTTCTGCTGCCACAGTTATTACTCTTCTTCGTAATATGTTTGATGGACATGTTGCATGTTACAATGGACAAATTTCTTGAAACATACAAATTATTTAATCTGATGCAAGAAGAAAGAGAAAATTTCAACTGACCTATAAGAAGTAAAGAGATTGAATCAGTAATTAAAAACCTCTCAACAAGGAAAGTCCGGAATTGGATAGTTTCGCTGCAGAGCTCTACCAAACATTTAAAGATGATTTAGTACCAGTCCTTCTCAAACTCTTCCAAAAAATTATGGTGCGGTGGTATTATTTCCTAACTCATTCAATAAGGCCAGCTTTATACTGATACCAAAGCCAGATAAAGACAACAGAAGTAAAGAAAATTTCATATCAGTATTCCTCATGAATATAGATACAGTGATCTTCAACAAAATATTGGCAAACTGAACCTAACAAGATATTAAAAGGACTATATACCATGACAAAGTGGGACTTATTTCAAGGATGCAAAGGTGATTAGTCATAAAAAAAATCAACATAATACATCACATTAAAAAAATGGGGGGGATGATCATTTTGGTGCAGAAAAAGCATTTGACAAAAGCCAACACCCTTAACACCCTTTCATGATAAAAATACTCATGAAACTGGGAATAGAAGGGAACTTTGTCAGTATGAAAAACGGCACTTATGAAAAACCCACAGCAAGCATCATACTCAGTGGTCACTGACTGAAAGCTTTCCTCCTAAGATCAGGAACAAGATAAGGGCACCTGCTGTTCTCAGCTATTCAACATTGTCCCGGAAGTTCTACCTGAGCAACAGGCAAAAAATAAATAAAAGGCATCCGTACTGGAAAGGAAGAAGTCGCTTTGTCCCTTTTTGTAGACAACATGATTCTACATGTAGAAAATACCAAAGAATCTACAAGAGAGTTACTAGAACTAATAATACACAAATTCAACAAAGTTGCAAGATGCAAGATAAACATGCAGATGTCAGTTGCATTTCTATGCACCAGTAATGAAATCAAGAAACAATCCCATTTACTAGAAGAATAGTGAATACCTAGGAATAAGTTTAACCATGGAGGTGAAAGACTTGTACTCTGAAAATTACAGACATGGCTGGGAGAAATTAAAGAAGATCTAAATAAGTGGAAAGATATCCTGTGTTCATGGATTAGAAGATTTAATATTGTTAAAGAGTCTGTCTGCCTAAAGTGATCTACCAATCAGTGCAATCCCTATCAAAATCCCAGCAGCTCTTTTTTGAGAAATGGAAAGACTGATCCTCAAATTTATGTGGAATTTCAGTGGTCCTAAACTAAAACAACCTTGTAAAAGTTGGAAGACTCACTTCCTGATTTAAAAAATTACTATGAATCTCCAGTAATTAAAACAGTATGATACTGGCATAAGGTTTCATTTATAGTCTAATGGAATAGGATTGAAAGTTCAGAGAAAAATCCACCCATGTATGGCCAACTGATTTTTCTTTTTTTGCATGGACAGGCACTGGGAATTGAACCCAGGTCTCTGGCATGGCAGGTGTGAACTCTGCCTGCTGAACCACCATGGCCTACCCTAGCCAACTGATTTTTGACAAGGACTTCAAGTCCATTGAGTAGGAGAAATAATGGTCTCTTTAGCAAATGGTGCAGGATCAACTGGAAAGCCACATGCAAAAGAATGAATGTGGATCCTTATCTCTCACCATATAAAAAATTAATTATAAATAGGTTGAAGACCCAAATATAAGAGCTAGTACTATAAAATTCTTACAGGAAAACAGGAAGTATCTCCAGGACTGTAGTAGTTAGGTTCAGATGTCACCCTGGCCAAGTGATGGTACCCAGTTGTTTTGTGGCTGTGGACTTAAATCATCAGCATGTGAAAGTCATATATGGCTGATTACGTCTGTGATCAGCTAACAGAAATACTTTCTGCAATGAGTGGTGTTTAATTAGTGGGAGGCCTGAAAGAGAGAGGTCAGAAGAGAGTTCAACAGGTCAGATCCAGACGTTTGGAGATACAGAAAGGAATCGCCCTGGGGAAAGCTGTTTGAACCCAGAAGGGAGAAGGGAAGGCCAGCAGAAAGCCAGAGGAAAGTCAGCTTCCTTTCCTCCAGAGAACTGTACATTTGCAACTAAATAAATCCTCTTTATAAAAGCCAATCCATTTCTGGTGTGTTGTATTCTGGCAGCCTTAGCAAACTAAAACAGGGATCCTTGTAGTAGGCAATAGATTTTTAGATATTATACCAAAAGCATGAACAACAAAAGAAAACATGGATAAATTGGATGTTATCATAATCAAAGGACATTATCAAGAAAGGGAAAAGACAAGCTACAGAATGGGAGAAAAATTTGGAAATCATATCTGAGAAGAGTTCAATACCCAGAATATATAAAGTACATCTACAACTTAGCAATAAAAATACAAACAGCCCAATTAAAAAATTGGGCTGTTTGTATTTTTATTGCTAAAATGGGCAAAAGATTTGAATAGGCATTTTTCTAAAGATATTCAGATGACAGGTAAGTATATAAAAAGTGCTCAACATCATGAGCCATTAGAGAAATGCAAATGAAAAATAAAATGAGATACCAATTCAGATCCACTACGATGGTAACTAAAGATAAGCGTTGATGAAGATGTAGAGAAATAGAACTCTTATACATTGTTGGCAGGAATGTAAAATAGTGCAGTTACTGTGGAAAATTATTTGGTGGTTTCTCAGAAAGGTAAACAGAATTACCATATGATCTGCTAATTCTGTTCCTAGGTATATACACAGAAGAACTGAAAACAGGGACTCAGACAGATATTGTACACCATTGTTCAATACAGCATTATTCACAATAGCTAAAAGGTGGATATATAACCCACATATCCATCAACAGATGAATGGATAAACAAAATGTCTTATATCCATGCAATGGAGTATTTTCCAGCCATAATAAGAATCGAAATGCAGGTGCATGCTACAACATGAATGAAGCTTGACGACATTGTGTTGAATGAAGTAAACCAGACACAAAAGGACAGATACTGTATGATTTATCTTGTATGAAATATTTATAATAAGCAAATTCACAGACACAAAAAACAGAATAATGGTTTTTGGGCGTGGGAGAAGGGGAGTTTTTGCTAAATGAGTATGAGTATTGGTTTTAGATGTTGAAAATATGGAAATAGAAGTGGTGAAAGTTATCCAGTATTGTCATGTTCTTTTTTTTTTCAAACTTTTTTCTTTGAGTTTGCAAACACAAATTTTGAAAAATATATGAGTAGCCATCTCAATCACACCAATATGGAAGATTTGTAAATGACCCTTAAAATGACAACATGACATCTGATCCATCACTTCCACCCAAGACTCCTGGTTCCATGGTACTTCCATAGTGCAACACTTTTGATTAAACAGAGCAGTCTGATCATATTATACCAGACTCCTGCATTTGTTCACATCTCCACTGAGAGAAGTCATATGCAAATCTCTAAAATTGCGTTTTGCCTAGAAACCAATTTCCTTTCAGGTGCTCTTGGTAATATTAATAATGTTGTGAGTAAAGTAAGTTTCTTTATGTTTAAGACTCCAGATATTGAAATAGAGAAGAAATAATCTAGTCTGATGGGCTACATACTAGGCTAGTAATTTTCTTCGACAAGTAGTTACAGGACAGATCCCAGAGTTTGTCACAGGCTACCCATACCATCATCTCAGATTTTTCCTTCTAGCTTCTCTAGAATATTGGAAGCTAGAAGTAATAAATATTTTTTTATCATCACAATTGACTTTCTTTTTCTTTTTCTATAAAAAATAACATGTATACAAAAAAGCAATAAATTTGAAAGCACATTGCAATAGTTAGTTACAGAACAGATTTTAGAGTTTGGTATGGGTTACAATTCCACAATTTTAGGTTTTTACTTATAGCTGCTCTAAGATACTGGAGACTAAAAGAAATATCAGTATAATGATTCAGCAATCATACTCATTTGTTAACCCCTGTTTCTCTGTATAACTCCACCATCACCTTTGATCTTTCTCACTCTTTAGGGGTATTTGGGCTGTGGCCATTCTAACTTTTTCATGTTGGAAGGGGCTGTTGATTGGAAGGGGCTGTCGATAATAGGGAACAGGGAGATGGAACTAGTTGATGTTCTGGTGGGGGATGGAACTAGCTAATGTTCTGGAGAGGCTGGCCTCTCTCTGTTTCAGGATTTATCTGGCCAAGGAGCCTATGTGGAGATTGTTGGTTTCTGGAAAGTTACCCTAGTACATGGAACCTTTGTAGAATCTTATGTAATGTCCTAGGTATTCTTTAGGATTACCAGGAGTGGTTTTGGTTGGGGTTTGGCAAGTTATTATAGGTAGCAATGTCTAACTGAAGCTTACATAAGCGTGACCTCCAGGGTAGCTTCTTGACTCTATTTGAACTTTGTCAGCCACTGATACCTTATTTGTTACACTTCTTTTTCCCCTTTTGGTCAAGATGGCATTGTTGATCCCATGGTGCCAGGACCATGCTTATCCCTGGAAGTCATCTCCCATGCCACCAGAGAGATTTTCAGCCCTGGATGTCATGTCCCATGTAGGAGGGCACGCAATGGTTTCACTTTTGCAGAGTTAGGCTTAGAGAAAGAGAGGCTACATCTGAGCAATGAAAGAGGTCCTGCAGATGTGACTCCTGGACATAACCAGAGAGGCTAACCCTCTCTGCTACATACATAAGGTTCATGAGAGCAAGCCTTGAGATCAAGGGTTTGGCTTATTTATTTGGGTGTCCCTAATGTTTGACACAGTATCAGGGGTTCCCCTGGTAGTAAAGTTTAATAGTTCGATATTTTTTTCTGCCATCCCTTAAGGAGCTTTGCCAATACTTTTTTTTTTATTAATTAAAAAAAAAGAAAAGAAATTAACACAACATTTAGAAATCATTCCATTCTACATATGCACTCAGTAATTCTTAATATCATCACATAGATGTATGATCATCCTTTCTTAGTACATTTGCATCGATTTAGGAAAAGAACTAGCAAAACAGCAGAAAAAGATATAGAATGTTAATATAGAGAAGAAAAGTACAATAATAATAATAAAATATATATATATAAAGGAAAAAGAAAAAAACAAAAACAAGATACAAACAAACAAACAAACAACAACAAAAAACTATAGTTCAGATGCAGCTTCATTCAGTGTTTTAACATAGTTACATTACAATTAGGTAGTATTGTGCTGTCCATTTCTGAGTTTTTGTATCCAATCTTGTTGCACAGTCTGTATCCCTTCAGCTCCAATTACCCATTATCTTACCCTGTTTCTAACTCCTGCTGGTCTCTGTTACCAATGATATATTCCAAGTTGATTCTCGAATGGCGGTTCACATCAGTGGGACCATACAATATTTGTCCTTTAGTTTTTGGCTAGACTCGCTCAGCATAATGTTCTCTAGGTCCATCCATGTTATTACATGCTTCATAAGTTTATTCTGTCTTAAAGCTGCATAATATTCCATTGTATGTATATACCACAGTTTGTTTAACCACTCGTCTGTTGATGGACATTTTGGCTGTTTCCATCTCTTTGCAATTGTAAATAACGCTGCTATAAACATTGGTGTGCAAATGTCCGTTTGTGTCTTTGCCCTTAAGTCCTTTGAGTAGATACCTAGCAGTGGTATTGCTGGGTTGTAATCCATTCTGCCAGTCTATGTCTTTTGATTGGGGAATTCAGTCCATTAACTTTTAGTGTTATTACTCTTTGGATAATATTTTCCTCTACCATTTTGCCTTTTGTATTATATATATCATATCTGGTTTTCCTTCTTTCTACACTTTTCTCCATACCTCTCTCTTCTGTCTTTTCGTATGTGACTCTAGTGCTCCCTTTAGTATTTCTTGCAGAGCTGGTCTCTTGGTCACAAATTCTCTCAGTGACTTTTTGTCTGTAAATGTTTTAATTTCTCCTTCATTTTTGAAGGACAATTTTGCTGGATATAGAAGTCTTGGTTGGCAGTTTTTCTCTTTTAGTAATTTAAATATATCATCCCACTGTCTTGTAGCTTCTATGGTTTCTGCTGAGAAATCTACACATAGTCTTATTGGGTTTCCCTTGTATGTGATGGATTGTTTTTCTCTTGCTGCTTTCAAGATCCTCTCTTTCTCTTTGACCTCTGACATTCTAACTTGTAGGTGTCTTGGAGAACGCCTATTTGTGTCTATTCTCTTTGGGGTGCGCTGCACTTCTTGTATCTGTAATTTTAGGTCTTTCATAAGAGTTGGGAAATTTTCCGTGATAATTTCTTCCATTAGTTTTTCTCCTCCTTTTCCCTTCTCTTCTCCTCCTGGGACACCCACAACACGTATATTTGTGCGCTTCATATTGTCATTTAGTTCCCTGATCCCCTGCTCAAGTTTTTCCATTCTTTTCCCTATAGTTTCTGTTTCTTTTTGGAATTCAGATGTTCCATCCTCCAGTTCACTAATTGTAGCTTCTGTCTCTTTAAATCTACCATTGTAGGTATCCATTGTTTTTTCCATCTTTTCTGCTTTGTCCTTCACTCCCATAAGTTCTGTGATTTGTTTTTTCAGATTTTCTGTTTCTTCTTTTTGTTCAGCCCATGTCTTCTTCATGTCCTCCCTCAATTTATTGATTTGGGTTTTGAAGAGTTTTTCCATTTCTGTTCGTATATTCAGCATTAGTTGTTTCAGCTCCTGTATCTCATTTGACCTATTGGTTTGTTCTTTTGACTGGGCCATATCTTCAGTTTTCCGAGCGTGATCCGTTATTTTCTGCTGGTGTCTGGGTGTTTAATAAGATTTCCCTGGGTGTGGGACACAGCTGGTTGAAAGATTTTTCTGTCAAATCTCTGGGCTCTGTTTTTCTTATCCTGCCCAGTAGGTGGCTCTCGTGGCACTCGTCTGTCTGCAGGTCCCACCAGTAAAGGCTGCTGTGGCTCCTTTAACTTTGGAAAACTCGCTGTGGGGGCGGGTCGCCAGCCAAAGCGGCTTGGGGCATGCCAATCCGAGCCTCGCAGTCGGCCCGGGAAACCGCGCGTGGAGCGGGGGGCGCCGGCCACCGCGGCTTGGGGGAGTGCCGGTCCAAATTGCCCAGTCGGCCCGAGACTCCAAGCATGGCGGGAGGGCCCTGCTATCCAACGTTCCCAGTCGGACCGGGAAGCCACGTGTGTGGAAGGGACCCCGGTCGCCAGCCGGCCCGGGGAAGCGTGCACCCCTCGGTGATCTCACCGCAGCAGATTCTCCCTGCCCGTTCAGCCATTCCAGAATGGGGTGCGCTGTCTTTTTGGCCTCTGTCGTGGCTCCTGGAGCTGTTTTGTATCGTTTCTGTTTCTTTAGTTGCTGTTCTGGAGGAGGAACTAAGACCCGCGCGTCTTACTAAGCCACCATCTTCTCTGGAAGTCCTGCCAATACTTTTTGATTATCTGCTTAATATACTCTGGGATGTATCCAGGTATTACATTAAGCATAATATACAGGATTAAAGGCTCTCATTCTTATTCTGGGCTCCCTATGTTGGATTGTTTAAATTATCTATCCAGACAGATTGAATTAGAATAAGTGCTACAGAAAATTTGAGTTCTGGACAAAATAAACCTTTCTTCCTTTGGTCTCAAAGAGTAGGTGAAGGTCTAAAATACAACGTCTTCCTTACCCCTGTATTCTGAATTACCTTAATCCTAAGCTGGTCAGCTTCGTTCTTACTCTAAATACCAGGCTATACATTTATAAAACAGCCTCTCAAAATTCAGAAATAACAATTACCATTCTGGACTAAATGTGACTGCTATAAGGGCTTACAGTCTAGGCCCCTGTTATCTTATAAGTATTTTCTAAATGAGATCATACAATATTTACTCTTTTGTTTCTGGCTTATTTTGTCTCACCAAATGTCCCATAGGTTCATTCACATTGTTGCATGCCTCACAACTTTGTTCCTTTTTATAGCAGCACAATGTTTGATCATATGTGTACACCATGTTCACCAATCTACATTTCAGTAGTGATCTTTCAGGGACCTCCATCCACTGGGCATCATGGCCTCATGTGCCAGAGCCAGGCTTGTCTCCGGGAGTCATGTCTCACATTGCCAGGGAGAGTTACACTTCTGAAAGACATGTCCCTCATGGTAGTGGCGGCGGGGGGAGATAGTGAGTTCACCTGCAGAGTTGGGTTAGAGAGAGAGATCACATCTGAGCAACAAAAGAGGTTCTCTGGGCATGATTTTTAGGTATAATCATAAGTAGGCTTCGCTTCTCCTCTGTAGGAAAAAGTTTCATGAGGGCAAATCCCAAGATTGAGGTTCTGACCCTCAAATTGGCACTTCCCAATGCTTGTGAGGATATCAGATCTCCAGGTGGGCTAGGTTAATATTTCCACCTTTTTACCTAGCCCCTCAAGGGGATTTTGCCAATACTTTTTAATCTTCTGCCCAGGTTGCTCTGGGATGTATCAGGGCATCACACCAACCTGTACAAACCAACAAGATCTCCTTCCCTATTCAAGGTTCTGTGGAATTATGGTGTTCGAATAAGCTCATGATACAAGTTAAATTAGATAGTGTGCTACCTGAAATATAAATTTTGCAGCAAATCAGCATCTCTTCCTTTGGTCTCACACAGAAGTTGAAGTTTTAAAATACAGTCAGCCCAAGGGTATAAACTCCCTGGCATGGTGGGACATGACTCCCAGGGATGATCGTGGACCTGGCAACATGGGATTAAGAAAGCCTTCTTGACCAAAAGGGGGAAGAGAGAAATGAGACAAAATAAAGTTTCAGTGCCTGAGAGATTTCAAACAGAGTTGAGAGATTATCCTAGAGGTTATTCCTATGTGTTATATAGATCTTTTTAAGTTTATAGTGCATTGGGAGTGGTTAAAGGGAAAGTACCTGAAACTGTTGAACTGTATTCCAGTAGGTTTGATTCTTGAAGACGGTTTTATATAGCTTTTACAGTGTGACCGTGTGATTGTGAAAACGTGTCTGATGCTCCCTTTATCCAGGGTATGGACAGAGGAGAAAAAAAAATGACACAAATAAGTAAATTATAGTAAGAATAAGGGGTAAAAAAAATGGGTAGATTACAGTACTAGTGGTCAGTGAGACAGAGGGATAAGTGGTATGGGATGTATGTTTTTTCTTTTATTTCTTTTGCTGGAATGATGCAAATGTTCTAAAAATGATCATAATGATGAATACGCAACCATGTGATGATATTGTGAGCCACTGATTGTATACTTTGGGTGGAGTGCATGGTGTGTGAAGATATCTCAATAAAAATATTTTTTAAAAATTATGCAAAGTGAAAGAAGCCAGACACAAGTACTACATATTGAATGATTCCATTTATATAAGATGTAAAGAGAAATAAATCTATAGGGACAGAAATGGATTAGTGGTTATGTAGGGCTGGTGGAGGATAGAGGGATTGAGAGATGACTCTAAGGGGTATGGGGTTTTTCATTTTGGAGTAATGAGAATGTTCTAAAATTGAGTGTGGTCATGAATGCACAACTCTGAATAAAAAATTGCTTTAAAAACAGAAAAAAAAATACAGTCAGTATAATCTGTGCTCTTGAATTTGATTCTCAGTTTGTTCATTATAATTAGTCCATATCAGTGAGGTGTTTCTGGCTCATTCCACTCACTGTCCTCAAGGCATGCCCCACCACTTCATTCCTTCTTGCAACTGTTCACTAGTCCATTTTATGTACATACCACAGTTTCCCTTTCCATTCCTCAGGACACCTCCATCCATTGCAAATGGGGAACAATGCTGCTATCAACACTTCTGTGCAAATGTCCATCTCTGTCCCCCTCTCAGTTCCTCCAAGTATACACCTAACTATGGGGTTACAGAATCATATTATTACTGGACAAAGTCCATGGAGTCTTCTAACCCAAAGCACTCAATAACCAATTCCTGAGACACTGGGATTTCAAAGAGAGTTTATTACTATATGTATAGCAGGAGAGCAGGCAGCCTAATGGCCCAAAATCTGTCCCCCCCCCCCAACAAAGGAGATGAGAAGTTTTTAAGGATTCTAAGAAGGGGAGATGAGGTAATTTCAAATAGTAAATTCAAGGCAGAAGTTCAAAACAGAAAAGAAAACATTGTTAAGCATTGTTAACGTAAGTTAACATAAATTGAAAAGAAGGGAGGCAGAGCTATCTTTTTCAGTGGCAGAGTTTAGCAGATGATTTATAAATGTAAGGGGCTGAGGTTAGTTAATGACTGTTTTCCTTTCCATTAGAGCCTACTAAGAAAATGACCAGATAAAGCATAACAGCTTATAGTCACAAAGGCACCAGACAAGAGATAAGGGCTTTTACAATACTTTAAGCTGTCCGAACAGCTTAATTACAGTTCAGGGCTTCCAGGTACCCTCGCTTGTTCACTCCAAAATCCCAAAAGCAAAAGGAACATTTATATGAGTCAGTAATCAAAATCATCCCTTAAATACTGATTTTTCAGTCACAATATGGCATGGCTTCCACCAGCTTCCTGTGGAGCTACCACACTGCCCTGCGGATGGGTTGCACCGGTCTACTTCCCTACAGCAGTGACTACTTCTCTAGCACTTATGTCTCTTTGTTCATTTTTAAACAGTTTTATTTATGCATCATACTAATCCAAGCATGTACTCCTTTATGTTTGACAATTTTTGCTTAGCATTCCTGTTGAGATTCATCCATGTTGTACCAGTAGCCCTTTCTTTTTCACTGCTGTAAAGTACTCAGTTCTGTGAATTAACTGTAATTTATATATTCTACCATTGATAGATACTTAGTTTTGTTTCTAGTTTTGGGCTCTTAACAAATAAACATTCTTGTACATGTCTTTTGGTGTATATATACATGCATTTCTGTTGAGTATATACTTACAGTGGCATCCTGGGTCTTAGCATGTGTTCAGCTTTAGTGATTTTGCTAAACAGTTTCTTATACTCTCATTAGCAATATATGAGAGTTATTCCACACCCCCATAACCTTTAAAATATCTTTATTTTGATTTGTTTTTTGTCACTTTAAGTTGTAAATTTATTTTTAAAAAAACATTATACAGAATATCCATGAGCCCACCATCTAACCCAAGAAGTTTGATAATAAGTATTTACAATAACTTACCAGTCCCCTTGCTTTCAAGATAAACACGACTCTAAATTTTTATTTTACCTTTCCCTTTAAAAAATTAGTTTTATAAGATATGTGTGTGTATAAATGTTACATTATCCAGTTTTAGTTGTATTGGAATTTTATAAAATGGGTATCATGCTTTATTTAATCTGGGAATTGATTTTTTTAACTTGTTTTGAAGATTCATTCATATTGTTGTATAAGGGTGTAAGGGAATTATTTATTCTGCTGTATGTTAGTTCATTTAGTGATAAACACTGTTCATTCATTTTTCTTTTGATAAACATTTGGGTTTTTATTTTCTTGCTGTTAGTAGTAGTGCATATATTTGCACATTTGGGTTGTTTTTATTTTCTTGCTTTTATTAGTAGTGCATAAATTCTCCTTAATAAGAATTTTTTTTGCACTTAGGAGTATACTTTCTGGGTCACAAGATTAATAAATATCCTACTTTACAAAGTAATACCTGTATTCAAAGAGGTTGTACTAGTTTACACTGCTACCAGCAACAGATCAGAGATCTTTTTCATGATGGGAAAATTTGAAAGTATGACTTCAGTTGCTTTTAGAGATGGTGGTATTAAGATTTTCTATTTTTGTCTGTATCTGTTTGTTAATGTGCTTTTCAAGGGATTTGTTATCTACATTTTCAGATGTATGGTGATAAGGTTGCTTATAATTTTTTCTTATATTTTTAATATCTCTAAGATCTATACTGATTATTTAAAAAAATTTATATTAGTATTTTGTGCCTTTTTTCCATCATATTTCTAGAACTTTCTCAGTAGAAATCAATTTTTTATTTCTTTACTTTTTATCACAAGTCCTGGTGTAGGGTAGAGTCATATTAAATACTTACTAGTTGATCAGTTAATAATTTTTTTTTTTTTTTGCTGGGGAGAGCAAAGTTAATAATTTTTTAATGTCATCAAGGGTATTAGAAATTGCTTTTTCTGTGTATGTGGAATCTCCCTTTGTGGATTAGAATCAGTGAATAAAGTTGTTCTTAATTGTGATGCTTTGTTTGCCTAATAACTGCCTAGATTCCCTTGAGCTGCTTGCTTATCTCTTCTCTGGGGAAATGGAAGGGATGGAGTCTATATTTGTGTGTGAGGTGAGAATGAAGTGATCAGTATTATTTAAAACCATAACTGAAGAGAATTATATAGCTGTGGATGGTTTGATTTGGTTGGGTTGAGTTACAGCCATCTGCATAAGGAGGAGGGTACACAGAGCTATAACTTCCCCAGCTAGAAGTTAAATAGGAGGAGACAAACAGATTTGTATTCCTGCTCAGCTTCTTTTAAACCCCCTCTATACCCACACTTACAGCTGCCACTGATGGCTAATATTAAGCAATTGAAGGGCCCTGTGTCTTTTAATAGTAGCAAAGAGGAGTTGTGATATCATATGGTGTCTGATTTTCCACTTAGAATGTATTTTAAATTTCAAAAAAATTTTGTTGTCCCAATTTGGGGTTTTTATTTAAAAATAGAATTTATTGATTTTTCTAAATAAAACTTTCATTTTCCAACATAAAATTTAAGGTAACCACATCTTATAACTATGGGAAAGCTTTTAGGTTCAAGTGGCATAGTAGAGTAGAATATTAGTTGCAATGAACAAAAACATTTGTTGAGAAAGCAAACTTATGGAAAGGTATTATTACATTCAAGTTTTTGACCTGAGGAAGTACCTTTTTATTTTTATTTTTTTATTGAGAAATCATCATACACATATATTCTATAATATCATCACATAGTTGTGTATTTATTACCATGATCACTTTTTAGAATATTTGCATCACTCCAGAAAAAGAAAGAAAAAACTCATACATACCAGATTCCTTGCCCCTCCTTCCGATTGACCACTAGTATTTCCATCTAACCAATTTATTTTAACATTTGTCCCCCGTATTGTTTATTTTTCATCCATATATTTTACTCATCTGTCCATACCCTAGATAAAAGGAGCATCAGACACAAGGTTTTCACAATCACACAGTCACATTGTAAAAGCTATATACAGTTGTCTTCAAGAAACAAGGCTACTGGAACACAGCTCAACAGTTTCAGGTACTTCCCTCTAGCCACTCCAGTACACCATAAACTAAAAATGGATATCTATATGCATAAGAATAACCTCCAGGATAATGTCTCAACTCTGAAATCTCTCAGCCACTGACACTTTATTTTTTCTCATTTCTCTCTTATACCCTGTGGTCAAGAGGTTTTTTTCAATCCCTTGATGCCAGGTCCTGTTTCATCCTGGGATTTCTGTCCTACATTGCCAGAGAGATCTATACCCCTGGGAGTCATGTCTCCTATGGGGGGGAGGGCAGGGACAATTAACATTTTAAAATACTAAAATGTACAGTGTTCAACAAAAGATTACAAGATAAAGAAACAGGAAATGATGGCCTATCCAAAGGTTGAGAATAAAAATTCAGCAAACACTAGTGAAGAAGACCAGACTGTGGACATAACTAGCAAGGATTTTTAAAAAAATGATCATCACTACGCATTAGGAAATGAAGGAAAATATGGAGAAAGGATGTCAGGCAAACAGTGAATGAATGATATGACAATCTCAACAAAGAGATAGAAAACTCAGAAAGAAACCCAGCAGAACTACTAGAGTTCGGAAGTGAAACTGAAATGAAAAATTCCTAGGGGGGGTTTCAGCAGCAGATTGGAGCTGGCCAAAGAAAGAATCAATGAACTTGAAGAAAACTGAAATGAAGCTGAGGAACAGAAAGGAAAAAGACTTAGAAAAAGCAAGAATAGCCAAAAATCCCTGTGGGACACCGTCAGGTGTGTCAAGATGTGTAATTGGGGAGTTCTAGAAGAAGAAGAAAGAGGAAAAGGGGCAAAAGGAATATTCAAGGAAATAGTGACAGAAAACTTGCCAAACCTAGCAAAAGACGTGAACATAGAGATCCAAGAAGCCCAGTAAACACCAAAAAGGATAAACTGAAGAGAAGTATGGTATATTAGTTAGGGTTCTCGAGAGAAACAGAATCAACAGGAAGTATCCATAAATATAAAATTTATAAAAGTGTCTCATGTAACTGTGGGAATGTAGAATTCAAAATCTGTAGGACAGGCTGTGAAGCTGAGGACTGCAATGCAGGATCTGGATGAACTCCACAGGAGATGCTTGCTGGCTGAAGCAGGAAGAGAAGAGAGACTGTCTCTAATGAATCCTCCTTAAAAGCCTTCCATTGATTAGATTAAATGTCACTCACTGCAGATGATACTCCCCTTGGCTGATTACAAATGGAATCAGCTGTGGATGCAGCCGACATGATCATGATTTAATTCTATGAAATGTCCTCATAGCAACAGGCCAGCACTTGCCCAGCAAACAAACAGGTACCACCACCTGCCAAGTTGACACATGAACCTGACCATGACATATGCCCATACACATAGTAGACAAACTGTCAAATGCAAAGGACAAGGAAAGATCTCTGAAAGTTACAAAAGAAAAGCAACATGTTATGTATAAGGGGATGCCAATTAGATTAAGTAATGATTTCTCATCAGAGTCATGGAGGCCAAGAAGGCAGTGGAATGAGAGAAAATAATTGCCAACGAAGAATTTTATATCTAGCCAGATTATTGTTCAGAAAGGCGAGAGAGATTAAAACATTCCCAAATAAGCTAAAGTTGAAGGAGTTCATTACCCACCCTACAAGCAATGCCAAAGGGAGTTTCTCAGATTGAAAGGAGAAGACACTGAATATCGGCTCAAAGACAAAGGAAATGAAAACCTCTGTTAAAGGTTACCATATAGGTAACTATAATTGCCAATGATGTTGTATTTTTAGGCATGTAACTCTACTTCTTAGACGCACTAAAATGCAAATGCATAAAAAGTAATGATAAATTTATGGTTTTGGACATAAAGTTTTCAAAGATGTTTTGTAGCAAGTAAAAAAAAAAGTGGGATGGAGGAGTATGGGAACAATATATGTGTATGCTATTGAATTATGTTGTTATCAAATTAAACATGATTTCTATTTATTTATGGTGTTAAGTTTTAACTCCATGGTAACTACAGAGAAAATATATGAAAAATATATCCAGAGAGAAATGAGAAGGGACTGAGTATGGTGCAATATAAGAAATCAAATAAATATGAAAACATACATTAACGGAAGAATTAAGGGTCAAAAAGGTATAATACTTACAAAGGCAAATAGCAAAATGGTAGAAATAAGTTGTAGATTGTCAATAGTGGCTTTAAATGTAAATGGAGTAAACTCTCCAGTCAAAAGGCAGAGGTTGACAGAATGGATAAAAAAACTTCCTTCAACTATATGCTGTTTATAGGAGACTTACTTTAAACTCAAATACATAAATAAGTAGGTTGAAAGGGAAACACTGGAGAAAAAATATCATGTAAGTTATAACCAAAAGATAGCTGGGGAAGCTATACTAATACCAGATAAAATAGACTTTAAATAAATAACTGTTACAAAGGACAAAGAAAATCATTATATACTGATCAATTTGACAAGAAAACTAAACAGTCATTAATACAGATACACTTAACAGGGCGGGCCAGGCAAAGTTCTCGCCTGCTGTGCCAGAGACCTGGGTTCGATTTCCCGTGCCTGCCCATGCAAAAAAAAAAAAAAAGCATATACACTTAACAGCAGAGCCCCGCCACTATATGAAGAAAATATTGATAAATTTGAAAGAAGTAGTTCTATCTTAGTAGTAGGAGATTTCAGTATACCACTTTCAATAATGGATAGACTATGTAGAGAGAGGATCAGTGAGGAAATAAAAAACTTAAATGATTGTGTAAACCAACTAGTCCTAATAGACACCCAAAATTTTACCCAAATGATTGTGTACAATGGATCTTTTCCAAGATTAAGCACATGTTAGGTCACAGTACAAGTCTCAAAAAATTTAAAAATATTGAAATCATAGAATGTATCTTCTCCAATCATAATTGAATGAAACTAGAAATCAGTAACAGGGAGAAATGGATAATTTGCAAATATGTGGAAATTAAACAATGTGCTCTTAAGCAGCAAATGGGTCAAAGGAGAAATCACATGGGAATTAGGAAATATCTTGAGGCAGACAAAGTGGCATGTACAATATCGACATTGTTATACTTCACAAAGCTGCTGGAATGTGGTATACCAGAAAAGGAATGGCTTTTAAAAAGGGGAATTTATTAAGTTCCTAGTTCATTGTTCTAAGGCCATGAAATGTTAAAATTAAGACTCTATCCAGGGAAAGATATCTTGGCTCGGGAAGGCTGATATCATTCAGGAGTTTCTCTCTCAACTGGAAAGGCGCATGGTGAACATGGCGATGTCTGTTAGCTTTCTCTTCAGGCTTGTTTCATGAAGCTTCCTTGGAGGTGTTTTCCTTCTTCATCTCCAAAGGTCTCTGGCTGAATGGGCTCTGGTGACTCTTTCCGAAATGGCTGCCTGTTAGAGGGCTGCCATAAGCAACCCTACCTCGCATGGGTGGAGACACATCTCCATGGAAACCATCTGATCAAAAGTCGCCACATCACATCTCCATGGAAACAATAAAAAAGCTCCTACCCAGCAATATTGAATGAGGATGAAAGAACTTGGCTTTTTTGGAGCTTATAACAGATTCAAACAGGCACAAACAACCCCAAATTCCCTTGAATTTAGTTGATAATAGCAACTGAAAAAATCAAATATTCAGAAGTAAATCTAACCAAGAATGGAAAGACTTGTACTCAGAAAGCTACCAACCAGTGCTCAAAGAAATCAAAGAAGACCTAAGTAAATGGAAGGACTTTGCATGTTCATGGATTAGAAGAGTAAATATTGTTAAGATGTCAGTTCTACCCAATGCAATTTACAGATTCTGCGCAATGCAATAAAAATTGCAACAGCCTTCTTTTCAGAAATAGAAAAGCTATTCACTAAATTTATATGAAGAGTAAGATTCCCTGAATAACCAGTGCCATCTTGAAAAATAATAATAAGGTTGGAGGACTCACACTTTCAGATCTTAAAACTTAATACAGGGGGTGCACGGGTGGTTCAGTGGTAAACTTAATAAAAAGCCACAGCGGTCAAATAGCATTGTAGTGGCACAAGAACAGACATATAACCAAAGGAATCAAATTGAGAGTTCAAAAATCAAAATTTATGGCCAACAGTTTTGACAAGGATGCAACGTCCACTCAAGTGGGAAAGGATAGTCTCTTCAATAAATGGTACTGGGAAAACTGGATGTCCATACATAAAAGAATGAAGGTGGACATCTTCACAATATATACAAAAATCAACTCGCATTGGATCAGAGATCTAAATATTAGAACGAGAAATATTGTGCTCCTAGAAGAAAACATAGGGGAGCATCTTCAGGACCTTATGTTAGGCACTGTTTTGTTAGAGTTTTTATCCCTGTGAGTGCCACCCAGGTCAAGATAGAGAACACCCTCCCCCCAAAGTTCCCTCATTTTTCTTTTCAGTTATCACACACTCCTATCCTGCAATAACTGTTATTAGTGACTTTTACCCCTGAGATTATTTTTGCCTGTTTTTATAGTTCATATAAATGGAATCATGCAGTATGTACTCTTTGAGTCTGGCTTGTTTGCTTAGGATAATGCCTGTGAGAGTTATTTATGTTGTTATGCATAGCATTAGCTCATTCTTTTTTTTTTTTTTTCCTGGGTAGTAATTCCATTATGTGATATTGCATAATTTGCCTATGCATTCTCATATTACCATATTGGTGCTATTATGAATAATGCTGCTGTTAGCATTCTTGTTTGTAGACATATGCACTTGTGTTTTAGATATATGCCTAGGAGTAAAATTACTGGGTCATAGAATCAGCACATGTTTAAATTTGATAGAAAATTCCAGACAGTTTTCCAAAGTAATTGTATTATTTTATATTCCAGTCATAAGTATATGAGAATTCTGGTTGATCCACATCCTCATTAAACTTATTTTTTATTTTTAGCCATTCGGGTATGTGTATATAATTTTAATTTTATACTTATGAGTAATAATATTGAGTTACTTTTCAATATAAACTTCTTAATATAACTTGTAACACATATAGGAAATGCACACATTGTAAGTATACAGCTTACTTAGTTAAATATTACAAAGTGAACATGCCCATGTAACCTCCATGATCAGTGATACTCCATTCATTCATTCAGTTAGTGAGCAAATTTATTGCTTATCTCCTGTGTGCCAGGTATAGTTCTAGGTCCAGAGATACGAGAATGATCAAGATAGTTATAGGCCCTTTACTCATGGGATCAAATTTCCTGTTCTCCTTAAGTTTACATTATTTTGGGAGAGGTGGACAATTAATAAATACATAACATAATGCTACTAAGTGGTGAGTGTCATAGAAAAAAGAACATGATAAGGGAATAGAAAGTATCAGGGACTACTGATTTAGTTGGGATGGTCAGGGAAAGATTATGAGGAGGTAACATTTGAATAGAGCCTCTAACAAAGGGAGGGAATGGTTCATGCAAATCTAGAAGATCAACCTTGGTGTTGAAGTGGTAGCATGGGTGACTTGCTTGAGATACAGCAAAAGGGACATTATAATGGGAGTACATTGAAAAAGGAGGATGATAGGAGAGGAAGTCAATAGTATTCAAGGGCCAGATCATGTAGGGGTTGTAAATCATGATAAAGAATTTGAATTTTATTCTTGAGTGTGTTTTGAACAGAGGAGTTGTTTTTCTTCAACAGCTGGCTTCTGTGTGAAAAATAGATTGCATCAAAAGGGGATGAGTAGAAAGAAGGGGATCAGTTAGGAAGCTATCCCTGTAGTCCAAGCTATAGAAATCGTGATGGTTTGGTTCATGTGGTAATAATGGAGTGGTGAAAAGTGGTTAGATTTGGAACATAGTATTTGCTAATCATTTTGTAACTGAGAAGTTAAGAATTAACAAATAATTTTATGGTTACTGAATCATTATATAGATGTTTTGTTCCTTCTAGTATATGGTATAGTAGCCAGATGTTAATGCTTGAAATTACTGCAATTTGCTTAACTAGTTTTAGCCCCGTTTATGTTTACTGTTGTGATGGTTATTCTAGGCTAGTCTCAACCCTGTTTATACTTGGTATTGTAGTGGTAAAAATTCCATCTCCCCTTGTTTGAATCCATAAAAACCCTTAACTCCTTAAACTTGGGGAGACAGCTTTTTAGGCTGAGAGGCTGTCTGAATTCCTGTTTTGTGCATAGCAATAAACTCTCTCTTTGAAACCCTAGTGTCATAGATTGGCTGTTAGCACATTGAGCAGAGAACACCAGTTTTGTTTGGTATCAGTTTGGTTATGGGATATGACGAAAAATGGGAATCAAGGATGATTGTAAGGCTCCTGGCCTGAGCAGTTGAGTGAATGATAGTATATACTGAAAAGGTAAAGATTTGGGGAAGTATTAGTATTGTGGTAATGGATAAAATCAGAAGATCAGGTTTGGAGACATTCAGTGGAAACTCTTTCCCACTTTAGCAGTCAGCATTCTTGATCAGGGATCCTACTGATACTTGGAATGTCTACTGTTTTTTTTTTTCTTTTCCCTCTTCCTCACTACTGCTGGGAACACCTGGCTTCTTTGCCTTTCCTTGTATCATTCTGCTGACATTAGATTCCTGAGATTCCAATCTCATTTCCTTTCCCCAGGAGTAAATAAGAGTTTCCATTTCTGTTGCAGAAGTTTCATCTGGATAAGCTATGTTCCTAATATCCCAAGTTAAAATGCAGAATATGTTTACACAAAGATAGGTTTTTAACTTTTTGAGCTTATTTCAGACTTCCTGAAAGGTTGTAAGAACTATCCCAAGTGCCTTTCATCACCAACTGTTAATATTTTGCCACATTTACTTTGTCATTCTTTCTCTCTATATACATGTTATTTTCTAAGCTATTTGAGAGTTAACTGTAAACTTAATGCCCCTTTGTTGCTAAATAACGCAGCACCATCTGCATAAGAGGATAACAAGGGCATTCTCTTATATAATTTCCTAACACTTCTCAAAATTTGGAAATAAAACATTGTTATAATACTATTTTTGACCTAAAGACCTTATTTCCATCTTACCAGTTGTTCTAGTCATGCCCATAGTAACAGTTTCTTTTCTCCCAGTCTAACATCTAATCCAAGATCATGCATTATACTTAGTTATGTCTTTTTAGTCTTCTATTTGGGGCAGTTTTGCAGCTTTTTTCATTTTCATGATGTTATTTATTTTGCAAGTTATTTTGTAGATTGTCCCTGTTTTTTTTTTTTTTTTTTTTTTGTTTTCTTATGCTTAAGTTCAGATCATGCATTTTTGGCAGGAATGTTATCTGTAAGCAAGGTATGTCTTTCTCAGTAAATCAATTCAGGAGCTACATGATGTTGGTTTTCTCTCACTCCTGGTGATGCTAACTTTCATCTCTTGGTTAAGGTGGTTTCTGCCAGGATTTTCCTATATAAAGTTGTTATTTTTCCCTTTGTCAAAGAAAGGTTTTGTTTTTTTAAAACTTATTTAAGAAATACTTGTATTGTGCTTACTCTTTACCAAGTACTGTTCGAAATGCATTACAGATATTAACTCATTTAAATTATATACCAAAGGGTAATTTTCCTAATTCTGTAGCTCAGTTGCAATTTACCTTGTATTTTTAAAAAAAGCTTTTTATTTTCAAACTTAACAGGACAGTTGGAAAAATAATACACACCTCATACAGAGAATTCCAACATATTCCTATGCCCCCAGATACCCAGATTGACCAATTTAAATATTTTGCCACATTTGCCGTATCACTCTATTAGTCTGTCAGTCCATCCATCTTACTATCCATGTGTCTACTTATCAATCTATTTTTTCTGAACACTTGATTGTAAGTTGTATACATCATTTTACTTGAATGTTTATTACAAATGTGCATTTCCTAAGAACAAGGATATTTACTTATGTGACCACCTTAAGAACAGTTATCTCATTCAATAAATTTGACATTGATATAAAACTTACAGCCTATGTCCATGTTTTTCATATGTCCTACAAATGTCCTTTTGTGTCTTGTCTTTTCCATGATTAGATCCTGCACAGGATCTTGTATTGCATTTAAATGTCCTTGTCTCTTTAGTTACTCATCCATTTTTTTTTTAATTGTTGGAACGTATGTAAAACATAAACTTTCTCATTTCAGCAACTTCCAATTATACCATTCAGTGGGATTACTCATTTTTACACTATTATAGTACCCTGATCTCTTTCCATTATTAAAACTTTCCCATCTCACCAAACAGAATCCCTACACTCATTATGTAGTAACTCCCCATTCACCCTTTTCCTCATGCTTACAACCTCTACTCTTAATTTCTGTCTCTATGAGTTTGCATATCCTGTGATATTTTCTTTGTAGTTACCATGGAGCTTAACTTTAACATCCCAAATCTGTAACACTCTAGTTTGCTTAGATGCCAACTAAATTTCAATGGTATACATAAACTATGTTCCCTGTACCACTCTGTCTCCCCACCTTTATGTAGTTCTTGTCACAAGTTATATCTTTATACAATATTAGTCCCAAACCACCTATTTATCATTACTTTTTTTTATCATTACATTTTATGTATTTGCCTTTTAGAGTTTATAGGAAGTAAAAAATGGAGTTGCAAACTAAAATTTCAATAGTATTGGCATTTATATTTACCCATGTTGTTAACCTTTACTAGAGATCCTTATTTCTTGGGCTTCAGTCTTGGTTTTAACCTTAAGAACTCTCTCTAGCATCTCCTGTCTACTGGTGATGAACTACCTCAGCTTTTGTTTATCTGGGAATGCGATGATCTCTCCCTAATTATTGAAAGACGGTTTTGCTGGATATAGAATTCTTGGTTGGCAGTTTTTTACTTTTAGCACTTTACGTCGTTTTTTTGCTTCTATGATTTCTGATGAAAAATTGGCAGTTAATCTTATTGAATGTCCCTTGTACATGACTTGTTGCTTCCCTATTGTGGCTATCAGGATTCTCTTTTTTCTTTAACGTTGAACGGTTTGATTATACACCACAGCATGTGTCTATTTGGGTTAATACTGTTTGGAGTTCATTGAGTGTCTTGCATATGTATGTTCCTATATTTCATTAAATTTGGGAAGTTTTCAGCCATTATGTCTTTGAATAGTCTCTCTGCCCCTTCTTGTGTATATTGGTATGCTTGATTTTTTCCCACAGGTTCTTCAGGTTCTGCTCACTTTTTTTTTTCATTCTTTCTGCTCCTTAGAATGGATAATTTGAATTGTCTTATCTTTGGGTTCTCTCATTCTTTCTTCTACCAGCTCCAGTCTGTTGAATCCCTATAGAGGATTTTACATATCTGTTACTATGGTCTTCAGCTCTGTTTAGTTTCTTTTCATAATTTCCATTTCTCTTTTCTATATATTTGTATTCACCCATTGTTTTACTGATTCCTTTAGTTCTTTGTACATGTTTTCCTTTAGCTCTTTGAGCACATTTAGAAAAATTTTCATTTAGTCTTTTTCTGATATGTACCAGGTCAGTTCCACCTAATTGATGGTTTCTAATGCTTTTATTTTTTCCTTTGCCTGCTGCTGTGGTTTTTGTTTCTTTGTATGTTTTGTAATCTTTTGTTGAAGGCTGAACAGTTTTTTTCCTTGCTTAATAATGTGAATTTGTTGCCTCTTGGCTTTGAGGCTAGGAGAAGTCCAAAATAGAGGTGTCAGCAAGGCGATGCTTTCTCCCGAAAGTCTGTAACATTCTGGTTCTGGCTGCTGGCAATCCTTAGGGTTTCTTAAGCCTGGACATTTTGATATTTTTAACGTGTTATTCCTGGAATTTAGAGTCTAAGGTGTCTGTTCCTTAAACTTGTATCCAACTAGAGTTATGACGGAGCTTTCCTTCAATGCCAGGAGCTAACAAAAAAAAAAAAAAAAAAGGAATAAAAGCAGGAGAAAAATAAAACACCTTTCCTGGTCTTATCTGATTGACCTGTGCAAGTGCTTCAGGGCTTATCCATACAGTGAGTTTCGAGAATATCTTGAGACCAAAGTGTAGGGGCATTCTGATCCTTTCTGCACAAGTGTCTGGTCTCGCAAATGCACTTGTGGTCATGGGAGTTCCCTCTTTTACATGGATACGAATATCCCCTCTTCCCTAGGAAATGGTTTTCTCATGGGCCTGGACACTGCAGCAGGTATTCACTTGACTGTTCTCTCATGACATTCTATAGGAGAGCTTCTTGAGCTCTCTTTTCCCTGCAATACAAGTTCTGGGACAATGAGTCCCTCATGCCAGTACCAGACAAAATTGGGCCAGGCATCCCCCCAGTACATGTACGAGTGCCTTTTCACCTGTTTGACAAAGTCCTTTGAAGCATGGAAGCCTTCAATTTTGAGGAAATTCCATTTATCCATTTTTCTTTTGTTGCAAATGCTTTGGGTATAAAATCTAAGAAACCACTGGCTACCAAAAGATCTTCAAGATGCTTCCCTACATATTTTTTTTCCAGAATTAAATAATTACCACTCTGGAGAAAATGTGATTGCTACGACAGCTTACAATCTAGGCCCCTGTCTTATTATAAGCATTTTCTAAATGAGACCGTTCAATAATTACTCTTTTGTTTCTAGCTTATTTTGCCTCACCAAATGTCCCACAGGTTCGTTCACAATGTTGCCATGCCTCACAACTTTGTTCTTTGTTGTAGCAGCACAGTATTCAATCATACGTATATACCATCATTCACCAATCTACTTCTCAGTCAGTGCATCCTTCAGCCACCTTTACTGTGGACATAAAAGTGAAATCATACAGCATCTATCCTTTTGTGTCTGGCTTATTTCACTCAGCATTATATCCTCAAGTCTCATCTATCTTGTCATGTGCTTCAGGATGTCATTTCTTTTACTGCTGCATAATATTCCATCATATGCATATACCACATTTTGTTAATCCACTCTCTTTATAGGCACTTGGATTGTTTCCATCTTTTGGCAATTGTGAATACTGCTGCTATGAACATTGGAGTGCAAATATCTGTTTGTGTCACTGCTTTCAGCTCTTCTGGGTTTATACCCAGTTGAGGTATTGTTGGGTCATAGGGCAACTTGATACTTAGTTTCCTAAGGAACTGCCAAACTGTCTTCCATAGTGGCTGTACCATTTATACATTCCTACCAGCAGTTTGTGTGTCCCAGTTTCTGCACATCCTCTCCAACATTTGTAGTTTCCTGTTTGTTTAGTAGTAGCCATTCTTATAGGTGTGAGGCGGTATCTCATTGTAGTATTGATATATATATTTCTCTTATAGCTAATGAAAGTGAATGTCTACTCATGTGCTTTTTAGCCATCTGTATTTGCTCTTCAGAAAAATGTCTGTTCATACCTTTAACCCATTTTATAATTGGTTTGTTTGTTCTTTTGTGGTTGAGTTGTATAATTTCTTTATATTATATATACAGGTTATCAAACCTTTGTCTGATGTGTGGTTTCCAAATTTTTTCTCCCATTGAGTTGGCTGCGTCTTTACCTTTGGACAAAATCTTTTAAGGGGTAAAAGCTTTTGATTTTGAGGAGTTCCCATTTATCGATTTTTTTTTCTTTTGTTGCTTGTGCTTTGGATGTAAAGTTTAGGAAGCTACCTCCTGTTACTAGATCTTGAAGATGTTTCCCTGCATTTTCTTCTAGGAGTTTTATGGTGCTAGTTCTTATATTTAGGTGCTTGATTCACTTTGAATTATTTTTTTTTGTAGGTTATAAGGTAAGAGTCCTCTTTCATTCTTTTGGCTATTAATATCCAGTTCTCCCATGCTCATTTATTGAAAAGACTATTTTGTCTCAGTTCAGTGAATTGGGGGCCTTGTCAAAAATCAGTTTACCATAGATATGGTGGTGTATTTCTGCACTCTCTTTTCGATTCCATTGGTCAATGCTTCTGTCTTTGTGCTAGTACCATGGTGTTTTGACCACTGTGGCTTTATAATAAGTATTAAAGTCAGGAAGTGTTAATCCTCCCATTTCATTCATCTTTTTTAGATTGCTTTTAGCTATTTGGGATCTCTTTCCCTTCCAGATGAATTTGGTAACTAGTTTTTCCAAGTCCTCAAAGTAGGTTGTTGGATGGTGGTGCAATGGTAAATAAATAAATAAATAAATAGAGAGAAAGAGAGAGAAATTCATAGCAAATTAGGCTGTTGGAATTTTGATTGATACTGACATCTTAACTGTGTTTAACCTTCCTTTCCATGAGCAAGGAATATCTTTCTACCTATTAGATCTTCTTTGATTTCTTTTAGCAATGTTATGTAGTTTTCTGTGTACAGGTCGTTTATGTCCCTAGTTAAGTTCTTCCTAAGTACTTGAATCTTTTAGTTGCTATTTTGAATGGAACTTTTTCCTTAACTGACTTCTCACTTAGGTCATTGCTTGTGTATAGAAATATTACTGATTTTTGCACATTAATTTTATAATCTGTTAGCTCAAGTAACTTTGCTGAATTTATTAGCTCAAGTAACTTTGTTGTAGATTTCTCAGGATTTTCCAAGTATAGTATCATATCATCTGCAAATAATGAAACTTTTACTTCTTTCTTTCCAATTTGTATGCCTTTTATTTCTTTGTCCAATCTGATTGCTCTAGCTAGAACTTCTAGTACAATTCTGAATAACAATGGTGACACTGGGCATCCTTGTCTGGTTCCTAGTCTCAGAGGGAAAACGTTCAGTCTCTATCCACTGAGTATGATGCTGGCTATCAGTTTTTCATATATGCCCTTTATCATATTGAGGAAGTTACCTTTGATTCCTATCTTTTGAAGTGTTTTCATCAGAAAAGAATGTTAAATTTTGTCGAATGCTTTTTCAGCATCAATTGAGATGATCATCTGATTTTTTCCCTTTTGACTTGTTAATGTGCTGTATTACATTAATTGATTTTCTTGTGTTGAAGCGTTCTTGTATTCCTTGTATAAACCCCACTTGGTCGTGGTGTATAATTCTTTTAATGTGTTGTTGGATTCGATTTGCTAGTATTTTGTTGAGAATTTTTCTGTCTGTTTTCATTAGGGAGATTGGCCTGTAGTTTTCCTTTCTTACAGTGTCTCTACCTGGTTTTGGTATTTAAATGATATTAGCTTCATAAAATGAGTTAGGTAGAGTACCTTTTTCCTTAATCTTTTGGAAAAGTTTGAGCAGGATTGGAATTATTTTTGGAATGCTTGATAAAATTCCCCTGTGAAGCCATCTGGCCCTTGGCTTTTCTTCGTAGAAAGATTTTTGATGACTGATTGGATCTCTTAACTTGTGATTGGTTTGTTGAGATCTTCTATTCTTTCTGAGTCAGTGTAGCTTGTTTGTGTGTTTCCATGTATTTGTCCATTTCATCTAAGTTGTCTAGTTTGTTGGCGTATAGTTGTTCATAGTATCCGCTTATGATTTCTTTTTTTTCTTTAGGGTCTGTGGTAATGCACCCCTTCACATTTCTGATTTTGTTTATTTACATCCTCTCTCTTATTTTCTTTGTCAGTCTTGCTAGTGGCCCATCAATTTTATTGATTGTCTCAAAGAACCAACTTTTGGTTTTATTCATTTTTACTATTGTTCTTTTGTTCTCCGATTCATTTAACTCTGCTTTAATTTTTTAAAAATTTTTTTTATTAATTAAAAATATTAACAGACAAAACATTAAGATATCATTCCATTCTACATATACAATCAGTAATTCTTAATATCATCACATGGTTGCATATTCATCATTTCTAGAACATTTGCATCGATTTAGAAAAAAATAAAAAAGACAACAGAAAAAGAAATAAAACGATAACAGAAAAAAAAAGATGATACATGCCATACCCCTTACCCCTCCCTTTCATTTACCACTAGCACTTCAAACTAAATTTATTTTTAACATTTGTTCCCCTGTTATTTATTTATTATTATTATTTTTTAATTAGTTAAAATTAACACATTTAGAAATCATTCCATTCTACATATGCAATCAGTAATTCTTAATATCATCACATAGATGTATGATCATCATTTCTTAGTACATTTCCATCGATTTAGGAAAAGAACTATCAAAACAACAGAAAAAGATATAGAATGATAATATAGAGAAAAAATGAAAATAATAATAAAAAGTATATATATATAAAAACACAAACAAACAAATAAACAAAAAAAACTATAGCTCAGATGCAGCTTCATTCAGTGTTTTAACAAAATTACATTACAATTAGGTAGTATTGTGCTGTCCATTTTTGAGTTTTTGTATCTAGTCCTGTTGCACAGCCTGTATCCCTTCACTCCAATTACCCATTATCTTACCCTGTTTCTAACTCCTGCTGGTCTCTGTTACCAATGACATATTCCAAGTTTATTCTCGAATGTCGATTCACATCAGTGGGACCATACAGTATTTGTTCTTTAGTTTTTGGCTAGACTCACTCAGCATAATGTTCTCTAGGTCCATCCATGTTATTACATGCTTCATAAGTTTATCCTGTCTTAAAGCTGCATAATATTCCATCGTATGTATATACCACAGTTTGTTTAGCCACTCTTCTGTTGATGGACATTTTGGCTGTTTCCATCTCTTTGCAATTGTAAATAACGCTGCTATAAACATTGGTGTGCAAATGTCCGTTTGTGTCTTTGCCCTTAAGTCCTTTGTGTAGATACCCAGCAATGGTATTGCTGGGTCGTATGGCAATTCTATATTCAGTTTTGTGAGGAACCGCCAAACTGCCTTCCACAGTGGTTGCACTATTTGACATTCCTACCAACAGTGGATAAGTGTGCCTCTTTCACCGCATCCTCTCCAGCACTTGTCATTTTCTGTTTTGTTGATAATGGCCATTCTGGTGGGTGTGAGATGATATCTCATTGTGGTTTTGATTTGCATTTCTCTAATGGCCAGGGACATTGAGCATCTCTTCATGTGCCTTTTGGCCATTTGTATTTCCTCTTCTGATAGGTGTCTGTTCAAGTCTTTTTCCCATTTTGTAATTGGGTTGGCTGTCTTTTTGTTGTTGAGTTGAACAATCTCTTTATAAATTCTGGACACTAGACCTTTATCTGATATGTCGTTTCCAAATATTGTCTCCCATTGTGTAGGCTGTCTTTCTACTTTCTTGATGAAGTTCTTTGATGCACAAGTGTTTAATTTGAGGAGCTCCCATTTATTTATTTCCTTCTTCAGTGGTCTTGCTTTAGGTTTAAGGTCCATAAAACCGCCTCCAATTGTAAGTTTCATAAGATATCTCCCTACATTTTGCTATAACTGTTTTATGGTTTTAGACCTAATGTTTAGATCTTTGATCCAGTTTGAGTTAACTTTTGTATAGGGTGTGAGATATGGGTCCTCTTTCATTCTTTTGCATATGGATATCCAGTTCTCTAGGCACCATTTATTGAAGAGACTGTTCTGTCCCAGGTGAGTTGGCTTGACTGCCTTATCAAAGATCAAATGTCCATAGATGAGAGGGTCTATATCTGAGCACTCTATTCGATTCCATTGGTCGATATATCTATCTTTATGCCAACACCATACTGTTTTGACCACTGTGGCTTCATAATATGCCTTAAAGTCAGGCAGTGCAAGACCTCCAGCTTCGTTTTTTTTCCTCAAGATACTTTTAGGAATTTGGAGCACCCTGCCCTTCCAGATAAATTGGCTTATTGGTTTTTCTATTTCTGAAAAATAAGTTGTTGGGATTTTGATTGGTATTGCGTTGAATCTGTAAATCAATTTAGGTAGGATTGACATCTTAACTATATTTAGTCTTCCAATCCATGAACACGGTATGCCCTTCCATCTATTTAGGTCTTCTGTGATTTCTTTTAACAGTTTTTTGTAGTTTTCTTTATATAGGTCTTTTGTCTCTTTAATTAAATTTATTCCTAAGTACTTTATTCTTTTAGTTGCAGTTGTAAATGGAATTCGTTCCTTGATTTCCCGCTCAGCTTGTTCATTGCTAGTGTATAGAAATGCTACAGATTTTTGAATGTTGATCTTGTAACCTGCTACTTTGCTGTACACATTTATTAGCTCTAGTAGTTTTGTTGTGGATTTTTCCGGGTTTTCGATGTATAGTATCATATCGTCTGCAAACAGTGATAGTTTTACTTCTTCCTTTCCAATTTTGATGCCTTGTATTTCTTTTTCTTGTCTGAATGCTCTGGCTAGAACCTCCAACACGATGTTGAATAATAGTGGTGATAATGGACAACCTTGTCTTGTTCCTGATCTTAGGGGGAATGTTTTCAATTTTTCCCCATTGAGGATGATATTAGCTGTGGGTTTTTCATATATTCCCTCTATCATTTTAAGGAAGTTCCCTTGTATTCCTATCCTTTGAAGTGTTTTCAACAGGAAAGAATGTTGAATCTTGTCAAATGCCTTCTCTGCATCAATTGAGATGATCATGTGATTTTTCTGCTTTGATTTATTGATATGGTGTATTACATTAATTGATTTTCTTATGTTGAACTATCCTTGCATACCTGGGATGAATCCTACTTGGTCATGATGTATAATTCTTTTAATGTGTTGTTGGATACGATTTGCTAGAATTTTATTGAGAATTTTTGCATCTATATTCATTAGAGAGATTGGTCTGTAGTTTTCTTTTTTTGTAAAATCTTTGCCTGGTTTTGGTATGAGGGTGATGTTGGCTTCATAGAATGAATTAGGTAATTTTCCCTCCACTTCGATTTTTTTGAAGAGTTTGAGGAGAGTTGGTACTAATTCTTTCTGGAATGTTTGATAGAATTCACATGTGAAGCCGTCTGGTCCTGGACTTTTCTTTTTAGGAAGCTTTTGAATGACTAATTCAATTTCTTTACTTGTGATTGGTTTGTTGAGGTCATCTATTTCTTCTTGAGTCAAAGTTGGTTGTTCATGTCTTTCCAGGAACCCGTCCATTTCATCTAAATTGTTGTATTTATTAGCGTAAATTGTTCATAGTATCCTGTTATTACCTCCTTTATTTCTGTGAGGTCAGTAGTTATGTCTCCTCTTCCATTTGTGATCTTATTTATTTGCATCCTCTCTCGTCTTCTTTTTGTCAATCTTGCTAAGGGCCCATCAATCTTATTGATTTTCTCATAGAACCAACTTCTGGTCTTATTGATTTTCTCTATTGTTTTCATGTTTTCAATTTCATTTATTTGTGCTCTAATCTTTGTTATTTCTTTCCTTTTGCTTGGTTTGGGATTAGTTTGCTGTTCTTTCTCCAGTTCTTCCAAGTGGACAGTTAATTCCTGCATTTTTGCCTTTTCTTCTTTTCTGATATAGGCATTCAGAGCAATAAATTTCCCTCTTAGCACTGCCTTTGCTGCGTTCCATAAGTTTTGATATGTTGTGTTTTCATTTTCGTTAGTCTCGAGGTATTTGCTAATTTCTCTATCAATTTCTTCTTTGACCCACTCGTTGTTTAAGAATGTGTTGTTGAGCCTCCACGTATTTGTGAATTTTCTGGCACTCCGCCTATTATTGATTTCCAACTTCATTCCTTTATGATCCGAGAAAGTGTTGTGTATGATTTCAATCTTTTTAAATTTGTTAAGACTTGCTTTGTGACCCAGCATATGGTCTATCTTTGAGAATGATCCATGAGCACTTGAGAAAAAGGTGTATCCTGCTGTTGTGGGATGTAATGTCCTATAAATGTCTGTTAAGTCTAGCTCATTTATAGTAATATTCAGATTCTCTATTTCTTTATTGATCCTCTGTCTAGATGTTCTGTCCATTGATGAGAGTGGTGAATTGAAGTCTCCAAATATTATGGTATATGTGTCTATTTCCCTTTTCAGTGTTTGCAGTGTATTCCTCACGTATTTTGGGGCATTCTAGTTCGGTGCGTAAATATTTATGGTTGTTATGTCTTCTTGTTTAATTGTTCCTTTTATTAGTAGATAGTATCCTTCTTTGTCTCTTTTAACTGTTTTACATTTGAAGTCTAATTTGTAGGATATTAGTATAGCCACTCCTGCTCTTTTCTGGTTGTTATTTGCATGAAATATCTTTACCCAACCTTTCACTTTCAACCTATGTTTATCTTTGGGTCTAAGATGTGTTTCCTGTAGACAGCATGTAGAAGGATCCTGTTTTTTAACCCATTCTGCCAATCTATGTCTTTTGATTGGGGAATTTGGTCCATTAACATTTAGTGTTATTAGTGTTTGGATAATATTTTCCTCTACCATTTTGCCTTTTGTATTATATATATCATATCTGACTTTCCTTCTTTCTACACTTTTCTCCATACCTCTCTCTTCTCTCTTTTCGTATCTGACTCTAGTGCTCCCTTTAGTATTTCTTGCAGAGCTGGTCTCTTGGTCACAAATTCTCTCAGTGACTTTTTGTCTGAGAATGTTTTAATTTCTCCCCCATTTTTGAAGGATAATTTTGCTGGATATAGGAGTCTTGGTTGGCAGTTTTTCTCTTTTAGTAATTTAAATATATCATCCCACTGTCTTCTAGCTTCCATGGTTTCTGCTGAGAAATCTACACATAGTCTTATTGGGTTTCCCTTGAATGTGATGGATTGTTTTTCTCTTGCTGCTTTCAAGATCCTCTCTTTCTCTTTGACTTCTGACATTCTAACTAGTAAGTGTCTTGGGGAACACCCATTTGGGTCTATTCTCTTTGGGGTGCGCTGCACTTCTTGTATCTGTAATTTTAGGTCTTTCATAAGAGTTGGGAAATTTTCCGTGATAATTTCTTCCATTAGTTTTTCTCCTCCTTTTCCCTTCTCTTCTCCTTCTGGGACACCCACAACACTTATATTTGTGCGGTTCATATTGTCCTTGAGTTCCCTGATACCCTGTTCAAATTTTTCCATTCTTTTCCTGATAGTTTCTGTTTCTTTTTGGAATTCAGATGTTCCATCCTCCAAATCGCTAATTCTATCTTCTGTCTCTTTAAATCTATCATTGTAGGTATCCATTGTTTTTTCCATCTTTTCTACTTTATCGTTCACTTCCATAAGCTCTGTGATTTGTTTTTTCAGTTTTTCTATTTCTTCTTTTTGTTCAGCCCATGTCTTCTTCATGTCCTCCCTCAATTTATCGATTTCGTTTTTGAAGAGGTTTTCCATTTCTGTTCGTATATTCAGCATTAGTTGTTTCAGCTCCTGTATCTCATTTGAACTGTTGGTTTGTTCCCTTGACTGGGCCATATTTTCAATTTTCTGAGCATGATCCGTTATCTTCTACTGGCGTCTGGGCATTTAGTCAGATTTCCCTGGGTGTTGGACCCAACAGGTTGAAAGATTTTTCTGTGAAATCTCTGTGTTCTGTTTTTCTTATCCTGCCCAGTAGGTGGCGCTCGTGGCACACGTTTGTCTGCTGTGGCACACGTTTGTCTGCGGGTTCCATCAGTAAAAGGTGCTGTGGGTCCTTTAACTTTGGAAAATTCTTGCCGTGGGGGAGTTTCGCCAGCCGAACCGTCTTGGAAGAGTGTCAGCCGACCCTGGGGTCCGAACCCGGGGAGGGTCGCTGGCCACCGCAGACCGGGAAAGCGCCCGACCGAATTTCCTAGACAGCCCGGGGCGCCAAGCATGGCGGGAGGGCGCCAGATGCCACAGCCCAGGAGCGTGCACCCTTCCCAGCCGGACCGGGGAGTCACGTGCTTGGAAGGGACCCCCCTGGTCACTGTTCTCCGTGGTCTGGGGATTTCCGACCCAACTCTCTCAGTTGGTCCGGGGGGCCTCGCATGGTGGGGGCGCCAGCCGCCGTGGCCTGAGGGGACCGCCTGCCCAATTCTGCCAGCTGGCCTGGGAAGGAGGAAGGTAGGGACTCCGGCCGCCTGCCGTCCCGCCCGGGAAAGCCCGCGCCCCTCGGCGATCTCACCGGAGCTGGTTCTCCCTGACAGTCAGCTGTTCCAGGATGGGGTATGCCATCCCTTTGATCTCCGTCATGGCTCCGGGAGCTGCTCTGTATCGTCTCCACTCCCCCAGTAGCTGTTCTGGAGGAGGAAAGGTGAGGGTGGCAAGGTTGTCAAGGACGGTGGCGAAGGAGCCGGTGAAGGCACAAGAGGGCACGGTGGTGGTTGGAGAGCCGCCGGAGCAGGAGGAGAAAGGGAAGGATAAGATGACGGATTGAGCGCCGCCGGAGCAGAAGGGGAAAGAGGAGGGCAGGATGGCGGCGGGAGCGCCGCCGGCGGAGAAGGGGGAAGAGGAAAGCTGGATGGCGGCCTGAGCGCCGCCGGCAGAGAAAGAGGGAGAGGAGGGCTGGCTGGCGGCGGGAGCGCCGCTGGCGGAGAAAGAGGGAGAGGAGGGCTGGCTGGTGGCGGGTGCACCGCGGTGGAGAAAGAGCAGGGCCTATTTTTGGTAGTCAGAAGTTGTTCCTTAATGCCACTCTTGGTGTTAGGTTGGGCTCAGTCTCTACTACTGTTGGAGACTGTTTCCTTTCCCTCCGGGAAGTCACCTGTGGGGGAGGGTCGCCAGCCGCCGCGGCTTGGGGAACCGCTGTTCCTATGCTCCCAGGTGGCCTGGGAAGCCGAGTGTGTGGAAGGGACTGCGGTCCCCGGCCACCATGGCTTGGGGAACCCCTGTTCGTATGCTCCCAGCCAGCCCAGGAAGCCACGTGTGTGGAAGGGGCTGTGGTCACCGGCCGCTGCGGCTTGTGGAACCGCTGTTCCGATGCTCCCAGCCGGCCCAGAAAGCCGCGTGTGTGGAAGGGGCTGCGGTCGCCGGAGACTGTGGCTTCGGGGACCGCTGTTCTGAGGCTACCAGCCAGCCTGGGAAGCCGCGCGTGGGGAAGAGTCACCGGCCGCCGCGGCTTGGGGAACCGTCGCTCCAAAGCTCCCAGCCGGCCCGGGAAGCCGCGTGTGGGAGAGCCGCTGTGGCTTGGGGAATCGTCGTTCCAATGTTCCCAGCCAGCCCGAGAAGCCGCGTGTGTGGAAGGGCCTCCGGTCGCCGCGGCTTGGGGAACCCGATCCAAAGTTCCCAGCCAGCCCAGGAAGGAGGGAGGGAGGGTCTCCGGCCGCCAGTCGCTTTGGCCCGGGGAAGCACGCGCCTCTCGGGGACCTCACCGCAGTGGAGTTTCTTAGCCGGTCCAGCCATTCCGGAATGGGGTACGCTGTGTGTCTGGTCTCTGTTGTGGCTTCGGGAGCTGTTCTTTACTGTTTCTAGTTCTTTAGTAGTTGTTCTGGAGGAGGAACTAAGACCCGTGCACCTTACTAAGTCGCCATCTTCTCCGGAAGTCCACTTGTTCACTTTTTCAAGTGTGGTTTGCCTGAATATAGGCAAGACTAATAGATTTCTTTTTCACCTACCATCTTTTACTGGTGAAAAGATGAATTTGCAGAGATTTCTTCCTGCATAAAATGTTGCAATATCCTTAGCACAATTTGGTGATGGTTTTTTTTAAGCTTTTATGTCATGCACTTGTAACCTGTCTCTTATGAAAGTAAATGAAATCATGATTTCTTCTCCCCCCAAAATAAAATTTATTGAGACCTGTTCTGTGACCTAATTTGTGGTGTGTTCTTGAGGATGATCCATGAGCACTTGACAAGAACGTATAGCCTGCTGTTTTGGGATCCATTGTTCTTTATGTGTGTTAGATCTAGTTCATTTATCATATTATTCAAGTTTCCTGTTTCCTTATTGATTTTCTGTCTAGATGTTCTACCTATCGGTGAGAGTGGTGTAATGAAGTCTCTGTTATTTTAGAGACGTCTAGTACTACTCCTTTCAGTTTCCCTCATATATTTTGAAGTACCATGGTTAGGTGCATAAATATTATGGTTGTTACTTCTTCTCGGTGGATTGGCACTTTAAATAAATAGTGTTCTTTGTCTCTTAGAATTGAATTTAAGGTCTATTTGTCCAAGATTAGTACGGTGACCTCTGTTCTTTTTGGGTTACTGTTGCATGGAATATCTTTTTCCATCATTTCACCTTTAATCTATTTGGGTCTAAATTGAGTCTCTTGTAGATAGCATATAAACCAATCATAGTTTTTTAGCCATTCAGCCAATTTGTGTCTTTTGATTAAGGAGTTTAATCCATTAATTCAGTGTTCTTCCTCTAAAAGCAATACTTCCACCATTTTATCCCTTGGCTTTCTGTATGTCAGATTTTATTTTTTGTCTCTCTTTTTTACCCTTTTAGTTAACCTTACTGGTAATCTGCATTTCTGTACTGTTCTCCAAGTCTCTCTTTTCTTTTCAAATTGCAGAAGTCCCTTTAGTATTTCTTGCTAGTGAAGGTCTCTTGTTAATGAACTCATAGCTTCTGTTTATCTGTGAATATTTTTAACTCTGCATCACTTTTTAAAACTTTTTATTAATTAAAAAAATTAACAAAACATTTAGATATCATTCCATTCTACATATACAATCAGTAATTCTTAATATCATCACGTAGTTGCATGTTCATCATTTCTTAGTACATTTGCATGGATTTAGAAAAACAAATAATAAGACAACAGAAAAAGAAATAAAATGATAATAGAGGAAAAAAACTATACGTACCATACCACTTACCCTTCGCTTTCATTTACCACTATTTCAAACTGAATTTATTTTAACATTTGTTCCCCATATTATTTATTTTTATTCCATATGTTCTACTGTTCTGTTGATATAGTAGCTAAAAGAAGCATCAGACATAAGGTTTTCACATTCACAGAGACTCATTGTGAAAGCCATATCATTGTTCAATCATCATCAAGAAACATGGCTACTGGAACACAGCACTGCATTTTCAGGCAATTCCCTCCAGCCTCTTCACTACATCTTGAACAACAAGGTGATATCTACTTAATGTGTAAGAATAACCTCCAGGATAACCTCTCCACTCTGTTTGGAATCTCTCTGCCATTGACACTTTGTCTCATTTCCCTCTTCCCCCTATTGGTTGAGAAGGTTTTCTCAACCCCTTGATGCTGAGTCTCAGCTCATTCTAGGGTTTTTCTCAGTCCTTTGATGCTGAGTCTCAGCTCATTCCAGGATCTTTGTCCCATGTTGCCAGGAAGGTCCACACCCCTGGGAATCATGTCCCATGCAGAGAGGGAAAGGGTGGTGAGATTGCTCATTATATTGGCTGGAGAGAGAGGCCACATCTGAGCAACAAAGAGGCTCTCTTGGGGGTGACTCCCAGGCCCAAACTTCAAGCAGACTTGACCCATCCCCTGTGGGGTCAAGTTTCATGTGAACAAACCCCAAGATGGGCCTCAGCCTATAGCTTTGGTCGTCCACACTGCTTGTGAGAATATCAAGAACTCAACTTGGGGAAGTTGAATTTCTCCCCACTCTCACCATTCCCCTAAGGGGGCTTGCAAATACTTTTCCAGTTACTGATCAAATCATTCTGGGATTCATTGGGGGATCACTCTGGACAAACCAACAAAATCTCATGTGCTACCTGAGATTCCAAGTACATTCAGTCAAAACTATCTACATGAGTTATATTAGGAAATGCTCTAGTCAAAATCTAAATTTTGTAACAAAGAAACATTTTTTGCTTCAGTCTCACACATAAGGTGACATTTTAAAGTATTAATTATCATCTATTTTCAGCACCCTGCAGTAATGACATTCTTTTGTTCTTCCTCATGCCAAAACATTTTTAAAATTTGTACATTGTACATTTCACTGTTATTATACACTCTAGGCATTCCTAGATTATACCATTTCGATCTTTAACATCTATCTTTCTTTCTGAATTCATTTATGTCCCCAGCCCTCCTCCCTCTATCATTCTCACATGCAGCTTCATTCAGTGTTTTAACATAATTACACTACAGTTAGGTAGTATTGTGCTGTCCATTTCTGAGTTTCTGTGTCCAGTCCTGTTGCACAGTCTGTATCCCTTCAGCTCCATCTCCATCTCTTTTGAAGGACAGCTTTGCTGGATAGATAATTCTTTGTTGGCAATTTTTCTCTTACAGTAACTTAAATATATTGTACCACTGCCTTCTCACCTCTGTGATGTTTGATAAGAAGTCAGCACTTAGTCTTATTTTGCTTCACTTGTATGTGGTGAGTCACTTTTCTCTTGCTGCTTTCAGAGTTTTCTCCTCTTTGGCATTTGATGGTCTGATTAGTATGTGTCTTAGAGTGGGTCGAATCACGACTATTTTGTTTGGAGTACGTTGGGCCTCTTGAATCTTCATGTTTATGCTACTTATAAGGGTTGGAAAAAATTTCAGCCATTATTTCTTAGAAAATTCTTTCTGACTCTTCTGTTCTTCTTCTGGGACACTCATGATGTGTATTTGTGTGCCTTGTCTTGTCAATCAGTTTCTTGATACCCTGCTCAAAATTTTCCGTTTTTTTTCTACATGTTTTTTGTCTGTTCGAATTCAGTTAATCTGTCCTTTAGCTTGTGGATTCTTGCTTCTGCCTGTTCAAATCTGCTGTTATGTGACCCCAGTAAATTTTTTATTTCACTTACAGTGTTTTTTCTTTCCTTAATATTTGTTATTTTTCTGCGTAGTCTTTCAAATTCTTCTTTAAGCTCTTCCAGTGTCTTCTTTATATCCTTTACCTCTTTATACATCTTTTCCTTTGTTTCTTTGAATTGTTTAAGGAGATTTGTTTGAACATTTTTGATTAGTTTTTCTAGATTCTGTCTCCTGTGCCTTTTTTTTTTTTTTTTTGTATGCTGCATGGCAGGGTCACATTTCATTATATTTCCATGTGAGTATCCTGTTATTGTAGCACCATTTGTTGAATTTTTTATTTTGTTTGTTTTTTGGGGGTGGTGGCGGCAGGGGGAAGTACATGAACTGGGAATTGAACCCAGGTCTCCCACATGGTAGGTGAGAATTCTACCACTGAACTACCCTTGCACTCCCTTCTGAAACTTTTTTATTAGTTCCTTTGAACTATTTCTTCTTGACTTTTAGTACACCTTGTGATTTTTTGCTGATATCTGGTCATCTGATTATATCGATGATTCTTATTCTGAAGGTTGGTTTCTCTCTCTTGTCTAAGATATAATTGTTGCCAGGGTTTGTCTTAGGGCTCTGCTTTGAGAGTTGGGTTATTACTATTTCTCGGCCAAAAGAGGGCCAATACGAATTGTTTGGGGATTGTAAACCAGCTCTGATGGGTCTGCGATTGGTTCTGGAGGGACTCTGGAAAGCCCTGCAGCTTTTACCTCTCCTGTCCAGCCTGCTCAGCAGGTGGGTGCTGTTCAGTGTCTTAATCATCCTCAGAAGTTGTTTCCCTCCTGGAGCTGAAATTGTGGGGTTCCTGTGCCCTCATTTCACCAGCCAAATTCTGCCTCAGTGTGGGGCTGTGTCCCCCATTTTACTTTCTGCAGAGGGTTTTCCCAGCTGCTTCAGTCTGCAGCCATGTCCCAGCCAAGGATCTGGCTGTGGGCTGCTATTTCTTTCAAAGTTGGGTGATGAGCACCAGGACCCATACCTGGAATTATAGTCACTGTCCACCTTTTCTCAGATTTTTCATCCCTCACTGAACTGGGCCTTGACATGTCCCTTGGTCCCCAAACATTTGATTCAGGCAGCTTCTGCCTGGTTACTTGCTGCTTTGAGGAAGAATTTCTGCTGTTCTTTCCCTAAGCCTCAATTTTAGAACCTCACCTTGTTGTCTGTTTATATTTTGCCCTTCCCAGGGGCTTAAATCTAGCTGCTGGTCCCTGTGGCCTTGGTTCTCTGTGTACAGATGTAGATGGGAATCTGTCTCAGTGTTGTGAAAGATTATTTATCTGTGTCCTTAATGGGAGGTGGGAAGTCCTGGCTACTGTCTCTGGGACCCAGCTGCATGGGACTGAATGAGGGGGAGGGGTGAGGACCTGCCAGTCTGGGACAAGTTTCCTACCTGATATTTTTCTCTTTCTTCAATTCAGCATTTGTGGAATCCTCCAGTCTGTGTTATCCTCCAGAGTTCGGAACAAGTGAGAATTGGCCTTTCTTTTTGCTGGGTCTCTGGGGAGAGGTTTTCGGTAATTATTTACATTGCCGTATTGATGATGTCACTCCTGTTCTAATAGTGGCCATTCTGGTGGATGTGAAATATCTCATTCTGGTTTTAATTTGCATTTCCCTAATTGCTAGGCATGTTGAGCTTCTTTTCATGTGCTGTTTTAGCCATATGTATTTCTTCTTTTGAGAATTGTTTAGTCAATCAAGACTTTTGTCCAGTTTTAAATTGGGTTTTTTATCTTTTTGTTGTTAGGAGTTCTAGGATTTCTTTATATCTTCTGTATATTAAACCCTTATTAGATATGTGGTTTCTGAGTGCCTTCTCCTATTTGAGTATGTTGTGTTTTCACTTTCATGACAAATTCCTTTGTACAAATATTTTTAGTTTTGAGGAGATTCCTTTTATATATTTTTTCCTTTCATTGCTTATGCTTTGGGTGTAAAGTCTAAGAAACGATAGTCTACCACAAGATCTTGAAGATGTGTTTCTATTTTCCTCAAGTAATTTTATAGTCCTGGTTCTTCGCTATTCTTTTTTCTTTTTTCCACATGGGCAGACACTGGGAATCGAACCCCAGTCTCCGGCATGGCAGGTGAGAACTCTGCCACTGAGCCACCATGGCCTGCCCTGGAGTTCTGGTTCATATATTTAGAAACTTTGTTCTGTTTTGAGTTACTTTTTAAAAATTTTACTGTAATTTTATTGATATATGTATTCATATATCATACTCATCTTGCAGCTTCATTCACAATATTGTATTCCTCGCCACTTAGTTCCTTTCTGTAGCTGCACAATATTTGATCATATACGTACACAACCATTTACCATTCTACTTCTCAGTCAGTGTTTCCTTTAGCCACCTCCATACATTGGGCATCATGTATAATGTCCAAAGTCAACAGTCCATCAACACTTTCAATGTTTGTATTAGTTAAGGTTCTCTAGATAAACAGAATCAACAGGGAACACTTGCAAATATAAAATTTATAAAAGTGTCTCACGTGACCACAGGAACACAGAGTCCAAATCCACAGGGCAGGCTGTGAAGCCGACGACTCTGGTGGAGGGTCTGGATGAACTCCGCAGGAGAGGCTCACCAGCTGAAGCAGGAATGGGGCCCGTCTCCTCTGAGTCCTCTTGAAAAGGCTTCCTGTGATTAGATTTAGCATCACTAATTGTAGAAGACACTCCCCTTTGGCTGATTACAAATGGAATCAGCTGTGGATGCAGCTGAGGTGATCATGACCTAATCCTATGAAATGTCCTCATTGCAACAGACAGGCCAGTACTTGCCCAATTAGATAAACAGCTACAACAACTTGGCTGAGTTGACACATGTCCCTAACCATGACAATGTTAGATAATTTCACTGTTCCCGAGAGAAAAATAACCGATAAACACACCCTCACCAAATAGAAAATCCTAACCTCCACTTAATTCTTATTCTTTCCCCCCATTGTTTACCCCCTGCTATTGCTGTGTTACTGTGGATGTTTTCTGTTAAAATGTAATAGCACTTTTCTTCCTATACCCTGAAATTATACACTCTTTATACAAGATTCATACCTTTGAACTAGTTCATGCAAGAACTTATTTATATTTGCAGTGTAAATTGATTGGACACATGGGTCTATACAGCCCCTTTCAGTTGCTTTCACTTTCAATATGGCAATATTGCTTATAACCCACTAATGAATCGCATTCACTTCTATCTTTTCCCTTACATATAACTCCAACCTCATTAGCTAACAGTTCATCCATATCTAGCTTCCTTGTATCTCTAAAGCCCCTATATTCTGTATTATAAGCCTCTGATTTTACCTTTACCATGGTCATAAAAGTGGAATCATACAGTCTCTATCTGTATTTGGCTTACTTCACTCAGTATAATGTCCTCAAGGCTCATCCACCTTGTCATGTACTTCAGGATGTCATTTCATCTTACTGCTGCATAATATTCCATATGTATATACCACATTTCATTGATCCACTCATCTGTTGATGGGCACTTGGATGTTTCCATCTTTTGACAATTGTGAATAATGTTGCTGTGAACAACGGTGTGCGAATGTCTGTTCATATCGCTGCTTCTGGGTATGCACTGAGTTGTGGTATTGCTGGGTCATAGGACAACTTGATATTTAATTTTCTGAGGAATTGCCAGACTGTCTTCCATAGCAGCTGTACCATTATTCCCACCAGCAGTTTATGTGTCCCAATTTCTCCACATCCTCCAACATTTGTAGTTTTCTGTTTGTTTAATAACAGCCATTTTTATAGATGTTAGGTGGTATCTCATTGTAGTCTTTTTTTTTTTTCTAAGTATTTTTTTTTATTAATTAAAAAAGAATTAACAAAACAATTAGAAATCATTCCAATCTACATGTACAATCAGTAATTCTTAATAACATCACATAGTTGCATATTCATCATTTCTTAGTACATTTGCATCGATTTAGAAAAAGAAATAAAAAGACAACAGAATAAGAATTAAAACAATAATAGAAAGAAAAAAAACAAAAAAACAAAAACAAAAAACCTATACCTCACATGCAGCTTCATTCAGTGTTTTAACATAATTGCATTACAATTGGGTAGTATTGTGCTGTCCATTTCTGAGTTTTTATATCCAGTCCCGTTGTACAGTCTGTATCCCTTCATCTCCAATTATCCCTTCTCTTTTTTTTTTTTTAATTAACGGAAAAAAAGAAATTAACCCAACATTTAGAGATCATACCATTCTACACATGCAATCATTAATTCTTAACATCATCACATAGATGCATGATCATCATTTCTTAGTACATTTGCATTGGTTTAGAAGAACTAGCAACATAACCGAAAAAGATATAGAATGTTAATATAGAGAAAAAAATAAAAGTAATAATAGTAAAATCAAAACAAAACAACACAAAACAAAACAAAAACCTATAGCTCAGATGCAGCTTCATTCAGTGTTTTAACATGATTACTTTACAATTAGGTATTATTGTGCTGTCCATTTTTTGAGTTTTTGTATCTAGTCCTGTTGCACAGTCTGTATCCCTTCAGCTCCAATTACCCATTGTCTTACCCTGTTTCTAACTCCTGCTGAACTCTGTTACCAATGACATATTTCAAGTTTATTCTCGAATGTCCGTTCACATCAGTGGGACCATACAGTATTTGTCCTTTAGTTTTTGGCTGGATTCACTCAGCATAATATTCTCTAGGTCCATCCATGTTATTACATGGTTCATAAGTTTATCTTGTCTTAAAGCTGCATAATATTCCATCGTATGTATATACCACAGTTTGTTTAGCCACTCTTCTGTTGATGGAGATTTTGGCTGTTTCCATCTCTTTGCAATTGTAAATAATGCTGCTATAAACATTGGTGTGCAAATGTTCGTTTGTGTCTTTGCCCTTAAGTCCTTTGAGTAGGTACCTAGCAATGGTATTGCTGGGTCGTATGGCAGTTCTATATTCAGCTTTTTGAGGAACCGCCAAACTGCCTTCCACAGTGGTTGCACCCTTTGACATTCCCACCAACAGTGGATAAGTGTGCCTCTTTCTCCGCATCCTCTCCAGCACTTGTCATTTTCTGTTTTGTTGATAATGGCCATTCTGGTGGGTGTGAGATGATATCTCATTGTGGTTTTGATTTGCATTTCTCTAATGGCCAGTGACATTGAGCATCTCTTCATGTGCTTCTTGGCCATCCGTATTTCCTCTTCTGAGAGGTGTCTGTTCAAGTCTTTTTCCCATTTTGTAATTGGGTTGGCTGTCTTTTTGTTGTTGAGATGAACAATCTCTTTATAAATTCTGGATACTAGACCTTTATCTGATATATCATTTCCAAATATTGTCTCCCATTGTGAAGGCTGTCTTTCTACTTTCTTGATGAAGTTCTTTGATGCACAAAAGTGTTTAATTTTGAGGATTTCCCATTTATTTATTTCCTTCTTCAGTGCTCTTGCTTTAGGTTTAAGGTCCATAAAACCGCCTCCAGTTGTAAGATCCATAAGATATCTCCCAACATTTTCCTCTAACTGTTTTATGGTCTTAGACCTAATGTTTAGATCTTTGATCCATTTTGAGTTAACTTTTGTATAGGGTGTGAGAGATGGGTCTTCTTTCATTCTTTTGCATATGGATATCCAGTTCTCTAGGCACCATTTATTGAAGAGACTGCTCTGTCCCAGGTGAGTTGGCTTGACTGCCTTATCAAAGATCAAATGTCCATAGATGAGAGGGTCTATATCTGAGCACTCTATTCGATTCCATTGGTCGATATATCTATCTTTATGCCAATACCATGCTGTTTTGACCACTGTGGCTTCATAATATGCCTTAAAGTCAGGCAGCGCGAGACCTCCAGCTTCGTTTTTTTTCCTCAAGATGTTTTTAGCAATTCGGGGCACCCTGCCCTTCCAGATAAATTTGCTTATTGGTTTTTCTATTTCTGAAAAATAAGTTGTTGGGATTTTGATTGGTATTGCATTGAATCTGTAAATCAATTTAGGTAGGATTGACATCTTAACTATATTTAGTCTTCCAATCCATGAACACGGTATGCCCTTCCATCTATTTAGGTCTTCTGTGATTTCTTTTAGCAGTTTTTTGTAGTTTTCTTTATATAGGTTTTTTGTCTCTTTAGTTAAATTTATTCCTAGGTATTTTATTCTTTTAGTTGCAATTGTAAATGGGATTCGTTTCTTGATTTCCCCCTCAGCTTGTTCATTACTAGTGTATAGAAATGCTACAGATTTTTGAATGTTGATCTTGTAACCTGCTACTTTGCTGTACACATTTATTAGCTCTAGTAGTTTTGTTGTGGATTTTTCCGGGTTTTCGACGTATAGTATCATATCGTCTGCAAACAGTGATAGTTTTACTTCTTCCTTTCCAATTTTGATGCCTTGTATTTCTTTTTCTTGTCTAATTGCTCTGGCTAGAACCTCCAACACAATGTTGAATAATAGTGGTGATAGTGGACATCCTTGTCTTGTTCCTGATCTTAGGGGGAAAGTTTTCCATTTTTCCCCATTGAGGATGATATTAGCTGTGGGTTTTTCATATATTCCCTCTATCATTTTAAGGAAGTTCCCTTGTATTCCTATCTTTTGAAGTGTTTTCAACAGGAAAGGATGTTGAATCTTGTCGAATGCCTTCTCTGCATCAATTGAGATGATCATGTGATTTTTCTGCTTTGATTTGTTGATATGGTGTATTACATTAATTGATTTTCTTATGTTGAACCATCCTTGCATACCTGGGATGAATCCTACTTGGTCATGATGTATAATTCTTTTAATGTGCTGTTGGATACGATTTGCTAGAATTTTATTGAGGATTTTTGCATCTGTATTCATTAGAGAGATTGGTCTGTAGTTTTCTTTTTTTGTAATATCTTTGCCTGGTTTTGGTATGAGGGTGATGTTGGCTTCATAGAATGAATTAGGTAGTTTTCCCTCCACTTCGATTTTTTTGAAGAGTTTGAAGAGAATTGGTACTAATTCTTTCTGGAACGTTTGGTAGAATTCACATGTGAAGCCATCTGGTCCTGGACTTTTCTTTTTAGGAAGCTTTTGAATGACTAATTCAATTTCTTTACTTGTGATTGGTTTGTTGAGGTCATCTATGTCTTCTTGAGTCAAAGTTGGTTGTTCATGTCTTTCCAGGAACCCGTCCATTTCCTCTAAATTGTTGTATTTATTAGCGTAAAGTTGTTCATAGTATCCTGTTATTACCTCCTTTATTTCTGTGAGGTCAGTAGTTATGTCTCCTCTTCCATTTCTGATCTTATTTATTTGCATCCTCTCTCTTCTTTTTGTCAATCTTGCTAAGGGCCCATCAATCTTATTGATTTTCTCATAGAACCAACTTCTGGCCTTATTGATATTCTCTATTGTTTTCATGTTTTCAATTTCATTTATTTGTGCTCTAATCTTTGTTATTTCTTTCCTTTTGCTTGCTTTGGGGTTAGCTTGCTGTTCTTTCTCCAGTTCTTCCAAATGGATAGTTAATTCCTGAATTTTTGCCTTTTCTTCTTTTCTGATATAGGCATTTAGAGCAATAAATTTCCCTCTTAGCACTGCCTTTGCTGCGTCCCATAAGTTTTGATATGTTGTGTTTTCATTTTCATTTGCCTCGAGGTATTTGCTAATTTCCCTTGCAATTTCTTCTTTGACCCAGTCGTTGTTTAGGAGTGTGTTGTTGAGCCTCCACGTATTTGTGAATTTTCTGGCACTCTGCCTATTATTGATTTCCAACATCATTCCTTTATGGTCCGAGAAAGTGTTGTGTAAGATTTCAATCTTTTTAAATTTGTTAAGACTTGCTTTGTGACCCAGCATATGGTCTATCTTTGAGAATGATCCATGAGCACTTGAGAAAAAGGTGTATCCTGCTGTTGTGGGATGTAATGTCCTATAAATGTCTATTAAGTCTAGTTCATTTATAGTAATATTCAGATTCTCTATTTCTTTGTTGATCCTCTGTCTAGATGTTCTGTCCCTTGATGAGAGTGGTGAGTTGAAGTCTCCAACTATTATGGTATATGAGTCTATTTCCCTTTTCAATGTTTGCAGTATATTCCTCACGTATTTTGGGGCATTCTGATTCGGTGCGTAAATATTTATGATTGTTATGTCTTCTTGTTTAATTGTTCCTTTTATTAGTATATAGTGTCCTTCTTTGTCTCTTTTAACTGTTTTACATTTGAAGTCTAATTTGTTGGATATTAGTATAGCCACTCCTGCTCTTTTCTGGTTGTTATTTGCATGAAATATCTTTTCCCAACCTTTCACTTTCAACCTATGTTTATCTTTGGGTCTAAGATGTGTTTCCTGTAGACAGCATATAGAAGGATCCTGTTTTTTAATCCATTCTGCCAATCTATGTCTTTTGATTGGGGAATTCAGTCAATTGACATTTAGTGTTATTACTGTTTGGATAATATTTTCCTCTAACATTTTGCCTTTTGTATTATATATATCATATCTGATTTTCCTTCTTTCTACACTCTTTTCCATATCTCTCTCTTCTGTCTTTTTGTATCTGACTCTAGTGCTCCCTTTAGTATTTCTTGCAGAGCTGGTCTCTTGGTCACAAATTCTTTCAGTGACTTTTTGTCTGAGAATGTTTTAATTTCTCCCTCATTTTTGAAGGATAATTTTGCTGGATATAGGAGTCTTGGTTGGCAGTTTTTCTCTTTTAGTATTTTAAATATATCATCCCACTGTCTTCTAGCTTCCATGGTTTCTGCTGAGAAATCTACACAAAATCTTATTGGGTTTCCCTTGTATGTAATGGATTGTTTTTCTCTTGCTGCTTTCAAGATCTTCTCTTTCTCTTTGACCTCTGACATTCTAACTAGTAAGTGTCTTGGAGAACGCCTATTTGGGTCTAATCTCTTTGGGGTGCGCTGCACTTCTTGTATCTGTAATTTTAGGTCTTTCGTAAGAGTTGGGAAATTTTCAGTGATAATTTCTTCCATTAGTTTTTCTCCTCCTTTTCCCTTCTCTTCTCCTTCTGGGACACCCACAACACGTATATTTGTGCGGTTCATATTGTCCTTGAGTTCCCTGATACCCTGTTCAAATTTTTCCATTCTTTTCCCTATAGTTTCTGTTTCTTTTTGGAATTCAGATGTTCCATCCTCCAAATCACTAATTCTATCTTCTGTCTCTTTAAATCTATCATTGTAGCTATCCATTATTTTTTCTATGTTTGCTACTTTATCCTTCACTTCCATAAGTTCTGCGATTTGTTTTTTCAGTTTTTCTATTTCTTCTTTATGTTCAGCCCATGTCCTCTTCATGTCCTCCCTCAATTTATCGATTTCATTTTTGAAGAGGTTTTCCATTTCTGTTCATATATTCAGCATTAGTTGTCTCAGCTCTTGTGTCTCATTTGAGCTATTGGTTTGTTCCTTTGACTGAGCCATATTCTCAATCTTTTGAGCGTGGACAGTTATCTTCTGCTGCTGGCGTCTGGGCATTTATTCAGATTTCTCTTGGTGTTGGACCCAGCAAGGTTGTAATATTTTTCTGTGAAATCTCTGGGTTCTGTTTTTCTTATCCTGCCCAGTAGGTGGCGCTCGTGGCACCCGTTTGTCTGCGGGTCCCACCAGTAAAAGGTGCTGTGGGACCTTAAACTTTGGAAAACTCTCGCCGTCCTGGGGGTTCGCTAGCCGAAACGGCTTGAGCCGGCCCGGGGTCCGAACGCAGGGAGGGTTGCTGGTCGCCGCAGCCAGGGAAAGAGCCCGTCCGAATTTCCTAGTCGGCCCTGGGCAACAAGCGTGGCGGGAGGGCGCCAGCGGCAGCAGCCCGCCCGAGAGAGTGCACGTTCCCTGGGAGTCACGGGTTTGGAAGGGGCCTCCCCCACCCGTCACCGTTCTCCGCGGCCTGGGGGTTTCCGATCCAATTCTCTCAGTTGGTCCGGGGGCTGCGTGTGGTGTGGGCGCCAGCCGTCTTTGTTTCAGGGGACCACCTCTCCAATTCTCCCAGCCGGCCCGGGAAGGGGGAAGGGAGTAACTCCGGCCGCTTGCCACCCCGCCCGGTAAGGCCCGCGCGCCTCGGCGATCTCACCCGAGCTGTTTCTCTCAGCCAGCCAGCCGTTCCAGGATGGGGTACGCTGTCTTTTTTATCTCTGTTGTGGCTTTGGGCGCTTTCTGTATCATTTCTACTCCCCTAGTAGGTGTCCTGGAGAAGAAACTAAGATCCGCGCGTCTTACTAAGCCGCCATCTTCCAGGAAGTTCATTGTAGTCTTGATATACATTTCCCTTATAGCTAATGAAAATGATCATCTCTTCATGTGCTTGCTAGCCATCTGTATTTGTTCTTTGGAAAAATGCCTTTTCATATCTTTAGCCCATTTTATAATTGGGTTATTTGTTCTTTTGTTGTTATGTTGTATGATTTTTTAAATGTGTACAGAATCTCAAACCTTTATCTGATATGTGGTTTCCAAATATTTTCTTTCATTGAGTTTGCTGCCTCTTTACCTTTTGACAAAGTCCTTTGAGGCACCCGAAGCTTTTGATTTTGAGAAGTTCCCATTTATGTGTTTTTTCTCTTGTTGCTTGTGCTTTGGTTGTCAAATTTAGGACGGTACCTCATATGACTAGGTCTTGAAGATATTTCCCTACATTTTCTTTTAGGAATTTTATAGTGCTAGTTCTTACATTTATGTGTTAAATCTACTCTGAGTTAATTTTTGTATAGGGTGTAAGGTAAGGGTCCTCTTTCATTCTTTTGGCTACTGATATCCAGTTCTCCCATGCCCAATCATTAAAAGACTGTTTGTCCCAATTCAGTAGATTTAGGGATATTGTTGAGGATCAATTTACCATAGATATGGTGGTCTATTTCTGCACTCTTGATTCAATTTCATTGGTCAGTATTTCTATCTGTGTACTGTACATGCTGTTTTGACCACTATGGCTTTATAAAAAGCCTTGAAATCAGGAAGGGGTAATCCTCCCTCTTCTTTTTAAGGATATTTTTAGCTATTTGGGGTCTCTTTCTCTTCCAAATGAATTTGGTAATTTGCCTTTCCAAGTCTTCAAAGTACATTTTTGGAATTTTTATTGGTACTGTGTTGAATTTGGGTAGAATTGACATCTTAAGTACATTTAACTATCCTATCCATGAGCAGGGAATGTCTTTCCATCTATTTAGATCTTTCATTTCTTTTAGCAATGTTATGTAGTTTTCTGTATACAGGCCCTTTACATCCCTAGTTACGTTCATTCCTAGATACTTGATTTTTTTTGGTTGCTGTTTTGAACAGAAGTTTTTTCTTAACTGACTCCTCAGTTAGGTCATTGCTTGCTGTTCTAGTTTGCTAGCTGCCAGAATGCAATATACCAGAAATGGAATGGCTTTCAAAAAGGGGAATTTAATAAGTTGCTAATTTACAGTTCTAAGGCTGAGAAAATGTCCCATTAAAACAAGTTGATTTAGAAAAAGAAATAAAAAGACAACAGAATAAGAAATAAAATGATAATAGAAAACAGACAAACAGACAAAAAAACCTATACCTCACATGCAGCTTCATTCAATGTTTTAACATAATTACATTACAATTAGGTAGTATTGTGCTGTCCATTTCTGAGTTGTTGTATCTAGTCCTGTTGCACAGTCTGTATCCCTTCAGCTCCAATTACCCCTTATCTTACCCTTTTTTATTAATTAAAAAAATTAACTAACAAAACATTTAGAAATCATTCCATTCTACATATACAATCAGTAATTCTTAATATCATCACATAGTTGCATATTCATCATTTCTTAGTACATTTGCATCGATTTAGAAAAAGAAATAAAAAGACAACAGAATAAGAAATAAAACGATAATAGAAAAAAAATATTGGCTGGAGTTGGCCATGAAATATAATTTAGAGTGGTTAAAGCAAAATATAGTTTCTTCTATAACAAATAAAAGTACAACTCCATTTGTGATAGATATTAACATTTATATTTTAAATGATTACAGTTCATATTTGATAAATCTTGATATTTTGGAAAAAAAGAGGGTGAATATTCTTCATCAATTCTCTTTTTTTATGACATGTATATTAATTTCCACATTTGATGAAGGAGTAGAGAAAATTTTAAACAGGTGGATAGACAAAAGAAATATCCATTGACTTGATTATCCCTTGTGACTTTCTGTGTTTGGGAAAGAATATTATTTCAGATTTCAGTTTTGATTGGAATTATCCCAGAAGACACTCTAGCCCAGTGCTTCTTAAACATTAGTGTTCTTAAAAATCAGTGGAGATTTTGGGTAACTTCAGATTCTAATTTCGTAGGTTTTAGGTGGCACCTGAAATTCTGCATCTCAGACTAGTTCCCAGCTGAAGCCAATGCACCATGCCAGAGGACCATACTTTGAGTAGCAAGGTTCTAGTCCTTCAACGAGGAAATGCATTGAATTTTAATGTGAACCTAAATAAATTGTGATTATTATCAAGAAAAATCTACTTCTAAAATGTCATATGACCTAATTCAGACCTACAAAAATGCCTCTCAATCATTTACGCTATCATCCACTGTTACTTATGATTTGCACTGAAGTTCACGCATGACTTTAAAATCTGAGAACAATCAAGGGGTGATTGCATTAGAGTTTGGGAGCCTTTCTGTATCACATTTCAAAATTTCTAGGTCTGAACTCATTTTACAGGTGAGATATTATTAAATATTGCCCTTTTAATATATCTATAAATAAAGCTATGTAATGAATTTAAAACAAAAAAACTAAAAACAACAACAAACAGACAAACAAAAACAAGTCTATAGAAGTGTCCAATCATAGGCATCCAGGGAAAGATACCTTGGTTCAGGAAGGCTAATGAAGTTCAGGGTTTCACTCTCAAGTGGAAGGGTGCATGGTGAACATGGTCAGGGTTCTTCTCTCATCTGGAAGAGAACATGGCAAACAGCGTCATCTGCTAGCTTCTTCTCCTGGCTTCCTGTTTCATGAAGCTCCCGGGAGGCATTTTCCTTCTTCATCTCCAAAGGTCGCTGGCTGGTGGACTCTGCTTCTCGTGGCTATGTCGTTCTGCTCTGCTCTCTCTGAATCTCATTCTCCAGAATGTTTCCTCTTTTATAGGACTCCAGAAACTTATTAAGACCCACCCAAATGGGTGGAGACTTGTCATCACCTAATCCAGTTTAACAACCACTCTTGATTAAGTCATATCTCCAGGGAGATGATCTGATTACAGTTTCAAACATACAGTATTCAATAGGATTATTCTGCCTTTACGAAATGGAATTTAGATTAAAGCATGGCTTTTCGAGAGGACATAACATCCTTTCAAACCAGCACACTTGAGTATGGAAATAGTACTGATTTTTGTACATTAATTTTATATCCTGCCACCTTGATGAATTTATTAGCTCAAGTAACTTTGTTATAGGTTTCTCAGGATTTTCCTTGTATAATATTATGCCATTTGCAATTAATGAAAGTTTTACTTCTTGCTTTCCAATTTGGATGCCTTTTATTTTTTTCCTGCCTGATTGCTCTAGCTAGAACTTCTAGTACAATGTTGAATAACAGTGGTGACAGAGGACATCCTTGTCTTGTTCCCAGTCTCAGGGAACAGGGCTGTTATTTGGTTTTCCTTGCAATCCATTTGAGTCTTATGTGGAATCTGACAACTGGAACAAAAAGAACCTTGAATTTGGTGCATACTTTAGGTTTTGGTACTGAAAGTCTTTCAGTCTTTCACCATTGAGTACCTTGCTGGCTATGGGTTTTTCATGTATGTTCTTTATCATATTGAGGAAGTTAGCTTTCATTTCTACCTTTTCAAGTGTTTTTTATCAGAAAAGGATGTTGAATTTTTTTTTCACAATGAATTGCCTTTATTTTGGTACACCTCCACATGTTAGTATTTAGTGGTCCTGAACAGAAAAGTAGGAGAACACAGCAATTTGTCAGAAATTCAAGCCCGCCAATTTCAGGGATGTGCTGTGCACATTAAATTCTTTCTTAATCCCTGCTGAGGATTGTGAAGGGCAGCAGTACCAAAACCTAAAGTATGCACCAAATTCAAGGTTCTTTTTGTTTCAGTTGTCAGATTCCAAATAAGACTCAAATGGATTGCAAGGAAAACCAAATAACAGCCCTGTTTAAAACTTCTTCAATTTTTAAAAGCAAAAGCCATTACAAGAAAAGAAAACAATTCCTTCAGAGGGATTGTGTATGCTTACAAGTGTCTTCATGTGCCCTTTCTCCAAGTTTAACCACCAAGGACTTTGAGAGCTGGCGGTCTAAGTAACTCTGGTGATGGTTCTATTCACCATATCAAAATGTGAGCTAAAAAAATGCATTAGCTGATGATGACAGCACAGGGTGGCAGGGCTGATGGCCCAATTTTCATTTCCCAGTCTGATGAAGAGTAAAGAAAGATGGTTCCAAAACTAAATGAGGGAGATCAGAAATTCTTTCCAACCTTACTTGATGGCTTCTGGCCAAAGCAAGGAAGTTTGTCATGGAAAGCTTTGGGTGGTGAAGGAAGGGATGTCAGGAGGAGGAAGGAGAAAGCATCCCTTGATAAAAGGGGTGGGGGTAGGGGATGAATATGAGGAAAGCCCTGAAAGAATTCCTCACTAAAGGCCAAATTCAGAGGGAAGCAGAGTTAGGAGTGGGGGGGATTTCAATCTACTCTTTGGCCAAGGGTGATAGTGAAGAATGGGTAAAGGATGATAGCTTGGAATGGGGTAGTCATTTAAGGCTTAAGAAAAGAAACCGGGGGTGGGGGTACAGAATCACCCACACATACCCAGCAGTCTGTTCTCATAAACCACCCCTTCATGTCTGTTCTCATAAACCACCCCAATATGCAGGACTGTTGTAGGGAGAGAAGGAAGAGGGAGAAGGCAGAGATGCCAGGCCTTGTAATCAGCAACAAGGTGATTGATGTGTCTTTTCACAGTTGAGTTAGGTGTGCCCCACCGGTTATGATGGGAACCATTAAAATATGCTTTCTTGATCCCAGAAGTTCAACTACGTGGACAGTGGTTACACTTGACTATATGATTTGTTATAGCACAGCTTATATTTTTCAAATGGGCAAAGAATTAATCTTATTTACAGTATCTTAAGAAAGTACCTTTGAATGGGAGCTTCCTTTCCAGGATATTGAGGTATACAAGACGTATCTAGAAAATTTACTACTGGGGAAAATGAAGCTTGCTTAAATTGAATGGGGGTAGGGAGAGGGCCTGTGGTCTTTCTTTCTTTTTCTTTTAATTTTTATTAATAAAACCAATCAACATAAAATATGAACTTTTTTCATCACATAGTTGTATATTCATCATCATGATCATTTCTTAGAACACTTGCATCAATTCCAAAAAAGAAATAAAACAGAAAAAAAATTCCTACATACCATACCTCTTACCCCTCCCTTTCATCGGTCACTAGCATTTCAATCTACTAAATTTATTTTAACATTTGTTCCCCCTATTATTTATTTATTTTTAATCCATATGTTTTACTCATCTCTCTATAAAGTAAGCATCATAAAAGAAGGTAGATAAAAGAAGCATTAGATACGAGGTTTTCACAATCACGCAGTCACATTACAAAAACTATATCATACAATCATCTTCAAGAAACGTGGCTACTGGAACACAGCTCTACATTTTCAGGCAGTTCCCTCCAGTCTCTCTGTTACGCTTTAACTAAAAAGGTGATATCTGTTTAATGCGTAAGAATAACCTCTAGGATAACCTCTCAACTCTGTTTGGAGCCTCTCAGCCATTGACACTTTATTTTGTCTCATATATCTCTTCCCCCTTTCTGTCGAGAAGGTTTTCTCAATCCCTTGGTACTGAGTCCCAGAACATTCTAGGATTTATGCCCCATGTTGCCAAGAAGGTCCAACCCCCTGGGAGTCATGTCCCACATAGAGAGGGTGAGGGCAGTGAGTTTGCTTGCCATGTTGGCTGAGAGAGGGAGGCCATATTTGAGCAACAAAAGAGGTTCTCTTGGAGGGGGGGTGTGTGTGTGACTCTTAGGCCTAATTTTAAGTAGGCTTAGCCTATCCTTTGTGGGGTTAAGGTTCATATGAACAAACCCCAAGATTGGGGGCTCAGCCTATTGTTTTGGTTGTCTGCCACTGCTTGTGAGAATACAAAAAATTCTCCACTTGGGAAAGTTGAATTTTCCCTCCTTCTCACCATGCCCCCCAGGGCTTTGCAAAGACTTTTTTATTCACCATTCAAATCCTTCTGGGATTTATCAGGGCATTACTCTGGACAAACCTACAACATCTCATGCCCTACTCAAGGTTCCATGTACTTATGGTGTTCATTTAAGCTGTCTACATAAGTTATATTAGGAAATGCACTAGTCAAAATATAAATTTTGTACCAAATAAATATTTTTTGTTTTAGTCTCACACATAAGTTAAAGTTTTAAAATATTAATTACCATCTATATTCAACACTGCATTATTGACAGCCTTTTGTTCTTCCTCATGCAAAACATTTTTAAATATGTACATTTAGTCACTATCATCATACACTCTAGGCATTCCTAGATAGCATCTCTCAGTTTTTATCATCTATCTTTCCTTCTGATTTCATTTGTGCTCCCAGGCCTCCTCCCTCTATCATTTTCACATTCAACTTCATTCAGTGTACTAACATTAATTTATTACAGTTAGGTAGTATTGTACTGTCCATTTCTGAATTTCTACAATCAGTCCTGTTGCACAGTCTGCATCCCTTCAGTTCCAATTACCCAATATCTACCCTATTTCTATCTCCTGATGACCTCTTTTCTTAACTGAAATTATCCAAGTTCATGCATTAATGTTAGTCCACATCAGAGAGACCATACAGTTTTTGTCCTTTTGTTTCTGGCTAATTTCACTCAGCATAATGTCCTTAAGGTCCATCCATGTTTTTACATACTTCATAACTTTATTCTGTCTTACAGCTGTATAATATTCCATCGTATATATGTAGCACAGCTTGTTCTGTTGATGGACATTTGGGCTGTTTCCATCTCTTGGCAATTGTAAATAATACTGCTATTTACAATTTAATGCCGACCAATGGAATTGAATGGAGTGTTCAGATATAGACCCTCTCATCAGTGGACAATTGATCTTTGATAAGGCAGTCAAGCCAACTCACCTGGGACAGAACAGGTGTGTTGCATTGGTGTGCAAATGTCCACATGCCCATTTGTGACTTTGCCCCTCATGTCCTTTGAGTAGATACCTAGCAGTGTTATTGCCGGGTGATATGCCCATTCTATACTTAGGTTCCTGAGGAACCACCAAACTGTCTTCCACAGCGGTTGTACCATTTAACATTTCCAATCCACCAATAGTGGATAAGTGTGCCTCTTTCTCTACATCCTCTCCAGCACTTGTCGTTTTCTGTTTTATTGATAATGGCCATTCTGGTGGGTGTGAGATGATATCTCATTTTGGTTTTGATTTGCATTTCCCCAATAGCCAGGGAAGTTAAACATCTCTTCATGTGCCTTTTGGCCATTTGTATTTCCTTTTGTGAGAAGTGTCTATTCAAGTCTTTTGCCCATTTTGTAATTGGGTTGTCTGTCTTTTCGTTGTTGAGTTGAACAGTCTCTTTATATGTTCTGGATACTAGACCTGTATCTGAAGTATAATTCCCAACTATTGTCTCCAATTGTGTAGGTTGTCTTTTTACTTTTTTGAAGAAGTTCTTTGATGCACAAAAGTGTTTAATTTTGAGGAGTTCCGATTTCTTTCTTTCTTTCTTCAGTGCTCGTGCTTTGGTGTAAGGTCTAGGAAACTGCCTCCTATTATAAGATTTATGAGATATTTCCCTACATTTTCTTCTAACAGTTTTATAGTATTAGATCTAATGTTTAGGTCTTTGATCCATTTTGAGTTAATTTTTGTATAGGGTGTGAGATATGGATCCTTTTTCATTCTTTTGCATGTGGATATACAGTTCTTTAGGCACCATTTATTGAAGAGACTGTTCTGTCCCAGGTGAGTTGGCTTGACTGCCTTATCAAAGATCAATTGTCCATTGATGAGAGGGTCTATATCTGAACACTCCATTCAATTCCATTGGTCAGTATTTCTGTCTTTATGTCAGTACCATGCTGTTTTGACCACTGTAGCTTTGTAGTACTATGTAGCCTTATAATGTCAGGTAGCATGAGACCTCCCACTTCATTTTTCTTTCTCAGGATACTTTTAGCTATTTGGGGGCACCCTGCCCTTCCAGATAAATTTGGTTATTGGTTTTTCTATTTCTGAAAAGTAAGTTTTTGGGATTTTAGTTGGTATTGCATTGACTCTGTAAATCAGTTTAGGTAGAATTGACATCTAGACTATATTTAGTCTTCCAGTCCATGACAACAGTATGCCCTTCCATTTATTTAGGTCCTCTGTGATTTCTTTTAACAATTTCTTATAGTTTTCTCTGTATAGGTCTTTTGTTTGTTTCGTTAAACTTATTCCTAAATATTTTATTCTTTTGGTTGCGATTGTAAATGAATTTTTTTTTTCATGATTTCCCCCCTTAGATTGTTCATTACTGGTGTATGGAAACACTACAGATTTTTGAGTGTTGATCTTGTAACCTGCCACTTCGTTCTACCCATTTATTAGCTCTAGTAGTTTTGCTGTGGATTTTTTGGTGTTTTCAACATATAGTATCATATCATCTGCAAACATTGAGAGTTTTACTTCTTCCTTTCCAATTTTGATGCCTTGTATTTCTTTTTCTTGTCTAATTGCCCTTGCTAGAACTTCCAACACAATGTTGAATAACAGTGGTGATATTGGACATCCTTGTTTTGTTCCTGATCTTAGGGGGAAAGTTTTCAGTTTTTCCCCATAGAGGATAATGTTAGCTATGGGGTTTTCATATATTCCCCTTATAATGTTGAGGAAGTTCCCTTCTATTCCTATCCTTTGAAGTGTTTCCAACAGGAAAGGATGATCATGTGGTTTTTCAGCTTTGATTTGTTAATATGGTATATTACATTAATTGATTTTCTTATGTTGAACTATCCTTTATGTCTGGGACGAATCTACTTGGTCATGGTATATAATTCTTTTAATATGCTGCTGGATTCAATTTGCAAGAATTTTGTTGAGGATTTTTGCATCTCTATTCATAAGAGAGATTGGTCTTTAGTTTTCTTTTTTTGTAATATCTTTGTCTGGCTTTGATATGAGGGTGATGTTGGCTTCATAGAATGAGTTAGGTAGCTTTCCCTCCTCTTCAAGTTTTTTAAAGACTGAGCAGGATTGTTAGTAATTCTTTCTTGAATGTTTAGTAGAATTCATGTGAAGCCATCTATCTGGTCCTAGACTTTTCTTTTTGGGGAGTGTTCTAGTTTGCTAGCTGCTAGAATGCACTATACCAGAAATGGAATGGCTTTTCAAAAGGGGAATTTAGTAAGTTGCTAGTTTACAGTTCTAAGGCCGAGATAATGTCCCAATCAAAGCAAGTCTATAAAAATGTCCAATCAAAGATATCCAGGGAAAGATACCTTTGTTCAAGAAAGCCAGTGAAGTTCAGGGTTTCTCTCTCAAGTGGAAGGGCACATGGTGAACACAGAGTTTCTCTCTCATGTGGAAAGTCACATGGCAAACATAGCGTCATCTGCTAGCTTCCAGGGTTCCTGCTTCATGAAGCTCCCTGGGAGGCGTTTTTCTTCTTCATCTCCAAAGGTCATTGGCTGGCGAACTCTGCTTCTCATGGCTGTGTTGTTCTACTCTGCTCTCTCTGAATCTCTTATTCTCCAGAATGTTACCTCTTCTGGTAACCCACCCAAATGGGTGGAGACATGTCCTTACCTAACCCAGCTTAACAACCACTCTTGATTAAATCACATCTCTAGGGAAATGAGCTGATTACAGTTTCAAACATATTCTCCAGAATGTTACCTCTTTTGGTAACCCACCCAAATGGGTGGAGACATGTCCTCACCTAACCCAGCTTAACAACCACTCTTGATTAAATCACATCTCTAGGGAAATGAGCTGACTACAGTTCCAAACATATAGTATTGAATAGGGATTATTCTGCCTTTATGAAATGGGGTTTAGATTAAAATATGGCTTTTCTAGGGGACATACATCCTTTCAAAGTAGCACACAGAGCTTCTTAATGACTGATTCAGTTTCTTTTCTTGTTATTGGTTTGTTGAGGTCATCTGTTTTTTTCTTGAGTCAATGTTGGTTATTCATACCTTTTTATTTCCAACTTTATTCCTTTATGATCTGAGAATGTGTTTTTTTGTTTGTTTGTTTTGTTTTGAGAGAAAGTATTTTGTATGATTTCAGTCTTGCAAAATTTATTGAGTCTTGCTTTGTGACCCAGCATATGGTCTGTCCTTCAAAATGATCCATGAACACTTGAGAAAAAGGTATATCCTGCTGTTGTGGGGTGTAATGTTCTATAAATGTCTGTTAAGTCTAGCTCATGTATTTTTCAAATTCTCTGTTTCTTTATTGATCCTCTGTCTAGATGTTCTGTCCATTGATGAGAGTGGGGAATTGCAATCTCCAACTATTATGGTAGACGTGTCTATTTCTCTTTTCAGTGTTTGCCTCATGTATTTTGGAGCATTCTGGCTTGGTGCAAAAATATTTATGATTGTTATGTGTTCTTGTTGAATTGTTCCTTTTATTAATACATAGGGTCTTTCTTTGTCTCTTTTAACTGTTTTACATTTGAGGTCTAATTTGTTGGATATTAGTATAGCTACTCCTGCTCTTTTTTTATTGATAGTTTCATGAAATATCTTTTCCCAACCTTTCACTTTCAACCTAAGTTTATCTTTGGGTCTAAGATGCGTCTCCTGTAGACAGCATAAAAATGGGTCCTGTTTTTAAATCCATTCTGCCAGTCTGTGTCTTTTGATTAGGGAGTTTAATCCATTAACATTTAGTGTTATTACTGTACGGGCAGTAGTTTCTTCTAACTTTTTGCCTTTTGAATTTTATATGTCATATCTAATTTTCCTTCTTTTTACCTTTACTGATAGTCCTCATTTCTACACTCTTCTCCACACCTTTTCGTATCTATCTCTAGTGCTCTCTTTAGTATTCCTTGCAGAGTGGTCTCTTGGTCACAGATTCTCTCAGTGATTTTTTGACTGAAAATGTTTTAATTTTGTCCTCATTTTTGAAGAACAGTTTTGCTGGATATAGAATTGTTGATTGGGAATTTTTCTCCTTTAGTAATTTAAATATATCATCCCATGTCTTCTCGCCTCCGTGATTTCTGCTGTGAACTCTATGCATAGTCTTATTGGGCTTCCCCTGAATGTGATGGATTGCTTTTCTCTTGCTGCTTTCAAGATTCTCTCTTTTCTCTTTAACACCTGACATCCTGATTAGTAAGTGTCTTGGAGTACGTGTATTTGGACCTATTTTGTTTGGGGGTGCACTGCACTTCTTGGATCTGTAATTTTTAAGTCTTTCATAAGAGTTGGGAAATTTTCAGCGATAATTTCCTCCATTTGTTTTTCTTCTCCTTCTGGACATCCACGGTGTGTATATTTGTGCGCTTCATGCTGTCATTCAATTTCCTGAGTCCCTGCTCCTATTTTTCCATTCTTTTCCCTTTATTTTTTTTTGCTTCTTGGATTTCAGATGTTCCATCCTCCAGTTCACTGATCCTATCTTCTGCCTCTTGAAATCTGACATTGTAGGTTTCCATTGTTATTTTCATCTCTTCTGCTGTGCCTTTCATTCCCGTAAGTTCTGCGATTTGTTTCTTCAGACTTTCAACTTCTTCTTTTTGTTCATTCCTTGCCTTGTTTATATCCTCCCTCTGTTCACTCATTTGATTTTTGATGAGGTTTTCCATGTCTCTTCTAACATTCTGAGTTAATTATTTCAACCTCTGTATCTCATTTGAATTGTTGATTTGTTCCTTTGACTGGGCAACATCTTCAATTTTCCTGGTATGATTTGTTATTTTTTGCTGGCATCTAGGCATTTAATTACCTTAATTAGTTTATTCTGGAGATTGTTTTCACTTTTTTTACCTAGGATTTTCTTGCTGGATGACTTTGTTGTCTCTCTGTTCTTTGACATTCAGTTCAGCTTATTCTGGACCTCTAGCTTAGGTTTTGTTTAACAGATCAGGATTTTTCAGTTCTTGTTTTCTTGTTTCTTGTCCTGCCTTTATGGTGCCGTTTTTCCCCCCTTAGGAGGGTCTACTTAGGTAATATAGACCCAGCCAGATTTTCCCAGACTAAACTGGCCTCCTGTCAGGAGGAAAGAGTCACCTGCATCAGTTTTCCCTGAGGGTGAGACCCAGCGGATTGAAAGGCTTTCCCATGAAGCCTTTGGGCTCTCCGTTTTTCCTATCCTGCCCAGTATGTGGTGCTTGTCTGCCTGCAGGTCCCACTAGCATAAATAAGGTTACGCAATACCTTAACTTCAGCAGACTCTCCCTGCTGGGGGCGTGGTGGAGACAACAGAGAGGTTGTTCAGGTTTTAATTACTTCACTTTTCCAGACCCTGGGGTCTTAACTCCTTGAGGGAGGGATTCCACCTGAGCTGGGCCCCACCCCTCTCCTGGGGAAGGCACAGGCTCCAGACAAACACTCAAAGAAGCTTAATTCTGCCTATGCCTGGGGCACTGGAGCCTCAGAAGCATTGCAGCTGTTTCCAAAGAGCAGTCAAGCCATAGAAACACAGCCACCAAAATGAAAGAGAAGAATCCTTTTCAGAGCAGGATTCCCGTTCCTCGGGTTTGCCAATCAAGAGCTTAAGGTGGTACGTAGCTCTGTGTATCTCCAGGTCCTATGTGCCCCCTGCTTTCCTTCAGGGCCCAGAACTTTTCAAATCCAAAAAATCCTCTTTTTTTGTTGGTTTTTTTTTCTTTTTCCATCAGCCTGTCCCCTCTGGACCAGTGCAAAACCCAGCGACCTCCGCTTTTACTCAAGATTCGTTGAGCTGGGGGCCTATTTTTAGTAGTCAGAATTTGTTAATTATTTCCAGTATTGGAGTTTGGTTGCCCTCAGCCCCTGCTGCTGGTAAACTCTCTTTCCTTTCCCCTCTGGGAAGCAACCTGTGGGGGAGGGACGCCAGCCCCATGGCTTGGGGAACTCATGGTTCTCGGTGGGGCTCGCAGCCGCTCCAGCTGGTCCAGACTGGTGTACACTGTGTCTCTGGTCACTGATGTGGCCCCAGTAGTTGTTCTGTACTGTTCCTGGCTGTTTATTACCTGCTCTGGAGGACAAACTAAATCCCATACTTCGCTAAGCCGCCATCTTGGCCCCATCTCTGGTCTTTCTTTTTGATTAATTGCTGTAACACTGTTTTTCAGGCGGCTGAGGGAGTTTCGTATGTTCTTTAGAGATCATTAGTCACCAAAGCTCTTGCAGGACAACTTTGAGGCTGTATAAATTTTGCCATTTTGCTAGTACTGATACCGCACTTGGGTTCACCACTCCATTAGAACTATGAACGCCATTCATATGAGTTTTTTTTTACAAATCTTACAAAGGGGGGTGCTTCTGGTTGTTTAGATCCACATTCTGTTTTGAGGCTGTGTATTTGGTTTTCCTGAATTGTTCTTGGCGGCCCAGTTATCATTCCTGTCCACCTAACTGTGCCATCTCCTATTTCTTTCTGGCCTTCTTCGAGTTTTTCTAATGGTTGGAAATTGAGAGGGACTTTTACTCTTGAGCCTATGGTGGCTTCTGTCTTGTATTGCTATTGCTGAAAGGCTGGCCTGTTCTTCCAGGATATTGAATGCTTTTTCAGTAGCAATCGAGATGATCCTGTGATTTTTTCCTTTTTTAGGGGGTGGTGGCACACGGCCTGGGACTCGAACCTGGGTCTCCCACATGACTTTTTTCTTTGATTTGTTAATGTGCTGTATTACATTGATTGATTTTCTTGTGTTGAATCACCCTTGAATTCCTGGTATAAACTCTACTTGGTCATAGTGTGTAATTCATTGGATTCTACTTGCTATAGTATTTTGAGAATTTTTGTGTCAATATTCATTAGGGACATTGATCTAGTTTTACCTTCTTATGGCTTCTTTACCCAGTTTTGGTATTAGAGTGTTAGCTTTGTAAAATGAGTTAGGTAGTTCTCTTTTTTTCTTCAATTTTTAAAAAAAGTTTGAACTGGGTTGGTGTTTTTAATTTCTTCAGGGTCTGCCTCCCACTCTCATTTCTGATTTTGTTTATTTGCATCCTCTCTCCTTTTTTCTTTGTCAGCCTTGTAAAAGGGTCCATTGATTTTATTGATTTTCTCAAAGAACAACATTTGGTTTTATTGATTCTTTCTGTTGTTCTTTTGTTCTCCCAATCAGTTAACTCTGTTTTAATCTTTGTTATTTCTCTTTTTCTATTTGCTTTGTGTTTAGTTTTTCGTTTTTCTGTCACTTCCATAGCTATTCCTTGGAGCAGGGGTGAACTCAGCCTATCTTGTTTCGCCATCTTCCCAGGTATTCTTGAGTTACCGTTTGTATATAATGTGAGATAGGGTACTTTTTCATTCTTTGCATATACTGCTGTGCAGTTCTCACAGAATCATTTGTTGAAGAAAATATTCTTTCCCAATTGAGTGGATTTGGTAGTCTTGCCAAGTCAATTGGGCCATAGATGTGAATGTCCATTTCTGTATGGTATACGATGCTTTTCCTGCTTCTGGAGCCCAAGAACAGTTGTTTTAGACAGTTTCTGCCTGTTTAAAAGCTGTTTCGCTAGAAGGAGTGAGTTCTGGAGCTCCCTATTCTGTTATCTTCCCCGGAAGTTCCCCACCAATGCCTTATTTAATTCTCAGTTTGGATAATTTTTCTCTTTAATAATATCTTCTAATTGGTTTACTCTCTGTATTTTCCTTCTGAAGATTTTCCTCCATTCCATTCATTCTATTTTCATCTGACTGCTCTCTTTCTTGCTGTTTTTTACTTTTTATTGGCTCTTTTGTTTTTCAGTTTTTCTCTAGCTTTGAGATCTGCTTTCTTTTCATTCTGTTTTTGTAATTTATTTTCCAGCTTTTATTGAATCCACATTCTCATTTGAAATATTCACAAAAGTATTCAAAGAGAAATTTGCTTTCATTTTTTGGGAATGTATTGTCTTCTAGATTAGTTTTTCATCTGTGGCATTTTAATTACTTCTGTCTCATTTTCGGTACAGGAGGTTTGATAATCTCTGGATTGTTTTTCTTTATCTTTGTAAACACCTCTGTTCATACCTTTTGTTTGTAGTTACAGAGTAAAGATGAAATATCCTTGATATGTTTACCATCTTAGCTGGGATCTAGCTCTACTTATCTTCTGCTCAGCAGTTGTAGTTAAGGTGTGGTTATTTCTTTTGTCCTCTTTCCTTAGGCTGAGGGCATAAGGGTATAGAAGAGCTTAACAGGGAAGAGGTGAACCCTTTTTGGTAGATCTGAATTGTGTTCCTCTGAAATCTCATTAAATTTCCTCTGTCAGTGCCTACTCTGTCTGTCTGGTAGTATATTCTAGCTATTCCAAAGGCTTTGGCTCGTTCTGCTCATGTGGCTGAATGGAATGCCTTGGAAGATGGTAAGTTCTAGAGCCCTTTCCTGTGGTCCTGTACTGGTTTGTATGGGTAGGACCTCCTATTCTTGATGGAGTGTTCCTTAGTTTTCCAGGATTACCTGTTTATCACTTCATTCTCCTTTCTATACATTGGAAAGTATCTCATGTTAAGTTTGCCCTCTTTCCTTCTTGGGTTGTATTTTCTAAAATTTTTTCCTCTTAGGTGTTTAGGGGACGAGAGTTGTGCTTTCCTCATTGTGCTTTCTTTTTTTTAGAAATCTTGGATATGTATATTTAAAATGTTTATTTATTTGGAAAAATAACATTTGCATCTTTGTAATTTATGGAAGCCTTCTGCAATGTCACTTAATCCAAACTGTGATGTTTCAGTTTTCCTCATTAAAATTGCTTTTTGCTCTCCACTCTTGCCCATCAAGTTTCTTACAACTGTTGTTAAACTAAAAAACCTGAAGTTATAAGAAGTTAAGTATTAGAGTAATTTGGGGAGGAAGAGAAAAGATTTTTGATTTGGATAGGAAGAGCAGATGGTAAGAAAGGTCTTAGGGAATGATAAATAACGAATGGGAAGAATAACTTTAGGATAGAAGAAAGCTATTATTGATATTTTAATTGTGAAGCAGAGGTGGGGATAAGACATTTGAGATAAATGCAAAAGGTAGGAAGACTAAGAAAACATGCTTTCTGAATTAAGAACATGGTCTGATTCTAATTTTAAAGTTGCTTAAAGAGGGTACGACTAATTTTAACATTCTAGAGTCCTTTTTTTTAATAGCTAGTTTTCTTTATAAAACTGCAAATTTAAAATTTGTGGGTGTGTCATAGAAATTTTGTACAAATAGCCATTTCTGTAACAATGAATGTATTTATGTTTTTCCCTCCAGAATCTCTCTTGACAAAAGAGACATGAATGTGTGCAACAATTTTTCCTGACAAGAAGGTGATACAAGAGAACAGAGATAACAGCTAGTGAGCAAAATTTTGAACAACCGGGATTTTGCATTTGTCCCTTCCAGCCACAGACTTCTGCTCCTCACTTTTAATATCAGAGATAATATCAACACTCAGAACTAAGACAAGGAAAAAAGAGTCTTTTCTTCTGTGTTTTTTGAGATCAAAGAACCTGCAATGTCTAGGAAACAAAATCAAAAGGGTAAGATATATGTGGGCATAAATTGTTAAAAAAATGGTTGTGGAGCACTGATGCCTATTTATATCTATATTTTTAAAAACTGTCGTTTTAATGTTTTTTGAATGATTGTACTTTACCTTGTCTAGTCCATTAGTACTGATAAGTATAACTTATCTTATTGTCACAAATGCAGTTAATTTAGAAGTACAATGCCATTCACAATTTTTATCCATTGTTGTTTTTAACTTTCTAACCATTCTTCATGGATATTAGATTCCAACTTTGTATATTACCAGTCTGGGAATTATTGATTAGAGTAGTTATAAAATGCAGAAATGATTGTGTAATAGAATGCTCAAAATTAATATAACAATTGCTTTTCTTGTAAACTCATCAAATTGTAATGTACTTGCAGGAAAGCTGAATGCATCTTGAAAATGCTCTTTTTTGTGAGAGAATTTATGTTAGAGGGATGTGGTAGAAGAGATCCTACTGCAGTATATTCTATGTCCTGTGGGTTGATGTTTCCTTAGAGATAGGAAATAGAGCAAGAGTAAGTGCTTCCAGTTTTTGTTACCTTCTTTGGCTTTCTTTCCAGGATTGTTAATCTAGCTTCTGGTCTAAAGTAAAATATAAGATACAGAGAGGAAATACAAGAATAGTTACAAGGAAGAGAAAGACAATAAAAAAATCTGTAAAACTCTATTTAAAAGAAATCCTCTTTTTTTTTTGCATGGGCAGGCACTGATAACTGAACCCAGGTCTGTGGCATGGCAGGCGAGAACTCTTTTAACTTTGCTAGAATAGCTACAAAAATATGAAGAAACAAATTTCAATAGTAGTGCCAAAACTATTACATATAATTAGAATGTATCTATTAATAGAATGACTACAATTATCTTCATGGCTTTTTTCCCCCTCATTCTATCTTTAAAGTTAATGTTGTTTAACTAAAAAGAGAGTTATAGATCCACATATCACATATTGAATATGAAATAAAGGTTTTATAGATCCACATATCACATATTGAATATGAAATAAAGGTTTTAATTAAATTTGATTTGGCAGTTTAAAAGGCTCACTGTAATTAGAAAATGATATATCAGACTTTGGTGTTTTGATTTTGAAAGCTGTAGTTTCATATTATAGTAAATCTATATAAAGAAAATCTGAACTCTACAGAATGATTAGGTTACTAAAGAATCTGAACTGTTCTGTGTAATGATTTATCAATTTATGAGTTATTTTAATCCAAAATTGTTTCTTCTTTGTCATAATAAATTAGTTTTTTTTTTCTGTCATGCTTGAATCATTGAGCATCCATTTTCCTCCTGCAAACAAGAGATGCTATGATAAAAATAGAATTCTGGCCTTGAAAATAAAATAATTTCATCTAAAAGGTTTAGCATTTAATTTCTCCTAAAAAGTCAATTTTAGTGGATTACTTTGGCCTTTTTAAAATTAGAGAGGCTTTTTTCATTTCATATGTTTATTTTTCCAGAGCTATCAATATATATCCTTGCTTTTTGCAATTGGTATGTAATTACTATAAAATGAATTTAAATCTTACATCATATCTAAGCATTAAGTACCATCAAATTTTGGTTGATCTTAGCCAGGATTTATACTTAATTGGCAACAATTTTAAACTTATGTGTTTTTAAGACTTTCTCTGAAACAAATCTGTACATATAATTGATTTACATGCTTGATACTTCAACCAAAACACAAACTTTCAGGGCTACAGCACTCCATTTCTGGGTCTTAGGTGTCACAGAGCTATTCAAAGTTCCAGGGAAATACAAGCTGATACACATATAGCTCAGTATCCCAGAATCTAGAAATACATTTACAACTTCAGACTAAATGTGGTTGCTATAAGGGCTTATTATCTAGGCTCCAGTTTTCTTGTATTTTCTGAAAGAGACCTTAGCATATCTTTTCTTTTGTTTCTGACTTATTTTGCGCAACACATTGTCCCCAAGGTTTATTCAGTTCATTATATGCTTCTTGATGTCCTTTTTTTTGTACCACTCCATATTCCATCATATAAATGTATCACAGTACGCCATTCTGCTTTTCAGTCATTGTACCTTTCAGCTCCCTCAATCTTTTGGGCATTATGGATAATGTCCAAAATAAACAAACCATGTCTTATAGTATCCCCACTTGGTTGTACAATCAGCAGCATTCTCGGTTTTAGACAATTTGTATTAGTCCATGTGACAAAGAACGTAGAAACACAGCATCACCGATGATCAAATCAAAACGACCACTTATCACATGTCCCTCCTCTCCTCCCCAGTTAGTTGCCCCTGGTATTGCTGTGGTACTGTTAATATCTTCCTATTAACTATTGGCCATAGCATGCATTTTTAGTTTTGCCCCTGTACCCCACTACTTATTAACTCTTTGTCCATTATTGAACCTTTGAAACAGTACATACGAGAACTTATTTATAATTGTAGATTTAATCAGTGGGATACATGAGACTATATATCCCCTTTGAATCATATTCACCTTCCATATTGTAATGTTACTTATAACCCTGCTAATTAGTTACCATTTCTTCTGTCCTGTCCCTTGCATTTAGATTCACCCTCATTGGGTAGCCTGTCCATCTCTATCTTTTGTGTACCACTAGGTCTGCTGTGTTCTACAGTATAACCTCTGAGATTACTATTACCAGAGTCATAATAGTATCTGTCCTTTCGTGTTTGACTTATTTCAGTAGGCATTATGTGCTCAAGGTTCATCCGTGTTGTCATATGCTTTGGGGACTCATTTTGTCTTACTGCTATAAAAGTACATCATATGTATATACCACATATTGTTAATCTACTTATCTGTTGATGGGCACTTGGATTGTTTCTCTCTTTTGGCAATTGTAGATAGTGCTACTATGCACATTGGTGTGCAAATGTCTGTTTGTGTCACTATTTTCAGCCCTTCTGGATATAAACCGAGTATTAATATTGCTGGATCATAGGACAACTCAGTATTTAGTTTTCTGAGAAATCGCCATTCTGTTTTCCACAGCAGATGCACCATTATACATTCTCACCAACAGTGAATAAGTATTCTAATTTCCCCACATCCTTGCCAACATATATAGTTATCTCTTTGTTTGATAGTAGCCATTCTTATAGGTATGAGGTAATATTTTCATTATCATCCTGATTTGCATTTCTGTTATAACTAACGAAAATGAGCATCTCTTCATGTGCTTTCTAGCCATCTGTATTTGCTCTTCAGAAAAGTGTCTATTCATATTGCCTGCCCATTTTATAATTGGGTTGTTTGTTCTTTATCCTTTAGTTGTTGAGCTGTATAATTTCTTTCTGTATACAGGATATCCTACATGTGGTTTCCAAGTATTTTCTCCCATTGATTTGGCTGCCTTTTCACCTTTTTGACAAAGTCCGTTGAGAAGCTCTCCCCACTCCCTAACAGGAAGGGCAGTGATTCAGTCCCCAAAAGCCCCTTCTCTCACCCCAATTGCTTTCCCTTAAATGTCAGTAGTGCTGAGGTTCAGAAACCCCAGTTAAGAGTTGGACAGACCTTTTATCTACATTATTGACAGACGAGTAAAACATATGGATTAAAAATAAATAAATAATAGGGGGAACAAATGTTAAAATACATTTAGTAGATTGAAATGCTAGTGACCAATGAAAGGGAGGGGTAAGGGGTATGGTATGTATGAATTTTTTTCTGTTTTCTTTTTATTTCTTTTTCTGAATTGATGCAAATGTTCTAAGAAATGATCATGATGATGAATATACAACTATGTGATGATATTGTGGGTTACTGATTATATATGTAGAATGGAATGATCATATGGTAAGAATATTTGCGTTTGTTTAATAAATAAAATTTAAAAAAAGAGTTGGAGAGAGAGAGAGAGGACAGCTTTTTAACCATGGGGGTTGGGGGTAGTGTAGAAAGGACACTCTTGGTAATCTAGGGGAAAGTCGCTGTCTGCCCTTCTGACATAAAAGCTATAACAAATGTAAGCATTCCATTGTTAGAATTTTAAAATGTGTGTGTGTTTGGGGGGAGGCTGGGATAAAAATAATTGGGTAGATTACAATACTAGCGGTTCCCATTTGGGAGTTGAAGGTAGATCTCTGTTCTAGCATGGAAAATTTTTCATCAGTGAAATAAATGAAAAACAACATATACAATAAAATCCCATTTTTGTTAAATACGAGAATGTAAAGCAAAGTTTAGTATTTTTGTATATACATAGACACATGGACTATATAAATTAGGATTTGCCATAACGCTCATATAATTTCAGAGAGAAAGATTTAAAGGATGTTCATCAAACTAAAAGCAGAAATAATGGGGTGGGAGTTTGGCAGGTAGGATTGAGGGAGATGGGTCAAAGGAGATTTTGAAATGCTTCCATTTTTTTATAATTAGAATATATGTATATATTCGCCCTGGACCTTTTAAAGTTTGAATTGCTCTTTCTACTCAGTATAGGGTCCTTAGGGGGTTCTGACTTTGGAAACCAGAAAGCAAGGCCAAGAGTGGAGGATGGTTCTCTCTGGGTTCTGGGTCAGGCTCTCAGAAACTGTCGGCACATGTGGTTTCCATCTCCTAGCCTGGCACCTTCTGCTTACACAGATGCCTGATAGCCTCTGTGTGAGGCACAGACACTCTTGATCTTAAAGAGTTCATTTGTCTTCTTTTTCTCTGGACTCTTTTCTTTTGGTCAATACTTCTATTTTTGTTCCAGTTCCATGGTGTTTTGACCACTGTGGCTTTTTATAAGATTTAAAGTCAGGAAGGTTTTTTCTTTTTTCATTTTTATTGATTCAGCAACGTACAAGAACATATATTATAAGCATACAAACATTCCATACATGGTGTATAAACAGTGGCTCCCAATATCATCACATAGTTGTATATTCATCAGCATGATCATTTTTTAGAACATTTGCATCACTCCAGAAAAATAAAAAGAAAAAATTCATACATACCATACCCCTTACCCCTCCCTCTCATTGACCACTAGTATTTCCATCTATCTAATACATATATATTTTTAATTTTAACATTTGTTCCCCCTATTATTTATTTATTTTTAATCCATATGTTTTATTCATCTGTCTATACCATAGATAAAAGGAGCGTTAGACACAAGGTTTTCACAATCACACAGTCACATTGTGAAAACTATCATTATGCAATCATCTTCAAGAAGCATGGCTACTGGAACACACTTCTACAGTTTCAGGCACTTCCCTCTAGCCTCTCTAACACACCTTAAATTAAAAAGGGGATATCTATATAATGCATAAGAATAACCTCCAGGATAACCTCTCGACTTTGTTTGAAATCTGTCAGCCACTGATGCTTTATTTTGTTTCATTTCTCTCTTCCCCCTTTCAGTCGAGAAGGCTTTCTCAATCCCTTGATGCTGAGTCCCAGCTCATTGTAGGATTACTGTCCCAGTCCCACGTTGCTGGGGAGGTTTACATCCCTGCAAGTCATGTCCTACATAGAAAGGGGGAGAGGGCAGTGAGTTAGCTTACGGTGTTGGCTGAGAGAGAGAGACAGGCCACACCTGAGCAACAAAAGAGGTCCTCTGGGGGTGACTCTTATGCCTAATTTTAAGTAGGCTTAGTCTATCCTTTGCAGGGATAAGTTTCATATGAACAAACCCCAAGATGGAGGGCTCAGCCTATTGATTTGGTTGTCCCCACTGCTTGCGAGAATATCAGTAGTTCCCTAAATGGGGAAGTTGAATTTTCCCCATTTCTCACCATTCCCTCAAGGGGACTTTGCAAATACATTTTTATTCACTGTTCAAATCACTCTGGGATTTATCGGGGCATCCTTCTGGACAAACCTACAAAGTCTCATGCCCTATTCAAGGTTCCATGTACTTATGGTGTCCAATTAAACTGCCCATATAAGTTATATTAAGAAATGTACCAGTCAAAATATAAATTTTGTACCAAATAAACATTTTTTGCTTTAGTCTCACACAAAAGTTAAAGTTTTAAAATATGAATTACCACCTATTTTCAGCACCCTGCAATATTGACATTCCTTTTTTCTTCCTCATGAAAAAACATTTTTAAATTTGTACATTTAGTCACTATCATACACTCTAGGCATTCCTAGATTATACCATCTCAATCTTTATTGTCTATCTTTCTGGTTCCATTCTGGTTCCCCCAGTCCTCCTCCTTCTATCATCCTCACATTTAGCTTCATTCATTGTACTTAAATTATTGTGCTACAATCAGATAGTATTGTGCTATCATTTCTGAATTTTTATAGTCAGTCCTGTTGCACAATCTGTATCCCATCAGCACCAATTACCCATTCTCTACCCTATTTGAAACTCCTGATAGCCTGTGTTCTTAGCTGGAATTCTCCAAGTTCACTCATTAATGTTAGTTCATATCAGTGAGACCATACAGTATTTGTCCTTTTTCTTCTGCTTAATTTCACTCAGCATAATATCCTCAAGGTCCATCCACATTGTTACATGCTTCATGACTTTATTCTGTCTTACAACTGTGTAATATGCCATTGTATGTATATACCACAGCTTGTTTAGCCACTCCTCTGTTCATGGACATCTGGGCTGTTTTCATCTCTTGGCCATTGTAAATAATGCTGTGGCCATTGTAAATAATGCTGCTATAAACACTGGTGTGCGGATGTCCGTTTGTGTCCTTGCCCTTATGTCCTCTGAATAGATACCTAGCACTAGCACTTTGCTCTTCTGTTTTAGGATATATTTAGTTATTCGAGGTCTCTTTCCCTTCCAAATAAATTTGATAACAAGCTCTTCCAAGTCTTCAAAGTAGGTTGTTTGGATTTTGATTGGTATTGCATTTAATCTTTAGATCAGTTTGGATAGAATTGACATCTTATTGACATTCAGTCTTCCTATCCATGAGCATGGAATGTCTTTCCATCTGTTAATGTCATTTTAAATTTCTTTTAGTAGTATTTTGTAATTTTCTGTGTACATGTCTTTGACATCCCTGGTTAGGCTTGTTCCTAGATAGCTGATTCTTTTGGCTGCTATTTTTTTTTTAACTTTTTAAATTATATAATATAACATATACAAAGCAAAGAAAGAAAAAGCAACAGTTTTCAAAGCACTCTTCAACAAGTAGTTATAGGACAGACCCCAGAGTTTGTCATAGACTATCATACCATCATCTCAGATTTTTCCTTCTAACTACTCCAGAATATTGGAGACTAGAAGGAATAAATATTTTTTTTATCATCACAATCAACTTGTATTTTTTGTGAAAAATAACATATATACCAAAAAGCAATAAATTTCAAAGCATAGCACAACAATTAGTGGTAAAGCAGATTTCAGAGTTTGATATGGGTTACAATTCCACAAGTTTAGGTTTTTACTTCTAGCTGCTCTAAGATACTGGAGACTAAAAGAAGTATCAGTTTAATAATTCAACAACCATATTCATTTGGTAAGGTGAGCTTTACCTGAAGCAAATGAAATTGTTTTCCCATGATAAAAAGAGGTATTTTCTGCTACTAGAAAAACATGAAGTAGAGGATGTTGGACAAATAAAAAGAACAGATGCTCACTCTAGTACCTTTCATGTATATTTTTCATTAGTAAATTATTTAATGTTCTCCACTGAAAAATTTAAATTGAATTAATTTGGGACTGGGGGAACTACCCTTCATGCCACAAGTAGAGTAGTACCCTGAATTGTTCTGCTCCTTCATGTATTTCCATAGCTCTTATAATTATAACTTTTTATCTCTAGAGCTGCACTGTCCTGTATGGTAGACACTTGTCATATGTGACTACTTGAATTAGAGTTAAATAAAATTAAAAAATTCAGTTCTTCAGTCGTATTAGCCAAATTTCAAGTGCTCAGATAACCCATGTAGCTAGGAGCTATGGTATTGGACAACAGAAATATAGAACATTTACATAATTGCAGAAAATTCTTTTGCATAGATCCCAGCCTGCTATACTTTGAGTGACAAGTAAGTGTACAAGTAGAAGAAATGGATCACAGCATAGGGAATCTTTTTATGGATTCATGTTACTGTTTATTCTAATTTGGGCTACTTTTGCCTTGTACAATTGTTTTCACTTACTTATTTTTTATGTTCTTTTGTTTTAATTTGACATATGCTGTGGGAGGTATTTCAGGTGCTATGCTAGGCCCTGGGTTAGGTATTATTCAACTATCCCCTTAAATGTAATCTCCTTAGAACATCCCTAACCACCCTGGTTAAACTATGCCACCCTTTCCTCTCATACACAAAGCCATGCAGCCTATTTTGGTTTGTTAAAGCTGTTGGAATGTAATATGCTAGAAATGGAATGACTTTTAAAAAGGTAATTTATTAAGTTGCAAGTTTACAATTCTAAGGCCATCAGAATGTTCAAACTAAGGCATCCAGAGAAAGATATCTTGACTCAAGAAAGGCTGATGGGTTCAGGGTTACTCTGTCAGCTAGGGAGGCACATAGCGATGTCTGTTAGCTTTCTCTCTCTCATTTCACAAGGCTTCCCTGGAGGGCATTTTCTTTGTTCATCTCCAAAGATCTCTCTCAGTGTCAGCTCTGAAGCTTTTTCCAAAATGGTTCCCTTTTAAAGGATTCCAGTAAGCAACCCCACCTTGAATAATGGCGACACATTTCCATGGAAAGCACCCAATCAAAAGGTCCCACCTACAGTTGGGTGGATCACAACGCCATGGAAACAACTTAATCAAAAAGATCCTACCCAACAATATTGAATGAGGATTAAACAACATGGCTTTCCTGGGGTACACAACAGTTTCAGACTAGCACAGAGCCTTTTCATATAACCTGCTTTTGCCTCCTTGAATGTGTCACTATCTAGAATTATCTTACTTATTATTGGCCTTCTCAACTGGAACAAAAGTTCTGTGAGAGCCTGGAATCTCATCCTACTTGTTCATGGTTGTATCCATAGAACAAAGAATATATCAGTAATAAGATAGATATGGCCACTGTGTTTCAAAACTTTTCATTTAGATGGTGAAACAGATAATTAAACAAGAAAAGGCAGGGTGGTAAGGGAAGAATGTTCCATACAGAAGGAATAACATAATAAAAGAACCTAGAGTTGTGCTTATTAGAGACCAAAAGAAAGATATTGCTGATGAAGTAAATAGAATCCAGATCATGCTATAGAACCTCTTAAACCATGTTAAGAATTTAACATTTTTCTTAGGCCTATTATGAAGTTATTGAGAGATATGATCAGGTATTTTTTTTTTGTTTTCGTTTTTTTTTAAGGCGACTCTAGCTACAGTGTGGATGGTTTTGAAGGACTGTTGAAACCAAGGAATAGAACTATTAAACTGAGATGATGAGAAGTTGTCTAGGGTACTAGCAGTGGTAGTAAGATAGGTTGAGGTGATATTTATTTATTTATTTATTTATAACATTTTAACAAGTAATTACACAACAGATTTTAAAGTTGGTATGGGTTATAGTTCTACAGTTTTTCATTTTTTTCTTCTAGCTGCTCCAAGACACTGAGACCAAAAGAAATATTGACATATTGGTTCAGCAGTCATATTTATTTGTTAAATCCTATCTTCTCTATTATACTCTTCCTCCTCTTTTTTTTTCTTTTTTTGTGAAAAATAACATATATACAAAAAAGCAATCACTTTCAAAGTACATTGCAACAGTTAGTTGTAGAACAGATTTTAGAGTTTGGTATGGGTTACAGTCCCACAGTTTAAAGTTTTTATTTCTAGGTGCTCTAAGGTTTTGGAGACTAAAAGAAATACCAGTACACTGATTTAGCACTCATACTCATTTGTTAAACCCAACCGTCTCTGAGGTGATATTTAATAAACAGGATTTAAAAAGTTGGGCTTTGTTCTAGTTTGCTAGCTCCTGGAATGCAATGTACCAGAAACAGAATGGCTTTTAAAAAGGGGAATTTAATGAGTTGCTAGTTTACAGTTCTAAGGCCAAGAAAATGTCCCAATTAAACAAGTCTATAGAAATGTCCAATCACAGGCATGCAGGAAAAGACACTTTGATTCAAGAAGGTTGAAGAAGTTTAAGATCTCTCTCTCAAGTGAGAAGGCACATGGCGAACACAGTCAGGGCTTCTCTCTTAGCTGGAAGGGCACATGGCGAACATGGCGTCATCTGCTAACTTTCTCTCCTGGCTTCTGGTTTCATGAAGCTCCCCGGTGTTTTCCTTCTTCATCTCTAAAGCTTGCTGGCTCATGGACTCTCTGCTTTGTGGTGCTGCAGCATTCTCTGCTCTCTCCGAATCTCCTTCATTTTCCAAAATGTTTCCTCTTTTATAGGGCTTCAAAAACTTATCAAGACCCACCCAAATGGTTGGAGATGTGTCATCACCTAATCCAGTTTAACAACCACTCTTGATTAAATCACATCTCCAGGGAGATGATCTGATTACAGTTTCAAGCATACAGTATTGAATAGGGATTATTCTGCCTTTACGAAATGGGATTTAGATTAAAACATGGCTTTCCTAGGGGACATACATCCTTTCAAACCAGCATAGGCTTGAAGATTGATTGCATATTGAAGAAAGAAAGAAAAAGTATTTCAGATTTCTGGTATGACCATTGGTGGGCTGTTCTCTAAAACTGAGAATTTAGGAGTAGGTTTCTGTGGAGTGGGAGATGATGTATTAAATTTTGGACTTGAGCCTATCTTGCAGGTGCAGTGTCTCACAGAATGAATGTAGGACATTCAAATGGAGAAATTCACTTAGAGTTGGATCTGTGAGTTTGGAGCTTAGGAGAAATGTTTGACTGGAAACACAGATTTGTCAGTATACATCATATAAATGGTCATTTAAAGCATAAGATTACACACAGAGTTTTTGCAGAAAAGAAGAACGTTAAGATTGAGCCCTAGCAACCTCTTGAGAAGTCTGCAAAGCAGCAGCCAGAGAGGCTGGAAGAATGTCAGGAGAATAATCTTAGAGACTTAGAATAAAGAGGGAGTGATCCTAGTGGCAAATACTGCAGATGAGTCATATAAGAGAAAGAATTCACTGTATTTCACAACAAAGTTGGAGATCTTATTGAGGTCAATTTTAGTGGGGAGATGAGAATGGAAGCCAGAATATAACAGGTTGAGGAGTGAGTGAAAAGTGAGAAAGTAGAGACAATGAATGTAGTTAAGTCTTTCTAGAAATTTTATTGTGAACTTCTCTGCTGATGAGAATAAGGAAGAATAAGAATTCAAATTGTTACTATGGAAACTCAAAAAAGCTTTACGAGTTGGGTGTTAATGCATGTTAACAGCTAAAGTGCATGAAAAAGAGAACATGCACTTTAAGTAGATCAAATTAAGTAGATCACTTCTGGAGAGATCTCTGAAACAATCAGTATCCCCATATTTATCTATCTCATAAATGCAATCCCAATCAGAATGTTGTTGGAATTTTTTTGTGGATCTTGACAGTCTGACTTTAAAGTTAATCTAGGAAAATAAATAAGCAAGAACACTTAAGAAAAATTTGAAACTACATTTTTTGTACCTATATTAAAATACACTATAAAGTGTGTATTGAAACAGTATGAGAAAGGATGCAGCCTATGTAGTTGGGATAATTAACTATCCTTTTGGAATATAATAAAATTAGGTACCTATTTCATATTTATCCCCATAAAAATAAACTCTAAATGCTTATTGTTCAAAACCAGGGGTCAGTGAACCACATTAATGTACATTTTATTTATGATTGCTTTCCTGTTGTGATGCCAGAGTTGAGTAGTTGTGGTAGGGACCATAAAGCCAACAAAGCCTAAACTATTTATTATCTGATTCTTTAGAGAAAAGGTTTGCATATCCCAATCTAAACATTTTAAAAATATATTAGGGGAACTACTAGAAATTAATGCACTATCTTTATAATATTAGCGTGAAGAAGGCCCTTTTTTGGAAGACCCAAAAGCTATAAATGAAAAATTGACAGATTTGACTACTTAAAATGAAAACAAAATGCATAAAAACAAAGCCTTTGTATGGGGAAATAAAAAACACAATTAAAAGAAAAAGTGAAAGATTGGTAAAAAATATTTGCAACAATGCATAAAAAAGGTAAATATGCATTAAATATTGAGCTCCTACAGCTCTGGAAGAAAAAGATACACAGTTATTTCATTTTTGCTTACTATATTGTCAGATTCAAATTTAATACAAGTTGTTGCTGAAACAGGCAAATGGATACTCTTATTCTGTTGGAGAGAATACTATAAACTGCTAACAGTCTTTTGGGAGGGCGATTTGAAAGTATCTGTTAGATATACTTTGACCTAATGATTCTACTTCTGGAGTCTGGCCTTCAGAAAAATTTGTACATATGTAGAAAAACATGCATATTAAGAGTGTACAAAAGTGTTTTGTTAACAAAATCTAGAAAAATGTAAGTGCCAGTCAATATGGGAACGACTAATGTAATTATGGTACATCCTGTACTAGTATACTGTACTACAGATACTATATACTATGCATCAGTTTAAAAATTAAGGTAGCTTACTATATAGGCACATGGACAACCATAAATCATATATCATTTTTTTTCCATATTCCTTATTCCCCTACATTATTTTTTTGTCTTTATTACTCATCTACACATACACTGGATAAAGGGAGCATCAGGCACAAGATTTTTGCAATCACGTGGTGACATGGTAAAAGCTATATAGTTATGCAAACATTATCAAAGATCAAGGCTACTAGATTACAGTTCAACTAATTTCAGGTATTTCCTTCTAACTATTCTAATACACTAGAAATTACAAAGGAATTTCTGTGTGATGAGTCAGTACTCATGATCATTTGTTAGAACCTAATTTCCTCATTATACCTCTTCCTCTCATTAGATCTTTCTCTCAGTCGTCAAGGATATCTGGGCAATGACCTTTTTTTTTTTAATTAATTAATGGAAAAAAAGAAATTAACCTAACATTTAGAAATCATACCATTCTACATATGCAATCAGTAATTCTTAACATCATCACATAGATGCATGATCATCGTTTCTTAGTGATCTTGCACTAAGAACACTTGCATCGGTTTAGAAGAACTAGCAACACAACAGAAAAAGATATAGAATGTTAATATAGAGAAAAAAAATTAAAAGTAATAATAATAGTAAAAAAAAAAAGACAAACAACCAGACAGACAAAAACAAAAACAAAACAAAAAACAACAACAAAAAACCTATAGCTCAGATGCAGCTTCATTCAGTGTTTTAACATGATTACTTTACAATTAGGTATTATTGTGCTGTCCATTTTTGAGTTTTTTTATCTAGTCCTGTTGCACAGTCTGTATCCCTTCACTCCAATTACCCATTATCTTACCCTGTTTCTAACTCCTGCTGGACTCTGTTACCAATGACATATTCCAAGTTTATTCTCGAATGTCGGTTCACATCAGTGGGACCATACAGTATTTGTCCTTTAGTTTTTGGCTAGACTCACTCAGCATAATGTTCTCTAGGTTCATCCATGTTATTACATGCTTCATAAGTTTATCCTGTCTTAAAGCTGCATAATATTCCATTGTATGTATATACCACAGTTTGTTTAGCCACTCGTCTGTTGATGGACATTTTGGCTGTTTCCATCTCTTTGCAATTGTAAATAATGCTGCTATAAACATTGGTGTGCAAATGTCTGTTTGTGTCTTTGCCCTTAAGTCCTTTGAGTAGATACCCAGCAATGGTATTGCTGGGTCGTATGGCAATTCTATATTCAGTTTGTTGAGGAACCGCCAAACTGCCTTCCACAGTGGTTGCACCATTTGACATTCCCACCAACAGTGGATAAGTGTGCCTCTTTCTCCGCATCCTCTCCAGCACTTGTCATTTTCTGTTTTGTTGATAATGGCCATTCTGGTGGTTGTGAGATGATATCTCATTGTGGTTTTGATTTGCATTTCTCTAATGGCCAGGGACATTGAGCATCTCTTCATGTGCCTTTTGGCCATTTGTATTTCCTCTTCTGATAGGTGTCTGTTCAAGTCTTTTTCCCATTTTGTAATTGGGTTGGCTGTCTTTTTGTTGTTGAGTTGGACAATCTCTTTATAAATTCTGGATACTAGACCTTTATCTGATATGTCGTTTCCAAATATTGTCTCCCATTGTGTAGGCTGTCTTTCTACTTTCTTGATGAAGTTCTTTGATGCACAAGTGTTTAATTTTGAGGAGCTCCCATTTATTTATTTCCTTCTTCAGTGGTCTTGCTTTAGGTTTAAGGTGCATAAAACCGCCTCCAATTGTAAGTTTCATAAGATATCTCCCTACATTTTCCTCTAAGTGTTTTATGGTCTTAGACCTAATGTTTAGATCTTTGATCCAGTTTGAGTTAACTTTTGTATAGGGTGTGAGATACAGGTCCTCTTTCATTCTTTTGCATATGGATATCCAGTTCTCTAGGCCCCATTTATTGAAGAGACTGTTCTGTCCAAGGTGAGTTGGCTTGACTGCCTTATCAAAGATCAAATGTCCATAGATGAGAGGGTCTATATCTGAGCACTCTATTCGATTCCATTGGTTGATATATCTATCCTTATGCCAATACCATGCTGTTTTGACCACTGTGGCTTCATAATATGCCTTAAAGTCAGGCAGCGCGAGACCTCCAGCTTCGTTTTTTTTCCACAAGATGTTTTTAGCAATTTGGGGCACCCTGCCCTTCCAGATAAATTTGCTTATTGGTTTTTCTATTTCCGAAAAATAAGTTGTTGGAATTTTGATTGGTATTGCATTGAATCTGTAAATCAATTTAGGTAGGATTGACATCTTAACTATATTTAGTCTTCCAATCCATGAACACGTATGCCCTTCCATCTATTTAGGTCTTCTGTGATTTCTTTTAACAGTTTTTTGTAGTTTTCTTTATATAGGTTTTTTGTCTCTTTAGTTAAATTTTTCCTAGGTATTTTATTCTTTTAGTTTCAATTGTAAATGTGATTTGCTTCTTGATTTCCCCCTCAGCTTGTTCATTACTAATGTATAGAAATGCTACAGATTTTTGAATGTTAATCTTGTAACCTGCTACTTTGCTGTCCTCATTTATTAGCTCTAGTAGTTTTGTTGTGGATTTTTCCGGGTTTTCGATGTATAGTATCATATCGTCTGCAAACAGTGATAGTTTTACTTCTTCCTTTCCAATTTTGATGCCTTGTATTTCTTTTTCTTGTCTGAATGCTCTGGTTAGAACCTCCAACACGATGTTGAATAATAGTGGTGATAGTGGACATCCTTGTCTTGTTCCTGATCTTAGGGGGAATGTTTTCAATTTTTCCCCATTGAGGATGATATTAGCTGTGGGTTTTTCATATATTCCCTCTATCATTTTAAGGAAGTTCCCTTGTATTCCTATCTTTTGAAGTGTTTTCAACAGGAAAGGATGTTGAATCTTGTCAAATGCCTTCTCTGCATCAATTGAGATGATCATGTGATTTTTCTGCTTTGATTTGTTGATATGGTGTATTACATTAATTGATTTTCTTATGTTGAACCATCCTTGCATACCTGGGATGAATCCTACTTGGTCATGATGTATAATTCTTTTAATGTGCTGTTGGATATGATTTGCTAGAATTTTATTGAGGATTTTTGCATCTATATTCATTAGAGAGATTGGCCTGTAGTTTTCTTTTTTTGTAAAATCTTTGCCTGGTTTTGGTATGAGGGTGATGTTTCCTTCATAGAATGAATTAGGTAGTTTTCCCTCCACTTTGATTTTTTTGAAGAGTTTGAGGAGAGTTGGTACTAATTCTTTCTGGACTATTTGATAGAATTCACATGTGAAGCCGTCTGGTCCTGGACTTGTCTTTTTAGGAAGCTTTTGAATGACTAATTCAATTTCTTTACTTGTGATTGGTTTGTTGAGGTCATCTATGTCTTCTTGAGTCAAAGTTGGTTGTTCATGTCTTTCCAGGAACCCGTCCATTTCATCTAAATTGTTGTATTTATTAGCGTAATGTTGTTCATAGTATCCTGTTATTACCTCCTTTATTTCTGTGAGGTCAGTAGTTATGTCTCCTCTTCCATTTGTGATCTTATTTATTTGCATCCTCTCTCGTCTTCTTTTTGTCAATCTTGCTAAGGGCCCATCAATCTTATTAATTTTCTCATAGAACCAACTTCTGGTCTTATTGATTTTCTCTATTGTTTTCATGTTTTCAATTTCATTTATTTGTGCTCTAATCTTTGTTATTTCTTTCCTTTTGCTTGCTTTGGGATTAGTTTGCTGTTCTTTCTCCTGTTCTTCCAAATGGATAGTTAATTCCTGCATTTTTGCCTTTTCTTCTTTTCTGATATAGGCATTTAGGGCAATAAATTTCCATCTTAGCACTGCCTTTGCTTTGTCCCATAAGTTTTGATATGTTGTGTTTTCGTTTTCATTTGCCTCTAGGTATTTACTAATTTCTCTTGCAATTTCTTCTTTGACCCACTGGTTGTTTAAGAGTGTGTTGTTGAGCCTCCATGTATTTGTGAATTTTCTGGCACTCCGCCTATTATTGATTTCCAACTTCATTCCTTTATGATCCGAGAAAGTGTTGTGTATGATTTCAATCTTTTTAAATTTGTTAAGACTTGCTTTGTGACCCAGCATATGGTCTATCTTTGAGAATGATCCATGAGCACTTGATAAAAAGGTGTATCCTGCTGTTGTGGGATGTAATGTCCTATAGATGTCTGTTAAGTCTAGCTCATTTATAGTAATATTCAGATTCTCTATTTCTTTATTGATTCTCTGTCTAGATGTTCTGTCCATTGATGAGAGTGGTGAATTGAAGTCTCCCAACTATTATGGTATATGTGTCTATTTCCCTTTTCAGTGTTTGCAGTGTATTCCTCACGTATTTTGGGGCATTCTGGTTCGGTACGTAAATATTTATGATTGTTATGTCTTCTTGTTTAATTGTTCCTTTTATTAGTAGATAGTGTCCTTCTTTGTCTCTTTTAACTGTTTTACATTTGAAGTCTAATTTGTTGGATATTAGTATAGCCACTCCTGCTCTTTTCTGGTTGTTATTTGCACGAAATATCTTTACCCAACCTTTCACTTTCAACCTGTGTTTATCTTTGGGTCTAAGATGTGTTTCCTGTAGACAGCATATAGAAGGATCCTGTTTTTTAATCCATTCTGCCAATCTATGTCTTTTGATTGGGGAATTCAGTCCATTAACATTTAGTGTTATTACTGTTTGGATAATATTTTCCTCTACCATTTTGCCTTTTGTATTATATATATCATATCTGACTTTCCTTCTTTCTACACTCTTCTCCATACCTCTCTCTTCTGTCTTTTTGTATCTGACTCTAGTGCTCCCTTTAGTGTTTCTTGCAGAGCTTATCTCTTTTTTTTTTTTGAAGGTTAATATATTTTTATTTTAACATTTCTTATATTTTCTCAACATAAAAAGAGGTATACACTCTTCAAGCTTACATTTCTCACACAAAAGATAAAATATTTACAAATTAAATTAAAACAAAAATAGAAAACCAGTAAAATTCAAATAAGTCAACTTAATTTTGCAACAAATGGTGTAGTTTTTGCTCAAATAAAAGAATGTTTTGTTGAAAAGAAATAAGTTACAAATATTTGGTTTAATAGCCATAGCTGTAGTTTCAAAACCTCTTCTGTACTTAAATTGCTTCTGAGTTTTTTTTTAGTTTTCATAAAAGAACACTTTTTCACCTAAGTTAACTGGTTCAAACTGGTATTGATAAATTCAAGCCTTTTCTTCTCTCTTTCAGTGTAATCATCACACAAAATTACCAAACCTGTCAAATGTCCTCAAATGTCAATTTTAAAGGTATAAAGTGATAACATTAAGAACAGATGAATTCTTGATAGAATTTTTGAAATCTGCATTAATGACTACTGAATACAATAATGTTTCATGAACAGAAACATTCTTTATTTATTTATTATACTTATTGCTAATGAATTATTGCAAGTTACTCCATATAAGAATAGCCTCACAACACAAATGATACTGAATGTTAAGGTGCAGGTCTTTTTTGAGTAAATGGAATACATTGTCAGGTCAAAACCAAGTCAGGTATATTATGTGTATAGTAACAGCACACCATTGCTTTCCTCATCTTGGACTAATATATGTTCTGCATCTTCAATAGTTTTGTTTTTTTCCAAATCAGATTTTAATTTTGAATACTTAACACTATTGTTGATGTGTATTTCACTTTCTTCATGTTTACTAAGAATATGTGATAAATGCTGCCAATCTTTGCACCCATTTTCATTCTTCAGTTGATTTTTCCCTTCCCCAAAGAGTCTGCAATATAGACAAAACACAGAATCTTTTGAGATTGAATAAAGTAACCAGGATCTCGTAGTTTTTTCACCATTTGGAAGGATTCGTGTACAATAAGTTTCTGAAAACTTCCTCCCTGTATTTTCTTTTGGAAAGTTAAAATTTCTTACTTGAGGTGGATCATTTTCCACAAGGGTGTCCTGTTGTTTAATACTCAAAATTTGGGGCCATGTACCTGGATCTGCAGAAAGCACAATTGGTATAACAGTCTTCTGATATTTTGTCTTCCAGTTGCTCTTGAAATTTATCACCTATGGTTGACATGTAGAAAGGACATAAATTCACACCCTGTTTGATCAGTGCTGGATGTGTGCTACATTCTGCTGAAAACTGTAGCTCTGAAGTCTCTTTTTCTGGCATTCCATCTACTTTTTCTGAAAATGTATTCAATGGTCCATATACTTTTCTTTCATTTTCTTTTCTAACAGCATTCCTTTCTCTGTTTTCTGATCCTAATTTTCTTGATTTTGTTTCCATTATCTGTTTATATTCACTAACACAATCTTGGCAGCAAAATCTTTTCTGTTGACCTTCAATGAGGACATTGCTTCCAGCACTTTTTCTAGGCATGTATTCGCCACACTGTTCACAGCAATTCATTATTAGACCATTGGCCACTCTGTACTTATTAAAGCAATCATTACTGCACAGTTTATGAGTTATATTATTAACGCTGACTTCATGACGTATCTCTGTTAGCTTACTACAGATTGTACATCTTGATTTATTCATAAGTCCTTTCCTAGTATTCTGTCTGTCTTCATAGGGAGACGAACCAGATGCACTACAAAATTCTGGGAAGGATTTGCTTGAATCCATTTGAGCAACAACAGTAGTATTCTTGGTAGGGATATCTTTTTTACACATTACGTTGCGTTTCTTTGGAGTACGCTTATGAGAGAAGGAAGAAAGGCAGGTGGTAGAACAAAAGAGCTGAGCTGATTCTTTTCGTTGATAAGCTGTCTGTCCCTTCTGCAAAGGTTTTTTGCAGTTTGCACAAGTAATTTTTACTGGTTTAGTAGATTCCTGTTGGATAGAAGGCTGGAAAATGTGTTTAGGAAGTGAGGCCACTGGTGATAATGAATCCACCCTTTGCTGTTTCTGATTACGGGGAAATGATGCTGACTGGGAGATCCAAGAATCAGGATTATGTTGAGTTGCAAATCCTCCATTCTGAAATACATCTCCTGCCACATTCATTCTACCAGGATTAAAAGGTCCTACTCCAGTCTTGGTCTTACTTCTTGAAAGACTGGAAGTGGAGAAATCCAAATCTTTGGTTCTGATTTTAGTTCCAGGAAGTCCCCATTCATTAAAACTGGAAAAATTTGTCTCCTTCCTTTGATTAGTTTCTATGTCTTCTTCATCATCAATGACAATTGTCTCGCTTTTATTTCCCTTCTCAGAAATGAAATCCCTTGAAGAAGGAAGAATTACAGAATAATTTCCCTGCAGCTTTGTATTTTTTGATGACGTAAATTTAACATTTCTTTGCTCAGCAACCACTGGTGCAGAAATTGAAAGAGGTTGTATAGATTCAATAAATACAACATCATCATCATCGTCATCTTCCACTGAAGAGTTTCTAGATCTATTAACTAAAGGACTAGTTGGATTACCAAATGTATTCCCTACATTCATGAGACTAGGTGCCATAGTTGTACTCTCTAATAAAAGAGGATTCTGTTCAGTTGATTCTAATCTTCCTACTGAACATGTATCCATGTCAAAGATAACGGGGATATTTTCCTCCTTAACTTCTGCCAAAGTTTCACCACATCGGGCTGAACCTGATTCCTCGTCCTCGATCTCGAGGCCCCGGGAGCCGCACGGAAGTTTGCCAAACCAGGACCGAGTCCAACTGCCCGAGACCGTGAGCTGCCGGCAGCCCGCAACAATCCAGGGTGCTGGGGGGCTCGAACTTACCCACCGCCCCCCAACCGCCTCCGTCTCTCCGGGCTGCCGGCAGGTACTGGCAGGAATGAGCCCCACCGGTTCCTGACTACTGTTCAGAGCTGATCTCTTGGTCACAAATTCTCTCAGTGACTTTTTGTCTGAGAATGTTTTAATTTCTCCCTCATTTTTGAAGGACAATTTTGCTGGATATAGGAGTCTTGGTTGGCAGTTTTTCTCTTTTAGTAATTTAAATATATCATCCCACTGTCTTCTAGCTTCCATGGTTTCTGCTGAGAAATCTACACATAGTCTTCTTGGGTTTCCCTTGTATGTGATGGATTGTTTTTCTCTTGCTGCTTTCAAGATCCTCTCTTTCTCTTTGACCTCAGACATTCTAACTAGTAAGTGTCTTGGAGAACGCCTATTTGGGTCTAATCTCTTTCGGGTGTGCTGCACTTCTTGGATCTGTAATTTTAGGTGTTTCATAAGAGTTGGGAAATTTTCCGTGATAATTTCTTCCATTAGTTTTTCTCCTCCTTTTCCCTTCTCGTCTCCTTCTGGGACACCCACAACACGTATATTTGTGCGGTTCATATTGTCCTTGAGTTCCCTGATACCCTGTTCAAATTTTTCCATTCTTCTCCCTATGGTTTCTGTTTCTTTTTCGACTTCAGATGTTCCATCCTCCAAATCACTAATTCTATCTTCTGTCTCTTTAAATCTGTCATTGTAGGTATCCATTGTTTTTTCCATCTTTTCTACTTTATCCTTCACTTCCATAAGTTCTGTGATTTGTTTTTTCAGTTTTTCTATTTCTTCTTTTTGTTCAGCCCATGTCTTCTTCATGTCCTCCCTCAATTTATCGATTTGGTTTTTGAAGAGGTTTTCCATTTCTGTTCGTATATTCAGCATTAGTTGTCTCAGCTCGTGTATCCCATTTGAGCTATTGGTTTGTTCCTTTGACTGGGCCATATTTTCAACTTTCTGAGCATGATCCGTTATCTTCTGCTGGCGTCTGGGCATTTAGTCAGATTTCCCTCGGTGTTGGACCCAACAGGTTGAAAGATTTTTCTGTGAAATCTTTGGGTTCTGTTTTTCTTATCCTGCCCAGTAGGTGGCGCTCGTGGCACACGTTTGTCTGTGGGTCCCACCAGTAGAAGTTGCTGTGGGTACTTTAACTTTGGAAAACTCTCGCTGTGGGGGAGGTTCGCCAGCTGAAGCGACTTGGAAGAGTGTCAGCCGGCCCAGGGGTCCGAACGCGGGGAGGGTCGTCGGCCGCCGCAGCCCGGGAGAGCACCTGTCCGAATTTCCTAGTCGGCCTGGGGCGCCAAGCTTGGCGGGAGGGTGCCAGCCGCTGCGGCCTGGGAGAATGCACCGTTCCCAGCCGAACCGGGGAGTCACGTGTTTGGAGGGCCCCCCCCCGTCACCGTTCTCTGTGGCCTGGGGATTTCCGATCCAATTCTCTCAGTTGGTCCGGGGAGCCGCGCGTGGTGGGGGCGCCAGCCGCCGCTGCTTGAGGGGACTGCCTGCCCAATTCTGCCAGCTGGCCCAGGAAGGAGGAAGGGAGGGACTCCGGCCTCTTGCTGCCCTGCCTGGGGAAGCCCGCACCCCTCGGCGATCTCACCGGAGTGGGTTCTCTAAGCCAGCCAGCCGTTCCAGGATGGGGTACGCTGTATTTTTTATCTCTCTTGTGGCTCCGGGAGCTGTTCTGTATCGTTTCTACTCCCCTAGTAGCTGTTCTGGAGGAGGAACTAAGATCCGCGCGTCTTACTAAGCCGCCATCTTCTCCGGAAGTCCATCATATATAATTTAATGGAAAAAGCTGTCTGCAGAACAGTGTATAGTGTGTCTCCATTATGTTAAAATAAACTCAACTCTTGGAAGCATATAAATTCATAGAAAATATGTAATTATATACATAAAACTTAATAGGAAGGCAGCTATACTGAGGGGAGGTGTGATGGGCAACTTTTTCTTGTTTTTTAACTTTTTGTTTTGAAATAATTTCAAATATGCAGGATAGTTGCAAAAATAATAACAAGGCTGGTTTTTGGATTCATAATATATAAAGGTGTGATTTGTGAGAAGAGCTACCATAAAGGCGAGGTGGTAGAGAGGTATAGAAACATTGTTTGGGTATATTAGTGAAGTTAAGTTGGTATCAAAGCAAAGGTGATTGTTGTAGATGTAATGTTAAATTTAAGCCCTGTGATAATGTGGAGAATATGCAAGCTCATAGTGACAGAAATAAGAGTCAGATCACTAGGGGCTGGGGTAAGGTGGAATGGAGAGTTAATGCGTAACGGGTGTAGAGTTTCTGTTTGGGGAGATAGGAAAGTTTTAGTAATTAAAGATGGTGAAGGTACTGCAATATTTTGAATGTGATTCATCCCATTGAATGGTATGCTAGGGATTGGCTGAGATGGGAAAGTCTTTTTGTGTGTGTATGTCTTCTCATACTTGAAAAAAAGGAGCAAGGAAGGAGACAAAGATTATTAGAGGTTAATACATGCTCCTGGATAGGATCTGGGGGAAAAAAGCCTTTGCAGAGAACTCCAGGATACTCCTGTGTGCCTGATTTCTAGCTCCACCAATTTGAGATCTAGATCTAAAATTTAAATCTAGATCATTCTACATTTGCTGTATCATTCTGTCTGTCTGTCTATCCATCCATCCATCTACTGTCTGTCTATTTTCATTTGAGAGTAGGTTACATATATCATGCTCTTTGAACACTTAATACTTCCATGTACATTTCTGAAAAACAAGCCTATTCACTTATGTAACTTTGTTAAGTGTGGTTAGCAAGTTTAAGAATTTTAACATTTATATAAAGCTTACAGTCCATATTCCGTCTTTTCATATGTCACAGTAATGTCCTTTTGAGTCTTTTCTCCTCCATTATTAGATCTCACCTAGGCTCACATATTGCATTTAATTGTCATTGCCTCTTTAGGTGCTCTTTCTTTTTAAGAATTTTTTTTAATTGTGCGAACATTTATGGAATATAAAATTTTCCATATCAACCACTCCCACACATACCATTCGGTGGGATTAATCACATTCACAGTGTTGTGTTTCCCTCACCACCATTCATTACCAGAGCTTTCCTATCTCCCCATACAGAAACCCTACACCCATATACCTTCATTCTTGAAGTATGCTTATATATTCCTTATGTAATGGCATGCATTATACTGTTCCTATATTTCTCTGTCCTCCACCTTTATATAGTTATTGTCACAAATTACATATTTATACATTATGTTTCCAAAACCATTGATTTATCAGTAGTCTGTTTTTTTTGTTTTGTTTTGTTTTGTTTTTTTTGCCTTTTATATCCTGTAGAAAGTAAAAAGTAGAGTTAAACACAAAAAATACAATAGTACTGACATATATATATTTACCCATGCTATTGCCTTTACTGGAGACCTTTATTCCATCAAACTATTGTCTACTGTTGTTTTTTATCAACCTGCAGAACTCCCTTTAACATTTCCTGTATAGCCAGTCTAGTGGCGATGAACTTCATTTTCTGGTTTTCTGGGAATGTCTTAATATCTCCATCATTTTTTGAAAAATAGTTTTGCTGGATATAGAATTCTTGGTGGACAATTTTTTGCTTTCATCACCTTATGTCATTCTACCACTACCTTGCCTCCATGGTTTCTGATGAGAATCAGCATTTAATCTTTTTGAGGCTCAACTTGTATGTGTCTCTCTTGCAGCTTTCAGAATTCTCTCTTTGACAATTTTAGACAGTTTGATTAAAATATGTTGCAGTATGTCTTTGGATATTATATGTCTGGATTTCTTCCATTTGGAGTTCATTCAGTGTCTTGGATGTATATATTCATGTCTTCCATCAAATTTGGGAATTTTTCAGCCATTATTTCCTTGAATATTCTCTCTGCCCTTTTTTCTTCTTCTGGTACTCCCACGATGCCCACATTGATAAGCTTGTGTGGTGTTAACAAAAGGTCTCTGAGGCTCTGTTCGCTTTACTACATTCTTTCTTCCCTCTGCTCCTCAGAGTAGATAATTTCAGTTTTTCAATTAAGCCCCAGTCAGCTGTTGAACCAGTCTAGGGAGTTTTAAATTTCTGGATCTGTGGTCTTCAGCACTGTTTGGTTCCCTTTTCCTTATTTCCATATCTCAGTTGATATTCTGTTTGTGTACATCTGTAGTTTTCCTGACTTCCTTTAGTCCTTTGTGCAAGTTTTCCTTTAGCTCTTTGAACATATTTAGGACCATTTTTAGAAAGTCTAGATCTGGTATGTTCTACATCTGGTCCTCCTTGTTCATGGTTTCTAATGATTTTATTTTCTCCTTTGCCTGGGCCATAGCTTCCTGTTTACTTTTGTATGTTTTGTGACCTTTTGTTGAAACCTGAACATTTTGATATTTTAACATACTATTGCTGGAATGTAGACTCTGAGGCATCTGTTCCTTAGGCTTGAATCCAGCTGGTATAGTGACAGAGCTTTTCTTGAATGCCAGGAGCTAACAACAACAAAAGAAATAGGGAAAAAAGAAAATACTTTTCCCAGTCTTTGCAGATTGATCTGTGCAGGTGCTATCCTTAAGGGTTTATCCATGCAATGGGTTATGTGAGAATTGCTCCAGGCCAGAGTGAAGAGGCTTCTCTGATTCTTTCTGAGCATGCATTTTGTCTGCATTATATTCACGTGGCCCTAGGAATTTCCCCATTTGTGTGGTTTCAAATGTCTTCTTTTCCCTAGGAAACAGTTTCCTCCTGTTCCCAGGTACTGCACAGTATGTCCTGCAGCCAGCAATCTCTTACTCCTTGGCTGTCATTTGACTGCTCTCCCATAATTCTGCAGGAGAGCTCAGCGAGCTGTCTTCTTACCCCCTGGGCTAATTCTGGGATGGTGAGTCCCTCAGGTCACCACCAGAAAAATTGGGCCAGATGTATGTGCTGTAAAATAATCTTTACTTTAACTGAGGAGTCTATCTTCCCTGTCGTATGCATTAGTAATATCGTTACCCATTATTTTTCTAATTTTAATTTTTGGCCTGGCTTCTTAGGGTTGTCCCCATACGTGTAATGTTTAGTGGTCAACCACTGAGTATAATGCTTAGTGGTCAATTGTCCAAAACAAAGATTTTGACAGCGGTTGTGTTCAGATATCTCAAGCCTGTAATGTAAGGCTTCTGTCCTTTCCAGTCACTATATATGATCTGAGGAGCATGTTCAAAGTTCAGATAGTTCTCAAGTCTGCTTAGACTTTTACTTTCTACTAGACTCTCTTTTGGGTTCCCTTGTGCATGTACATAATTTACTGTTTAGCAATGATGTGAGGAAAGCTTATCTAGCCTTTCATGACTCTCTCATTTCCAGGATTTCCCTCTTAAATTTCTGACTTGTTTACTACTCATCTCAATCAAGACCCCACCTTTGTGCTAGCAAAGCTGCAGGATTTTCTGTTCATTTCCTACCACATTCTCGACTTTAGCTGATGGAGCTGTTGTCTTTCACCGTCCTCCCTACATTGAGTTGGTTGTCTTTGGCTTTAAAGTTGCTGCTCTTCCTCGCCAGCCCTGCCTTGTTAACATTACAGTTCTCAAGGGAACTGGAGAAAATGGGGTGGAGAGGTGTGATCTCAGCTTCAGGCAAGAAGGGTAGACTTCTGGCAGTTTTTCAATAGTTTAATCGTCAGCTTTTGCTGATTTTAAGAGCCATGGAATGGTTGCTTTTGACGATTTTGTTCACTATTATACTTGCTTATTTTTTTAACATGGGCAGGTACTGTGAATCGAGTTTGGGTCTCCAGCATGGCAGGCGAGAACTCTGCCTGCTGAGCCACTATGACCCACCCTATACTTGCATTTTTAAGGGAGGACTTGCCACCATCTTCATGCCACCCTAGCATCCAAGCTCAGGTTTATCGTTTTAATCAAAGCCTCACTCCTCAGAGAATTAGAAATTAAAACAACAAAACGATAATTGATTCTTTACAATAGAGAGTTTGAGGAGCACTGAATTAAGTAGTGTCAACAGTGGATAGGTCTTTAGACCCTAAGTGGCCAACACATGGATATGTGTGCTGCTTGTTGAGCATCCAGATTAAGAAAATCATGAAAGAAAAGAACCTTTGAGTGGAACCCAAGGGAAATATTTGAGAACTTATGTCCATGGCATGAATTTAAAGTGAATAATCTTTCAGTTTGCTAATGCTTCCAGAGATGCCATATACCAGAAATGGAATGGCTTTTTTATCCCCCCATCACATAGTTGTATGTTCATCATCATGATCATTTTGTAGAATATTTGCATCAATTCAGAAAAAAGAAATGAAAACAGAAAAAAATTCATACATACCGTACCCCTTACCTCTCCCTTTCATTCATTACTAGCTTTTCAAGCTACTAAATTTTTTTGATATATTTATTTATATTTTCGATTCTTTTTTTCAACATATCATTCCATTCTACATATATAATCAGTAATTCACAATATCACATAGTTGCATATTCATCATCATGATCATTTCTTAGAACATTTGCTTCAATTCAGAACAAGAAATAAAAAGACAACAGAAAAGGAAGTAAAACGAAAACAGAGGGAAAAAAATTATACATACCATACCCCTTAGCCCTCCGTTTCATTGATCACTAGCATTTCAAACTAAAGTTATTTTAGCATTTGTTCCCCCTATTATTTATTTTTATTCCATATGTTCTACTTGTCTGTTGACAAGGTAGATAAAAGGAGCATCAGACACAAGGTTTTAGCAATCACCCGGTCACATTGTGAAAGCTATATCATTATACAATCATCCTCAAGAAATATGGCTACTGGAACACAGCTCTACATTTTCAGGCAGTTTCCTCCAGCCTCTCCATTACGTTTTAACTAGCACGGTGATATCTATTTAATGCGCAAGAATAACCTCCAAGATAATCTCTTAAATCTGTTTGGAATCTCTCGGCCATTGACACTTTGTCTCATTTCATTCTTCCCCCTTTTGGTCGAGAAGGTTTTCTCAATCCCTTGATGCTGAGTCTCAGCTCATTCTAGGATTTCTGTCCCACGTTGACAGGAAGGTCCAGACCCCTGGGAGTCATGAGTTTGCTTGTTGTGTTGGCTGGAGAGAGAGGCCACATCTGAGCAACAAAAGAGGCTCTCTTGGGGGTGACTCTTAGGCCTAATTTTAAGTAGGCTTGACCTCTCCTTTGTGGGGTTAAGTTTCATATGAACAAACCCCAAGACTGGGGGCTCAGCCTATAGCTTTGGTTGTTCACACTGCTTGTGAGAATATCAAGAATTCAACTTGGGGAGGTTGAATTTTTCCCTGTTCTCACCATTCCCCGAGGGGGACTTTGCAAATACTTTTCCACTCGCTGATCAAATCACTCTGGGATTCATCAGGGCATCACTTTGGACAAACCAACAAAATCTCATGCCCTACTCAAGGTTCCATGTACTTATGATGTTCAATTAAGCTGTCTACATAAGTTATATTAGGAAATGCACTAGTCAAAATATAAATTTTGTACCAAATAAGCATTTTTTGCTTTAGTCTCACACATTAGTTAAAATTTTAAAATATTAATTACTATCAATTTTCAACACCCTGCAGTAATGACATTCCTATGAAACTTTAGATGTTTTGCTCACCATTATATCCTTACCAGTGCTTGGCAATTGGTAGCTACTTACCAAATGTTGATTGCAGGAGTTTCATTAAAGGATACTTACATTTTAAATTTTACATCAGCTCTATTTTCCTTTCCGGACATCCTTCATAATCAGAACTTTTAACCAAATATAATTATAAAACATTTGGTACAATGTCACTGTTAGGTTAAATTATAATTTAACAACAGATTTAGAATATTTTTCAAAGTTTGCCAAGTTACTTATTCAAGGCTGGTTTAATACATGATATGATCAGACTCAAACGTTTCTGTCATCCACAGTGCCTAAAACAACTTTTGTCTGTTTTTTTAATCCAGCAGAAACAATAACAACAAAACCTGCAGTATGTACAAATATGTCAGTGGTACTCGAAATAACATACTTTTCCCCATATGTTCCTAAATGTGTGCTATTTGAAATAATTCCGAGAAAATTATAAAATGATTTCTATTGATAGAGTGAAATAAATAATAGGAAAGCTCAAGCTTTACAAATCATTGCCTGAGAATGATATTTAAAAATCTATTTCTGATAGAATGTACCTGTTCTTCTATCATAGCTAAATAAAAGGATGATATCCTGCCTTATTTCCTACCAATAAAATTATATAAGTCTTAGGCTTTCTCTGCAGGATGAAGGATGAGAATTTTTTTTTCTTTTACATTTAGTCACTATTATTGTACACTCCAGGCATTCCTAAGATTATACCATCTCAGTCTTTATTGTCTATCTTTCCTTTTGGTTTCATAAGAACCCCCAGCCCTCCTCCTTCTATCATTTTCACATTCAGCTTCATTCAGTGTTTAGTATGAGAATTTTTAAATCACCAAATATTATTGGTGGGAATTTAAAATGACTTTATGATGCTCGGGAGCAGTTTTGCTTCAGCTCATTGAACCAAGCTTTTGAATTCAGTAATCATTCTGAGTTGTTGATTTAAGTTAAAAGAGGCAACATTAGGTTGTAAATAAACAAATTAAGGTGTTAGGTTATTGCTTTTCTCTCTTTGGTGAAGTCATGATTTAGGATAAATATAAAATTGGTATTTTGCCCTGGGATGCTGATCTGTATGGAGTACCTCAGTGGCTCCTTTGCCCTCTGGCTTCTGCTTGATTTTGGCCATTGGGCAAAACTATTAGGAGATCAGAGATAGGAATGAAGTAAGGTAGTGATATTTACTCCCTCTTTATTTTCTAGAGGGGCTGTGTCTTTTGTTAGGTGACTATGTCTTTTGACTAAAGATCACAGCTTTTGTTCCGTGGTCTCCACATCAGATGAAGCAAAAGTGAAAAAGCCCTTGAATTGTGGGAAGATGGCAGAGAAGGAAGCTTCAGGAATCAGTCCCTCTACCAGAATGACTATTAAACAGATAGGAACTGTTTGAATCAACTATTTAAAAACTCTGGAACCAGTAGAACACTCTACAGTCTCCAGGGAAGAGCTGGAGAAAGAAGCTGGTAAATTATGATAAATACCAGTAAATTGCTCTCTCCATGTGGTGATTTCTGTATGGCAGGCAGCAGTAGGGTCCAGCCCCTGGTGTAGCTTTCTTGAGCCAGAAAGACATATAAAATTTCACTTCCCCAACCTCTGAGGAAGGGGGGAAAACTGATCTCTGATTATAGATTTTGATTTGCTACTTTGGGTCACTGGGGGCTCAGGGCTCTGAGGGCAATCATGTTTTAACTTGCCTCAGAAAAAAAGGTGAGAGAAGAAACTTAAAGACAGAATGCTTCCTTGGAGTTGTGGATGACAGTTGAAGGGCTGCATTGGCTGAGTAGGGATTGAGTCAGGAAAATGCACTGGGGAGCTCTGGGAAAAGCTCCTGGTGCCCTTCCCTTCCAAAGCTTCTCCTAAGAGCTGTTTGGAGCTGTCTGGGCCTGGAAGCTTTAGCCAGAGCAGTAGATAAGAAGAAGAAATAAAGGCATCCAAATTGGAAAAGACAAAGTAAAACTGCATATTTGCAAAGGGTGTGATCCTATACATAGAAAAACTTGAAACATCCACAGCAAAGCTAGTAGAGCTAATAAATGAATTCAGCAAAGTGGTGATCAACACCCAAAAATCATTTGTGCTTATATACACTAGCAAACAATTGGAAGATGTCAAGAAAAAATTCTATTTACATTAGCAGCGAAAAGAATCACATATTTCGGAGTTAAATCTAATCAACATTGCAAAGGACTTGTGCACAAAAAACTACAAAACATTGCTAAAAGTAATCAAAGAAGACCTAAATAAATGGAAGGACATTCTGTGTTCATGAATTGAAAAACTAAATATCATTAATATGTCAGTTCTTCCCAAATTGATTTATACATTCAATGTAGTCCCAATCCAAATTCCAACAACCTTCTTTGTGGAAATGTAAAAGCTAATCATCAAATTTATATGGATGGGTAAGAGGCCCTGAATAGCCAAAGCCATCTTGAAAAAGAAGAATGAAGTTGGAGGGCTCATCTTCCTGATCTTAAAATGTGTTACAAAGATGCAGTAATCAAAATAGCATGATACTGGCCCAAGGGTAGACATATAGACCAATGGAATCAAATTGGTAACTCAGAAATCAACCCTTATATTTATGCAAAATTGATTTTTGTCAAAGGGGCAAAGTCCACTCAGTTGGGGAAGAATAGTTTCATTTCCCCCAACAAATGATGCTGGGAAAACTGGATTTCCATTTTTAAATAATGGTGGACCTGTACCTCAGCCCATATATAAAAATCAACTTAAAATGGAACAAAGACCTAAATATGAGAGCCAGACTATAAAACTCCTGGAATAAACCTTAAGAAAGCATCTTCAGGACCTTGTCTTAAGCAATGGTTTGTTAGACTTTACACCCAGAGCCCAAGCAACAGTAGAAGAAAAAAAATAGATATATGGAATTTCATAAAAAATAAAAACTCTTAGAGAATGCGAGGGTAGTTCATTCTCGCTTGGCATGCAGGAGACCTGGGTTTGATTCCTGGACCATGCACTTCCCAAACAAACAAGCAAACAAACAAATGAAAAACCAAACCAAACAAAAATTCAACAAATGGTGCTGCAGTGAAGGGATACTCAACATGGAAAAAGAACGAAATGTGACCCCTATATACAGCATACAAAGAAAAATAAATAAAAATAAAAATTTTTATGCCTCAAGAGACATTTTTGTTAAAGTAAAATGACAGCCTACTCAATAGAAAATATTTCAAAACCACATATCTGATAAAGGTTTACTATCCAGTATCTGTAAAGAAACATTACAACCCAGCAACAAAAAGGCAGACAAACCACTTAAAAAGTGGGCAAAACATTTGAATAGACATTTCACCAAAGAAGATATGCGAATTGCCAAAAAGCAAATGAAAAGATGTTCAACATCATTAGCTATCAGAGAAATGCAAATCAAATCCACAATGAGATACCATTTCACACCTACTAATATGGTCACTATTAGAAAAACAAAAATTGCAAGTGTAGGAGAGGATGTGGAGAAAAAGGAATTCTTATTCATTGCTGTTCGGAAAGTGGTGTAGCCGCTTTGGAGAAGTTTGGCAGTTCCTTAGAAAGTTAAATATAGAATTACCGTATGATTTGGCAATCCTATTTCTAGGTATATACCCAAAAAGTTGAAAGCAGGGACTTGAACAGACATTTGCGCATTGATGTTCATAGCTGCATTATTCACAATTGCCAAAATATGGAAGCACCCCAAGTATATATCAACAAGTGAATGGCTAAACAAAATATGGTATATATTACACAATGGAGTATTATTCAACCCTAAAAAGGGATGAAGTTCTGATAATGCATGCAACAATATGAATGAACCTTGAAGACATCATGTTGAGTGAAATAAGCTGGACACAAAAAGACAAATTTTGTATGATCTCACTGATAAGAAGTAATTAGAATAAGCAAACTCATGGCATCAGAATCTAGAATATAGATCACCAGGGACTGAAGTGGGAGTAGGGAACAGGGAATTAAGGCTTAAAATGTAGAGTTTCTATTTGGGATGATGAAAAAGTTTTGACTGTGAATAGGTGGTGATGGTACCATGCTCTTTTTTTTTTTCTGACTCCTATAAGAGTTTACAGTCTAGGCCCGAGTTTTCTTAGAATTATTTTCTAAATGAGATCGTAAAATAGTTGCTCTTTTGTTTCTGGCTTATTTTGCCTCACCAAATGTTCCACATGTTCATTCACATTGTTGCATACCTAACAACTTTGTTCTTTTTTGTAGCAGCTCAGTGTTTGATCATATGTATATAGATGGTACCACATTTTGAACATGTTTAACAATGCTGAATTATATATTTGAGTATAGTTAAAAAGGGAAATTTTAGGATATAAATGTTACTAGAATAAAAATTTTTTAAAAGTCCTTGAAACTGCACAATGTAAAAACAGTGAATCCTAAGTTATACCATGGACTATAATTTATAATATAATTATAAAAATGTGATATCATGAATTGTAAGAAATTGATGAAATTTGTAATGCAAGGTGTTAATATTATGGTGGTTTATGGGAACTCTGTACTTTATGCATGATTTTTCTGTAAATTTACAACTTCTCTAAAAAATATGAAAGCATTCTCTCTGTCCTTGGGTTTTAGTAATTGCTCCCTTCTCACACTTTTTTCAAACTTTAGGTTGACGATGCACATAGCTGTTCTTAGCCAAGGCTTCATTATAGTTTATGGTTTCTCTAATGCCTGCTAACAACATTGAAAATAGTCCCTTTATTAAACTCTCCACAGATATCCCGAAATGAGTGACATTCATTTCCTCCTGGGAATAGTTCATTTAAATGTAGAGCAAAAAATGTTTTCCTTTGTGTCCCCACTTTTCCCTTAAAAGAGATCAGTGGTTTGATTCTTCAGGAAGATTATTGATGTCGTTTGAATCATCTCACTGCTCATTAATACCTTTTTGGGAGGGTACAATTGAATAGTGAAGTTAATACCATTTGACTAATCTATAGTAATTCTGAGAAGGTATCTAGATAAAGAGTTTGAAACCTAGCATCATTTTAACTAGGATTTTTATCTTTATATACTGTTTCTTTTCAGTTAATAAGGACTATTAGAGAGAGATAAAACCATATTATTTTAGTCATTTGGGAGACAGACTCAAATACTGATTTTGATCAAGTGCAATCTGATTTTTCATTTGAGTAAAAATCTGGAAACTGCCAGTACTACATAATTTAAATCTAAATTGATTTGTAGTTTATTGGCAGTTGGCAAGCATAATTTCTCTTGAAAATACACATAGAGTCTATTCATGTCCTCTTCTACTTTTAGTACCAAAATGTTGTCATGATTCTAACTTGGAAATGATTGGTCTTCCATAGCAACAAGGAACTATTTGAAAACACAAGTTAAAGATTAAACTGTAAAAGGGACTTTACGTTTTTGTAAACCTACAACTTCCCTAAGTTAAAAAACAAAAAATAAGAGAGAGAGTGTTGGAGAAGCCATAAAATATTGCTAACATGGCTGCCGCGGCTGATGCAAGGCAACACAAAATGGCTGACCCGAAATCTGCCCTCTGTCTTAGCAACAACGGTGACCAATCCCAGAAATCTGCCCTCTGCCCTAGCAACAACGACCACCAATCCCAGCCGGGCACGTGTCCCTGCATGCTTCCCAGCCTATATAAGCCTGTGCACTTCCTGAATAAAGCAGACGCCTTCCATTTTCCTTTGAGGGTTGTCTCCTGGGTCGTGTGCTGTGTGTCTGTGTCTGTGTAACTGACTCAGTACGGCCGCTTACCCCCAGCCATCAGCTAACCAGCCACCAGCGAGACAACAAGAGAGAGAGACTGAGAAAAAGAGCTTCATTTAAAACACATCTGTAGTAGCAGAAGAATTTGGAAAGATATATTAGAATATTGCTGTATTATTTATACCTTTTTGTCAAAATTTCCCCTTTCACTTGCTTTTGTTGAAATTCTAACTTCTAGCTACTCCCAGATATGGTGCACAGGTCACAGTGTTTTCATCACCTGCTTGTACAAATCTCAAGCCATGCCTAAGAGTTACCTCTGGAGGACCTGTTTTGTTGCCGAGATGTGGCCTCACTCTGTCTAAGCCCAACTCTCCAAGTGAAATCTTTGCCCTTCCCTCTATGTGGGATTTGACATCCAGGGCTGAAGGTCTCCCTGGCAGCGTGGGAGATAATCCGCAGGAATGAGTCCTGCCCTGACCCTGTGGGATCAACAATAACATCCTGACCGAAAGGGGGAAAAGAAGTATAACTAATAAGGTATCAGTAGCTGAGAGATTTCAAATAGAGTTGAGAGGCTATCCTGGAGGTCAGTGTTAACGGAAGCTTCAGTTAGACATTGCTGCCTATCATAATTTACCAAACCCTAACCAAAACCATTCCAGCCCATCCTAAAGAACACCCAGGGTAATATATAAGATTCTACAAAGGTTCCATGCACTAGGGTAACTTTTCAGAAACCTACAACCTCTAAAACCTAGAAGATGGTGGAGTTATACAGAGAAGGTAGGGTTTAACAAACGAATATGATTGCTAAATCATTATATTGATATTTCTTTTAGTCTCCGGTATCTTAGAGCAGCTAGAAGTAAAAAATCAAAATTGTGGAATTGTAACTCACACCAAACTCTGAAATCTGTTCTATAACTAGTTGTTGTGCTACGCTTTGAAATGTGTTTTTTTTTCCTCTTTTAACTTTTTTATTGTATAAAATAACATATATACAAAATAGCAATAAATTTCATGTGGTTTTTTCACAAAAAAAAATGGTCGATGGTGATGATAAAAAAATTATTTATTCCTTCTAGCCTCCTATATTCTGAAGCAGCTAGAAAGAAAAATCTGAGATAATGGTATGGTAGCCTATGACAAACTCTAGAATCTGTCCTGTAACTACTTGTTGAAGAGTGCTTTGAAAGCTATTGTTTTTTTCTTTCTTTGCTTTGTATATATATATTATACAATAAAAAAGCTAAAAGAGGAAAAAACAAGACAATACTCTTCATCAAAAGTCTAAAAAATAGGCAAAGCACTGCATTAACTAGGCAAGTGTCAAATCAAGAAAACTGAGCTTCAAAAAGGCATGGGGTCCTGTGATCATTTGTTGAAGAGTACTTTGAAAACTATTGCTTTTTTATTTCTTTGCTTTGTATATATGTTACACTGTACAATAAAAAGTTTAAAAAAAAACAAGGCATGGGAGAAGCTCAGGATGTCTTTGCTCATGGTGTCATGTCCCACATAGTGGGGGAGGGTAGTTAATTCACTTGCTGAGTTGACTTAGAGAGATAGGCCGCATCTGAACAACAAAAGAGTTTCTCTGGGGGTGACTTTCAGGCATAATTATATGTAGGCATAGCTTCTTCTTTGCACAAATAAGTTTCATAGGTACAAACCTGATGATTGAGGGCTCAGCTTATGAAGTGGTTGTCCTCACTGCTTGTGAGAATGTCAGCAATTCCCCAGATGGGGGAATTTATTTCCTCCTTTCTCCCCAGTCCCCCAAGGGGGCTTTGGAAATACTTTTTTATTCTTTGCTGAAAATTCCTCTCGGATATATTGGGGCATCACACTAACCTGTACAAACCAATAAGATCTCATACCCTATTCAAGATGCCATGTTATTATAGTATTCAAATAAACTGACCAGGCAAGTTAAATTAGATAATGCACTACTCAAAATACAAACTTTGTACCAAATACACACCTCTCCCATTGATCTAAAAGAGAAGTTGAAGTTTTAAAATATGGAACATATCATCCTTTACCCTGTATTCTGATTTACTTTAGTCCTGTCCAAATCAGTTTCGTTCCTATTTCTAGTCAAAGTCTGACTAGAATAGTCAGACTTTTTCAACTTCTTTAATAGTTGCCATTTGGCATAATGCTGACTTTCATAGCTTTGGAGCTCAAACTCTGAGTCCCAGGTGTCATATAAATACCTGAAGTTTCAGTAAATAACGAAGTTATACACAAATAACTCAGTATCTCAGAATTTAGAAATAACAGTTATAACTCCAGAATAGATGTAACTGCTGTAAGAGCTTACAATCTAGGATCCTTTACATTAGGCCCTGACCTGATAACCCATGCTCTCAACTTCAATTCTCCAAGTCTGTATATTATACTTAGCCCATGTAAATGAGACACAAGAATATTTATCTTTTTGTTTCTGACATTTCATTCAATATACTGTCCTCAAGGTTCATTCACCTAGTTGTAGTCTCAATATCATTCTTTCCTGCAGCCACTTAGTAATCTGTTGTATGTATATATCACAGAACCCCCTTCCATTCCTCAGTCATTGTACCCTTAGGCCACCTTCCATGCATGGTGAGAACACTGCTACCATAAACACCAGTGTGCAAATGTCTATTGTGTCCCCATTCTCAGTTCCTCCAGTTACATACCTAGCAACAGGTTTGCAGGATCATTTGGCAACCCTACCTCTAGTCTCCTGTGGAACCATCAGCCCCTCTGGAGGGGCTGTGTAGAGGGCTGTTTTAATTAAAGTAAGGTAATTTTAAAAGATATTATAAAAAAGATAACAAGGACCACTGGACAGTCTTCAGTAATTGAAGTGTTTAATGTTTTCCTCAAGCTGTACGATTTCTCTTAAAATCAAATTTTATTTTATAAGTTAAATTTGAAAGATAATTATCAGCTCTTTCTTTACTAAATTTTACCAAATAACAGCTGAGTTGTTGTGTACTGTTTTTTTGTAAGAAAAAAACAGCTTATCTTGGTCCCTTTGTTTTGAGGATGAATTATGTTGGGTCGGTTTGAGTTGAATTTAGTTTTCTTTCTCATTTTTTCAGATATCTCAGGATTCATATTTGATTTGCAGTCCAATACTGTGCTGGCTCAGGGAGGAACTTTTGAGAATATGAAAGAGAAGGTAAGACTGGTTGCTGTGGATATAAAATTGAATGTAAGTAGAGAATTAGGTGCTAATTTAATCAGGGGGTTATCACAAATTCATTAAGAAAGTCAAATTTTAAGCAAAAAGCAGAAAATGCCACTATATGTCACAGAGTAAGTACCATGAGGTTTTATGAAATCAGAGCCTAGTAGGTGTAAGTCTGATTTTCATTTTGCATATTTCTATTCTAAATTTTCTTGAAAGCATATTGACATTTATTTTTTAGAGCTGGCTGAGTGTATAGCTCATTTAACAATATTCTTTATGGAACATGAAAGAGGAGTCTTATGTTCAGGAGACTTCAAAACAAGAAAAATAGATTTTTCACGTAACATTCTTTTGGAAGAAAATCTGGTGTTTTTTGTTTGTTTTGTATGCTGTATATTGTGGGTCACATTTTTATCTTTTTCCATGTGAGTATCCCATTACTACAACCCCATTTGTTGAGTTTTTTTTGGTGGGGGGAGTGCATTGGTGTGTATTTTATAGAAAAACATAAAATAAAACCTTTATATCCTTTCTCTGTCCTATTAAAAAAGTGTATCGTTGATTATGAAGTCCTAGACATAAATTGCTTCATTTGGCATTTTTTTGCTCTGAATCTTTAATTTTGACTCTGTAAGCTTATCTAAAGTCCATTTTTTAGTGATCAGACTTTTTTACTCATCTCAAAAATATATATTAGAAGTTAGTTTTCTATGGCTTGATATGAGTGATATGAAAGCAAGAGTACTGGAAAATGTCTTAGATTCTAATATATATATGCCCTGATTATCAGTGAGACTGAGCTGGTTACCTTTCTAAGGTGGTTTCTTGATCTATAGGACATCGTTTTGGAGTAGTTTGACACACTATATAATGTAAAAACATTCCTCATATACAGAATGAAAAATACATCATTTTAAATACATAGCTGAATGCAAGAAGGTAAGGGAAATCACCTCAGATCAAAAATATAGAGGAAACTAAAAATCAGAGTAGTTAAAAAAAAAAAAAAGAGTGCTGAAGCCTGAGCTAGGTAACCCTGGGTTGTTTTGCCACTCTTCTAACAAATGGGTTTTACCACACAGGGCCATGAAAGCATGGGCTTGTCCTTGGTAAGTAAGAAATTGGAATTGAGGCCTTACATAAGATTGGGATCCTAAAAATATTTCAGTGCAGGAGAAGGTGAACTACAATAAATCTTATCACTGACTGGTTTTCTTTTTAAATTTTTATGGGTACCATATATATATATATATATATATATATAACATAACATTTCCTATTTTTAAAATCACTTTCGAGTATACAATTCATTGGTATTAATTATGTTTACAATGTTGTGCTACCATCACCACCATCCATTATGAAAACTTTTGTATCACCGCAGCCAGAAACTGTGTACTAATTAAGCAATAACTCCCCATTCTCCATCCGAATCCTGGCCCCTAATTTTTGTCTTTATGAATTTACTATTTTAGTTATTTCATATAAGTGAGATCATACAATATTTGCCCTTTGGTGTTTGGTTTATTTAACACAGTATGGCATCTATATTCTTTTGCAAATGGATATCCAGTCTTCTCAGCACCATTTGTTGAAGAGACTAGTCTTTCCTCGTTGGGTGGCCTTGGTATCCTCATAAAAAAGCAGTTGGCCGTAGATGGGAGAGTGTATTTCTGAATTCTCAATTCAATTGCATTGGTCTATGTATCTGTTCTTGTGCCAATACCATGCTGTTTATTTTTTTAATGAAATTTTATTGAAATATATTCACATACCATATAAACATCCGAAGTATACAATCAGTGGTTCACAGTATCATCATATAGTTGTGCATTCCTCACCACAATCAATTTTTGAACATTTTCATTACTTAAAAAAAAAGAATAAAAATAGAAAAGAACTCCCAAAACATCCCATACCCCGTATCTCTCCCAATTATTTATTTATTTATTGTCTTTATTTTCTTACTCATATGTCCATATGTTGGATAAAGGAGGTCAGTCACAAAATTTTCATAATCACACAGTTACACCTTAAAAGCTAAATAGTTACAGTCATCTTCTAGAATCAAGGCTACTGGATTATCATTCAACAATTTTAGGTATTTCCTTCTAGCTATTCTAAGACACTAAAAACTAAAATGGGATACCAATATAATGCATAAGATTAACCTCCAGAATGACCTCTCAACACTATTTGAAATCCCTCAGCCACTGAAACTTTTATTTCATTTCTCTTCCTAATTTTGCTCAGCTATATTCATTCAAGAGATTGCTCTGTAATTTTCTTTTCTTGTGACTTTAGCGGCTTTGGTATTAATGGCTTCATGGAAAGAGGTAGTATTCTTTCTTCAGTTTTTTTTGGAAGCGTTTGAGCTGGATCGGTATTAATTCTTCTTGGAATGCTTGGTAAGTCACCTGTGAAGCCACCTGCTCCTGAGATTTTCTTTCCTTGGAGGTTTTGATGACTGATTTAATCTCTTTACTTGTGATTGATTTGTTGAGGTCTTCTGTTTCTTCTTGAGTCAGTATAGATTATTCATGTGTTTCTAAGAAATTTTCCATTTCATCTCATTTGTCTAATTTGTTGGCATACAGTTGTTCATTATCCTCTTATAATTTTTTTTGGTTTTCTTCGGGGTCCATGATAATGACCCCCTTCTTATTTCTGATTTTATTTGTTTGCATCTTCTCTCTTTTTTATTTTGTTGGGCTACCTAAGGATTTGTTGATCTTATTGATCCTCTCAAAGAACCAACTTTTGGTTTTATTGTTTTTGTACTCTATTTCATTGATTTCTGTTTTAATCTTTGCTATTTCTTTTCTTCTGCTTACTTTGATGTTACTTACTTTGTTTCTTTCTCTAGTTTCTTGTTCATTTAGGTTTTTGGTTTAATTCTTTCCTCCTTTTTAATGTTGGCATTTAGGGCTATAAATATCCCTCTCAACACTGCCTTCATTACATCCCATAAATTTTGATATGTTGTTGTCTTGTTTTCATTCATCTCAAGATGCTTCCTAATTTCTCTTGCTAGTTATTCTTTAACCCACTGATTGTTTAAGAGTGTTTTTTTGTTGTTGTTGTTGTTGTTTTTTCTTTTGCGGAACATTTTATTTGTGAGATTACTTCTAATTGTTGCATTCCTTCTAATCATAACTTTGGCTGGCTCACTTTCATAGCTCATTTGTATAAACCTGTCACAATATGTTTATCTATTATTCTAGTTTGCTAGCTGCCAGAATGCAATATACCAGAAACGGAATGGATTTTAACAAGGGGAATTTTATGAGTTGCTAGTTTACAGTTCTAAGGCCGAGAAAATGTCCCAAGTAAAACAAGTCTATAGAAATGTCCAATCAAAGGCATCCAGGGAAAAATATCTTGGTTCAAGAAGGCCGATGAAGTTCAGGGTTTCTCTGTCAAGTGAGAAGGCACATGGCGAACACAGTCAGGGCTTCTCTCTCGGCTGGAAGGGCACATGGCGAATACGGCGTCATCTGTTAGCTTTCTCTTCTGGCTTCTGGTTTCATGAAACTCCCCGGGTAAGAGTGTGTTTTTAACTTCCATATATATGTAAAGGTTCCAGTTCTCTGGTGGTTATTGATTTCCAGTTTCATTCCATTATGATCAGAGAAAGTGCTTTGACTAATTTCAGTCTTTTAACATTTATTAAGACCTGTTTTGTATACCAGTATATGGTCCTTCCTAGAGAATGTTCCATGAGCACTTGAGAAGGACGTATATCCTACTATTTTGGGGTGCGATGATCTATATATGTCTGTTAGGTCTAATTCTTTTTTTTTTGTCTGAGTATACTAATTAATGGTACGTGACAAAGTAGGGCTCTCAGCCCCTCCCCTTCTTTATGTGGTCTGGGATGGGACCTGTGGAGGATGAGCAATTCTCAGTACTTGGGGATCTAGTTGGAGCCAGGACTCCCCAGCAGCTGACAGCCTTTCTCTTCTTCTCATGTTGTCACTGGGGCTGGTGGTCCAGGGGCTCTTACTCCTTGGATTCTGTGTAGACCATAAGGTCTACCACCCTCTTGCTGTAGCCAAATTCATTGTCATACCAGGAAATGACCTTAATGAAGTGGTCATTGAGGGCAATGCCAGCCCCAGCATCAAAAGTGGAAGAGTGGATGTCTCTGTGAAAGTTGCAAGAGATAACCTGGTCCTCATTGTAGCCCAGGATGGCCTTTAGAGGGTCCTCTGATACCTGCTTCACCACGTTCTCGATGTCATCATACTTGGCTGCTTTCTGCATTCAGCAGGTCAGATCCATGATGGACACATTGAGGGTCGGGACACAGAAGGCCATGTCAGTGAGCTTGCCACTCAGCTCCATGATGACCTTGTCCACTGCCTTGGCAGCGCCGGTAGATGTAGGGATGATATTCTTGGCAGCGCCATGGCCGTCACGCCACATTTTCCTAGAGGGGCCATCCACAGTCTTCTGGGTGGCAGTGATGACATGGATGGTGGTCATGAGTTCCTCCACGATGCCACAGTTGTCATGGATGACCTTGACCAGGGTCCAGGCAGTTGATGGTGCAGGAAGCATTACTGACAGTCTTGAGAGAGATGTCAGACTCTTCATGGTTTGTGCCCATCAGAAACCTGGGGGCATCAGCCAAAGAGGCAGAGTTTATAGGATTTCAAAATAGGTTATTTCTATGAAAACTGATACAAGAACTGCTGGCGTCAAATGGTGAGGTGGAGGCTGACGTTTGGGGGAGCCTGTGGGTAAAGTGTTTTGACACCAACCTTCTCCGTGGTTGTGAAGACACCAGTGGACTCCACAACATATTTGGCACCAGCATCACCCCTTTTGATGTTGGTGGGATCTTGATCCTGGAAGATAGTAATGGGATTCCCATTGATGACAAAGCTTCCCCTTCTCAACTGTGACGGTGCCTTTGAACTTTCCATGAGTAGTTATACTGAAACATGTAGACCATGTAGTTGAGGTCAGCAAAGAGGTCATTGATAGCAGCAACTTGCACTTTGCCCGAGTTTACAGCACTGCTGGTGACCAGGCACCCATGTAACCAAATCCGTTTATTCTGACCACTGTTGTGCGAGATGCAGCTGTCACTGCACGAAAAGATGAGACTGTCTAGCAGGGAGGAACAGAGAGCCAGATCTAATTCATTTTATCACATTATTTAGGTAATCTATTTCTTTAATGATCCTCTGTCTGGATAGTCTATCTTTTATAGAGAGTGGTATGTTCAAATCTCCCAATATTATTGTTGTCTTAAAACTTAAAAACCTTAAGTTTTGCCAGTGTTTGCCTTGAGTATTTTGGAGCACCTTGAATAGGTGCATAAATATTTGATTATTTCTTCTTGGTAAATTGCCCTTTTCATTAATATATAGTGTCCCTCTTACACCATATTTGCTTTTAAAGTCTATTCTATCTGATATTAGTATAGCTACTCCAACTTTTTTTGGTTATTGTGGTAGTTAGGTTCAGGTGTCAACTTGGCCAGGGAATGGTGCCTAGTTTTGTTGCTGTGGCCATGAGCCAGTGGCATGTGAAGCTTATCTGTTGTTGCTTACATCTGCAGTCAGTTAGGAGGCATGCCTGCTGCAATGAATGATGTTTGATTTAATTAGCTGGATGCTTAAATGAGAGAACTCACTGTAGCAGCTCAGCCCAGGCCTTTGGAGATGCAGAAAGGAATCACCCCAGGGAAAGTTTCCAGAGGCCTGGAAAGAAGACCAGCAGAGATGCCCTGTGTCTTCCCGTGTAAGAAAGAACTTCATTTGGAAGTTAGCTGCCCTTCCTCTGAAGAACTATATATTTTTAACTAAATAAATCCCCTTTTATTAAAAGCCAATCCATCTCTGGTGTGTTGCATTCCGGCAGCTAGCAAACTAGAACAGTTATTGATTGTATGGAACATATTTTTCTATCCTTTCACTTTTAACCTATTTGTATCTTTGGGTCTAAAATGAGTCTCTTGGAAACAGCATATAGATGGATCATATTTTTCTTCTCTATTCTGCCAATCTGTCTTTTGACTGGGGAGTATAATCCATTAACATTCAATGTTATTACTGTAAAAACCTTCTGCCTTTTACAGTTAGTACTGTACTGTTAGTACTGTAAAAGTAAAATGGTCTGTCCTTCAACCATTGTTGCCCTTGGCTTTTATTTTTCAGATTCAGTATTTTTCTTTATTTTTACCCTTTTAGTTACTGTTATTGATATTCATTGTTTCTATACTCTATTCACCTCTCCTGTTTTTTTCTTTCAGTCATCAGAACTCTCTTTAGTATTATTTTCAGTGCAGGCTTCTTGTTAATAAATTCTCTAAGCATGTATCTGTGAATGTCTCCCTCACTTTTGAAGGACAGCTTTGCTGGATAGAGTATTCTTGGCTGGCAATTTTTCTCTTTCAGAATCTTAGATATATCATACCACTGCCTTCCTGCCTCCATGGTGCCTTATGAGTAGTTCATATTTAGTCTTATGGGACTTCCCTTGTATGTGGTCAATTGCTTTTCTCTTGCTTCTTTCAAGATATTCTCATCAACGTCTAATAGTCTGATTAGTTTGTGTCTTAGAGTATGTCTGTTGGATTTATTTTGTGTGGAGTATGCTGGGCATCTTTGGTTTGCATATTTATTTTATAAGGATTGGGGAATTTTCTGCAATTATCTCAGATAATCTTCCTGGCCATTTACTTTTCTCTGTCTGGGTCCCCTGTGATTCTTATATTTGTGCACTTCATGTTATCAATCATTTCCCTGAGATCTAATCTAAATTTTTCCATTTTTTTCCTCCATCTGTTCTTTTGTGGATTCAAATTTGTTTGCTCTGCCCTCTAGTTCATGAATTCTTTCTTCTGTCTCTTTAAATCTGCTGTTTTGTGTCTCCAGTATACTTTTAATTTGGTGGTTTCCAGATTACAGTGAGGAGAGACCTTGGCTGTGGGGCTGAATGATTTAATTTCACCAGCCTACAGCTGGATCAAGATTGTACTGTGTTTTGCTGATCAGCAGACCAGGCTTATGCACAGCCATGGCCTCAGGGGTGAGGGAAGAACATCTGGCAGTGCAATACTGCTCTCTCCTTTGCCCCACCTCTCTGCTCATGTTCACAGCTGAGTAGGGTACACTATTAATGCATATCAACATACACATTATGGAGTCCCAGAAAGAGAGAAAAGAACTTAAGGAATATTCAAAAAAAATAGTGGCAGAAAACTTCCTAAATTTAAAAGAAAATATGAATATGTACATTGAAGAAGACAAGGAACTCCAAGCAGAATAAACTCAAAGAGAACCACATTCAGACACATAGTAGCCAAGCTCTCAATGTCAAAGACAAGGAGAGCGTTCTGAATGCTGCAAGAGAAAAGTATATTTTATGAACAAGGGAGTCCCAATAAGATTAAGTACTGATTTCTCATCAGAAACCATGGAGGCAAGAATGCAGTGAGATATATTCAAAATACTGAACAAACACAGTTGTAACCGAGAATTTTATATTGCTAGACAGTCTTTCAAAAATAAAGGAGGGCTCAGTGGCAGAGTTCTTGCCTGTCGTGCCAGAGACCGAGGTTCAGTTCCTGGTGCCTGCCCATGCAGAAATAAAAAGTAAAAAAGAAGAAGGAGAAGTTAAGATATTTCTAGATGAAAGCTGAGTCACCACTAGACCTGCCCTGCATTAAATGCTATTGGGAGTTCTCTAGACTTAAGGAATGAACACTATACAGTGGATAGAAGCAGCATAATGAAATAACAGCTCCAGTAAAGGTAACCATATGGGTTATTATAAATGCCAGTGTTATTGAATTGTATTTTTTATTTATATCTACCTTTTTACTTTCTATAGGTTGTACAATGCAAATGCATAAAAAGTAATGATAAATCTATGGTTTTGGGCTCACAGTGTATATATCTTTATACAAATATGACAAGAAGGAAGGGGGCAGAGGGCCAAACAGTGTATGTTATGCTATTAAGTTTATTAGGTATTTATTCAAATATGATTGTTTTATACTTAGAATGTTAGATTTTAGCCCCCTGGCAATCCCAAAGAAAATATAAGGAAAATAGATACAAAAAGAAATGAAAAGGGACTCGATTTGGTACAGTATAAAAAATCAAGTAAATATGAAAGTAGGCATTTGTGGAAGAATTGGGGGATAAAAAAGTTATAAGACTTACAAAAACCAAATAGCAAAATGGTAGATGGAAGTAGTGAATTATCATTAACTATAAATGGATTAAATTCTCCAGTCAAAAAGTAGAGATTGACAGAATGTATTAAAAAGCATGGCCTAACTATATGCTGTTTACAAGAAATTTGCCTTAAATTTAAAGGTACAAGTAGGTTGAAAATGAAAGGATAGAAAAGTAATATCATCCAAATAGTAACCTAAAGAGAGCTGGAGTCACTATACTAATACCAGATAAAATAGATGTTAGGTCAAAAAATGTTGTGAGGGATAAAGAAGGTCACTATATACTTACAAATGGGTGAAATCAACAAGAAAGCATAACAGAAATGGAACGTCTTTTAAAAGGGGAATTTATTAATTTATAAGTTTACAATTCTAAAGCTGTGAAAATGTCCCAAATTAAAGCAAGACTGTAGAAACAGCCAATCTAAGGCATCCAGGGAAAGATACCTTGGTTCAAGAAGGCCAATGATGTTCAGGGTTTCTCTCTCAACTGGGAAGGTACATGGTGAACATGGCAACATCTGCTAGCTTTCTCTTCAGGCTTCTTGTTTCATGAAACTCCCTCAGGGGCGTTTTCTTTCTTCATCTCCAAAGGTCTCTGGCTGCATGGGCTCTCAGGGTTCTCATGGCTCTCTATCCAAAATGCTTCCTCTTTTAAAGGATTCCTGTAAACTAATCAAGACGCACCTGGAATGGGTGGAGGTCACATCTCCCTCTAATCAAAGGTTAATACCCAGAATTGGGTGAGCCACAGCTCCATGGAAATAATCTCATCAAGCTTCCAACTTAACGTGGGGAATAGGAATTAAAAGAGCAGCTGCTTCCACAAGATGGATTAGGATTAAAACATGACTTTTCTAGGGTATATAATCCTTTCAAACCAGTACATATAATATGTGAATATATCTCAATAAAATCGCATTAAAAATAAGTAATTGCTGACTAGAAGGACTACTCTCATGTGCTATCAGTAATACCAATATGTGCCTGTAGAAATTTGCATATACCCTCATGATTCCCTGAAGAATTCACTGGGCACGAAGAAGAAACTGCTTCTACAGTGACTGATCCATGACTAGAAATGTGACTTTAGGAAAGGAGAAAGCTGCAGACACTATGTCAGCTGCAATTTAATCTGCTCAGCAGGAAGAACTGTGGGGCAGCTGGAGGGAGATTGGCCACCTGCCTGATGATGAGGTGTCTAGGTTTCCAAATGATTCAAGCCTTTTCTAATAGTTTCTTGAAAATGCTGCTGTGAGACTAGGCATCTATGGCTGGAGATTTTCCTGTTTTGTAAAGTCTATATAAAAGTTTTGCTTTGCTAATAAAACCCCCTCTGAGGCAAGAAAAAAAGCATAAAGCAGAACTTCAGTATGAAAATAGCATGGTACTGGCATAAAGGTAGATATATAGACCAATAATCTAATTAAATTGAGAAATAGACCCTCACATCTATGAACAATTGATATTTGACAAGGCTGGCGAATCCATACAACTGGAACAGAATAATCTTTTCAACAAATGGTGCTGGGAGAATTAGATATCCATATATAGAAGAACGAAACAGGACCCTTGCTGCACACATTATACAAAATTTAACTCAGAATGGATCAAAGAACTATATATAAGAACCATAAACTATCCAGAGGAAAATGTAGGGAAGCATCTTCAAAATCTTGCAGGCAATGGTTTCTTAGACTTTATACCTAAAGCACAAATAATGAAAGAAGAAATATATAAATGGGACCTCCTCAGAATTAATAACTTTTATAGCTCAAAGGATTTAATCAGGAAAGTGAAAATGCAGCCAGCTCAATGGGAGAAAATATCTGGAAACCACATCTCAACGACGGTTCAAAATCCAGAATGTTAAAAGAAATCCTACAACTCAACAATAAAAAGGCCAACAACCCAATTTTGAAAATGGGGGAAGATGTGAATAGACATTTTTCCAAAGTGGAAATACAGATGGCTGAAAAGTACATGAAAAGATGCTCAGCTTCACTCTCTAGTAGGGAAATGCAAATCAGAACTGCAGTGAGGTACCATCATACCTACGGGAATGGCCACTATTAAACGAACAGGAAACTCCACGTGTTGGGAAGGATGTGGAGAAATTGGAATACTTGTTCACTGTTGGTGGAAATGTAAAATGCTGTAGCCACTGTGGAGGATGGTTTAGCAGTTCCTCAGGAAGCTAAGTCTAGAGTTACCTTGCAACCTGGCAACCCTGCTGTTTAGCATATACCCAGAAGATCTGAAAGCAGGAAGCAGGGATGCAAACAGTCATTTGTACACCGATGTTCATGGTGGCCTTATTCACAATTGCCAAAAATGGACGCAGCCCAAGTATCAATCAGCAAACGAATTGATAAAGAAAATGTAGTATATACATATGATGGGAACTATTTAGCAGTAAGAAGGAATGACGTCATAAAACATGCAACAACATGGATGAACCTTGAGGACATTATATTGAGTGAAATGAGTCAGACACAAAAGGAGAAATATCATATGATCTCACAGATGTTAACTAATTGTAATATGTAAATTCACAGATATAATATACAGAATATAGGTCACCAGGATATAGAATGAGGGTCAGGAATGGGAGCAGATGCCTAATATGTGCAGAATGTTTAACTAGGTCAAACTTAAACATTTGGAAATGGATAAAGGTGGTAGCAGTATATTATTGTAAGAATAATTAACAGTGCAGAATGGTATGTGAACGTGGTAGAAAGGGGAAGCTTAGAGTCATGTATGTCACTAGAAGGAAAGTTGGAGGTTAAAACTTGGAATGTATAACACAGTGAATCTTGTGGTAGACAATGTCTGTGATTAACTGTACAAATATAAAAAAAAGTTCTTTCATGAAGTAGAGCAAATGTACAACACTATTACAAAGAGTTAATAATAGAGGGGATATATGGGGAAAATGTATCTATCACAAACTATGAACAGTAGTTAATAGTCATCTTTTAATATTCTTTCATCAACACTAACAGATGTACACATCAATACTATGGTTCAGTAATGGGGCAGGGGGTAATGGGTGTGGGGTGATTTGTGTTTTTTTTTTTTAGTACTAGTAGTTTTATTATGTCATAGAGCAGTTTTTATACATTAATTCAATTTTATAGTAAAAGGATCTTATGTATAACTGTAGAGAAACCACTTTACAGATAACCTCCAACATAAAAATGGATTGTATTTTAAATATTCATTGAGTTGTTTAATATTTTGCTATTTTCTACCGAGCAAATATCTTCTTTTTAATTTTTATTTCTTTTCTGGAGTAATGAAAATGTTCTAAAATTGATCATGGGGTTATATGCATAACTATGTGATAATACTGTGAGCCTGTGATTGTATACTTTGGATAGTTTATATGGTATGTGAATATATCTCAATAAAATTTGCATTTTAAAAAGTGATATATACATATGATGGAATATCGTTTAGCTGTTAGAAGGAATGAAGTCCTGATGTATGCAATAGCATGGATGAACCTTAAGGATAGTATGTTGAGTGAAATAAGCCAGATGCAAAAGGTCAAATATTATATGATCTCAGTGTTATGAAACAATTACAGTAAGCAAGCTCATAGAATTAGAATCTAGAGTATAGGTTACCAGTTGAGAGATTGAGATTAGAGAATGGGGAGTTGTGCTTGACTTGTCCAGAATTTTTATTTAGGCTGATGGTAGAGGTTTAGAAATGGATGATGGTGATGGTAGCATATTATTGTGAGTGTAATCAGCAGCACTGAACTATACAGGTGAATGTGGTTAAAAGAGGAAACTTTAGAATGTATGTTACTAGAATAAAAGTTAAAAGATATATCATAGGACTGTACAGCACAGTGAGTTCTATTGTAGATAATGGACTATAGTTAACAGTACAAATAAAAGAATGTTCTTTCATGGGGTATAACAGATTGTATGGCAAGGTGGTAATAATAGAGTGGTATGGGAAAAAATATACTGTTCTAGTTTGCTAACTGCCAGAATGCAATATACCAGAAACAGAACGGCTTTTAAAAAGGGAAATTTAATCAGATGCTAGTTTACAGTTCTAAGGCTGAGAAAATGCCCCAGTTAAAGCAAGTGTATAGAAATGTCCAATCTAAGGCACCCAGGAAAAGATACCTTGATTCAAGAAGGCCAATGAAGTTCAGCTCTTTCAAGCAAAGGCAGAGTTTCTCTCTCATCTGGAAAGTCACATGGTGGACACAGTCAGGGTTCCTCTCTCATCTGGAAGGGCACATGGCAAACACGGTGTCATCTGCTGACTGCTTCTCCTGGCTTCCTGTTTCATGAAGCACCACAGGAGGCATTTTCTTTATTCATCTTCAAAGGTTGCTGACTGGTGGACTCTGCTTCTTGTGGCTATGTCGTTCTGCTCTGCCCTTTCTGAATCTCTCATTCTCCAAAATGTTTCTTTTACAGGACTCCAGAAACTTCTCAAGACCCACCCAAATGGGTGGAGAAATGTCATTACCTAATCCAGTTTAACAACCACTCTTGATTAAATCACATCTCCGGGGAGATGATCTGATTACAGTTTCAAACATACAGTATTGAATAGGGGTTATTCTGCCATTTTATGAAATGGGATTTTGATTAAAACATAGCTTTTCTAGGGTTCATACATCCTTTCAAACCAGCACATATATCTAATGTGAATAATGGACAATGGAACTGTTTTAATAATCTTACATCAGTTGTAACAAAGGTAAATACTGTTAGAAAAAATAAGAATACAATTATTTAAAAAAAAAATAAAAGAATACAATTATTTAAATAGAGTATGCTGTCATTAATAGTAAGAAATCTTCCACACCACTGCAAGATCTTGGAGGTGGGGTTGTGTACAAGAATCCTTTGTTTTATGCATGATTGTTTGTAAAGTCACGACTTCTCTAATAAAAAAAAAGAAAGAAAAAAAATTACAAGGATTGGAAAGAAGTTTTTTAAACTGCCATTATTTATGGATAATACAATTATCTACGTAGAAAATCCAAGAGAACAATAAATTATTAGAACTAATAATAATTCATCAAGGTTGCTAGATGTAAAACTGTCAAAATGAAAACAAAATATGCAATTATTATAAATTGCATTTTTTAATCATAAAAATATATAAAAATACCTTAAGGGATATACCTAATAAAATTGGCATGTCTACTTTGAGTAGCAGTTTGACCTGATCTGATGAAATTGTAGATGTTCTATTATTTGGGAATTCTACTGGTGGTTATATACAGTAGAGACATTTACTGTTCAGAGAAGACATCTATTTACCAGATTTTAAAAATTGCTTATTGTTTGCTAAGCATTGTTTTAGGCACTGGGGATTCAGCAGCAAATAGCCATAAGAATATTCATTACTGCGTTGTTCATATAGCCCAAAATTCGAAACAACATACATGAAACGAACATGAAAAAAGCAAGCTGTTCATAGATATATATGATATTATATTATGTAATGTAAAACGTTATCATATATTATGTATGGATGGATACATACATCCTAATTGTGCAAAAATGTATGGAAATGTTAACACCATTTTAGAATAAAAATTCTGGGGAGAGAAGGAGGGAAATGGGGGGAGGTGTGAGAGGTTCATGGGAGATTCAGTTGCATCTCTTTTATGTTATAAATTGGGTTATCACGTAGTAGGTGTTCATTATATTATTTTCTAAATGTTTTATGTACCTGAAATAAGTTAGGCTAATTTAAATTATCTCTATATGTTTACTGTAAATTAAATGATAGAAAGTATAAATATTTTCAAAATGCTTTACCAAAATCTAAGTTGTTTTTTGTTAAAGTTTCTACCTTCTTCCTGTAGAGTATGCTAAAAATGAGGAAAGCTTGATCTAAATTTATACATAACACCTAAATTAAATAAACAACCCTTTCTTGAAATAAAATCTAGCATGTGTATTCTACTTTTAGAAATCTTCTGGTTTTATAAGTATTGAAATTTATTTTTTCATGCACTGTTATCATGTGTCTATTGATCATTCCCAGTGAAATGGTTGTATGTACTCTTATAGACACTAACAAGTGATACATATGGTTAAGAATGAAATGTCACAATTTTCATTATTACTAATAGGTCTCGATTGCCAGATGCCCTACTAATGTTAGAATTAAATCATCCATCATCTTTTCCAGATAAATGCAGTGCGTGCAATAGTTCCCAATAAGAGCAACAATGAAATTATCCTGGTTTTGCAACACTTTGATAATTGTGTGGACAAAACAGTACAAGCATTCATGGAAGGTAATCCTAGATCAATTTTTTTATAAGTTTGTATTTGTTCAAAGAAAAGATGGTTCCACCTTTTATAATATTCATTTAGCAAGCCAATGTTTTACATAGGACCTAGCAAACTCTATGATAACATAACGTATCATGGCATTTTTCTTATGTAACATACCTCTTTCAACTCCTAAAGTAATTCATGCATAAGGTATATGATATCTGAAATAAGAGACAAGCCAAAAAAAAAGGCTGTTATTTCACTCAGAATTTTCTCTAATGAAATCTTGCAGCCAGTGGTAGGAATTTGATTAGAATTGGATTGAATAAGAATTTTAGAGACTCTTAATTGCAAAGCACTGATTCAGTGGCTCAGCAATAGATGATAAATGCCAGGATTCAACATTCTCTTCCAGGCTCTAATACCATGTAGTTTGACCCTGGGAAATGACTGAAATGTGCAGGTATGAGTTTCCTTATCTGACAGACAGAGGAATGGCAGCCAGAACAAAGTCTTGACATATATAGAGTTTAAGAATATTGTATGAACTTCTTTCCACATAACTTGTTTAAGAAAAAATTGCTTGAAGCCATTGTATATTGAACAATGACATTAGATTAGGTCTCCCTGTTTCTGTTTTCCAGAATTTGTTAATATGGGATTGCATAGTTGAATTTGAAAGAGAACAGTTCACACAGGACTGCCCTCACTTCCAACACCATTTGCAAATTCATTAATTCCCAAGACCACACTCCGGTTCAGTAATTTGCTAGAAGGACTCTCAGAACTCACTGAAAGCTGTTACATTCACAGTTATTACAGTGAAAGGATACAGGTTAAAATCAGCCAAGGAAAGGAAGTACACAGGACAGAGTCTAGAAGAGTACACACAGCATCAATGTGTGACAGTATTGCAGAGTGTTGCCAACCAGGGAACCTCACCTGAGTTTGGGTGTTTAGAGCTTTTATTCAGGCTCCATGGTTGACTGCCCATGTGACTTACCTTTAGTCTCCTGGACCTCTGGCGGTAGAGCAGATACTGCATGGTCCAAAACCTCCATCATTAATCACATTTTTAGACTGTTCATTGGCCAATTTCCCTAGGTAAGTAAAGACACTATTCCTAGATATCACTTCTAAGGAGACAAGGGCAAATCAGATCTCTCTCTGGGTAAGGTTAATTCTTTACTACACAAGGATAAGCAGATCCTGTTAGGTTCTTTTCTTCATCTGTTTTCTTTATAATACTAATATTTGGCTCTAAGGCAGTGTAAGATTTGTAGCTTTCTCCAAACAACAGTCATAGTGGTAGATAAACTTTTGGAAAAGTGGGATATGGCTTACGCATGCCAAAACCAGACATTTTTTGTATTCAGTCTATGATATACAAATAAAAAAATTTTCAAATGGCTACACTACATTGGTATGGTCTTGGAAGAACTTGCTGAGTAAATTATGTGGAGAAGGAGATCTGAATAGGGAGGTATTCAGAAGGGTAAGCATGATAAAATCATCAGAGCCTGGACCCAAGATTTTTTCTGTGAAGAGCTTTGGAAATTGCCCAGCAATTACGAAACACAGAGACACCAATTTCTGCTTTACTATGTATGTAGTAGGAGAGAAAATCTATACTTGGTTTCTTTTACAGGTAGTGCCAGTGAAGTACTCAAAGAATGGACAGTAACAGGCAAGAAAAAGGTAAAAATGAATTAAATTTAAAAGTATGATGTTGATATTTGTATTATAAAATTTCAGGCTCTGCCAAAATATTTGAAAAAAATGGTTTACATCTTCAGTTTACCTGGTTAAAAATGTCATTGAAACACAGCTGTGTCTACCTGAATGACACAGCTCTACTGGTGATATAAGGCAGGGAACAGTGTCTTAGGCATGGTGCAGTTGCTGAAGAGATATTAATATTCGATGGAATGAAACGAGAGCATATCAAGGGAAGCTAAGCTCCTTTAGAGAAAGTGATCTAGTCAGTGGTTTTCAACATCATTCGTATCATAAATGAGTTTAAAACAGTTCAGATTTTTAGGCCTGACGGCTGTTTTCTACTCTTCATTCACTGTGTTGTAGCCCCTAATATTAATGAGCCTAAAATGGAATTTCGCTACTATAACTAATTAGGTGCCTTGCAAAGAGGTTGGATATTTCATTTTAGGGAGGCAAAAGGCACTTAGGCTGTGGAGTGAATCAGAATGGGATTTATACCCTATTCCATTGCTTACTGGTTTTGTGACCTGATAGTGTTTTTTAACCTTACTATGCCTCTTACTCATCTCTAAAATAAGAAAATAATCGTAGCGAATCCAAGTATCTCATACCAGTACCTAACATATTAGTTCTCATTGCCTTCTCCTTATCCACTTAAAACCAAAGTGTGAAAATAAATAAATAAATAAAATAAAAAGAAACAAACAAACAACCAGAATGTTTTCCCTAATATTTACTAGTTAGGCTCAGAATGCTTCCCACAGCTCTGTTCATTAAATATAGCTCCTTTGGGAAGTGCTGGACATATGGATTTTAATTATCTCTTTGAAAGTTATTACAATGTGCATCGATTCTGGGTGTCCTTTTCCTATATTAGGTCAGTACTGAAGTATGGAATGCTTTCTTTCCTTAAAAAATTTCAGAAGAATTTTTATTGTGCTACATACGTACCACAAAATATTCCATTTTAACCATTTTTAAGTGTATAGTGCAGTGACCTTAATTGCATTTAGAATTTTCATCTCCCCAAATAGAAACTCAGTGCTCATTAGGCAGTAACTCCCATTCCCCTTCCTTCAACCCCTTCAACCTCTAATCTTTCCATTTCTATGAATTTACCCATTCTAGCTATTTTGTGTAAGTAAGATCATAACAATATTTTTCCTTTTGTGGCTGGCTTCTTTCGTTTAGCATAATGTCTTCAAGATTCATCTATGTTGTCACATTTATCAGTTCTTTTTATGTCTGAATAATATTCCATTGAGTGTATATATCACATTTTATTTATCTCTCATCTGTTGATGGGTGCTTGGGTTGTTTCTACATTTTGGCTGTTAGGAAATTTGTGTACCTATTTGAATCCCTGTTTCCAATTTTTTTTTATATATATCTGGAAATGGAATTGCCAGATTATATGGTAATTCTGCGTTCAATTTTTTTTAATTAAGCTATTTCCCACAGCAGCTGCATCATTTTACATTCCCACCAACAGTGTACCAGGGTTCTGATTTTCCACATCCTTGTCAACACTTGTTGTTTTCCTTTTTTTAAAATAATAGGTATCCTTGTAGATGTGAAGTATAAATTATTATGGTTTGATTTGCATTTACTTAATGACTAATGATGTTGCACACCTGATCATATGTTTATTGGCCATTTGTGTATTTTCTTTGGAGAGCTGTCTATTGAAGTCCTTTGCTCTTTTTTTTTTTTATTGTGGTAGCATATATACAAGATAAAACGTCTCACTTTACTTTCAAGTATACAATTCACTGATATTAATTATGTTCAAAATGGGCTACCTTCCACCTTTGCCTATTTTTATATTGGGTTGTTTGTCTTTTTGTTCTACTCCTTGAATAGTAGTAGTTCTTTATACATTCTGGATAGTAAACCCTTTTCAGATATATGATGCACAACTATTTTCTGTTACTAAGTTGTATTTTCTTTCTTGATAATGTCCTTTTATGCACAAAAGTTTTTAATTTTGAGAAGTCCAATTTATCTGTTTTTTTCTTTTGTTACTCATGCTTTTGGTGTAAAGTTTAAGACTCCAAATCCAAGTTAAAAGGTTTCCATCTGGTTTTAGCTCCTATATTTAGGTGATTGATTGATTTTGAGTTGATTTTTGTTTATGGTGTGATTTTTGTATATGGTATGCATGTGTACACCCAGTTTTCCTGGCAACTTTTGTTGAAAAGACTATTCTTTCCCTTCTTAATGTACTTGGCACACTTGTCAAAAATCAGTCCATAGAATGCTTTCTTAATGACTCTACATCACTTAATATGATTTCTGTCACATCTTGACCAAACCTGGCTTGGTCTCATTAACCCTTGGAAATTTTTTCCAAAGGGGGCCTAATACTACTTCAGATTCCCCATACCCGTGTTTTGAATATTTGCTTAACTTCTTCTCTGCTTTCACCCTATCATAGATAGCTGTGTGAGCTCCCGAGAACACCATTTCTTAATTTGTAGTATTATCGGTTATTAGTGGTCTAAGATGTGTATGAAACTGGAAAAGTATGTGTGCCTGAGACACACAAATTTAACATTCAGAGAAAGAAAAATGGCTTCAGTTTGGCAGTTCCAAATGCCCAAATCCAGTCTAATTGACAGTTGGGATTAGTCCAACAGGATGTGACCATTTGCAGTTACTGGGATAGTTAGTATATACATGACTTACTGATATGGAAATTTATCTGTTTCACACAGGAGAAATCATTTAAGAGAAAGATGAGAACCATAATGAGGGGAAAATTAAATCCAGAGTTTCAAGAGAATATAGTAGTTCTACTAAAGCAAGCACTGGAAATAGGCCTAGAGGAAAAATGATATGTCTTATCAGTCTAGGCTTAGGGATAGAATTAAGTTATTACCAGTGGAGCTGTTGGATGGCAAAATAAAGGTAAAGGGCTTTTTTGTTTCAATTTTTCTATTTGCTTAGGGAATACATTCATGTGGCTCAAAATTCTAAAGGTACAAAACTTAAATATGTTAATACTCTGAAACATCTTTATCCCACCTCTATTTCCCAGCCATTTGTTCCCCATCCCAGAAGCAAATAGTATTATCAATTTCTTATGTATCATCCAGGATATTTTATGCATATATAAGCAAATATGAATATATACACTCCTTTTTGTCTGCTCTTTTTTTCATTTAATGTGTCTTGAAGCTTGTTCCATGTCAGTATATAAAGAGCTTACTTGTTTTTTATGCATAGTCATCCTACTGTTTATATGTACCATAACTTATTTAACCAGTTCCCTATTGTTGAAAATTTGAGTTGTTTCCAATCCTTTGCTCTTAGTAACAATATTGCAGTGAATAACCTTGTGCGTTTACATTTTGCACAGTTAATATCTGTTGCTGTAGGATAAAATCCTAGCAGTGGAATTACTGGTCAAAGAATATATATATATTTGTAATCTTGATAAATGTTACTAGACTGCCATAGATAGTACCAGTATTCCACCAGCAATATGTGAGAATGCCAAGTTTCCCTACACTCTTAATCCTGGTGTGTTATCAAACTTTTTGACCTTTGCTAATTTCATAGATGAAAAATAATAATGTAATACAGTTTTATTTTATATTTGTCTTGTTAGGCTGATTCTATACTTCATTCCATATATTTATATCCTGTACCATTTCTTTATTGAGTTATCGTTTTATTTTGTTTATTTTCTGTTACAGCTCTCTAATTGTTTGAATTTAAGTAGCACATAGTTTTCATATGTTATCACTTATCTTTTGAATTTGCTTATAGTGATTTTTGCTGTGCAGACATTTTTTATATTTATGTGTTTAAATTTATCCGAAGTATAGGATTTTGCACATAGCTATTTCAGGTAGTCTTTTACCATTTACAAAAATGTGTTAAATTAGTGGAAGACCATACAAGAAATTGATAAGATTAACTGCCTCTGGGTGGCTCGAGTTTACCACTCTGGATTCTGGAGGTCTTTTTTTCTTATTTTAAAATCTTTAATAACTCTTAGAACAAAAAGAAGAAAAGTAAACCAAAACGTACAACAGAAGCAAGTAACACTGTCCCAGATTCCAGTAAATCAGTTTCCATTCAAGAGGAGCCTTCTGTGCCGTCCTCAGAGAAAGGTGGTATTAATGGTTACCATGTGAATGGTGCCATCAATGACACTGAATCTATGGACTCGCTCAGTGAAGGTTTGGAGACACTTTCAATAGATGCCAGAGAATTGGAAGATCCTGAGCCTGCCACACCAGATATACTGGATAGAACAGGTGAGTTTATTAACACGTTTTTTAAAAGTTGCATTCAGTTGAAAAATACAGGGCCCTCCTAGGTGACAAAGGAATCAATAAAGTAAATCTAGTTGGTCTTTTGCCTTTTAATTTTTGTTACTTCTTGCATGAAAGTCACATTTCGTAATTATCAAAGGCCTAGAAAAATATAACTCTTGTACCATTGTTTTCATATTTTGACTCTAAATTGATCTAATGAAACACATTTGACTTAGTAACAGAGAAGTACCTTAGTACCCTAGTATTAAGAAACTGCAGAAAGGAAAATTAAGATGTTAAAAAAAATTGTAAACTTAATTAGGGAGACATAATAGATGTTATTATTCTGCAACCCAGTGCAGTGCAGAATATATAATAATAACTATAATCCACAGTTTTCATGAGAACTAAACTGTTGGTTTTTATAGTACCATGTTTGTTTTCTAGTAAAGAGTTAGAATTAGTGTTAGTTCTAAATCCAAGTGTCTTTTACATTTTTTGTTTTTTCTTTTATTAACCATTTCCTTGAGGGCTAGAAAGATACTGGAATATCTCTGTTTTGAAATTGTTTTTCTTAACTACTATTTGTCAGTCCAGTTCCCCTTACCCTTCTGCTGCTGACTTTATAAATTAATGCCTATTTAATTATTCTGTCATTTTTAGAGGTTCTTTTATAGATCCTGTTCTAGTTTGCAACACACCAGAGATGGATTGGCTTTTAATAAAAAGGGATTTATTTTGTTAGTTCTTCAGAGGAAAGGCAGCTAACTTTCAACTGAGGTTCTTTTTATGTGGGAAGGCACAGGGTGATCTCTCCTGGCCTTCTCTCCAGGCCTCTGGGTTGTAACAGCTTTCCCCGGGGGTGATTCCTTTTTTTATGTGGGAAGGCACAGGGTGATCTCTCCTGGCCTTCTCTCCAGGTCTCTGGGTACTAACAACTTTCCCCGGGGGTGATTCCTTTCTGCATCGCCAAAGGCCTGGGCTGAGCTGTGAGTGCTGAGATGAGGTATTCTGAGCTGCTTGGGCTGTGCTGTGCTATGTTGAGCTCTTTCATTTAAGCACCAGCCAATTAAATCAAACCTCATTCATTGTAGCAGGCACACCTTCTAGCCGACTACAGATGTAATCAGCAGCAGATGAGCTTCACATGCCATTGGCTCATGTCCATAGCAATAGAACTTGGCACATTCACCTGGCTAAGTTAAAACCTGAACCTAACTACCACAAAATCCATTCATAAAAAAAGACTTAGAGAAAAATATTGCACCTCACTGACCTCAAACAAACCAGTGATAGCCAGTGGCTTCCTTTTTTATTTCCCCTGAACTAGCTTTCTTCTCATCTCCTTACTCTTTACCCTTTTTACTCCCTAAAGCTTTTTTAAAACTCTTCTTTTCCTGGACAGTATAAAATTCTGTTTTCTTTAAGGTAACTCATGGAAGGTAACAGATTGGTGAGGTTGATGTTCTTCACTTCCTATGGCCAGAGGAGAAAGAAGTAGCCTATCTAGAGATAGGTTAACAAAGATTTATCTTCCTTTCTTCTTTCAGGGTTTCATAGGGCTGTCTAAGCCAGAAGCTACTGTTAGCCTCATTCATTTTATTCTGGTCTTTATTCTGTCAGATGATTTTGTTCACAACCATTTGAGACAGGTTTTGCCCAAAACATTTTTACCTTTTTCTTTGTGTGTACTTAAAATTGCTTGATTGACTTACCTCTAAATTGTGTATTAAAATATTATCTCCTTTATTTGACAGGATCCACTTTGGAGAATGGTGTCTCTGATTTTGAGTCCAAGACTATGCACTCATCTCAGAATTCTCAACAATACAGGAATGCTACCAAATCTCTCTCAAGATCGACCACAGGACTTCAGTTTTCCAGTCTGGGGATAGATGATGTTCCACTTACCTCCACTAACAAAAAGCTAGGTAAATCAGAGGTACCTACCCCTGAGAGAAAACTAAAAATCTGTATTTTTAGCCAAATAAGGAAAATTATTGCTTTGATCCCATACGTAAGGTTTCAGATGGGCAGTTGGTAATACTTTTTTTGTTTTCTGGGCAGTGACTGCCCAGCCTTTCCTTATCTCTGTGTACACTGTTGGCATCTGACCTCAATTTAGATACTGTGCAGCCTTGTTACAATGACAAGGATCCTTTTTGTGAATTAAAGTCAGACTCTACTGCCAGGTGACTTTTCTGCTAACATTAACCTGTTTCCTTTATTTGTTTCACTGCAGTGCTTTTATGTTATGTTTCTCCTGTTTGACTTAATGGTAAAGAGCCCTACCATCTCTGACATGACATTTTAAATAAATATTTCACTCTTCTTCACAATTTCATGTTCTTATTGATACCTGACAGATTCTAACTTTAAACAAGATCCTCTTCTGTGAAGTAAGTATATAGTGCTCTTACTTCACTATATATCAGTCTTACTTGACTGATCGTAACACTTTGCTTTTTTTTTTGCTTTTTTTTTAATTAGCTGTAATAGTCACTTAAATAAACAGCCAATAAGTAAATAGATAGAGGTAACAGTCCCTCTGAGTATCCATACATATTTAAGCGTGGTGGTCCACTCCACTGAATAAATGAGATATAGAAATGTGAAGGACACTTCTAACCTGTGGCTCTTCATTGAATCATATATTCCACAAGTTAATTGTTCTTCAATTAGCACAGCTCTCCTTTTTATCTTTCTAACATAAGCCTCAGCTTGCTCCAGAGCAACAAGCCTACACTGCTTAATGAAATTTTCTTAGCATTATTAGAAGCACAATAATGGGAGAGACTATGTTATATCTACTTTGTTACATGAGAATATTCAGACAAAAAAAAAAAAGGAGGATGTATAGACACAAGGCTTAAAAGATTTTTGGTAGATACAAAAAAAAACAACAAAAAAAGATTCTAGGTAGATACTAAAAGAGAACAAGTTGAGATGAGGAAGAATTTAAATAAAAAATTGAAAATCTGTTTCTTGGGACAGTTAGAAATTTTTTGTAGACCCCATCATACCTTTATCAGTTGTATATATAGTTTTGACATTGGTGAATATAGAAAGGTTGATAGAACTCTTGGAAACTGGTTAAAATATGTTGGGAAAGTATATGTATTTCATCTTTATCTCTAAAGCTGTTTCCTTACATAATAATGCTTCAAATTGTAGCGTAGAGAACTTTATCAATTTTATAATTATACATGAATATTATATTCCATTAAACCTTATAATTTAGGGAGTTTTGAACACTTAATAGCTACTCAAATAGGTTTTTTGTTTGTTTTTAGTCTTTTTCCTCTCTGTGTTTCATTTCATTTTGGCCAGTTTCTAAAGTATCTTCAAAGTCTCTTAACATGCTCATGCTTTCCTCTACCTTTTTGAACATATGGCTTCTGGATATATTTTTTCAATATTTTTATTTATTTTATCATATGTCATTTCTAAGTCTGTTTCTGCTGATTGATTTTTCTCTTCATTATGGGTCATGTTTTTCTGCTTCATTTATGCCTGGTAAATTTTTTAGTGGATGCCAGCCATTGTGAATTTTGCTTTGTTGGTTGCTAGATGTTTTTGTATTTCATTAAATATTCTTGTACTTTGTTCGGGGACTCAGTGAAGTTACTTGGAAACTTTTGGATGCTTTTTAAGATTTTTTAGGTTGGACTAAAGAAGGCTTTAGTCTGGAGCTAATTATCCTCATTACTGAAGCGATATACTTCCAAGTATTCTACCTGATGCCCCATGTATTGCAAGGTTTTCCACTCTGGGTGACTTCTGATATTGTTCTACCTGTACCTTTCAGGCAGTTCCTTTTCCTGTCTTGGGTAGTTTCCTCTCTTGCATGCGTTGATCAATATCCAGAATCATCTGTAGATCTCTGGCATATATTACTCTATGTGGGACATAGGGGTGGGGTAGGGGGCAATTCTTCTCTCCAGTTCTCCTGTATTCTGCCTGGAGAATTCTAGCCACGTTGCCCTCCCTGCTTTCTTGGTTCTGACCCCTGAACTCTGAGAGATCACCAGATTCAGTTTGGGATGTCTCCTTTCTTTACTGTAGCCTGGGCAACTCTCTGCAGACAGTAAGTTGGCGCGATCTTAGAACTTACTGTCATTTGCTGCCATTTTCTTTGGGAAAAAAACATACCTCTTGTCAATTGTCTGAAAACCACTGTGGTATATGTATTTATATTTGCATATATTTATTTTTAATTTTTAGCTGTTTAAAGCAAGATGAAAAATCTGATTCCTGTTACTCTATCATAGCCAAGATACTTAAATTAAAAAAAAAATCTATGAAAGCATCAGGCTTTTGATATGTGTGTGGGTGGGGTGGGGGTGGCCATTTAGGAAACATTCTTAGCCCACATGGCTCTTGTCCTTAGCTATTTAGATCCAATTTTCAAGTTACTTACCACCTTTTTCTCTATTAATGTTTGTTTTTTTCCCCAGGTTCCAATATAGAAAAATCTGTAAAAGACCTCCAGCGCTGCACAGTGTCTCTTGCACGATATCGAGTTGTAGTTAAAGAGGAGATGGATTCTTCCATTAAGAAAATGAAACAAGCTTTTGCTGAACTTCAGAGCTGGTAAGTTAGGTTGCATTTGCTATCAGTAGCCCAAAAATGATCAATTATAATAATGGTCAGGCATTCAACAAGTTCTTTAATTCCCAGCTCCTAACTACTACTGGGGAGAGACTTAAAAATCCTCTGATATGTTTAGCTTTCTGTTTTGCTCTACTTCTTTTGGCCTCAGTGTAGGAATGAATGGTACAGAGAACTCAAATTACTGTAGCAGTGGTCCTGAGATTAATATTGTTTGGAAAAGGGGCAAATAATTTTAGAAAAGATCATGGACCATTGTTAGATGGTAAACCAGGATCCTATAACAATGACATGATGTGAACAAAATTATAAAATAGAAAAGACCTGTCTTTGCTTTCCTATCTCCTTTCATCTTTCCTAGTGCACTGTACCCCAGTTGTCTCTTCTGTGCACTATTATTAAACATTAAATTGTTTTAACTTTTTGTTTATCAAACTGTGTTCTATAGAGTACTTATTTCTTAAAATATATTAATATTCTGTGAAGAAAACAAGGGTTTTGTAGTTAAAGAAATTTAAAAATACTGCTTAAAATTTTACTACAGGTCTTCTCAGCGTCTTTTCAATCCCTCTGGGCATTGTGATTCTCCAAGAGGAAGCTATGTTATACCAATACTCAAGTATACTCGTCTGTGGGCTCTTTCTGGGGAATGAATATATTCTGATATTTCCTAGAACACTAAAGTTGTTTTAAATAATACATATTAAAATAGTGATTGATATTTAAACCATAACTCTTTTCTGGGAAATATTTGCATTTTATTAGAGATTTTTTTTTAAAGTGGAATAACCTTAAAAACTGAATTAGTGAAAATGGTGGGAAGGCAAACAGCAAAATTGATGTTTGGGATGTAGGATTGTCCACACTGTTTTTTTTTAACACCTGCCTGGATCTGAAATATGAGAGGAAGAATTCGTAAGTAGAGAAAACCTACACCATTCTTCCTCCCAGCCACCCATCCATTTTCTTGCCTATCTATGGACTGTTTTAGGCCATGCCCAACCGTGTATGTGTCCATAAACTTAGTCTAGTCATTTCCTGCCACAGCAGACAAAAGATAGAGGAGAGTATGAGTAGCCTCAGTCCCCCGTTCTGTGAAATTCAAGAGGGAGTAAATTAATGAAGAAAAGTTGCTGACCCCATTATCCCAAACAAAAACTCTGTTCATTGTAAGAATTAAATCCCTATTCCCTACTCCTTCCCCATCCCTGGTAGCCTGTCCCCTGTTTTCATTATCTGCAAAGCATAGATGGGTCTCTTAAATCATCATAACCATAAAATACTTTTAGGGTAAATAATTATTCTAGTAGTCTACCCATGGCTCATCCAGCATCCCAAATTCTACCTTTCAGGTTTTATAGCCAGAAACTTAACATCGCATCTTCTCTTTTTTTGAACACACAGTTTTGCTCTAGCTAGATTACTCACTATCTCAAAACTTAACATACACATTTTCTCTTCCATATATTTGTAATGCCATGTCCCAGCATGATATACTCTCCTATGCCTCTGTACTTATCTAAATCCAATCAATTCTCCAAAACTGACCTAACTTAGGAAATTTTTTTAGGTAACTGATTTCTGTACTGTTTGAACCTCTGGGAGAAAGCACCATGGCATGCCTTTTGGCCCAGATTATTATCGTATCAAATACTGTTGGCTCATTGGGATAAAGATAAAGATCTAAGTGTAGGTCAGAACAACTTTGCTTTGATAAGCCTCTGGTCTCCATGATTGCTCAGCTTACTGATTACTTAGCCACGGGGTCTGATTTCACTTAGAACTGGGCAGAACCAGGAAACATAGTTCCGTGAGAGAGATTTGTGAGTTCCTGCTGACTTGGAACCCAGCCAAGGGGAGCCTCCTTTAATAAATGACAAATGAAATGGCTTCCTGCCTAGGAACTGTGTATTTAGGATTGATTAGCAGCATACAACAAGGTCAATTTAACTTTAGGAAAGAGATTACCTGAGCCCTTCTCTATGGCTGATTGGGTTTTTAAACTTCCTTATTTCACTATCTCTTGTAGTTCCTACTTCTAGACGTAATTGACAGGTGGGCTAATTCTGTTTGGCACCAAACCAGAGCTTGGAGTTAATGTCACTTAGAAGCTATTTTTATGTTGGTTATAGTATAAGCAAAAAGCAGAGGGTTCTAACAGATTTGTAACAGTAAGATTACATTACCCCTGACAGTGCACTAGGAGAATTATACAGATAACTGCTTTCACTTTGATGCCAGATGAAAGCTGGCACATAGCTGTGGGAAGGTAAAATCAGAACCTTTCCAATATATAAAGCTTAAAATCTGTTCTTGATGGCAATTCAGTAATAATCATCTCTATTCACAAGTTACCTTTTTTTTTTTTTTTTTAATTAATGAAATTTGTCTGGCTTAAATTGTGTAACTGATAGTCGACTTAAGGTTATGGCCATTAAGGAACATGATATGGAGCAGAATGTGATGCTGGAGGATATGAACTACTTTAGAAGTTGTCATATACTGAGTTGGTGAAAAATGCTGACAGAATGCATAATTTAGCTTCCGTTTTTAAAAAGTTTCTGTTTTATTGAAAGTCAAAAGATAACTTATCAAAAGGAGTAAACGGGTAAGAGGAAAAGACTATCAGGAAATTTTGGATTATACAACACATAAAGTCATGTAAGACTGTGGTTAAGATTTTGACGTTTTTGCTAGCTGCTTCCTCATCATCCTTAGAGAAGTTATTTTTTGAGTTTCACTTAAATCAAGTTGCCAATAGTTTTTCAAATTTTCGTAAATCCTTATATTAAAGGCCATATAGAGAAGCTGAAAACTTAGGAATCATTTTATGAGCCAAAGCACCTTCAAAAATAAAATATCTGCAAAGCCTCAAAATAAAGGAATGGGTTAATGTAATAGTATATTAACAATTGTTAATGTAATTATGTAATAATGTTATCAATTAATATAACAAAAAACCCAGCATTTTATTTTTTTATTAATTTTTTAAACTTTTTAAATTGTATAATATAACATATACAAAGCAAAAAAGAAAAAGCAGTAGTTTCTAAGCACTCTTCAACAAGTCATTGCAGGCGAGAGCCTAGAGTTTGTGATGGGTTACCATGCTGTCATTTCAGATTTTTCCTTCTAGCTGCTCCAGAATATTATTTTCCTTCATTCTTGATCTTTAGATTCCTAGTCATATTATGTCTCCCTTGATTATGGAGCATTAGACATTGGTATCATAATTATTCCAGACAGAGAATTAAAAAAAAAAAGTCATAGGAAAAGAATTAACCAGGATGACAGCATAAGATGTTCCAAGGTGCTGTTCCATTCCCCAACAGAATCTTTGAACAGCTAGCATAAACTAGCAAACCCATCTCCCTCAGAACTTAGAAAACAGTTAAGGGTTGCAGTAATTGGGCAAATGCCTAATCAAGAAAACACAGCTTTAAAAGTGGTAGGAAAAGGGCAATGCAAGGGTAGCTCAGTGATAGAATTCTCACTTGTGATGCAGGAGACCCTGGGTTCAATTCCTGGAGCCTCTGCACATGCCAAAAAAAAAGTGGTAGGAAAAGTTCTTGGTGCCCTTGATGACTCTTTTTCTACCTCTCCCTGTCACGGTATGATCCAGCCTGTACTCCCATTGTGGCTTCCCGGCCTTCTTCCTGCAGAAGCACAGCAACCACTATCCACATACTAGATATGCGGTGCCAATCAATCAGGCAACATCCTGAAAGACTGAACTAGGAAATGATGGCAGAAGCATCTTGCAAATGGCTAAAGCCCTTATGAGGTTGAACTTAAATGTAAGGAAATGGACAGAAGTGAAGGCAGTTCATTAGTGGGTTTATAAGTAATATTACCATATTGAAAGTGAACATTATTGAAAGAGGTTGTATAGAGCCATGTATTAACACTACAAATATAAATAACACTGCAAATATAAATAAATTTTTGTATGAACTACTTCAAAAGTATGAATCTTGTACAGAGTCAATGATAGCACACTATAGGGGAAATTTCTATTGTGTACTATGGTCTATATTTCACAGGAAGACATCAACATACCACAGCAATACCAGGAATAAATAACTGGGGGGGGGGGGGGGGGCGGAAGCAAGAGTTAAGGGGAAGTTAGGGCTTTCTGTTTGGTGAGGATGTGTTTATCGGTTATTTTTCTCTTTGGAGCAATAAAAATTATCTAAAAATGAGAGTGTTGATGATTGTACAACTATATAAGGATAATATGAGACATTTACCATTATGCAAGATGCCCAGTGAATCGAGGTGGCTTCAGGATACATTGACTGAGAAGTAGAATGGTAAACTGAGGTGTATACAAATGATGGAATATTGGGCAGCTACAGAAAGGAACAAAGTCATGAGGTATGCAATGAGATGAATGAACCTTGGAGACATTACGTGGTGCAAAATAAGCCAGAAACAAAAAAAAATTGCATGGTCTCTTTTAGAAAATACCTATAAGGAAATTGGGGCCTAGATTGTAAGTTCTTACAGCAGTCACATTTAGTCCAGAGCTGTTAATGTTATTTCTAGATTTTGAGATGCTGTGCTATATATATGTATAACCTAGTGTCTCCCTGAAACTTTGGCTGCCTGTGTAACACCTAAGACTCAGAGTTTGAGTTCTGCAGCTCTGAAAGTCAGCATTGCTGCATACAACAATTGTTAAAGAAACCAAAAAAATGATCAGTCTTCAATGAGAGATAAGAATGAAGCCAAACATCAAGGGATTGAGAGAACCTTCTTGACCAAAGGGGGAAGAGTGAAATGAGACTAAGTGTCAATGGCTGAGAGATTCCAAACAGAGTCGAGAGGTTATCCTGGAGGTTATTCTTACACATTAAGTGGATATCACCTTGTTGTTCAAGATGTAGTGAAGAGGCTGGAGGGAACTGCCTGAAAATGTAGAGCTGTGTTCCAGTAGCCATGTTTCTTGATGATGATTGAACAATGATATAGCTTTCACAATGAGACTCTGTGAATGTGAAAACCTTGTGTCTGATGCTCCTTTTAGCTACTATATCAACAGAAGAGTAGAACATATGGAATAAAAATAAATAATAGGGGGGAACAAATGCTAAAATAAATTTAGTTTGAAATGCTAGTGGTAAATGAAAGCGAGGGGTAAGGGGTATGGTATGTATAATCTTTTTTTTTCTCTATTACCGTTTTATTTCTTTTTCTGTTGTCTTTTTATTTCTTTTTCTAAATCAATGCAAATGTTCTAAGAAATGATGAATATGCAACTATGTGATGATATTAAGAATTACTGATTGTATATGTAGAATGGAATGATATCTTAATGTTTTGTTTGTTAATTTTTTTTAATTAATAAAGTTAAAAAAAAAAAAAGAATGAAGCCAATATGGTTGGACTAAGGTGAATCAGAATATAGGGGTAAGAGTGACATTGTCTATACCTTAGAATTTCACTTACTGATGAGCCCAAAGGAAGAGAGGTTTATTTTGCCCAAAACCATAATCTAACTCAACCTGTCTGAATAGTTCATTTAAACAACCCATACACATGGAGCCCTGAATAGGAATGAGGGTTTCTAGTTCTGTATAGCTTAAGGTAATATCCATATATATCCCAGAGTTTGTTGGGCAATTAGTTAAAAAGTGTTGGGTGGGTGGACCATGGTGGCTCAGCAGGCAGAGTTCTCACCTGCTGTGCCGGAGACCCGGGTTCAATTCCCAGTGCCTGCTCATGTTAAGAAAAAAGAAAAAAGAAAAAAAAAGTGTCAGCAAAGTGCCTTTAGGAATGGGAGAAAAAGTATAGAACTGTTAAGCTTTACCACCAGGGAAACCCCTAATACTATCTCAAATATTAGGGACTCCCAAGTCAATAGGCCAAGCCGTTGATATTGAGGGTTGCTTTTGTGAAGCTTCATTTTGTAGTGGAGAACCTGAGCCTACCTATAGTTTATGCCTAAAAGTTACTTCTGAAAAACCTCTTTTGTTGCTCAAATGTGGCCTCTCTCTAAGCCCAACTCTGCAAGGAAAATAATTATCTCCCCCCGCCCCCACACACACATACATGGGACATGACATTCAGGCGTGAAAGTCTTCCTGACAACATGGGACATGACTCCCAGGTAAGAGCCTGGCCCAGGCACTATGGGATCAACAACACCTTCCTGACCAAAAGTGGGAAAAGAAATGTAACAAAATAAGGTATCAGTGACTAAGAGAGTTCAAATATAGTCAAGAGGCTATTTTGGAGGCTATTCTTAACTCAAACTTTAGCTGGATACTACTAATTACCACGATTTGCCAACCAACCCCCAACCAAAATCATTTCTGTTAACCATAAAGAACACTTAGGGCTCTTTCTGAGAGTCTCCAAAAGTTTCGTGTACTAAGATTACTTTCCAGAAACCTACAACCTCTGGGTTACTAGGCCAGATAATTCCTGACACTGAGAAAGGCCAGCCTCTCTAAGAACATCAACTGGTTCCATTTTCGACACCCCCTTCCCATATAAAAAAAGTTAGAAAAAACATAGGCCAAATACCCTTAAAAATTGGGAGGAGGATCAAAGGAGAAGGAGGAGTTTTAACAGAGAAGATAGGATTCAACAAATGAATATGATTACTGAATCATATTAATATTCTTTTAGTCTACAGTGTCTTGGTGCAGCTAGAAGGAAAAGCCTAAAATTGTGTAACCAGTAAACCATACAAAACTCAGAAATCTGTTCTATAACTACTTGTCCATTCTTACAATGGATTTTGAAGTTTGCTGCTTTTTTGTATATATATCGTATATGTATATATATTTCATAATTTTAAAATGTTTTTAAAAAAGAAAACAGCGAAAACAGTGTAAGAAACATTATGTCACAGAGGCCTGGGGCAAATGCTAACCTGCTCTACATTATACAATAGAGCACCCTGGAAGGAAGATGATCTGTTTCATAGGCAGTAGAGGGGGAATTTAAATTCCTAGAAACAAGAAGACTTCTTCAGGCAACTAGGAAACACAAGCCCAGGACAAGGCTTAGGATCAGGCTCTGAAAAGACGGTGAGAACCCTGCACTTTGCATTTACCTTGGGCTGATTTTCTTGGTAGAAGGACTAAACTCTAAAAGAGAGCCACTGACCAACACACAGCGAATTAGTAAAAACTGAAAAGTGTTTTTGTATTGTTCAGTTGCTTTTGTTAGTGCCTGGCACTCAAGGAAATCTCTGTCATATCACTGTCTGGATATAAACTTAAGGAATAGACAGGTCAGGGTTTAAACTCCAAAGTTAAAACTCTAAAATATTAAAATGTTCAGTGTGCAACAGAAGATTAGAGGACAAACACACAAGAAACAATGACCCGAGCCAAAAGAACAAGATAAAAAAAATTCAAAAGCTAGAAGACCAGACTTTGGACATACTATACTGAACACAGACTTTTTTATAAAAATGATTTTCAGTATCCTCAAGGAATTAGAGAAAAATATGCAAACACCTAGAGGATATCAGGAAAATAATAGGTGGATAATATGAGAATCTCCATCAAGGGATAGAAGAGAAACCAAACAGAAATACTGGAGTCGAAGACTACAATTACTGAAATGAAAAGTCCCCTAGAGAGTTTCAAGAGGAGATTGGAAGTGGCAGAAGAAACTTTTAATGAACTCAAAGACTGGATAATTGAAATGCTTCAGGCTGAGGAGGAGAAACAATAAAAAACTTTTTTTTTTTAAGCACACAGCCTAAGAGACTTGTGGGACACCATGAGGCACACCAATATATATATATTATGGAAATCCCAGGAGAAGGAAGAGGGAAAGAGGTAGAAAGGATATTCAAAGAAATAATGCCAGAAAACTCCCCAAGTTTAATGAAAGACATGATTGTGCACATTCAGGAAGCTCAGTGAAACCCAAAGAGGTGGGCTTGATGAGGCAATTCTTGTTGGCAATTGTGTTGTTTCAGTACTTTCAATATTTTGTACCACTCTCTTCTTTCCTCCATGGTTTCTGATGAGAAATCAGCATTTAATCTTATTGGGATTCCCTTAGGCATAACACTTTGCTTTTGTTTTACAGCTTTCAGAACTCTCATTGTCTTTGGCACTTGAATGTTTGACCATTATATGTCTAGGTCTGCCTCATAATTTTAACATTTATTATAAGTCTTCAGTGATCAAACAGAATGATTTTGGTGCAAGAACAATACATAGACCAATGGAATGGAATTGAGAGTTCAGAAGCAGACCCTCACATCTTTGACCAGGTGATTTTTTTGTAAAGTGCTATGTCCCCTCAGTTGGGAAAGAACATAAGGTGCTGGGAAAACTGTCAGATATCCATATGTAAAAGGATGAAGGTGGGCAAGTGCCACTGTCTTAGCAGTGGGGCCTCCATGGCAGCAGGGCAGCCTGGGTTTCCACCTCCCTCCAGCAGAGATGGAGGCTCTGGCTTAGCTCTCTTCTCTCCCTCAGCCTGAGCTTGAGGAGGCCAGGTGACCTGTGTGGCTTGAGTGGGGCCACTGCCTGAGAATGGGAATTCTCTTCACCAGTATATGGAGACTTTTCAATCACGGGAGCACAAAGTTATCATTGTTGGGCTGGATAATACAGGGAAAACTATTATCCTTTACCAGTTTTCTATGAATGAGATGTACATACATCCCTTTAAATAATAGGAAGTATTGTAGAAGAGGTAGTCATTAGTAATATACATTTCCACCTTCTGTCTGATCTCCTTTTTTCCAGGGCATGAGTTAAAAATATGTATAAAAAATAAATTTATAATACGGGGAATAAGAGGTAAAATAATTTGGGTAGATTGAAATACTAGTGGTCAGTGAGGGAAGAATAAGGGGTATGGGATGTATGAGTTTTTTCTTTTTATTTCTTTTTCTGGGATGATACAAATGTTCTAAAAATGATCATGGTGATGAATATACAATTATGATGATATTGTGAACCATGGATTATATATATCACTGTATGTGTGTGTAGATTTGGCAATAAAAATATTTAAAAAATATATATATATATATACATTTCCTAATGTGGGATATTGGTGGCCATGAATCTCTTTGTTGGGAGCTTGGCCAAGATGGCAGCTTAGCAAGGTGTGGGATTTAGTTCATCCTCCAGAGCAGCTAATAAATAGACAGGAACAGTATAGAACAACTGCTGGGGCCACGTCAGTGACCGGACACATAGCGTACCCCAGTCTGGACTAGCTGAGAGCCCACCCAGAACCGTAAGTTCCCCAAGCTGCGGCGGCCGGTGCCCCTTCCTCACAGGCTGCTTCCCAGAGGGAAAATGAAAGAAGCCGTACCAGCAGCAGGGGCTGAGTTCAACAAAGCTCCAATTGTGGAATTAAATAACAAATTCTGACTACTAAAAATAGGTCTCCAGCCCAGCTGAACCTCGAGTAAAAGCGGAGGTCACCGGTTTTTGCCCTGGCACAGAGGGGACAGGGCTGACAGAGAAAGAAAGGGGGGAAAAAAACAGATTTTGTGGATTTGAAAAGGTCTGGGCCCTGAAGGAAAGGAGGGGGCACATAGGACCAGGAGACACAGAGCAATGTACCAACTTAAGCCCTTGATTGGCAAACCCAAGGAACGGGGGTCCTGCTCTGAAAAGGATTTTTCTCTTTCGTTTTGGAGGCTGTGTTTCTACAGCTTGATTCCTCTTTGGATACAGCTGCAAGGCTTTTTGGGCTCCAGTGCCCCAGGCATAGGCAGAATTAAGCTTCTTTGAGTGTTTGTCTGGAGCCTGTGCCTACCCCAGGAGTAGGGTGGGGCCCAGCTCACGTGGAATCTCTTCCTCAAGGAGTTCAGACACCAGGATCTGGAAAAGTGAAGCTATTAAAACCTGACTACAACCTCTCTGTCTCCACCATGCCCCCAGCAGGGAGAGTCTGCTGAAGTTAAACGTGCCACATAACCTTATGCTAGTGGGACCTACAGGCAGACAAGCACCACATACTGGGCAGGATAGGAAAAACGGAGAGCCCATAAGCTTCATAGGAAAGCCTATCAATCTGCTGGGTCTCACCCTCAGGGAAAACTGATGCAGGTGACTCTTTCCTCCTGACAGGAGGCCAGTTTGACCTCAGAAAATCTGGCTGGGGTCTATAATATCTAAGTAGACCCTCCTAAGGGGGAAAAAAGGCACCATCCAGGCAGGGCAAGAAACAAGAAAACAAGAACTGAAAAATTCTGATCTGTCAAACAAACCCTAAGCTAGAAGTCTAGAATAAGCTGAACTGAATGTCAAAGAAGAGATAGACAACAAAGTCATCCAGCAAGAAAAGCCTAGGTTAAAAAAAAAACTGAAAACAGTCTCCAGAATAAACTAATTAAGGAAATTAAGTGCCTAGATGCCAGCAAAAAATAACAAATCATACTAGGAAAATTGAAGATATGGCCCACTCAAAGGAACAAACCAACAATTCAAATGAGATACAGGAGTTGAAACAATTAATTCATAATGTTTGAACAGATGTGGAGAACCACATAAAAAATCAAATCAGTGAATTGGGGGAGGATATAAAGAAGGCAAGGAATGAGCAAAAAGAAATTTTCCAAAAAAAATGAATCACAGAATTTATGGGAATGAAAGGCACAGTACAAGAAATGAAAAAACAATGGAAACCTACAATGTCAGTTTTCAAGAGGCAGAAGACAGGATTAGTGAAATGGAGGACAGGACATCTGAAATCCAACAAACAAAAGAAAATATAGGGAAAAGAATGGAAAAATATGAGCAGGGACTCAGGGAATTGAATGACAACATGAAGTGCACAAATATACATGTTGTGGGAGAAGAGAAGGGAAAAGGAGGAGAAAAACTAATGGAGGAAATTATCACTGAAAATTTCCCAACTTTTATGAAAGATTTTAAATTACAGATCCAAGAAGTGCAGTGTACCCCAAACAGAATTGATGCAGATAGACGTACTCAAAGACACTTACTAATCAGAATGTCAGATGTCAAAGAAAAAGAGAATCTTGAAAGCAGCGAAAAGCAATCCATCACATACAAGGGAAGCCCAGTAAGACTATGTGTAGATTTCTCAGCAGAAACTGTGGAGTTGAGAAGACAGTGGGATGATACATTTAAATTACTAAACGAGAAAACCTGCCAACGAAGAATTCTATATCCATCAAAATTGTCTTTCAAAAATGAGGGAGAGCAGAGTGATTTGAACAGTGAATAAAAAAGTATTTGCAAAGTCCCCTTCGGGGAATGGTGAGACGGGGGAAAATTCAACTTCTCAAAGTTAAATTCTTGAGATTCTCACAAGTAGTGGGGACAACCAAAGCAATAGGCTGAGCCCCCCCCAATCTTGGGGTTTGTTCATATGAAACTTAACCCCATAAAGGATAGGTCAAGCCTACTTAAAATTAGGCCTAAGAGTTATCCCTAGAAGAACATCTTTTGTTGCTCAGATGTGGCCTCTCTCTCCAGCCAACACAGCAAACAAACTCACTGCCTTTCCCCTCTCTAAATGGGACATGACTCCCAGGGGTCTGGACCTTCCTGGCAACATGGGACAGAAAGCCTAGAATGAGCTGAGACTCAACATTAAGGGATTGAGAAAACCTTCTCGACCAAAAGGGGGAAGAGCGAAATGAGACAAAATGAAGTGTCAATGACTGAGAGATTCCAAACAGAGTCAAGAGGTTATCCTGGAGGTTATTCTCATGCATTACTTTGTCCTATAGAGCCATGTCTACTGTTTATTTTCTAACTTCTTAAATGCTAATGCAGACTCATAACACATGAAGTCGTATGTCAACATGCTTTGCAAAGAAAGGACTTCTTACAAAGAGGGACCTGTCAAAATTTTCATAGAATCCAAACTTGATTTAACAGTCTGACTCTTTCATTTCAATTTGTCCAGTGGTTTACTGCAACATGTGGATCTGGCTAATGAGTGGGTGTATTTTGTTTTTGTTTTGAGCCTAGATGGGTGTTCCCTACTCTAGCAAGGCAACTGCTGGGAGCATATAGATGTACAGAATACATAAAGCATCATTAATTCTATGCCAATAAAAATGTTTCACAGAGGCGGGGCCAAGATGGCGGCTTAGTAAGGTACGTGTGTCTTAGTTCCTCCTCCAGAGCAACTACTAGGTGAACAGAAACAGTGCAGAACAGCTCCCGGGGCCATGGCAGGGAATGGACACAAAGCGTACCCCAGTCTGGACTGGCTAGTCTGACTGCGAGACTCGGCTGCGGTGAGATCCCCGAGCGGTGCGCGATTTCCCGAGCAGCGGCAGCTGTGGCGGCCGGAGCTCCTCCCTCCCTCCTTCCCGGGCCGGCTCAGAGTCTCGGAGAGGCAAGTTTCCCAAGCCGTGGTGGTCGGCGCCCCTCTTTTGCGGACGGCTTCCTGGACCGGCTACGAGTCTCGGATCAGAGGGCTACCCAGGCCGCGGTGGCCAGCGATCGATGCCCCCCCTCCCCCACGGGCGACTTCCTGGTCCGGTGGCGAATTCCCCGGGCGCGCTGCGGCCAGCGACTAACACCTCTCCAGGGAGAGGAGGGAATTTCTGACAGTGGCAGGGACTGGGTCCAACCAAACACCAATAGAGGAATTAATAAAGGAGCCACAGGGTCCCCTCAAGCCATGATGGCTGACGCCCCCACCACGCGCGGCCCCCCGAACCAACTGAGAGAATTGGATTGGAAATCCCCAGGCCGCGGAGATCGATGACCGGGGGGAGCCCTTCCAAACACGTGAGACAAACGTGTGCCACGAGCGCCACCTACTGGGCAGGATAAGAAAAACAGAACCCAGAGATTTCACAGAAAAATCTTACAACCTTGTTGGGTCCGACACCCAGGGAAATCTGACTAAATGCCCAGACGCCAGCAGCAGAAGATAACGGTCCACGCTCAGAAGATTGAGAATATGGCCCAGTCAAAGGAACAAACCAATAGTTCAAATGAGATACAAGAGCTGAGACAACTAATGCTGAATATACGAACAGAAATGGAAAACCTCTTCAAAAATGAAATCGATAAATTGAGGGAGGACATGAAGAAGACATGGGCTGAACAAAAAGAAGAAATAGAAAAACTGAAAAAACAAATCACAGAACTTATGGAAGTGAAGGATAAAGTAGAAAAGATGGAAAAAACAATGGATACCTACAATGATAGATTTAAAGAGACAGAAGATAGAATGAGCGATTTGGAGGATGGAACATCTGAATTCCAAAAGAACCAGAAACTATCGGGAAAAGAATGGAAAAATTTGAGCAGGGTATCAGGGAACTCAAGGACAATATGAAATGCACAAATATACGTGTTGTGGGTGTCCCAGAAGGAAAAGAGAAGGGAAAAGGAGGAGAAAAACTAATGGAAGAAATTATCACTGAAAATTTCCCAACTCTTATGAAAGACCTAAAATTACAGATCCAAGAAGTGCAGCGCACCCCAAAGAGATTAGACCCAAATAGGCGTTCTCCAAGGCACTTACTAGTTAGAATGTCAGAGGTCAAAGAGAAAGAGAGGATCTCGAAAGCAGCAAGAGAAAAACAATCCATCACATACAAGGGAAACCCAATAACACTATGTGTAGATTTCTCAGCAGAAACCATGGAAGCTAGAAGACAGTGGGATGATATATTTAAATTACTAAAAGAGAAAAACTGCCAACCAAGACTCCTATATCCAGCAAAATTATCCTTCAAAAATGAGGGAGAAATTAAAACATTCTCAGACAAAAAGTCACTGAGAGAATTTGTGACCAAGAGACCAGCTCTGCAAGAAATACTAAAGGGAGCACTAGAGTCAGATACAAAAAGACAGAAGAGAGAGGTATGGAGTAAAGTGTAGAAAGAAGGAAAATCAGATATGATATATATAATACAAAAGGCAAAATGGTAGAGGAAAATATTATCCAAACAGTAATAACACTAAATGTTAATAGACTGAATTCCCCAATCAAAAGACATAGATTGGCAGAATGGATTAAAAAACAGGATCCTTCTATATGCTGTCTACAGGAAACACATCTTAGACCCAAAGATAAACATAGGTTGAAAGTGAAAGGTTGGGAAAAGATATTTCATGCAAATAACAACCAGAAAAGAGCAGGAGTGGCTATACTAATATCCAACAAATTAGACTTCAAATGTAAAACAGTTAAAAGAGACAAAGAAGGACACTATATACTAATAAAAGGAACAATTAAACAAGAAGACATAATAATCATAAACATTTACGCACCGAACCAGAATGCCCCAAAATACGTGAGGAATACACTGCAAACACTGAAAAGGGAAATAGACACAAATACCATAATAGTTGGAGACTTCAATTCCCCACTCTCATCAATGGACAGAACATCTAGACAGAGGATCAATAAAGAAATAGAGAATCTGAATATTACTATAAATGAGCTAGACTTAACAGACATTTATAGGACATTACATCCCACAACAGCAGGATACACCTTTTTCTCAAGTGCTCATGGATCATTCTCAAAGATAGACCATATGCTGGGTCACAAAGCAAGTCTTAACAAATTTAAAAAGATTGAAATCATACACAACACTTTCTCGGATCATAAAGGAATGAAGTTGGAAATCAATAATAGGCGGAGTGCCAGAAAATTCATAAATACATGGAGGCTCAACAACACACTCTTAAACAACAAGTGGGTCAAAGAAGAAATTGCAAGAGAAATTAGTAAATACTTAGAGGCAAATGAAAATGAAGACACAACATATCAAAACTTATGGAGCGCAGCAAAGGCAATGCTAAGAGGGAAATTTATTGCCCTAAATGCCTTTATCAGAAAAGAAGAAAAGGCAAAAATGCAGGAATTAACTGTCCACTTGGAAGAACTGGAGAAAGAACAGCAAACTAATCCCAAACCAAGCAAAAGGAAAGAAATAACAAAGATTAGAGCACAAATAAATGAAATTGAAAACATGAAAACAATAGAGAAAATCAGTAAGACCAGAAGTTGGTTCTATGAGAAAATCAATAGGATTGATGGGCCCTTAGCAAGATTGACAAAAAGAAGAGGAGAGAGGATGCAAATAAATAAGATCACAAATGGAAGAGGAGACATAACTACTGACCTCACAGAAATAAAGGAGGTAATAACAGGATACTATGAACAACTTTACGCTAATAAATACAACAATTTAGATGAAATGGACGGGTTCCTGGAAAGACATGAACAACCAACTTTGACTCAAGAAGACATAGATGACCTCAACAAACTAATCACAAGTAAAGAAATTGAATCAGTCATTCAAAAGCTTCCTAAAAAGAAAAGTCCAGGACCAGACGGCTTCACATGTGAATTCTATCTAACATTCCAGAAAGAATTAGTACCAACTCTTCTCAAACTCTTCAAAAAAATCGAAGCAGAGGGAAAACTACCAATTCATTCTATGAAGCCAACATCACCCTCATACCAAAACCAGGCAAAGATATTACAAAAAAAGAAAACTACAGACCAATCTCTCTAATGAATATAGATGCAAAAATCCTCAATAAAATTCTAGCAAATCGTATCCAACAACACATTAAAAGAATTATACATCATGACCAAGTAGGATTCATCCCAGGTATGCAAGGATGGTTCAACATAAGAAAATCAATTAATGTAATACACCATATCAACAAATCAAAGCAGAGAAATCACATGATCATCTCAATTGATGCAGAGAAGGCATTTGACAAGATTTAACATCCTTTCCTGTTGAAAACACTTCAAAAGATAGGAATACAAGGGAACTTCCTTAAAATGATAGAGGGAATATATGAAAAACCCACAGCTAATATCATCCTCAATGGGGAAAAATTGAAAACTTTCCCCCTAAGATCAGGAACAAGACAAGGATGTCCACTATCACCACTATTATTCAACATTGTGTTGGAAGTTCTAGCCAAAGCAATTAGACAAGAAAAAGAAATACAAGGCATCAAAATTGGAAAGGAAGAAGTAAAACTATCACTGTTTGCAGATGATATGATACTATACGTCGAAAACCCGGAAAAATCCACCACAAAACTACTAGAGCTAATAAATGAGTACAGCAAAGTAGCAGGTTACAAGATCAACATTCAAAAATCTGTAGCATTTCTATACACTAGCAATGAACAAGCGGAGGGGGAAATCAAGAAACGAATCCCATTTACAATTGCAACTAAAAGAATAAAATACCTAGGAATAAATTTAACTAAAGAGACAAAAACCTATATAAAGAAAACTACAAAAAACTGCTAAAAGAAATCACAGAAGACCTAAATAGATGGAAGGGCATACCGTGTTCATGGATTGGAAGACTAAATATAATTAAGATGTCAATCCTACCTAAACTGATCTACAGATTCAATGCAATACCAATCAAAATCCCAACAACTTATTTTTCAGAAATAGAAAAACCAATAAGCAAATTTATCTGGAATGGCAGGGTGCCCCGAATTGCTAAAAACATCTTGAGGAAAAAAAACGAAGCTGGAGGTCTTGCACTGCCTGACTTTAAGGCATATTATGAAGCCACAGTGGTCAAAACAGCATGGTATTGGCATAAAGATAGATATATCGACCAATGGAATCGAATAAAGTGCTCAGATATAGACCCTCTCATCTATGGACTTTTGATCTTTGATAAGACAGTCAAGCCAACTCACCTGGGACAGAACAGTCTCTTCAATAAATGGTGCCTAGAGAACTGGATATCCATATGCAAAAGAATGAAAGAAGACCCATATCTCACACCCTACACAAAAGTTAACTCAAAATGGATCAAAGATCTAAACATTAGGTCTAAGACCATAAAACAGTTAGAGGAAAATGTAGGGAGATATCTTATGAATCTTACAATTGGAGGCAGTTTTATGGACCTTAAACCTAAAGCAAGAGCACTGAAGAAGGAAATAAATAAATGGGAACTCCTCAAAATTAAACACTTTTGTGCATCAAAGAACTTCATCAAGAAAGTAGAAAGACAGCCTTCACAATGGGAAACAATATTTGGAAATGACATATCAGATAAAGGTCTAGTATCCAGAATTTATAAAGGGATTGTCCAACTCAACAACAAAAAGACAGCCAACCCAATTACAAAATGGGAAAAAGACTTGAATAGACACCTCTCAGAGGAGGAAATACAAATGGCCAAAAGGCACATGAAGAGATGCTCAATGTCCCTGGCCATTAGAGAAATGCAAATCAAAACCACAATAAGATATCATCTCACACCCACCAGAGTGGCCATTATCAACAAAACAGAAAATGACAAGTGTTGGAGAGGATGCGGTGAAAGAGGCACACTTATCCACTGTTGGTGGGAATGTCAAATGGTGCAACCACTGTGGAAGGCAGTTTGGCAGTTCCTCAAAAAGCTGAATATAGAATTGCCATACGACCCAGCAATACCATTGCTGGGAATCTACTCAAAGGAATTAAGGGCAAAAACTCAAACGGACATTTGCACACCAATGTTTATAGCAGTGTTATTTACAATTGCAAAGAGATGGAAACAGCCAAAATGTCCATCAACAGACGAGTGGCTAAACAAACTGTGGTATATACATACAATGGAATATTATGCAGCTTTAAGACAGGATAAACTTATGAAGCATGTAATAACATGGATGAACCTAGAGAACATTATGCTGAGTGAGTCTAGCCAAAAACTAAAAGACAAATACTGTATGGTCCCAATGATGTGAATCGACATTCGAGAATAAACTTGGAATATGTCATTGGTAACAGAGACCAGCAGGAGTTAGAAACAGGGTCAGATAATGGGTAATTGGAGCTGATGGGATACAGACTGTGCAACAGGACTAGATACAAAAACTCAAAAATGGACAGCTCAATAATACCTAATTGTAAAATAATCATGTTAAAACACTAAATGAAGCTGCATCCGAGCTATAGGTTTTTGTTTTGTTTTGTTTTGTTTTTACTATTATTACTTTTATTTTTTTCTCTATATTAACATTCTATATCTTTTTCGGTTGTGTTGCTAGTTCTTCTAAACCGATGCAAATGTACTAAGAAACGATGATCATGCATCTATGTGATGATGTTAAGAATTACTGATTGCATATGTAGAATATTATGATTTCTAAATGTTGGGTTAATTTCTTTTTTTCTGTTAATTAATAAAAAAAAAAAAAGTTTCACAGTCTCTCTCTCTCTAAGCCCAATTCTGCAAGGAAAATCAGTACCCTTTCTTCTGTGAGGTGCCATTCAGAGGTCAAAGTCTCCCTGACAAGGTGGAACATGACTCCCAGGGATGAGTCTAGCCCCGGCACCATGGGATCAACAAAACCTTTGATCAAAAGTGGGGAAAGAAGTATAATTAAATAAGGCATCAGTGTCTAAGAGAGATCAGATAAGAGTCAAGAGGCTATTCTGGAGGCTGCTCTTATGCAAGCTTCAGTTGATAGCGTTTAACTGCCACGGTTTGCCAAACCCTAACTAACATCACTCCTGTTAACTCTTAAGAACACCTAGGGCTCAAACTGAGACTCTCTAAGTTTCATGCACTGAGTTTGCTTTCCTGGAACCTATAATTTCCAGAGGGTTTCTAGGCCAGATAAGTCCTGAAACCCAGAGCGACCAGCCTCTCCAAGATTATCAGCTAATTAATATCAACTAATCTTTTAGTGTGGACACCCCTGCGCAACAGGAAAAAATCAGAATGGGCACTGCCCAAAGATCCCTATAGATTGGAAGAGGGATCAAAGGATTTATAACAGAGAAAATAGGATTTAACAAGTAAGTATGATTTTTTGAATCACTATATTGATATTTCTTTTAGCCTCTGGTATTTTGGAGCAGCTAGAAGGAAAAATCTGAAATAGAATGGTAATGCATAACAGACTCTGAAATCTGTTCTGTAACTTCTTGTTGAAGTGTATTTTTAAAATTATTGCTTTTTCTTTATTTTTTGTATATATGTTATATTTCACAATAAAAAATGTTTAAAATTTTTTTGCAATTTTCTTTCTTGGTTGTATTATATGGGAAAAGGAAGGTGTTCTGAAAGGAAAGAAAAGAGTGCTTATGTTGACTTCACTTGGACCTCAGTTTTGACTGGCTAGTGGAATTAGAATAAATAGGTGTTAGGTTTTCAGCACATAAAATCAAGTGCATATGTTTTCTAAAAACATTATTGAGTCATTTAAAATATTATTCCTTGAAATAATTGGCTCTGGGGTTACCAGAGTTGTGTTTCCAATAAAATATTTTTTCCTAATGTAAGAACCATGAATAAATGATCATTAAAAATATTTTAGTGAATTACTAAAGAGTTACTGAAATGCTAAAATCAATAAGTTATATGCTAAATATATAAAGAGCTTGTTTCAAATACTGCACACATGATATGTCATAGAGATATGAGCAGTAATACTGCATGAACTGTTATTCTGAGCAACTAAATTACACAAATGCTACAGAAAAAGTTGAGCAAATGTTAAGGTTGTTACAAGTTCTTGGAGAGAACATCCAGACAATTGCAGTCTTTTCCCTTAATAACAATGACCAGTCATCCAAAACATCTTTCATGATTGAAGAAAGAATATAGAAATTCTTTACAGTATATAAGGGCCAAGCTTGGCATGCCTAGTGTATTTCTTTTTTTTTTTTTACATGGACAGGCACCGGGAAATGAACCTGGGTCCTCAGGCATTGCAGGCAAGCATTCTTACCTGCTGAGCCACTGTGGCCCACTAGTGTCTTTCTTAACAAGGTCCAATAATATTTAGCTGGATTTCATTAGATATACACTTTTGGAATCCAGTGTACCAGATGCTTATTATGACTTATTTCCATTTAGAAAAACTTTTGAGAGTATAGTTGCAAGCTTGGTAACCTCAGGTATTGGGGTTAGCAGGGTAACAGAAAGGCTGATAATCTGAATGAGCCTTTTATTGCTTTCTGAGAGTACTCATTGCTTGCAGTTATGGCATCTAAAATCCATTATCTCAAACCACAGATACTTTTGAGTCTCTTGGCAACAGATCTATAGTGGGACCACTGTTTATCTCAGGAATAAACGAAAAACTTTAAGCTTATTAGGAAGTTGTATTACAGTAAATGTTATTTTTAACTTTAAAAATATTTCTGCTGTTTATTCTTATGCCTGGCCTAATTTCCACTTCTGAATGCTTCCCACCTTCTCTATTTGGTGGTGTACTTATTTTCTGAACTTTTTATTATGAAAACTTTCAAAAATACAGAAAATTTGAGAGGACAGTACAGTGATCACTGTATGTGTATGTGTGTTTTGAGCGAACCAATTGAAAGTTGCAAACATCATGACATGTCATCCCTAAATGTGTAATCAGTAAAGCCCTAAAAATGATAATTTTTTATACAACCATAATGTAGTTATGTTATACTTCTAATAAGAAAATTATTACATTTTAGCATTTATTCATTTTCGTATGTTAGAGGCTTTTGCAAATTTAATATTAAGTTGTAAATGTTCATGTTTTTCCTCTAAGAAAATATTTTCTCTCAGAAAATATCCCCAAAGCTTTAGTTAACCAATAGATTTATCTAATGCTGGGCTGGTAATAGAGGTCCTTGCAGTAGATATTGTTTATAAGTGACAACATGAATAGCAAACAAAAAGAAATAGAAGTGCTTACTTCTCGTTTTTTGGCATGAAAATGTATAATTTTTTTAATGGAGGGGTTGTGTGGTTGTTCATGTACTGCCATATGAATTATTTGTGATCACCAAATGAGTCATCAAGAAACACATGTAATTTAAATGAATACTAATCATTCTCATAAGAAAAAAATAGTACCGTTCAATGTACTAGATCATATCAGCCCAAAAATCTGATTATGATCATGTGACATTTTTTTCCCTAGCTAAAGAGTGTCATGTGATAGTCTACTTTTCATAAATATTGTAGGCTGTAAAAAGCTTACTGTCTTCTGAAGTCTTTTAATAAATGTTGTAGAAACTTTGTCAGAGACAAAGAATTTGTCATCTGGTAGACACAGTATCTGCATCTTAAGGTGATTCAGCAACAGAAGAGAGATAATGTCAGGCTGTAGGCCCAGCAGCTTCTGTCACAATGTGTATTAATTTTGCCTTTTAGGTATTCCAAAATGCTGCTAGAGAGTTCTTGGAGCCATTATTCTTCCAATTTGGGAAAGGCTTTCTTAGGAAAGTATTGCTACCTCAAAACAATTGTATCTTCTCTTCAGTCTGGTGCTTTTGGATTAATATGCCAAACAAATTAGTTTAGTTACAAGTGTGTTTATTAACCTCAGAGATGATTATGAAACCTGTGTTCTCTGACACTTCCCTATGAAGGATTTTACTCTGAGAAAATGATCCTGCCTTATATATTTTTTTATATCACACTGTAATCTCCAAACTAACTACTTTGTACTAACACAACTACATACTGAGCTAATTTGAATTATTATTATGTGTTTGTGAGTGTATATACACATACACACATACTTGATTGTTTTTATAACTAGAAATAAGAGTGGAATTTTAATTAATCCTGTTACTATATTCCCATTCAAAAAGAGAACTTAGATTGAACTCCAAATTTGAAGAGAGTTGGCACATTTCATGTTTGAGCAGGTATTGAAATTTTTAGCCTTTTGTTTTGGTCTGGTTTTGGTTTCGATTTTGCTACCACCAAGCTAAAGTGATAAGGTAAGGAAAATTATTTACATCCAAAGGTGGAAAATTAGGGTAACTTACTATCTCCTTATACATCGAGGGAATAGGTTCCTGATAAGACATGGAAAATCCTTATGTGCCTACAGACCATTTGCATTGATAGTGGAGAAAATGCCAATTTCCCATTTAATGTCCTTTTTACTTAAAAAGCCTACTAGAAACCTTTGATTCCATCTCTCTGAATTGAATGTTTGTCAGAAACTACCACTAGCTTGAGAGGCTGTACTGCACTGAATTACGAATCCTTTCAAGTCAAGTTGTGTGTGTTTGGTTGTTTTGATTCTACATTCCAACAACTAATGAGTCAGTTTGGTGCAATTGTGGTAAAACATTGATCCTAATCATGGATAAATTCAACAGTATATTGCCTGGTGAAAATTCATTAGAAGCAAAGCTATCAGATTTTCTAGACCAAAATATAAAATTAAAAATATGTGAGGCACATGCTAATTTCCTCAAGGACTTTTTCTTTAGCACAATTAAAAAAAAAAAAAAAAGTGTGTATTGTGCTTTTTTGCAATGGGTTTGCCGCCAGAACACAGGTGTCATGAAAACCATCACTATATCTTAAGCCAAAATGGGAAAGGAGAAGACGCATATCAACATTGTCATTATTGGACACGCAGATTCAGGCAAGTCCACCACAAATGACCACGTGATCTACAAATGTGGTGCAATTGACAAAAGAACCATTGAAAAATTTGAGAAGGAGGCTGCTGAGATGGGAAAGGGGTCCTTCAAGTATGCCTGGGTCTTGGATGAAATAAAAGCTGAATGTGAACGTGGTATCACCATTGATATCTCCTTGTGGGAATTTGAGACCAGCAAGTATTATGTGACCATAATTGATGCCCCAGGACACAGAGACTTTACTAAAAACATGATTACAGGCACATCTCAAGCTGACTGTGCTGTCCTGATTGTAGCTGCTGGTGTTGGTGAATTTGAAGCTGGTATATCTAAGAATGGGCAGACCCAAGAGCATGCACTTCTGGCTTACACACTGGGTGTGAAACAACTAATAGTTGGTGTTAAAATGGATTCCACTGAACCACCTATAGACAGAAGAGATATGAGGAAATCACTAAGGAAGTCAGCACCTACATTAAGAAAATTGGCTACAACCCTGACACAGTAGCATTTGTGCCAATTTTTGGTTGGAATGGTGACAGCATGCTGGAGCCAAGTGTTAAGATGCCTTGGTTCAAGGGATGAAAAGTCACTCATTACGATGGCAGTGCCAGTGGAACCACGCTGCTTGAAGCTCTGGGTTGCATCCTGCCACCTACTCATCCAACTGACAAGCCCTTGTGTCTGCCTCTTCGGGATGTCTACAAGATTGGTGGTTTTGGTACTGACTGTGCCTATGGGCCGAATGCAGACTGGTGTTCTCAAACCAGGCATGGTGGTCACCTTTGCTCCACTAAATATTACAACTGATATCAAGTCTGTTGAAATGCACCATGAAACTTTGAGTGAAGCTCTTCCTGGGAACAGTGTGGGCTTCAATGTCAGGAACGTGTCTGTAAAAGATGTTCTTCATGGCAGTGAGTCTGGTGACAGCAAAAATGACCCACCAATGGAAGCAGCTGGCTTCACTACTTAGGTGATTATCCTGAACCATCTAGGCCAAATCAGTGCTGGCTTTGCAGCTGTGCTGGATTATCGCACAACTCACGTTGCTTGCAAGTTTGCCAAGCTGAAGGAAAGGATTGATCGCCGTTCTGGTGAGAAGTTGGAAAATGGCCCCAAATTTCTGAAGTCTGGTGATGCTGCCATCATTGAACTGATTCTCGGCAAGCCCATGTGTGAGAGTTTCTCTGACTATCCTCCTCTGGGTCGTTTTGCTGTTCATGATATGAGACAGACAGTTGCTGTGGGTGTTATCAAAGCAATGGACAAGAAGGCTGCTGGAGTTGGCAAGGTCACCAAGTCTGCCTAGAAGGCTCAGAAAGCTAAATTAATATTACCCAAAATACCTGCCACCCCAGTCTTAATCAGTGGTGGAAGAACGGCCTCAGAACTGTTTGTCTCAATTGGCCATTTAAGTTTAATAGTAAAAGACTGGTTAATGATAACAATGCACCATAAAAACCTTCAGAAGGAAAGGAACGTTTTGTGGACCATTTGTTTTATATGCAGTTTTAAGTTATTTTTAAAATCATTACTTTTTAAATGGAAACAATGACCAAAAATCTGTCGCAGAATTTTGAGGCCCATTAAAACAGAGTTTAATGAGAAAACTGTGTCTTCTTTTGAAAGATCAGCTTTAAATTGCTTAGTCAAAAGACTCTTAACCTATTTTTGGTGTTCCATCTGCTGAAATTTGATAGTTCAGGGTAAAGTTTTGTTAGGACGAAAATTAAGGGTTTTTTTTTCACCTCTAAGGGGGAGGGATCATGATGTGACTTAAACTGTGTTAAGCATTTACTAAAATACAGTGGTTTGTTGGTTGCAACCTTGGTTAGTATGGAAAAGCAGAGGGTAATTTGTAATATTTATAAGCTTCCTTAGGCCAACTTCTGTAATAAAGTCCATGTGTTGGATATACAATATTTTTGTGTAGTTATGTGTATATCAATAATTGAGTAAATGAGTATTGTATCTAGATTCCAGGAAAAATAAAAGGTGCTGAAAGTTGGGGGAAAAAAGTGTTTTGTAACTTGCTACTGCCATCTACTGGTTCTCAATTCTTGAACTTCTAATTACTGGTCTACTGCAGTAGAAATAAAAGGGAATTAAGTCTGTTTAATTTGTTGAAAATCCTTCAAGTGTTCTGTGTTGAGAGTGACATATCAGAATTTTCATGTATATATACAGTGTTTACTTTGTAGTGCGCTTTTAATGGATAAACGCGTACGTCTTTTTCCACTATTAACGATGTTTTGAGTTTCTGATCAAACATCTTTTTCCTTTGCTGTCTTTCCCTAGTTTAATGGACCGGGAAGTGGCATTGCTTGCTGAAATGGACAAAGTGAAAGCTGAAGCAAGTAAGATTGATCTTTAATTAAAACTTCCAAAACTATTACCAGATAGTAGATACTTGTCTCCCATGCCCCATAAGAGAAGCTCAATATAAATCCCACGATGGGAGTTTATATATTTAAACAAGCTTGAGAGGCTGTACTGCACTGAATTATGAATCCTTTCAAGCAATAGTTTACAGGAGGCTATCTTTAAAATATGTCCCAATTTTACTATTTTAAACGTGGAATTCAGTGTTTAAGAGATTGCATCGCGGGCAGGCCACGGTGGCTCAGCAGGCAAGAATGCTTGCCTGCCATGCCAGAGGACCCGGGTTCGATTCCTGGTGCCTGCCCATGTAAAAAAAAAAAAAAAAGAGATTGCATCACAGTATCTGCCACTATATACTCTGGAAACCACAGCATCAGTCTTAGAAAAATAAACCTCTGTGGTTATCTGTATTTAATTTTATTTTTTTTCCTCCAGTGATTAAACAGTTCCATTGGCTTTTTTTTATTTGGGGGAAAAAATTCTCTGGCTATAATCATAGGTGACTTCCATCTGGTTGCCTACAATTGCATGCATACATTTCTATCACACCCATCGGAATTTTCCTTGTTTCCTTGGTTAGTAGAACAGCCTTCATTCACTGTTTGTTATCAGTGATCAAGGGAAAAGTCAGTATATTGAGGGATCAGGATACCATGACCCAGGGTTCCTTGAAAACTTATTAAGATTGGTTCTGCATGAATTGAGTCTTCAAACTTTGTTAATTTGTAGGACTTTATACAGAACCAGATTGTCTGTTTTGGTCGTTTCTGTTAAGTGTTGGTTAAAGACATACAGTTACAAGAAAAAAAGGTGATGCTAACTGCAACTTGGACAATGCATTAAATTGGGGCTTTTCAGCAGCAATTTTCCTTCATGCTTTGAATGCCTACTTTATAATTAGGAAGATCGTTTCTTTTAAATTACCCTCCAACTGTTAGGAATAAAAATGCTGGGTCAGATCGAGATGATGAGTCACAATTATATTTGTGTCTGTGGTCATGGATCAGAGGAAGTAGCTTTGAAGCACTAAGCCGAATGCAGGATTTGATCCACTTTAACTTGAAATGTCAACATATACAGCAAAATGCTATCTACTGTTCTTCAGAGGGGAGATTTCATTTGTATTAAGTGATATATCCTGAAATTTCTTAATTTAACAGTCTCAGCCCATTCTTTTTTAAAAATACATTTTTGCTAATAAAACAACATACACACAAACATTCTTAACATACAAACATTCCATACATGGTGTACAGTGATTCACAATATCACATAGTTGTGTATTCATCACCATGATCAATTTTTTGAGCATTTGCATCACTCCAGAAAAAGAAAGAAAAACGAAAAAGCCATTCATACCATACGCTTCACCTCCTCTCATTGACCAGTAGTATTTCCACCTACCCAATTTATTTTAACCTTTGTTCCCCCTATTATTTGTTTATTTTTATCCATATTTTTACTGATCTGTCCATACCCTAGTTAAAAAGAGCATCAGACACAAGGTTTTCACAATCACACAGTCACATTGTAAAAGTATAAAATTATACAATCATCTTCAAGAAACAAGGCTATCGGAACAAAGCTCTGCAGTTCAAATACTGCACTCCAGCCACTCCAATACACTATAAACTAAAAGGGGATATCTATATAATGCATAAGAATAACCTCCAAGATAACTTATTGACTCTGTTTGAAATCTGTCAGCTACTGACACTTTGTTTTGTCTCAGTTCTCTCTTCCCCCTTTTGGGTTTAGAAGGTTTTCTCAATCCCTTGATGCTGAGTCCTGTCTCATCCCAGGATTTCTGTCCTACATTGCCAGGGAGATTTACACCCCTGAGAGTCATGTCCCATGCAGAGGGGGAGGGCAGTGAGTTCACTTGCCGTGTGGGCTTAGAGAGAGCAAAAAAAGAGGTTCTCTGGGGGTGACTCTTAGGCCTAATTTTAAGTAGGCTTAGCCTGTCTTTTGCAGGAATAAATTTCATAGGGGCAACTCCCAGGATAGAGGACTCAACCTATTGATTTGGTTGTCCCTGCTGCTTGCTAGCATATCAGAAGTTCTCCAAATAGGAAGTTGAATATTTTTCCCTTTCACCCATTCCCCCAAAGGGGCTTTGCAAATACTTCTCTATTCTCTGGGATTTATCAGGTCAACCTGTTCTTATACTTGTATATCTTGTTTTTTGAAGGTAAAGTTTCATATAAAATAAAATTAGTAAGAAGATATAGGCCTAATGTTTCCAGAGGCCCTTTTAAATATACATCCTTTATAGAAATTCTCAAATATATTTAAAATAAAGAGGTTAACACAATGAATTCTCATTACCCAGTTTTAGCCAATTATCAGCCTAATGGACAATCTTATTTTAGCAAATTCAGAGCTAGAGTTTTACTTAATTTCATCAATTTTATATCTTTGTCTCATTTCTTCCATGCTGAAAATCCTGGTTTTCTATGACACTAATGATTACTCACATACCAGTACTGTCAAGAAGGTGCTTCTTTTTTCTTTTTACACATCATAAGTTTCCTAAGTACTTTGCTATTCATAGTACTTTACAGTTCAAATCTTTTTCACATTCATTCATATATGATGTTCCCCAGAGATAGGTAGGTTTTAATTTTTTTTTCATTTTATCATTGAAGAAACTGGTCATTTGAAAATAAGGTAAGTTGTCCAGTATCAGGGAATTAGGTTACATAATTAAATCCTGTCACTTACTTGACATTTGTAGAAATCTTTACTTCACACATATTCTCCATTTTGAAGTCTATAATTTTGTCTTAGAATCCTCATATTCTAGAACTGAGAGAAGCTGAAGTTGATACAAATAGCAGATAGGTTTTATTTTGGGAATCAAACCTATAGATCATTTGTAAATGTTTGGGCCTTGGAGTTGAGAAACTTATGTAGGCATATTTCTAACTTATTGGGAAATAGCCCTGATTGAGTAAGTATGCTTGATATAGGTATGGGCAACCCAAGGGACTGTGCAGCAGTCAGGCTAAGTAAACTTGCTAAAGGCATTCAACTTTCTGTAATACCTGAGGTAGCTCTTTGAAAGTTCTATTTTTCTAGCATAAATTTGACTAATTTCTCAATAGGTTAAGGGATTCTATGTCTTTCAATTGGGGATTAAGTTTGACTCCTTCTAACAGAGTAGCCTAAATAAATCTTTGAGTTTATTTTTCTGTCATGAAATAAATATTCAGAGTTAAGCATTCCAGGGCTGAAAGGGCCTCTTCAAGATGGTATTAGGGACCCAGGCTCCTCTATCCTTCAGCATTACTTAGAGTATGCTCACGATACTAAGTTAGTTCCTAAGGCTCCAGTTGAGGAGGCAGAATGGTACATGCTCACTGAGTAAACACCTTTAAAGAGCTTTCCTGTAGATTGTACCCCATGAGTTCTGCTTATATTTCAAGGGCCACGCTCTAACACATGACCATCTCATCTGTAGCAAAGCCAGGACGTGTACATTTTTTACCTAAACACATTGATAACTGTTGGGGATTGACTTCTAGCCCCCAGGAAAGGCATGTTAAGGACCAATTCCTGGTATGGGTGTGAGCCTATTTGTAAATAAGACCTTTGAAGATGTTATTAGTTAAAGTGTGCCCAAACTGAAAGAGGAAATTAGACACAGAGAGAAGCCACAGGGAGCAGCCAGAAGCTGGCTGGCTGGAGGAAAAAGGAGAAGACATTGCTATGTGTATTGCAATGTGACAGAAAAGCCAAGTAACCTCAGAGATTGCTGGCCAACCAGAAGATACCAACCCCAGGAGGAAGCAGGCCTTCTAGCCTCTGAAACTGTGAGCCAATAAATTCCTGTTGTTAAGCCAATGCATTGTAAAGTATTTGTTTTAGCTGCTAGGAAAACTAAAACAGAAATTTTAGCTGCTAGGAAATCTAAAACCAGAAGTGGGTTGTTGCTATGACAAATACCTCAAAATGTGGAAACTACTTTGAAATTGGATAATGTATAGAGGTTGGAAGAACTTTTTTTTTTCAGCCATGGTAAAATCACTGGGTTTTATTCCAAGAGTCATAGGAAGTAAGAATATTTTGAAAATGTAAAGGAGAAATTTAAAATTCACCCTAAAACTTAAGTGGAGGCATAACCACTAATAATGTTTGTATTCCCTTCCAGTTTTTCCCTCCTATGGCTATAAATACAGCAAGTAAATATATATTTGATATTTTACTTTTTCGGTCTTATCATACTATGATAATAGATTTTGTATCCTATTTTTAAACATTTTTTATTGTGAAATATAAAATATGCAAAAAAGCAATATATTTCAAAGTACAATATGACAAGTAGTTATAGAACAGATTCCAGAGTTTGATATGAGTTACAGTTCCACCATTTTAGGTTTTTCCTTCTAGCTGCTCCAAGACACTGGAGACTGAAAGAAATATCAGTATAACGATTCAATAGTCATACTCAATTGTTAATTTCAGTCTTCTCTGCTATAACTTCTCCTTCTCCTTTGATCCTTCTCCCAATCTTTATGGGTATTTGGGCTATGCCCATTCTAACTTTATCATGTTGGAAATGGATGTCAGTACTGTGGGATAAGGGGATGGAACTAGTTGTTGTTCTTGGAGAGGCTGGCCCCTCTGGGTTTCAAGGCTTATCTGGCCTAGGAACCTATCTGGAGGTTGTAGTTTTTTGGAAAGTAATCTTAGCGTGTGAAACTTTAGTAAAATCTCAAATAAAGCCCTACGTGTTCTTTAGGGTTGATGGGAATGGTTTTAGTTGAGGGTTGGCAAACTCTGGTAATTAGCAATATCTAGCTGAAGCTGGCATAAGAGTAAAGCTGGAAGAATTTTTTTTTCTTTTTTATTAATTAAAAAAATTTTTTTTGAATATAACAACAAACACATTCTTAACCTATGATCATTCCGTTCTACATATATAATCAGTAATTAACAATATCATCACATAGTTGCATATTCATCATGATCATTTTTTAGAACATTTGCATCAATTCAGAAAAAGAAATAAAAAGACAACAGAAAAAAGTCATACATACTGTACCCCTTACCCCTCCCTTTCATTGACCACTAGCATTTCAATCTAAATTTATTTTAACATTTGTTCCCCCTATTATTTATTTTTATTCCATATGTTTTACTTGTCTGTTGATAAGGTAGATAAAAGAAGCATCAGACACAAGGTTTTCACAATCACAAAGTCACTTTGTGAAAGCTATATCATCATACAATCATCTTCAAGAAACATGGCTACTGGAACACAAGCTGGAAGAATTTTGAGTCACTTGATAAATGAAACCTAAATTGCTTTGAAGAGAGTTGTTAGAAATATGGATGCTAATGGTACCTCCCATGAGGCCTTAGAAGGAAATGATGGATATGTTATTGGGATCTTGAGGAAAGGTGATCCATGTTATAAAGGAGAGAACTTGACATAATTGTGTTCTGATGTTGGGTAGAAGGCAGAACTTGAAAATGATGAACTTGGATATTTAGCTGAGGAAATTTCCAAGCTAAGTGTGGAAGGTACCACCTGATTTCTCCTTGCAGTGTATAATAAAATGCAAGAGGAAAGGGATAAGCTGAAAATTAAATTCATAAGCACAAAGGAAACAGTGGTTGATGAATTTGAAAATTCTCAGCCTAGCCAGATAGTGTGCTCTGAGACTAAGGCCAGAAGCAGCTCTGTCAGGGACCTTCCTGAGCTTTGGGGGAGTAACTCCCCAGTGGATTAGGCTCCATGTGAGGGTTTAACTGAACAACCATTTGCTAGAGAGGGTATGTCTGAACATGATTCAGTCAGCTGTTTCAGTGGAAGTCAAGATTGGAAATACAGTAATCCAGGAAGGATCTGTGGAAAGTTCTGCTGTTTGATGGTTTGGACCTGCTTGAATTACACACAAAGCTGACAAGGTTTTTGCAAAATTTGTATGAGCAGAACCACTGCTAGTCTGGACTGAAAGGGACAAAAAGGGATGAAATGAAAGAGCAGAACCATGAAAGCCAAGGTCTGGACTGAAGAGATCTACTCAGACCAAGAGAGCAGGTTCATCCATGTATAAAGGAAAGGCAGGTTCCACCACTCTGCTTGGAGGGAAAAGCCCATCTGCCCCTGTGCTTGAGGGGGTGGGCCTTGTGCCCCATTGTTCAGGAGAGTCTGCAACCCCAATGCTTGGAAATAATGGGGCCTGACCCCAAATGTTCACAGAGAGTCTGGCCACTATCCCAATTCTCGGAAAGGGTGGGGGCTATACCCTAGTGTTTGGGGAGAGACCGCCTGCTGTGTAAGTGCTTGGAAGGGGTGGAACTGCCTTTCTATCAGGCCTGGAGGATGAAGAATCAAGCTACAGATAGCTCTCAGACCTGCTGAGTTTCAAATTTGTTTGGGATCCATGATTCCTATATTCCTTCCAGTTTCTCCCTTCTGGAATGGGAATACTTATCCTATGCCTGTCCCACCATTGTATTTTTTTAAATTAATTTTCTTATGTTGAACCATCCTTGCATACCTGGGATGAATCCTACTTGGTCATGATGTATAATTCTTTTAATGTGTTGCTGGATTTGATTTGCTAGAATTTTCTTGAGGATTTTTGCATCTATATTCATTAGAGAGATTGCTCCGTAGTTTTCTTTTTTTGTAATATCTTTGCCTGGTTTTGGTATGAGGGTGATGTTGGCTTCATAGAATGAATTAGGTAACTTTCCCTCCACTTCAGTTTTTTTGAAGAGTTTGAGCAGGGTTGGTACTAATTCTTTCTGGAACGTTTGGTAGAATTCACATGTGAAGCCATCTGGTCCTGGACTTTTCTTTTTGGGAAGCTTTTTTTTTTTTTTTTTTTAATTTTATTAATTAAAAAAAATTGCAAGAAACAAACATTCCCAACACATACACTCAGCAATTCACAATATCATCACATAGTTGCATATTCATCATCATGATCACTTCCCAGAACATTAGCATCAATTCAGGAAAAGAAATAGAAAGACAACAGAAAAATATAACAAACAGAAAAAAAAAATTTTACAGGTCATACCCCTTACTGTTCCCTTTCATCAATCACTAGCATTTCAAACTAAATCTATTTTAACATTTGTTCCCCCTATTATTTATTTTTATTCCATATGTTCCTCTCATCTGTTAACAAGGTAGATAAAAGGAGCATCAGACACAAGGTTTTCACAATCACACAGTCACATTGTGAAAGCTATATCATTATACAATCATCACCAAGAAACATGGCTACTGGAACACAGCTCTACATTTTCAGTCAATTCCCTCCAGCCTCTCCATTACATCTTGGATAACAAGGTGATATCTACTTAATGCATAAGAATAACCTCCAGGATAACCTCTCGACTCTGTTTGGAATCTCTCAGCCATTGACACTTTCTCTCATTTCACTCTTCCCTCTTTTGGTGGAGAAGGTTTTCTCAATCCCTTGATGCTGGGTCTCAGCTCATTCTAGAGTTTTTCTCAATCCCTTGATGCTGAATCTCAGCTCATTCTGGGATTTCTGTCCCACGCTGCCAGGAAGATCCACACCCCTGGTAGTCATGTCCCACGTAGACAGGGGGAGGGTGGTGAGTCTGCTTGCTGTGTTGGCTGGAGAGAGAGGCCACATCTGAGCAACAAAAGAGGTTCTCTTGGGGGTGACTCTTAGGCTTAATTTTAAGTAGGCTTGACCTATCTCCTGTGGGGTTAAGTTTCATATGAACAAACCCCAAAACTGGGGGCTCAGCCTACAGCTTTGGTTGTCCACACTGCTTGTGAGAATATCAAGAATTCAATTGGGAAAGTTGAGTTTTCCCTCGTTCTCACCATTCCCCGAAGGGGACTTTGCAAATACTTTTCCACTCACTGATCAAATCACTCTGGGATTCATCAGGGCATCACCTGGACAAACCAACAAAATCTCATGTCCTATACAAAGTTCCATGTACTTAAGGTGTTCAACCAACTATCTACATAAGTTATATTAGGAGATGCACTAGTCAAAGTATAGATTTGTACCAAATAAACATTTTTTGCTTTAGTCTCACACGTTAGTGAAATTTTAAAATATTAAGTACCATCTATCTTCAGCACACTGCAGTAATGACATTCTTTTGTTCTTCCTCATGCAAAAGCATTTTTTAAATTTGTACATCTAGTCAATATCATTATATACTCTAGGCATTCCTAGATTACACCATCTCAATCTTTATTGTCTATCTTTCTTTGTGATTTCATTTATGCCCCAGCCCTCCTCCCTCTATCATTCTATGTTTTAACATAATTGTATTACAGTTAGGTAATATTGTGCTATCCATTTCTGAGTTTTTATATTCAGTCCTGTTGCACAATCTGTATCCCTTCAGCTCCAATTACCCAATATTTTACCCTATTTCTATCTCCTGATGGTCTCTTACCAAGGAAATATTACAAGTTTATTCACTAATGTCAGTTCATATCAGTGAGACCATACAGTATTTGTCCTTTTGTTTCTGGCTAATCATACTCAGCATAATGTCCTTAAGGTCCATTCATGTTGTTACATACTTCATAGCTTTATTCTGTCTTACAGCTCCATAATATTCCAACTTATGTAAATGTCACAGTTTGTTTAGTCAACTGTCTGTTGATGGACATTTTGGCTGTTTCCATCTCTTGGTAATTGTTAATAATGCTGCTATAAACATTGGTGTGTAAATGTCCATTTGTGTCTTTGGCCTCGTGTCCTTTGAGTAGAGACAGCATATAGATGGGTCCTGTTTTTTAATCCATTCTGCCAGACTATGTCTTTTGATTGGAGAGTTTAATCCATTAACATTCAGTGTTATTACTGCATGAGTAGTACTTTCTTCTACTATTTTGCCTTCTGGATTTTATATGTCATATCTAATTTTCCTTCTTTTTACCTTTACTCATAGTCTTCCTTTCTACACTCTTCTCCACACCTCTCTCTTCTGTCTTCGTATCTGTCTCTAGTGCTCCCTTTAGTATTTCTTGCAGAGCTGGTCTCTTGGTCACAAATTCTCTCAGTGATTTTTTGTCTGAAAATGTTTTAATTTTTCCCTCATTTTTGAAGGACAATTTTGCTGGATATAGAATTCTTGCTTGGCAGTTTTTCTCTTTTAATGACTTAAATATATTATCCTACTGTCTTCTTGCCTCCATGGTTTCTGCTGAGAGATCTGCGCATAGTCTTATTGGGCTTCCCTTGTATGTGATGGATTGCTTTTCTCTTGCTGTTTTCAAGATCCTCTCTTTCTCTTTGACCTCTGACATTCTGATTATTAAATGTCTTGGATTATGTCTATTTGGATCTATTCTCTTTGGGGTACGCTACACTTCTTGGATCTGTAATTTTAAGTCTTTCATAAGAGTTGGAAAATTTTCAGTGATAATTTCCTCCATTAGTTTTTCTCCTCCTTTTCCCTTCTCTTCTTCTGGGACACCCACAACACATATATTCATGCGCTTCATATTGTCTTTCAATTGAGTCCCTGCTCATATTTTTCCATTTTTTTCCTATAGTTTCTGTTTCTTGTCGGATTTCAGATGTTGTCCTCCAGTTCAGAAATCCTATGTTCTGTCTCTCGAAATCTACCATTGTAGGTTTCCATTGTTTTTTTCATCTCTTCTACTGTGTCTTTCATTCCCATAAGTTCTGTGATTTGTTTTTTCAGACTTTCAGTTTCTTCTTTTTTGTTCTTTCCTTGCCTTCTTTATATCCTCCCTCAATTCATTGATTTGGTTTTTGATGAGGTTTTCCATGTCTGTTCGTACATTCTGAATTAATTGTTTCAGCTCCTGTATGTCATTTGAATTGTTGGTTTGTTCCTTTGACTGGGCCATATCTTCAATTTTTCTGGTGTGATTTGTTATTTTTTGCTGGCATCTAGGCATTTAATTACCTTAATTAGTTTATTCTGGAGATTACTTTCACTTCTTTTATCTAGGATTTTCTTGTGGATGAATTTGTTGTCTATCTGTTCTTTAACATTCTGTTTAGCTTAAGTTTTGTTTAACAGAGGAGAATTTTTCAGTTCTTGTTTTCTTGTTTCTTGCCCTGCTTGTGTGGTGCCTTTCCCCACACACACTTAGGAGTGTCTACTTAGATATTATAGACCCCAGCCAGATTTTCCCAGACCGAACTGGCCTCCTATCAGGAAGAAAGTGTCACCTGCGTCGGTTTTCCCTGAGGGTGAGACCCAGCAGGTTGAAAGACTTCCCTGTGAAGTCTCTGGACTCTGTTTTTCTTATCCTGCCCAGTATGTGGCGCTTGTCTGACTGCAGGTCCCACCAGCATAAGATGATGCGGTACCTTTAACTTTGGCAGACTCTCCCTGCTGGGGGCGTGGTGGAGACAGAGGAAAGGTTGTAGGCTGGTTTTAATGGCTTCAAATTACCAAGCCCTGGTGTCTGAATTCCTTGATGGAGGGATTCCACCTGGGTGGGGCTTCACCCCTCCCCTGGGGAAGGCACAAGCTCCAGATAAGCCCCCAAAAGAGCTCACTTCTGCCTATACCTGGGGCAGTTGCAGCCTGAAAAGTCCTGCCGCTGTATCTAGAGGCAGTCAGTCCTTTGTAGATACACAGCCACAAAACCCTCCGTTTCCTTTGTTTTTTTCCCCCCTTTTTCTGTCAGTCCTGCCCCCTTGGCACCAGGGCAAAAATGAGCAACCTCCACTTTGATCAGGTTCACCTAAGCTGGGGGCCTATTTTTAGTAGTCAGAATTTGTTAATTAGTTCCACAGTTGGCGTTTGATGGTGCCCAGTCCCTGCTGCTGGTAAAGTCCTTTCCTTTCCCCTCTGGGAAGCAGCCTGTTGGGGAGGGACGCTGGCCCCTGCAGCTTTGGGAACTCACGGTTCTGGGGGGTGCTAGCAGCCGGTCCAGCTGGTCCAGACTGGTGTACGCTGTGTGTCTGGTCACTGTCGTGGCTCCGGGAGCTGTTCTGTACTGTTTCCAGTCATCTAGTAGTTGTTCTGGAGGACGAACTAAAATGCGCACGTTGTTAAGCCGCCATCTTAACCCGGAAGCCTTGGGAAGCTTTTTAATGACTGATTGAATTTCTTTACTTGTGATTGGTTTGTTGAGGTCATCTATTTCTTCTTGAGTCAAAGTTGGTTGTTCATGCCTTTCTAGGAAGTTGTCCATTTCATCTACATTGTTGTATTTATTAGCATAAAGTTGTTCATAGTATCCTGTTATTACCTCCTTTATTTCTGTGGGGTCAGTGGTTATGTCTCCTCTTCGATTTCTGATGTTATTTATTTGCGTCCTCTCTCTTCTTCTTTTTGTCAATCTTGCTAAGGGCCCATCAATCTTACTGATTTTCTCATAGAACCAACTTCTGGTTTTATTGATTTTTCTCAATTGTTTTCATGTTCTCAATTTCATTTATTTGTGCTCTAATCTTTGTTATTTCTTTCCTTTTGCTTGCTTTGGGGTTAGTTTGCTATTCTTTCTCCAGTTCTTCCAAGTGGACAGTTAATTCCCAAATTTTTGCCCTTCTTTTTTGATATAGGCATTTAGAGCAATAAATTTCCCTCTTAGCACTGCCTTTGCTGCATCCCATAAGTTTTCATATTCATGAAAACTTCATATTCATTTTTATTCATTCACCTCGAGATATTTACTGATTTCTCTTGTAATTTCTTCCTTGACCCACTGGTTGTTTAAGAGTGTGTTGTTGAGCCTCCACGTATTTGTGAATTTTCTGGTGCTTTGCCTATTATTGATTTCCAACTTCATTCCTTTATGATCTAAGAAAGTGTTGTGTATGATTTCAATGTTTTTAAATTTGTTGAGACTTGCTTTGTGACGTAGCATATGGTCTGTCTTTGAGAATGATCCATGAGCACTTGAGAAAAAGCTGTATCCTGCTGTTGTGGAGTGTAATGTCCTATAAATGTCTATTAAGTCTAGCTCATTATTGTAATATTCAAATTCTCTGTTTCTTTATTGATCCTCTGTCTAGATGTTCTGTCCATTGATGAGAGTGGGGAATTGAAGTCTCCAACTGGTAGATGTGTCTATTTCCCTTTTCAGTGTTTGCAGTGTTTGCCTTATGTATTTTGGGGCATTCTGATTCGGTGCATAAATATTTATGATTGTTGTGTCTTCTTGTTGAATTGTTCCTTTTATTAGTACATAGTATCCTTCTTTGTCTCTTTTAACTGTTTTACATTTGAAGTCTAATTTGTTGGATATTAGTATAGCTACTCCTGCTCTTTTCTGGTTGTTATTTGCATGGAATATCTTTTCCCAACCTTTCACTTTCAACCTATGTTTATCTTTGAGTCTAAGATGTGTTTCCTGTAGACAGCATATAGAAGGATCCTGTTTTTTAATCCATTCTGCCAGTCTGTGTCTTTTGATTGGGGAGTTCAATCCATTAACATTTAGTGTTATTACTATATGGGTAGTCCTTTCTTCTACCATTTTGCCTTCTGGATTTTATATGTCATATCTAATTTTCCTTCGTTCTACACTCGTCTCCACATCTCTCTCTTCTGTCTTTTCGTATCTGTCTCTAGTGTTCCCTTTAGTATTTCTTGCAGAGCTGGTCTTTTGGTCACAAATTCTCTCAATGATTTTTTGTCTGAAAATGTTTTAATTTCTCCCTCAGTTTTGAAGGACAATTTTCCTGGATATAGAATTCTTGGTTGGCAGTTTTTTGCTTTTAGTAATTTAAATATATCATCCCACTGTCTTCTCGCCTCCATGGTTTCTGCTGAGAAATCTACACATAGTCTTATTGGGTTTCCCTTGTATGTGATGGATTGCTTTTCTCTTGCTGCTTTCAAGATCCTTTCTTTCTCTTTGACCGCTGACATTGTGACTAGTAAGTGTCTTCGAAAACGTCTATTTGGATCTATTCTCTTTGGGGTGCATTGCACTTCTTGCATCTGTAATTTTAGGTCTTTCATAAGAGTTGGGAATTTTTCAGTGATAATTTCTTCCATTAGTTTTTCTCCTCCTTTTCCCTTCTCTTCTCCTTCTGGGACCCCCACAACATGTATGTTTGTGCGCTTCATATTATCATTCAATTCCCTGAGTCCCTGCTCATATTTTTCCATTTTTTTCCCTATAGTTTCTGTTTCTCGTCAGATTTCAGATGTTCCATCCTCCAATTCACTAATCCTAACCTCTCTTAAAATCTACCCTTGTAGGTTTCTGTTGTTTTTTTTTCATCTCTTCTACTGTACCTTCTTTCATTCCCATAAGTTCTGTGATTTGTTTTTTCAAACTTTCCATTTCCTCTTTTTGTTCATTCCTTGCCTTCTTCATATCCTCCCTCAATTCATTGATTTGGTTTTTGATGAGGTTTTCCATGTCTGTCTGTATATTCTGAATTAATGTTTCAGCTCCTATATCTCATTTGAACTATTGGTTTGTTCCTTTGACTGGGCCGTATCTTCAATCTTCCTGTTGTGATTTGTTATTTTTTGCTGACGTCTAAACATTTAATTACCTTAATTAGTTTATTCTGGAGATTGCTTTCGCTTATCTTACCTAGGGTTTTCTTGCTAGATGAGTTTGTTGTCTATCTGTTTTTTGACCTTCAGTTCAGCTTTTTCTGGGCCTCTAGCTTAGGTTTTGTTTAACAGAGGATAATTTTTCAGTTCTTGTTTTCTTGTTTCTTGCCCTGCTTGTAAGGTGCCTTTTACCTCCCCCCCACCATTGTATTTTATGCCTGTGGGTCGCACCAGCAAAAGATGTTGGGGCACTTTTAACTTTGGAAGACTCTCCCTGCTGGGGGCATGGTGGAGATGGAGGAGAGTTTGTAGGCTGGTTTTAATAGCTTCAAATTGCCAAACCCTGGAGTCTGAATTCCTTGAGAGACGGATTCCACCAGAGATGGGCTTCGGGAGACAGCCCTGAAAGCAGCCTGTTTCTGCCTATGTCTGGGGCAGTTGCAGCCCGAGAAGTCTGGCCGCTGAATCCAGAGGCTGCCAAGTTTCCGTAGAAACACAGCCACTAAAACCTCCGCTTCCTCCCCTTTCCTCTTTTTATGTGAGCCCAATGAGCGAACTCCGCCTTGACCAGGTTTAGAGTCTCTTTCCTTTCCCTCTGGGAAGTCGCCTGTGGGGAAGGGGCATCGGGTGCCAGCCGCCGTGGCTTGGGAAACTCACGGTTTTGGGGAGGCTTGCAACCGGTCCAGCTGGTCCAGACTGGGGTATGCTGTGTGTCTGGTCACTGACATGGCTTTGGGAGCTGTTCTGTACTGTTTCTGGTTATTTAGTAGTTGTTCTGGAGGACGAACTAAAACGCACACATACTCCACCATTGTGTTTTAGAAGCAGATAACTTGTTTTCTAGTTTTCAGGCGTCCATCAAACAGAGGAATTTTACCCCAGCATGGTGGGCCACACCTGTAACTGATTTTGATGAGACTTTTTATTTAGAATTGTTACAGAAATGAGTTAAGGCTTTTAGGATGTTGTGATGGAATGACAGTCTTTTGCATGTGGAAGAAAATGTCTTTTGGGGATCTAAAGGGTAGACTGTTGGGGATCGGATCATGTCCCCCCCATAAAAACATGTTCAGGTTTTTAAAACACCAACCGCTGATGTGGGTGTGAACCCATTTGTAAAATAGGACCTTTGAAGATGTTATTAGTTAAGATGTGCCCAAACTGAGTAAAGGTAGGCCTTAATCCAGTATAACTGACGTTCTTACAGCCAAAGGAATTTAGGCCCAGAGAGAAACCACAGGGGGCAGCCAGAAGCCTGAAGTCAGTGGAACCCAGAATAGAAAGACAATGACATTACCATGTGCAGTGTCATGTGACAGAAAAGCCAAGGAGCCCCAAAGGTTGCCAGCTAGCCAGAAGATGCCAGAAATCTCATCTAGTTAATGTATTCAGCAGAAAGTTAGGATTTAGGGACGATTTCAGATCATCCAGATCTGGATATAGCATGTTGTGGTCTGGGGCCCCATAAACTAAAAAAGTTAAATGTCCCCACTTCTGTTAATTACTTAGAGAAAGAAGAGGATCATTATAGTAAAAAATTCGCTTTAGAAAATTGGGAAGCACTGGGGTCCAGGGCTAATAAAATTTTGCTGGGCAAAATTGGGTGAATCCATGCCCTTTCTCTGCTTTCTGGGAGAATTTCCCTTATCCATTGTCCTTTGTGGCCTCTGGCCCTCTCCTTTGAGGGATTCCTGATGATCTTTTTTCATCCTGGCCATGCCTGATTATACATCAAGGAGATTAGCAAAGAAGGTGCTCCTTAAAAGGCTGTGAACAATCTAAATATTCAACATTAGGGAACTTGGTAAATGTGGTATATCCATATAGCGGATTGCTAATAGCTGTTAAACAGAATGAGGGAGATCCAGATGTATTACTATGGAATGAACTTCAAGATATAAGTGAAAAAGGATGAGTTAATGGAAGGCGAATGTGTAAGGAAGGTAAAAAAAAAAAAAGAAAAAGGATATGTATGTGTGTGTTACATATGCATAGAAAATATTTGGAAGTATATATTAGAAACTGAATGATGATTTGGGGAGGGGACCACAAAATCAGAGGTAGGAGGGATATTTTTCACTTTATACCCATTTATTGTAGATGAATTTTTTTTTATCATGTGTGCATATTTCTGTTTTAATTTATATGCTTCTTGATAGTTTTTTTACTAGGAAGAGGAGGAAGAAAAAATGTCAAATGATTTATGATTCATAAGAAATGTTTACCATTTAAGTGCCTTTCAGAGACCCTCCAGAAGATGGAAATAGGACCTTTGGTATTTTCGTTTTCCAGTGGGTGGAAAGTTAAACCTTTGGCTATCCAAATATATACTGCAAGACTACTGGTTCTTCTTTATCCTGTTTAGCAGCAGCATAAGATTCATATTCCTTTTTCCTCTACAGTGGAAATTTTGCTTAGCCGACAAAAGAAAGCTGAACTTCTGAAGAAGATGACTGATGTGGCTGTTCGAATGTCAGAGGAGCAATTGGTTGAGCTCAGAGCCGATATCAAAGTAAAACTTCCTTCTCCTTTTCTGCTTTTCTTCTTTCTCTGGCAGACTAAAGTAACAGATCTCCATAATTCATGGCCATGTCTAATGTATTGAACTCATTATCTTCCCTTGAAAACCTGGCCCTCTTCCAAATTCCCTTTCTCTATAAATGGCGCTGTCATCTATCTAGTTGTCCAAGCTGGAAATCTTAGGAAATTTCTCCTTTTTCCACCTTAAATGTATCAGCAGACCCTGTCCATTTGATTTCCTAATAAATCTCAGATCTCACCTTTTCTATTCATCTCCACCACCTCCATCATGGTCAATCTACTGTAATCTCTTACTTGAACTTCTGTGATAGCTTCTTAAGTGATTCTATCCATCCTCTTTGCCACTGCCCCACCCTCTGCACTCCTCCATATCTGTTTGTCACACTACATTGACCTGCCTAAAACTTCCTGTTGCTTTTAGGATAAAGATTATAATCCTTAACATGACTTGTAGGGCTCTGCATGGTCTGACCCTAAATAACCACAGTCCGTATTTCATACCATGCCCCCCTTGTTCTCTGTTCTCCAGCCATACTGGCTTTTCTTTTCCACAGAGAGATTCTGTTCCCTGTTGATGGAAAGCCACTGCACATGTTTTTCCTTCTGTCCAGAAACTCTACCCTCCCTCCTCCCCCCAGCATACCTAGTCACCCATGACCAACTCATTCCTTCCTGACTTCCCTATCATATCCCCCATTCTGTGCTTTCACAGCATAGTTATAATTTGTGTGTTTGATTATTTGACCTATCTCTGTCTGAACCACTAGATTGTGAACTTTACAATGGCAAGAACTGCTATATCCACAGTATAGCAGAATGACTTGGCACAGTATACCAGGTGTTCATTAAATAATGGTTGGTCAATTCTGATTTCCTAAAGAAAAGTTAGCAATTTGAGATGTTGGTTATATTTTAAATATTTATAAAGATTACTTGGATACAACACTCATGCTTTTAAATTCTTATATAGAGAGGGGTGTTACTAAGACTAAGCATGGAAACCCAAGAGAGGTTGGGGTATTCATGGATAGTTGTGGACACTGGCATTCTGAATAAAAGGGGGAACTGACCTTCTGTACCTTTGAGCCTTTAACCACTGCTCTTTCTGACTATGTAAGATTTATTGCCATATTTGAGAGGAATACTTGTGGGCAGCGGCTATACAATAAAAATTTGTAAAATAAAATCATACGTGGGAGGTCATCTAGGACCTACAAGTATCCTTGTTATCATTCTGACCCAGTCTTTTGCACAAACCTATGTAGTATTACTATTCTCTCACTCCTTCCTCTTAGACTATGAAGTTGGAATGAAATAGCCCAACAATGCAAATTTTAAGTTGCCATTTTCTGATTAGCTAAAACTATATTAATAAATTTTATGGGAAGTCTTCCACACATTGACACCAGTCCATCTCATTCAACTATTGGGGAGAAGTCGGAAACCCCTTTGGAATCAGATTCTGTTTCTCATAGGCTTCATCTGTTCTCTTCCCACGTGGCTGAAAAGCTGCTAGAAATATTTCTGCAGGCTGACTAAGGATCTGTTTCCACATTTTCAGTATACTGAAGCGGGTGCTGTGCAATTTAAATGTCTTATTTCCAGATCATTTTATTTCTGTCATTCCTGTTGTGTATTTGGCTCAACAAATCTTAGAATTTGTTTCAGAATTCATCTCAGACTGATAATACATGTCTCAGGGCTTTGTTACAAGGGGTTCATATGGTTTCTTAAGCTACAGTATACTCTAAATCTTTAGAGCTTGAAGGCTCAAAGGTAATTTTTATCTCTCCTTTCCCTTTCACTGCTTCAAGATGCATCCTAAGGATTCTGCTGTATTTGATACTGCTCCTTGAAAGTCCAAAGTGAAATTAGACTACTCCCAGTTAAGAAGACTGCTTGAGGAGTTAATTTCTTCTAAATTATATCTAGCCTTTAGTGTTTTTTTGTCAACTCTTCTTTATCTGAAAAAATTCCAGGCTTTCTTAGACGTTGTCTGGTGAAATAGACCCCCAGAAGTACTTTTTCCTGATGTGTTTCTGGTCCCACAATTTCTATAGTGTAGCTAATTTTGACCCAAGAGATTGGTTGCTTCTCAGCTCAGGCTGCTTAATAGGATTAAAATTACTTGTAGCATAAACTCTTCTCATTTGCAAAGTTGACTTTTCACATGGATGATTTTCCATTTTAAAAAATCGTTCCTATTACAGGCACTAACAAAACCTAGTTTGTAAGGAGATGAAGTGAATTTCCTAAGGAAGTTTCTATTCAAGAACATCAACCCTCTAGATCTAAATGAGACTGTCATTGTAACTGACTGTTTACCTACTTAGAGTTTTTGCTGCCTCTGCTTCCCTCTAAAATGAGACAATGTAGAGAATAGTGAACAGTAGAAAGATGGCCCTCTACTATAATTTTTTCTTTCTTTTCCATTCTCTGCCGTTTCTCTTGATAATACCTTATGGGTTGCAACCTTCATGCAGCATTTCATAAAGCTCCCAAATAGACCCATCTTAGAGCTCTTAAGAAAATGAGTAATTTGATGGATTTCTCAGCATTGGTAACACAATGGCCATTTAGTGAATTTTGAAGCAATAAAAAGAAGACTATTGAAAATCATTGGTTTAATCTGTATAGAGCAAGCTTTAGATTCCATGTATAATGTTTACCTAACCTGGGGATTTTCTTTGCCCTTTCTCCAGCACTTTGTTAGTGAACGTAAATATGATGAGGATCTGGGACGAGTAGCCCGCTTCACCTGTGATGTAGAGACTCTAAAGAAGAGCATTGATGCTTTTGGACAAGGTGAGGTGGTGGGAGAGTCTGTGTACTGGAAGATGGTGATGAGAAGACCATCCTCTACTAATTAGAGGCTGAAGTGCTGATTGGCTTCTCCACTGATTCTTCTTCAGTGCCTCTTATGTTTTGTTCATTTGTTTTTATGAACAGTAGCCCTGGGATGCTTCGGAGGTCAGTGACTATAGATGCTTTGAGCTCTGAGGATGAGATTTTTTCCAGGGGCCTAAAAATGAAATATTACTTTTTTGTTATTTTCTGCTGAGTTGAGAGGTAATAATTTATAGTGTACAGAGCATGGGGCTCTGGAGTCAGACCAAGTTTGAATCCTTGACTCTGCACTTAACCTCTTAGAATCTCATTTTATTTCTCTCCAAAATAGAAATAACAATACCTGCTTTGCCTGGCACATAAAAGGCACTTAAATAGTACCATTACAGGCTGGGTGAGGGGGTACCTCTAAACTGATAGTTTGTAGTGACACAGCAGCCAAGCCCTGAGCTCACTCAGCTCCTTTGATCATCCTCTCTCAATATATAAGTTAAATATGGAGCCTAAGGCAGTTATTGTGAGCTCATCATTAGTCCAGACTTAAAGCCAAGAGAAAAAATCTGGGGGATAGTTTTAAACCACTAAATTATGATGAAATTTTAATTGCAAATACTAATATTTTCCCATTAGATTGACATTTTGAATTTGAGATTTTTTTTTGGCAGAAAGAAACTTGCAAAGATATGCATTTGCTTTAAAGACCACTTTTGTATATACTTAACTAAACTTGATTATTCCTTGCAGTCTTGCAGATTTAAAAAAAAATGATTTAGAGTAGTGTTCATTTATTTACCTTTTTCTTTCTTTGCAAAATCTTCACTTTAGAATTTTCCTTGCATGGGAAACTGAACATATGGCCCATACTATTGTTCCCAGGCTTAGTCAGCTGCAAGAGCTGTAGTCAGAAGTTTAGATAGTAGGAGATGCCAAGATGTCATTAGTCAGTTAGAGAGATAGGTAGCTTTTATCTCAAAACTGTTTTCCTGTTCTTAGAATTCCTTTACAAAGCAGTGAGGATTTGGAGGGAGAGGAGGAGGAAGGCAAAGGGAAGTTTTCCTTCCTGTTGCTTCTCTTTTAGGCTTTTCTTTATGACAGCTGTAGCAGACAATTCTTTATCTTAAATTGCTCATTGTGAAATGGAGAAAGAGGAAAAGCCTTACCCATTATGTTCTTCAATCATTTGACCACATATTCCTCAAATTTCTTTTTCAGTGTCCCATCCAAAGAACAGCTATTCAACGAGATCCCGTTGTAGCTCAGTTACAGCGACATCCTTGAATAGCCCAAGTGATGCCTCTGCTGCTTCCTCTTCCATCTGTGCCTCTGCTCCCAGCCTTATAAGTACTACTAAGAAAAACTCTGCCCCAGGGGAGACTCCTGCAGCCATAGCCAACTCCAGTGGCCGGCCCTATCAGCCTCATCGGGAGGTAACCTACTTCCACACTGAGCAAGTTAGAAAGAAAAGCCACCAGATTGTCAAAATTTAAATGCTGATAGTCCAGCATATTACCTGCCTTTCTTTGCTTCCTTTCCACACCTATTTTGAATCCCTCCAGCTTCAGTTAGTTCTTGAAAAAGCATTTGGTATATATGTTCCAAACCACCAGCCAGTTCAGGTTTCCTGTTGCCAAGAGCTGCTGGCTTTCTTATGTTGGCAGTGATCCTAGCTGTTTTAGGTAGTTTTGCTTGGTAATTAGTCACACTGGGAGTCATGCACCCATCTCAAGGTAGACAAGCACAAGTGGCAGGTTCACCAGAGTGCATCCAAAAGCAGCAACTCCCTAAAAGCACCGGGTGGAATATATCAGGAAGAGAGAAGGAGAAAGAGTGAACCTAGTGGGGGTGGCTGGCAAACACTAGAAAGTTGAAGACTAATCCATTGTCTCTGTTTTGAAGAAGACACTATAGTTTTTCATGGCAATGCTGTTAGGAACTCTGCAGAACTCTGCAGACCTGGTTTAACATTGGAATTGGGGAACAAATGTAGAATCCCTTATCATAAGCTTTCTGGGTTGTAATGTGAAAGGTGTACTAAATAGCATGATTTAATCTAAGGCTTATGATATATAGCAAAGCAGATCATAATGGTGTTTATTTTATTATTCCAAATGTGAATTTTATTATTACAAATGGCTTATGATCTGCAAAGTTCAGACACTTACCCCAATTGAGGGCTTGAATGTATGTTTTCTTTGTTCTTTCTTCCTCATTTGCTTTCCTGTACCCAGTCTTAAAAAAAATTAAAAAGGTGCACTCCTCTTCAGTGGAGGCAAGCCTAGGGGCAAAGTTGGGAAAAGATTAGTGAAAGATCTATTAATTTTGATATAGTGGGTAGGTTAAACTGGTTGGCAGAATTCTATCTGTGAGTCTTGACAGATGACTAAGTCCCAAGCATGGGATACAACAATAATGTTTTCAGAATACTCTGTTAAGCCGACCTATAACAAACAGGGTACCATGATGCCAGAGTGCTCTGAACATTATATTCTTTTATCCTTAGGTATTGCTGGGGAACAGACGAGGAGGACAAGGCTACAAGCCACAAGTTCAAAAGTCCAACGACCCCATGAACCAAGGGCGACATGACAGTGGGGGTCATTACAGAAATAGTTCATGGTATTCATCTAGTTCCAGGTATCAGAGTGCTCCACTCCAGGCACCAGGAAACACAAGTGAACAGGGCCAGGCTCACCCTGCAGGGACCACTGGAACTGGAGCCAGCATGGAGCCTAGCCAGGCCAAGCCTTCATTCAAAAAGGGGCTCCCCCAGCGCAAACCCAGGACCGTTCAGCCTGAAGCTGTGAACTCTTGAGGAAAATTCCAGTTGGCTCCTCTCTTCTATCCCACACAATTCAACTTAATAACTGGACTTTAGGAAACTCATAGTTAGATTTAATAACAAAAAGAAGTTTATGCATATCACTTTTTGTGCCATTCTAAATATTTTTGGTCTTCTCTCCTCATTTCTTCCTTACCCCTTTTAAAGGGAAAGCTGTCTTTTCTCTGACCTTTCCCAATGATATGGATTGATTCTGATTGGCCATTTCCACCAGGAATCAGAGATAACTGTTGCCAGGTTTCCCAAGAATAAACAATGCTCTTTCCAGTGCATCAGGCCTTTCAGTTACCCAAAGAGGCCTTACTGAGCAACCGCCCACAATTTAGGCTCTCTCAGGAGGAGGTGGGTCAGAGCTACCCTTTTGCCTTTTCTGTCTAGGCAGAAACCACAAATGCCTGCCAGGTTCACTCCAAACAGTGTAATTAGGAAAAGCAGTAAGGGGACTATGCTCTCGATTGGCCAGAGAAGGGAAATTGTAATTGGTGAGAAAGAGAGAACTCGAAACATTTGAGAATCTGCCTCTACTCCCAAAATGTGCCTAAGATTTGACACTCAAATCAGGGTTTCAGTCTCCTGCTTGGCACCATAACTTAACCTGCAGTTTCTTCAAAATGCCCAAAGCCTTGTTTCCTACAACCTTAGACTGCAAACCAGAGAAGTCTATGGAAGGTAGCATTTAGTTAAAGGGGAAAAACAAGAGAGATTTTTCTGTTTCAATATTGGGAGTTTTTTTTCTCTTCCCTCTTCCCTGAATCCTGTTCTTATCCTGAACTAAATTTATAGCAGTATAATTAGTGTTATTCTAAGGCATTACCCATCGAAAAATTGCTGCAGTCAGTCTTTATAGTTGAATAAATAAAAACACTACATAAATATTCCCACATTTGTTTCATGGCAGCAAGTGATTTCATGTCATTATCTGTTTTTCTTTGGGTCTCATGGTAGAAGTCACTTGGACAGCTTATTTCTGGGCTTAAATGAGGGTGTCTGATTCCCAAGTCATTTGTCCACTGGTTAGTGTCAAAACCAAATTAAAATGTGAAAGACAAAGATGAGCAAATGCAGCTCACTGTTCCTTGTGAGGAAGGATTTGTAGGATAGGGAATGGTGACTTTCCAAAGGAGAGCTTACCAATTTAGAAAAACCACAGCTGCCAGCAGCTCTCCCAGGCAACCAAAGGTTATATGGACACTCCTTTCCCCTACTCCCTGTCCCTTGACAGGAATGGTGAATGTAACAGTATAATTGAGCATCTATATGTAGCAGGTGGCACTGGTGCCAGACCCTTCCACCCCACACCCGCCTCCAGCATCTATGATTTAATAACAGCAGAGCTTTTTCTTTCTCCATCATGTGTTTTCCTAAGTCTGAAGCCCAGACTGTAAGTGGCAGCCGTGCAGAACTTAGCTGCCTCGGGGCTTCCCCTGGCTCTTTGAAGCTGAGCTGCCAGGTTCAGGTTGACTGAACAGATTGAGTGTGTGTGTGCACATGTGTGACTTGCAGTAAAGAAAACACTAGTTAAGGAATACTAGGAAGCCATTTTCCAAGGGGCTGATAACCTCATTTTGGGGAATTTGCCCAATACCACCATCTGTCTGCTGGGTGCCAGGGAACAGCTTTACCTATACTTTGTAGGAAATCCAGAGATAGAAATGACCTTAAAGGATGTGGTCTCTCTCTATAACCAGGCAAGACATGTTTATCTAAACCTCCTTGAAGTTGGAATTAAAATCCCCTTATAGAAAAATATTTGAAGATTTTTTGCTATGGCTATAAAGTGTTTGAAAATTCTGAACTTTTTTTTTTTTACAAGCATAGTGTTTAAAATATAATACAGAAATGTGAAAACAGAAAGGAAAAATTTTCTACTTTCCCATTCCACTCCTCAAAGGTAACCACTGTTAATAATTTGGCATGTATACTATACCTTTTTAAAAGCATATATGTGCATATGTACATGGATTTTTTAAAAAATATTGTTTTATTTCATGCTATATGCATTCTATAATTTTTTTTAATTTAATATGTTCAAGTCCTGATTCATTTAAGATCTCATGCAGATATTCTCCTACATTTGCCAATTTGACCTTTCTTCAGTGAATAGAAAGTTAGAAGTTAGGTTTGCCTGAGTTTGAATTTTGCAACACATTCCTTCCTCCCCATAATATCTCTGGGTTTTTGAAAGCCCAAAGAAGTCCTATCCAACCGTCATTCTCCCTTTCCTTTTCCATTTCCCTTTACAGACAAATGTCTTGCCCTTCCCTAGTGTAGAGACAGGACTAGAACTTTGGTTGTTTAGCTCTGTCAATTAGTTATTTGTCACTTGAGAGGTAAAATTTAAATTGGTATGGCTTTGTATGAAAATCATATATTTCCTAGACCCCTAATTTGTGACAATTTTTAAATCTCACTTTTTAGAAAAAGTAATACAGGGTAAGTTGGGTTTGTTTGTTTTCATATAAACGGCTACATGGTAGAAAGTAAAAAAATCCCTCCTTTACATTGTTCCATTCCCCCCCACAAATCATTGATAAGTTTCTTGTGTCTTTCCAGAAATTTTCTAAACCCAAACAAGCAAATACAGTTTTTCTTTCTTTTACATAAATGGAAATCTTTTACATAAACTGAGCATACGTTTATACAGCTTGCTTTTTTCACTTCTTTTTGTAAAACTAGCTGGGGTCTTGTTTGTTTTTAAGAAAAATCAGTATATGCAAATGGTAAAAAGTCCAAATAGCTCAAAAGAATATATGATGAAAAGTAATTCTCCATCCCATTCTGGATCATTTGCCTTCTCCCCAGAAGCAACCACTAAGTTTTTTCTAGAGATTTTCTGTCCTAGTACAAGTATACGTGAGAATTCATACTGCTTGCACCTCTTTCTATGTAGGTAAATATAAATATACCTTACTCTTTCTATAGTTGCATGTTATTCTATGTATAGATTTATCATAATTTAACAAGTTTCTAATAACCATTTTTAGCGTTTTGCTAGTTATAATTAGTGTTGCAATGAGCATTCTAGAATATGTATATCGTTCCACATTTGTGAGGGTGTATCATTTAGATCAATTCCTAGTAGTGGAATTGCTGAGTAAATGTGAAACTGTTAGGTCATATAAATATTGATAAAATTATCTTAAAGCTGCATGGATTTACCCTCTCACCGATAGTGTTTGGGAGTGCTTTGTACCGTCACTGAGCTGGAAGTTTAGGAGAGAGAGAAAGATAACTAAAACACAGTTGCTGACTTCAAGGGAACCGATACTCTTGAGAGATTAAGACATAAAGGAAAAAGTAATGCAAGTTAACACCATTGCATGAAAGAGCCAGGCAGTCTCTTGTGAGTAAAGTAAAAGAAGCACCACTTTAAGGGCAGGGTCCTTTGGTCAGACATTTGTTCAGTGGTTTATAGATAAGGTTATCTCATAATTTCAGAATCCCAAACCAGGGTACAATCTGGCAAGTATGAATGTATGTATCTTAGAACACAGGGTAAACTATTTTAGGCTGGGAGTGGTCTGCGAAACCTAGGATGCATGCTTGTCAATCTACACACCAACCTATATTCTTGAGAGAGGGTCATAGGTAATCCCTAGAAATTCTGCCATTTGACTTCACAAAATGAGGGTCTGCCTTGCCTGGTTTATAGGGGTTTATAATTGGTTTACATCCCACTCTCTTGTCCTACCTGCTGAAGATTGGTATCTCTATGACAGTTGATTTCATGAAAAGGAAGAGACAGGCATCCAAAATGACAAGTTTCTAATAATAATCACCAACTGATTACTATTTTACCCAGTGAGCTCAGAGCACTGGTCCAATAATGCTGCTAACCAGAACAGCATACATTAAAATCAATGAAGCTTGACTGTTGGTTGTTTTAACCTTGTGGACACTTTTGTTGCTGTTGCTGAGACATTTATTGAGGCACCTACTGTCTGCTAGACACTCTGCTAAATTCTGAGGCAAATTAAAATGGGAGCCTGTTCTAGCTCTTTCTTCAACGAGGTCTTCCTTAAACCTTAAGAAGCCCTGCCTGGTGATTAAGCAGTATGGTAGAGTGGAAGGACTCCGGACTTTTGAGACAGACTTGAATTCCAACTTCACGACCTTGGTAGCTGTGTGACCAACTGACCTGGGGCAAATAACATCTTTGAACCTCTTCCTGAGCTGTAAAATGGAGGGGCATGAGGAGGTATCTAACCAGATGCTGCAGGACAATACTCTAGGTGTCTAAGTTAATACTTAACAAGTTGAGCATTCTCTCACCATAACACCTTGCTTTTCTGTCTATTTCCCTTTAACAGTCTGTGAAAGAAGACTTCCAATATCTCCTGCCATACAGATTTTATTAACGTCCCCCCCCCCAAAAAAAAAAAAAAAACGTAAAACTTTAGTCATTCTAATTTTCCTGTAGCCTTTCTCCTCTAAGTACATAGCATTCCAGCCTGGTGAGCTCCATGCCCCCCTTCTCTCTACTAGGCCTGTGGGAAGAGTGCTCCCCCATACCCAGTTTCAGAGCCATCTGGGTAGGGCAGGCCTGATGCTGATGGAGCTGACCTCAGTAAACATAGTCACCACAGCAGCAGCATGCAGGAGTGAAGCTGGGGCCAGGCCTACCCAGGGGAAAACCGGGGAACATTATTTCCATACAGGTGATGAGGGAGTTTACCAGCTTTGATGCTCCTTACCAAGAAGGAGGAAACACTATCTGAAGAAGATTTTTGAAGGTAAGGAAACTCCCCTACCATCACCACCACCAGCACAACTGTTCTGCTCCCCCCTAACGCCCCCAACTACCCACCCCACCTCCCTGACCTGTCCCTTCGCTGCGGTCAAAACAGAAGGAACAGATACCACCCACTCTGATTCCTCAGGGAAAACTCAGGTCTCCTTTTTAAGTCTCTCTTCAACTTAACCCAGCTAGGCTTTCTCTGTAACTTGATTTCAAACAAACTTCTTTTCTGGTGCTGCTAATACACTCAGATTGAGAGAATGGGAAGATTTCTTTGGAGGTCAGGCACTCTTTGCCCTGACCTCCTGGGAGGTGGGGCCTGCTCTTCACTGTGGGTGCTGGAGTCGCCTGCAATATCTCCCATGGAGTGAAGTCCAGGTTGCTGTTCATATTGGGTGCTCATTCTAGACAGTGTCTGACCACCCATCAAAATGACCATGCTGCTCCCTCTGATCAGGCTGTTATCCCTGGCAGTGTGGCACAGCATTGAACTGCTGTCAACCTAGTCTGGTCTTGGTTCAGACCTAGTTCAATGCCTGATTCTTCCATTTACTGGCCATGGAATATAAAAGTTCTCTCAGTTCCAGTTTCTTCATCTGTAAATAAAACCATGTATGTTTTGGGATTCCCTTGTGTGAAAGTTTATTGTGGACTACTCATACTCTATCAAGGATCCTCCATTAAAAGAAAAGGAACTAGCCTAAAATGAGACAGCCAAGGGATGGCCCAGTACTGGAGGCCTCAAAAGTATTCCCAAAAGTTCTGTTTTGTTTCAATGGGAAACATTCACTGACGCCTCATTCTATGATTGTTTCCAGTGGTCCCAGCACCCAGGGCTAGGGTTAGTGCTTGGGGGATGGGGATGGACAGGACTTTAATCATTGCTACCACTTACTACGCTCCAATTATCAGCATTATCTCGTTCTCTCAACAGTCCTTTGTAAACGAGGGATACTCTTAAGAGATTAAGTCACCCCTGCCCAAGGTCACTCAGCTGGTCCATGGCAGAGCTAAAATTTGAACCCACAAATTTTAATTCTGACTTAAAAACCCATGATTTTTCACCACACAGCACAGCTTTAGAAGAACAGCCTGGCCAGAGGTAGAACAGGCAGGCAAAGCAGGCCTGGGCACCTCTAGGAAGGTGGTGGAGGAGTAGGAAGAGGGGAGGGGCACCTGGGCTCTGTTCCTCGACAGCCACCTGTTCTCACCCCCTGCAGAGCGTCTGACTCCACCCCCGCACTGTGCTCTGGGGGGAGGGAGGGGCTTTTTCCATCTTTTGTGTCTTGAGGGTTTTTTTCCTCCTGCTTTGCTCTTCTCTCCCTCCTTGTTCCTTTTTGTAGATAATACTCCCACAGGCCTCCCACGGTAGCTCCAAAATGCAGCCTCCTGAGTTTCTTCTTGTTGACAAAGGCTTTGAGCTGTCTCTGAACAGGGCTCCCCCTCAACCTTCCTCTCCCTGTGACTCCCCACCGTGGCCTGAATGAGTCAAGTGTTGGGGAGAGGGAAGAGGAAAAGGAGATAGCAGAGGAAGCCAATGGTCCCCAACTTCCCAGTATCTCATTTTAGTGTCTCCTAATCCTGGGCGCCCACTCCTTGTGTATATATTGTTGCGGGGGTGGAAGTTGGTGAAGAAGACAAGAAATTAATCCCTAAGAGCTAAAGGAACCTATACAAACCAAAGTCAGGACTGGCAGGAATTTCTGAGGGATTAGGTAAAGCTGAAGGAGGGGTGGGCTGGGAGTCTACCCCTGAACTCACCTAAATGGAAAGGACTCCTTGCCTCAGGCTGTAGAGGAAAGGGTGTCTGCACCCCCATACCATACACACCGTACGCACAGTCCTATGAAGGGCAACCAGGGATGGAGTTTAAGGGCCAAACAGACTGCTGTTTAACTCGGGTGAGAAGAGTGATCATAATATTCAATAAACGTTCATGTATTTTGCTTTTCCCGGAAGTGGAGACCAGGGCACCAAAACATGATCCAGACCTTGTGTCTGGAGCTGCAGCAGGAAGCAGTGCATCTTAGATCAGGTACCTAACCTCGATTTTCTCATATGTAAATTGGCAGTTATAACAGTATCTCACAGATTTATCATGAGGGGGTAATGGGATAATCCAAGGAAAGCTCTTGGACTTTTCCACAGTGCCTGGCACAAAGTTAATGCTCAATAATATAAGCCATTGTAATTCCTTGGGGCACTGCCCCCTCCCCGACCAATCCATCCTCCCTCCTGCTCACCCTAACCCAAAGGATCTGGTTTAGTTTAATGCCCCAAACCAGCCCAGGAAGGTAAGCTGGAAGCTTTGGGGCTTACAAGAGTTACTTCGGGACGTCCTGAACCTGATTCAGGACCCCAGATGACCAGTCCTCTGTATATTTACACAGCTAGCCTGAGGTTCCTTCTGGGCCCTGCTACCAGGAGACAGCTATGCTGGGGTGAGACAAACTCTGGACCTGGGCTTGGGAGATTGTTGGGGTTGGAACTTATTTCCTTGAGCAAGTCACATTTCTCTCTCTCTGCCTCAGTTTCCTCATTTGTAGAATGGAATATAGAAGTAGTACCTATCGACTATTTCATGGAACTCTTATGAGACTCAAAATCAGATATGAGTGAACATTTACATGCTGCTAGTGTCAGGCACAATTCTAGGTCCATTACATGTTCTGTCCATTACATGGTCACTCATTTAATCCTCTTAGCAACACTTTGAGACAGTATTCTCACCCCCAATCACAGATGAGAAAACTGAGTCACCAGAGAAGTGTAATAACTTGCCTTTAAAAATCACACAAACATTAATGGGCAGAGTTGTTTCCAAACCTAGGTAGCCTGGTCCCCAAGTGGATGGGTTCTTTCAACCACAAGCCATTCCATTTCTTAAACTGAGCTGACTAAGCTGCACCCTCTCCTGTATAAAGGAGGCTAGAACGTTGCCTGGAAGGGAATACAGGAATGGTACTGCAGGAGGGGGGTGCTCTGCAATCCAGGACCCATTCAGGGTTGGGGTATTGGTCTGTGATCTGCAGACTCCTCAGAGTCATTCCCGATCCTGCGAGCCGGATTCCAGGATCCAGATGATTGGGAGAGGGGGCGCTCCTTTCCTTTCTCAACAAAGCACCAGCTTATTTAAATACAGGTGTCTGGGCCATTGGCCCTCGTCGCTGATGAGGGGTGGGTGGATCGGGCGACACTCCTGTCTTTCCGATGCTGGTGACTGTGGGTGTGTCTTCTCAAGGGTGCTGAGCCTCCTGCTTCACCCGCTTGGAAACAAATTGCTGCTTTGGCCCGGGTGGCTCTGCTGGGCGCGGGCGGCCCCGGCGCTCGCTGGCAAATCGTGGGAGGGAGGAGGAGCGGCGCTGGCAGCGCCGGGCTGGGGGACAGATCCCGAGCTGGAGACGAGTCAGAGATGGCAGACCCCGGCCCGGCTCCTACTCCTCCCTGCCCGTCACCCACCCCCAACTCCCTCGCTGCGGGGAGAGGGAGGAAGGTTCCTGCAGCCATCCCTGAGCAGCCCTCTTCCAACACAGAACCCAGTTCACCAGGATTGGGTGGGGGCGGGGAGAAGGGCTTGATCTTTCTCCCTCCCCGCTTTCAAAGACCCAAATGCACAAGGTTAGGAAGTTCCTGTCAGCGTCTGAGCTGTATTTGTCACCAGTATTTGCAACCCAACTCTCAAACGCGGCCTGGGAAAGGCGAAAGCTGACAAATACCTGAGAAAAATAAAAGTGCGAGGGGAGGGCCCAGGGCTCTTATACTCTCCCCCTTTTCCGTCTCCGGGGCACACACAGAGGGTATCTGAATCTTATTTCCCGGACCTACCCACCCGCCAATTCCCTGACAGCTACTGCCTGCCGCGGCATCTCCTAGTAACAGATCGATCCATTTTCTAGTGGGGCAAGTTGAAGCTAAGAAAGACTTAAATACCCAGAATCTGTCTTTAGAGCCCCCCTCCTCCATCTCCTTTTGCGATGCAGGTGGAGCCCCTCCAGGGGAGGAAGGTGTAATCCCCAACCTTCGCCAATTACCCGGCCAACCACTTCCACCAAGTTAGTTGCCCAATCTCCCTTTCCCATTACATTTTTCCTCTGGGAAATCTTCCTCTACAGTGTACACCTCCCGCCCCGAACCCTCCTCCGGTCCCTCCCGGGGAGGACAGGCTGCCAGAAGGCCCTTTGAGAACCTCTGAGCCGCAAAGAAAGATATCTTGCCGCTGCCGCTGAGTCAGCCGGAGAGGACCAGGCGCTCGCTCATCGTGCTGCGAGGGGCAGGCGGGGCGGCTGGGTCCGCCCGGGCAGCTCGCGCACCTGGGGAAGAGAAGGTCGTCGCGTCCCCTGCCCCCACTGAGGTCCCGTGGGGAGGGGTATCCTCGGCGGGAGGCCTGTCCCTTTAAGGAGGCGGCCCTGACTGGGTGTGCCCCGTCTCCATGGTAACCCCGGGGCTGGCGGCAGGCGCGGGAGGTAGGGAGGGAGACTGCCGCTTCTCCCTAACAGACGGAGGGACTGCGGGGACTCGGCGCCGAGCGGAGCCCAAGCGGGAGCCGACCCGCAGGCGAAACGCGAGCTGGTGCCGCCGCGGGCGGGTGGTACCGCGAGCACTGCGGGCTCTGCTCGCGAAGCCCAGGGCTCGTGGGCGGCGAGGGCGCGAGGGGCAGTGCGCCATGCTCCGGGACCCGACGGCGCGGACGCCCCCTCGCGCGCGGGCGGCCGGCCGGGCCTGCGAGTTTGGACTGGGCATTGCCCCCCGACGGCTGCGCTAGGGGGCGCGGGGCCCGGCGGGGGGCGGCCAAGCTGGGCACCCTCCCCAGGCGCTGAGCCCCCGCGCCCCGGAGGGATGGGGCGGGCGGCCGCGGCCGCCTAAGATGCCGGCCATGCGGGGGCTCCTGGCGCCGCAGAACACCTTCTTGGACACCATCGCCACACGCTTCGACGGCACGCGTGAGTCCGACCCTCGCCCCACTCGCTCACTCCGACGAGCCGTCCCCGGTCAGGCCTCCTAACCTGTTCTGCACCCGGGTATCTCGGCTTGGCGCCCTGCTTGTTCTCACCAGCCCCCTTCCCGGCTTGAAACTGGTACCACTATCTCCTTCCAGACTCTGTTTCCCTGGAGGTTTCAGGGTCAACACTGCTCCAGACAAAACGATCAGAAAGAGGAACCTACCCCGGGTTTGGGGCCCAGGACTCAGATCGCTGGAGGCACGAATTCGACCCTAGTCAAACTAACCCATCCCATCCCTGTGTTAGGCGCGATCCCAAGGACTACCCTCAGACTTGGCGGGGGAAGGGGAGTCAGCTTTCAGAGACAATTTGGGATGGCTCAGAAATCAGATTTAGGAAAGAGATTTGCAAACGAACTGGGGGAGTTTGAAGAAGTCGACCTGAGCTTCTGGATCCTGATATCCGGTCGGGATTCTGAGCTCAGGGGAGTCGTAAAAGCCCCACCCCCCCTCCCTCCCTCACACTCATCCCCGGTGGGGCTTCCCAGCTCCCTACTTAGTTCCTCCATGGTCTCCTCCATGGGCTCATCACCGAGCCCCCCCTTTTCCCCCCAGGCTCCTCCATCTGCTTTCCCTTGTGCTTGGTTCCTGCAGTTTGCTGATTCAGCGCACCCCACTCCTCAATACATTCCTGGCTCCAGGCTCCGGTGTTCAGCCACCGTTCTTACGCCCCCATTCTTGATTGCATTTCTTATTCCTCAGCCAGGTCAGGTAGCTGGGGATCTAACAGAGAGGATAGGCTGGGTGGTGGCCAGGGCTGCCTCCCAGTCCAGGTAGGTCCCAGTAGAAGGAGCCAATCAGCCAGCCTGTACCTGGCAGGTGGGTGAGCCTGGTAGAGGTAAAGGTGGCGCTGAGGTTGGCATAGAACTGGTAGTTCAATCCTCCTTTGGGCAACTCCACCCACACCTTACCCCCTGCGGCTCAGGACACACTTGGAGGCACATCAGCCATACAAAACTGCATTCACAAACTTCAGTGTTCACATATGCTGACTTGTACACATGCTGCTTGGAGTGAACCCTTAGAGGGCACTAACATGCAGGTGACACACTGATTCATGCTCATGAACTTCTGGTTCACCCCTTACACACTTAGGATCCCTGGAGTTTTGGAAAGAAGGGGAGGTAGATCCTCTCACCGCTTCACCCCATGCCCCTTCTAAGAGGTGCTCTCTTGCAGACAGTAACTTTGTGCTGGGCAATGCCCAGGTGGCGGGGGTCTTCCCCGTGGTCTACTGCTCTGATGGCTTCTGCGACCTCACGGGTTTTTCCCGGGCCGAGGTCATGCAGCGGGGCTGCGCCTGCTCCTTCCTCTATGGACCAGACACCAGTGAGCTCGTCCGCCAACAGATCCGCAAGGCCCTCGATGAGCACAAGGAATTCAAGGCTGAGCTTATCCTGTATCGGAAGAGCGGTGAGGATCACCTGGCCGGCCCACCTCCACTTTGCCATCCTATCCAGCTTGGTACCACATCATCCCCTGTCCCCCTTCTTCTTCCCATCCCCATCTTCTCCATTTCCCCATCTTCCCAGCCACCCATCCACCTTTCCATCCGTTCTTCCTTTACCTCATCTCTTGTCCCTGGTCCCTCCTGTCTTCCATCCTCTCACCCCAGCTTCAACCTCTACCAATTTACAATCTTGGATTTCCTATCACAAGCAGAATAATTTCCCCCTTTCTCTGCAAGACAAAGTTATAGCACATGTCTGACAGTTGTTTATGCTCTCCCTTGCCTTCCCTCCACCCGATCCCATCAGGCCCTGTCCCCAGTGAAATCAGGCTGCCACTCCCTTCCCAGGAGTGGCCCAGGAGCCCATTCATGGCTTGACCAGGGCTGCCAGTGGAGTCAAGGCTTCCATCGCAGGGGCCAGGAAAGGGGACGTGGACTAAATCTTTCTTTGTGCCTAGGGCTTCCATTCTGGTGTCTCTTGGATGTGATACCCATAAAGAATGAGAAAGGGGAAGTGGCTCTCTTCCTGGTCTCTCACAAGGACATCAGTGATACCAAGAATCGAGGGGGCCCTGACAGCTGGAAGGAGACAGGTAGGTGCCTGTGGGGCCATTGATTTGACTGCTGTGCCTGGAGTGTTGGGTGTCTTGGGTCTGGGCTCAGTGTGTGCTGGGTCCACTCCACCCCTCTTGGACTCATTGACTTCCACTTGGGTCGGCTGAGAAGCCTGTGACACTCTCACCTCTATATGCCCAGGTGTGAAAACCTTTTTACCAGTAGACTGGCTAAGCAAAGTTGGAGTTTTTAAAAGTCAACTTTACTAAGAAACTGAAAGCAAACAAATTCCACTAATACCTGTGAAGTCCTACTTTCTAAGCAGTTAGTGAGTCTGAGCACAGACCCACCTGGCTGAGGGTCTGCAGGCTCCATTCCTTCCCCTTACAGCAAACCTGACTGGGGAACCCTGGCCAAGCCCTCTTTTAAGTTCTTAGGTTCTTTCCCTCCTTGTTTCTCCCATGGGCTGGGGCAGGACTTTGGAGAGGTCACAAAGCTGTCATTGGAAGCTGCTCCAAGGCCTCTTTGCTGCTTGAGGATACTGAGGGCACTCTCCAGTCCCACTTCCACACCCCCAGCCTGGGTCTGCCTCTCCTGGGTATAAGTCTTTAGTATCACCCTCTGTGTCTCTCTGGACCCTGGGCTCTTCCTCTGAGCTTCCACACCTCTGTCTGAGGGCCTTCTGCCAGCTCTGCCGTCCCCCTCACCCTTGTGACCCACCTCCTCTCCCTCTCCTGGGCCTTTTACCATGGAGAGCCTCTCCACACTGGTCCAAACCTCCTCCTGGCAATAGGCCCTGTGAGCACCCATGGGACTGCCCACTGCTGGGCTTGGCAAGTGACCAGGAAAGAGGAATGCCTGAGCCCCCAACTCTGAACAGACAGTCTATGGGGCCGCAACTGGTATCCTACACCAAGATTCTGTATTTGGGTGTGGGGCACTCCCCCCAGCATCTACATGGGTCCCTCTTTTGCAGGTGGTGGTCGGCGCCGATATGGCCGGGCAGGAGCCAAAGGCTTCAATGCCAACCGGCGGCGGAGCCGGGCTGTGCTCTACCACCTGTCGGGGCACCTGCAGAAGCAGCCCAAGGGCAAGCACAAACTCAACAAGGTGACTGTGCACTGTTGTGCGTGTGTGTGTGTGTGTGCGCGCAGCCATGCGTAGCCTTGAGGAGATCAGAGAGGGGAACTGGATCCGAGAGAAATGTCCAGGGCCCCACTGGGGCTGAGATCAGAGACTGATGGAGGGAATGACACATGGCTGTTCCACAAAGAGATGTAGAGCTGCAGCTAGGCCTTGGAGTCGGATGGTCATCAGTACAATCCAGGCTCCTCCCCTAAGTAGCTGTGTAACCTCGGCCATGTCAATTGACCTCCCTGTTCCTCAGTTTTCTGATCTATAAAATGGGTACTTAATGCCCCCATCAGAGGTTGCTTTAAGAATGCAGGGAGAGAAAGGAGGTGAGTGGCCATTCTGGACTCTATCCAAACTCAGCCTGAGTTGATCTCCTTTCCTCCCTGCCTGGACCTACCCCACGTCACCAGGGAGTATTTGGGGAGAAACCAAACCTGCCGGAGTACAAAGTAGCAGCCATCCGGAAGTCACCCTTCATCCTGCTGCACTGCGGGGCGCTGAGGGCCACCTGGGACGGCTTCATCCTGCTTGCCACACTCTACGTGGCCGTCACCGTGCCCTACAGCGTGTGTGTGAGCACAGCCCGGGAGCCCAGTGCTGCCCGCGGGCCCCCCAGCGTCTGTGACCTTGCCGTAGAGGTCCTCTTCATTCTCGGTAAGAGCCTCCTGCACCTCCCACCCCACCCCATGCTGGGACCAGGCCCCTGCAGACCAGGCTGCCTCTCGGGTTTTGACAGCCAAAGTCTGCATGGCATCCAGGAACTCATAAATGTCCTCCTTGCCCTCCCCAGGGACACACACATACCCACCCGTCTGTGACCTGTGTGCTTTGAAATCAGACCTAGGCTACAAATGTGTCTCTATCACTAATGAGTTACATGGTCCTGAGCCAGACCCAAAGCCTCCCCAAGCCCCCATTTTTCCCTCCCTAAAATAGTCCCATTGGTGTCTGCCTTTAGAGTTCCTGTGAGAACTAAGACGGTGGATATTAAGAGCCCTGGGCAGTGTCAAGTACCCAGCAGGCCCCAAATAAAAAGTGACCGCCCAGCCCCAACCCTGTGCTGACTCCCACCTGCTTCCCCACAGACATTGTGCTGAATTTCCGCACCACGTTCGTGTCTAAGTCAGGACAGGTCGTGTTTGCCCCAAAGTCCATTTGCCTCCACTACGTCACCACCTGGTTCCTGCTGGATGTCATTGCGGCGCTGCCCTTCGACCTGCTCCACGCCTTCAAGGTCAACGTGGTCAGTCTGGCTGGGCCGGGTGGGCGGCTTTAGGGTGGGGCCAGCAGGCCCAGTGGTGACCACCCCCTCCCGCACCTCAGTACTTCGGGGCTCACCTGCTGAAGACCGTCCGGCTGCTGCGCCTGCTGCGCCTGCTCCCGCGGCTGGACCGGTACTCGCAGTACAGTGCCGTGGTGCTGACCCTGCTCATGGCCGTGTTTGCCCTCCTCGCCCATTGGGTGGCCTGTGTCTGGTTCTACATTGGTCAGCAGGAGATCGAGAGCAGTGAATCCGAGCTGCCCGAGATTGGTACTGGAGGCTTCCTTGGGGAGGGGGATGGGGTCGGGGGACATTTGTGTCAGAGGACCACGTCTACTCAGATGTGGAGGTGTCAGAGAAATGCTAGCCTTTCAGGGGTGTGTTTATGTGCTGATAGGAGGGGTCAGGAGTTTGTGTGCAAGTGGGCATGCATGAGTATGCCATAGTATGCATGTGTCAGAGGAACATCTGTGCAAGTAGGTGTGTGTTTATGAGAAGAAGTGGGGCCAGTATGTGTGAGAAAGAGAGAGATGAGTGTGTGCAGGTAAGTGTGATGGATCCACCACATGGCAGGCCTGTTTTCCAGCAGCCAGGCTTGTGGAAAAAGCCTGGTGAGCTGCCTGGGGGAGGCCTAACACTCAGCTCCTCTTAGACAGTGCCCTTAGCCCAGCTGCTCCCCCACTCCCCTGGTGGCCAAACCTTGGTCACATCCCATCAGCCCCTGCCACCCCTCCCAGCAGAAGGCCATGCAGGGCACCATGTCTTCCAGGTTGCCTCTGACACCTGGTGCTTTCTCTCACCTTCTCTGAAGCTCCCCTTGGCTCCCTGGGCCCCTGCCCCATTCTGGTCCCTCCTCTCACCTCCAGTCCTCATTTCTCTCAGCTTGAAAACCAGCCTTTTCTGCATCCCACCAGTGTCTTTATTCTCCTTCATTTCACCTCCACTTTCACAGCTGCCTCCTTCTGCTTACCTCCCACTCACATCTGAACTCCTGCCAGGAGGGCTTCCGCCCCCACCTTGCCACCAAATATGTCACCCAGAAGGTCACCATGACCTTCTGGGGCCAAACCCTCATCTTCCTTGAAGTCCCTGTAGCACCCGACTCTGTGAACCACATCTTTTGAGACGTCCTAGCTCCTTGCCTTGTGCAGTGCGGCCCTTGGGAGTTGGGCCTTCCCCTTCTCCAGACTCAAGTTTCTGCCATCTCCAGGGGGACTTTCCTCAGATCTCTCCTCCCCACTCACCTCCATCCCCCTTGGTGATGCCGCTGGCACTACTATAAGAACATTAACCCCTATCCTTTTTAAACTCCAAATCTCATTCCTAACTATTTCACACTTCCAGTAACCTGGAGGTCTAAAACCAAACTTACTTTCTTCTTCCCAAACCCTCCAGCTCTCTGTCAACTTCCTGGTAACCCTTTTCTCACTTGTTTCCCATCAGAGGAGGAGGCCAGCTTTTGTGACCCTCTGCTCCTGGGGGAGGGGAGGTCCCCAGGCATCCAGGGGTGGCCTTAGAAACCTGGTGCCCTCAGTTCCTGGGACTGCCAGGCCCCTGCGAATCCTCTCTCCCTCACCAAGCTCATCTGAGACTGGTGTACGCCCCACGGGGCCACCAGGGGACTTACCCTGAGCCCTAGTTGCTGAGCACACGGACTTGGAACACTCCTTGGCACCTGCCCTGCCTGGAGGGAGTCTGTGTGAAGCTGCTTGGGGGTCAGACGGTCACCTTGTGAATGCCAGGTCTGGGGCGAGAGATGGATAATGGTATAACAACACCCCGGCCGTGTCTCTCTCCCCCACCCATAGTGGACGGAGATGCTCACATGCCTGGGTCAGCCTCACCCACCCCATAACAGAACCCAAGACACCCTTGGCCTTGAGTCCGTCTGGCTCTTTGTTCCAAACACCTCACAGGGGCTGCTGAGCTGGCATTGAGAGCACATTTGGCTCCCAGGGGTGGGGCTAGGGTTTCTGGACCCACTTAGGTGGGTCTGGAGGATGTGGGGGATGTGTAATAGTCAGTAATAGCTGACTATTACAGATAGATAGAGCATGTAATCCCTTCTCCTGAAGCCCCAGCAGGGCTTCGTGCTGTTTGAGACTGCTACAGGACCCCATCTGGGAAGTATCCAATGCTCCTCACCATCTCCACCCTCTTTCTCCAGGGAAACTGTCCTCCACCACCACCTTGTTAGAGCCAACCCAGACCTCCCAAGGCCCAGCCCGGGGAGGAGGCCCCCTTCGTGGGTGAACCACTCTCCTGCCGGCCCAGCCCTGAGTGGTGGGAGTTGTCATCTCCATGGCTTCCTCACCTTGGTTCCCCTGCCCCCGGCCATGGTGTGGACACAAAACTCCTTCCCCAGATTCCCATTAGCCCAGATTTTGCTAAATTCTGAGGAGGTAAACTCTGGGCATTTAGTCCCCAGCCCTGAGAATAGCCTCTGCTGGCCTGAGCCTCCCCACAGCACCTGGAGGCACAATCCTGACACTAGCCCCAGGAGCTACTACTGCCCCACAGCAAGACTGAGGAGAGGCCCCTGTGCCACCCTCCCTTCGCTCTTCTCACACCTCACACCCCAGCAGCTGGATTCACCCTCAGAGGTCCAATTAAATGATGACTGAAAAGTTTTGTACATGCCAATGCATTCTCACAGCACGCCTCAAGTAACACAAGGGCAAATCCTTAATTGGTTCAGACCTTAATACATATCCCCAAATTCCTTAGTCTGGACTTTGATGCCCCACAATGTGAACCCCACATTCTCCCAAACTGAGCTACTTGCCTGTACTTATCTTAAAACCTTGACCTCCAGATTTGGCTTATACTTCCTCTCCATCAGGAGTGACCCCCTCTGATTTTCTATGCCACAAAAACCCACCCATCTTTTGAGGTCAAGCATGAGTGTCACCTTTCAGGAAGCTTTCCAGCCTTAGCTCCCAGCCCTGGTTTGCACGCCCTGGTGTGGCACCTGGAACTTGTGCACCTCTGAGATATAGCTGCTACCCTATTTTATCTACTGTTTCTGAACTCGAACCTGCCCGAAATCCCTGGGGAATCCCCTCGGTGTCGGCACAAAGTTTGTGAAGTTGCTAAAGGGATGCACAGATAGAGGAGGATGTGCAGAGCACAGGGCCAGTGTGCATAAGGTGTTGGGGAGGGTGGTGAGGAGGGGGCTTGGTATACATTGAGGGCAGAGCAGCATGGAGAGGTGGAGTGAGGGGCACTGCTACCCAGGAACCCACACCACATGGCCTGTGCTACCCTCTGTGTCTCTACTCTAGACTGACCAATCTGCCCTTTCTCCATAATTCCCCATGGCTACCAGCTCTGACAGGACCCCTGAAATTTCTGGGTGCCTGGGAACCCTTATCCTACACCCTCAAACTCCCACAATCCTTCAGCTAGTAACTGCTGGTCCCCATGAGCTCTATGCGAGACCCCAGTATGCATCCCCACCTGGCCAAGGCCCAGGCCAGAGAATGTGGGGTTGGGACAAGGGTTTAGCAGAGGAAGATGGGTACAATCTTCAGCCACCACCAAGTGGCCCAGCCTGGCCTGTCCCTGCATGTGCTCAGGTCCTCTGTGTGCCTGCGTGTGCCTCATCTGTGTGCGTTTGCAGGTGCCTGCCTGACTGTGGCCTCTGCGTGTGTGTATCTTGCCCCTCGTACTTGCGTGTGTCCCACCCTTTCTGTGCATCAGGATGTAGGCACCTGTGTGCCCTTGTCTCTCTCCCAGGTGTGTACAGGTGTTTTGCGTGTGAATGGCTGTGGCTGGGCACTTGTGGAAATGCTTGCAATACTGCATGCATGTGTGTGTCCTTGATGTCTTGACTAAGGAGGGCACGTATGTAGCCTTGACAGTGTGTATGAACAACTTCCTATAGGGGTGCTGGAGAATGTGTGGGACTGACTGGTTTGTGTGATTGTGGGGTGGGATGAGGCTGAATGGAGCGGGGAGGGAGACTTCCTTGAGCAGGTGGGCTCAAAGGAAATAGCGGATTCTGGGCAGAAAGGGCAGAGGAGTTGGTCTCCCATCCAGCCACAGTGATGAGGCTGTGGCTGATTGCAGCGAGCCTCCATCAGTTCCTCTGTCCCCTCCAGCTGGTGCCCCTCCATCTGGTCCCATTACCCAGGCTTAGTGCCAGCCTCAGTAGCGTCATACTCCCTGCTCCCTCCTCAGCACCAATAGGAGCCGGCTGGGGAGATGACAACCTCTTCTTCATGTGCTTGTCTTGCTAGAACATGAGGAAGTGAATTGAGGGGGTGGATAGAGGTGTGCTGGGCTGGCAGAGGAGTGGGAAGCCCTGGGGAGGTGGATCTGCATCTACATGGTCCCTACCCCCAGGGGCACTGGCCAGCACCCCTACACCCAAAGTCCAGCAGGGTACTTCCTGCTCAGGCTCTTCCCTCACTCCCTCCCCAGGCTGGCTGCAGGAGCTGGCCCGCCGACTGGAGACACCCTACTACCTGGTGGGCCAGAGCCCGGATGCAGCGAATAGCTCTGGCCAGAGTGACAACTGTAGCAGCAGCAGCGGCAGAAACAAGGCCAACGGGACGGGGCTGGAGCTCCTGGGTGGTCCTTCCCTCCGAAGCGCCTACATCACCTCCCTCTACTTCGCACTCAGCAGCCTCACCAGCGTGGGCTTCGGCAACGTGTCCGCCAACACAGACACCGAGAAGATCTTCTCCATCTGCACCATGCTCATTGGCGGTGAGGCCCAGCCTGCGCTGCCCCCCAGCCACCCCCCCTCCTGCCTCCCGGCCACCCCCACCTCCTAGCTCCTCCCTTCCCACATCCTGCTGGGCGCCACAGCCCGAGGTCCTGCTTTAGGGGATCTGCGGAGGCAAGGCCGGGGGTGCTGGGAGATTCTCAATGGGCTGCAGCCCGTGGGCCTTGCCTAGGAAAACTGCCATGAGCGGGCAGAGGACAGGTGTGTGCAGCATGGGGTCTGGCTGGCCAGGCCAGGTCCCTTAGGTGACCCCTCTCGCCACCTTCCCCCAGCCCTGATGCACGCGGTGGTGTTTGGGAACGTGACGGCCATCATCCAGCGCATGTACGCCCGCCGCTTTCTGTACCACAGCCGCACCCGTGACCTGCGAGACTACATCCGCATCCATCGCATCCCCAAGCCCCTGAAGCAGCGCATGCTCGAGTACTTCCAGGCCACCTGGGCCGTGAACAACGGCATCGACACCACTGAGGTGCGGCAGTGGCCTCCGTGGCTGGCCCTTCTAGCCTTTGCCCCTTCAGGGCGTTAGACTTGGCCTAAATTGACCAGGTGTGTGGGCGGGGTGGTGAGGAACGCAGAATTTCTGCCTCCCTGCGGCAGCTCTGGGGGGGTGGGGGGGGTGGAGGGGGCACCAGCAGGGGACAGAGGGCAGCCAAGAAGGCTCAGAGGCCCCACCCAGCCCTTATTAGGGCTGGGGGCTTTGGGCCCACTGACATCCCAAGACTGAGGCCTAAAGGAGGAAAGTTACTCGTGGTGGGGGCTAGAGTAATTGACAGGGAGACAGAGACAGCTGCCTTGGGCTGATGGCCTCCCTTGCGGTGGGTAATGCTGGAAGGGGAGGCTCCAAGTTTCCTCCCACAAAGCCTCTTGCTCCTGAGGTCTACCAGGGTGGGGAGGGGCAGCCTCCCCCAGCCCCTTCTACCTGCCTGCCCGCAGCTGCTGCAGAGCCTCCCCGATGAGCTTCGCGCGGACATTGCCATGCACTTGCACAAGGAGGTCCTGCAGCTGCCGCTGTTCGAGGCGGCCAGCCGTGGCTGCCTGCGGGCGCTGTCCCTGGCCCTGCGGCCTGCCTTCTGCACGCCCGGCGAGTACCTCATCCACCAAGGCGACGCCCTCCAGGCCCTCTACTTTGTCTGCTCTGGCTCCATGGAGGTGCTCAAGGGCGGCACTGTGCTCGCCATCCTAGGTTTGTGGGGGTGGGAGAAGGGGCAAGGGACACCTGGGAGGAAGTGGGCCATGGCCCCAGTGTGCAAAAAACCCAGAGAGGGGCCATGCCAGCCCACCTAGGGAGAAACAGGCTGTCAATCCTTGGAAAATTCTGGAGAACTGGAGAGATTTAGGAGGGCAGAGACAGATTTTAACAATTGCAGACAGGTCATTCCAAAGCAAGATTGTAAATTGGGTTATTAAACAGATGGCTTTCAGGCTTGGAGAAGAGGAAGCAGCGGCTGGAAGCTGGCATGGGTTCTTGGAGAACATCTCTTCTCTGATACCAGAAGCCAAGTCTCAGAAAAGCCACGTTCATTGCTCAGTGTTAAGACAGAACCACAAGAAAGGTCACTGCCTGTGTCCTGGGCCTTTGCTTCCAGAATGTCCCCGGCACTGTGACTTATGACACTTTTAATCCACTTTGAACCCGCCCACATGTTCTGAATAAACCATTTCTCCTCTTGACCTGGAGGCTCTGGATACTCCAATGAATGCCTGGTTCTCCAACCCCAATCATGACCTGGTTTCCTGCTTTGCCTTCATCTCCCTACTCCCCTCTTCTCCTTCCTTAGCTGCAACATCCAAATGTATCCTGCCCTGCCTCTGATAGCCTAAGGCTCACTTTTCACCGCACCAACGTTGATTCTGCTCCTATCTCCATGTAAACAGACTTGGGCTAAGCACAAGCAAAGTCAGTTGTGAGGGAGGAAGGAAGCAAGATGGAGAGTGCTGGGCTGGATGCTGGATCCACGAGGAGCTTTCTGAAGTTTGACCAATTGAGCCTGGAGGCTGTGGCTGAGATGCCACATCGGGGACAGTCTCTGGCCCTAAAGACCACAGTGGCATGGGGCTCTGTCCTTGCTCCCATCCCATTTCTCATTTTTATCTCACCTCTTGGATAAAGACAAGAAATACTTGCTCATCCTATTCCAGATAACACAAATGAGGAGAGAGCTCATTCATCAGATGATCACATTGAGATCCAAACAGCTCTCAGAAGGAACCAGAAGGATGGCCTGAAACCAAGAAAATAAAATTTAACAGCAATGCATTCTGCACTTAGGTTTGAGCAAAAGGCGTGACAGCTCATTGGGTGATGTGGAGCACAGGAGGGTGTGGCAGCCATCCAGGTTTTTCTTACAGATAAGGAAATATTTTCTAATCATGTGAACTGTCTGGCACTGAGCTCAGTTGCCTTGTGAGGGTCCTGAGGGCTCTGCCCAAGACCAGGTTGCATGCTCTTATCCCTGCAGGACGTGAGAGACTCTATTTCATTGATTCTTAAGACACATACTCTTTTTCCCACGATTTAACATCTCTGAGGTTGGGATGCAGATGATAATCGATGGTGTTTTACAATCATTGTCAGCCAGGTGGCAGTCTCAGCCTGTGGCAGGAAAACCCACTGTTGACACCTTCTGGTAAGATCAAAAAAGCGTTACAGACTCAGTTAAATACAGAATCTATTTTATCGACAAGGCAGCCAGGATTCTGGAAGATGAAGTAAATTAACCATGACCAGGTAGCTACGAAGTGCCACATGTCGCACCAAATTCCTGGTTCCACACACTGGTCCCTGGACAATCTATGCCACAGCAACTAAACAAATCAGATGATGGGGTCTTTGCCGATAATTCAGATCTGGAGGGACATTTAGAGCCTGGGAATCTGATTGTTCTAACTTTCCCAGATTACTCCAATCTGTGGCTTTTGTGGGAACTGTTCAGTCTCTCAGAGCTAAGGTTCTGATGTATTTCAGCACAATAGTTTTGATCTTGCATATGTTTGGGAATCTGTGGCTCAGTGCTTTTCACCCCAAGCCTGTGTGAAGACCCAGTGAGGCAGGCAGCAGGGGTCAGCCCAAGGCCTGGGCCTCTCTATTCCTGTTTGTCCTGGCTCTAAGATCCCACAGTGGGGTCCAGCCAAAAAGGCCCAGCTGTACCCCAGTGAGGGTTCTCCAACCCTCTGCTCACCTGGCCTCTTCTAGCTGCTGAGGGTTGGGGTTCACTGACTTCTGCCTCCTTCCCTGCAGGGAAGGGCGATCTGATCGGCTGTGAGCTACCCCGGCGGGAGCAGATAGTGAAGGCCAACGCAGACGTGAAGGGGCTGACATACTGCGCCCTGCAGTGTCTGCAGCTGGCCGGGCTGCATGAGAGCCTCGCTCTGTACCCCGAGTTCGCCCCGTGCTTCAGCCGTGGCCTCCGAGGGGAGCTCAGCTACAACCTGGGTGCTGGGGGCGGCCCTGCGGAGGTGAGAGCACTGGGTATGTGCATAGAAGGGGTTGGGGGTGCCAGGGAACCTGGTGAAGGGTAGAGGTCAGGGTCTGTAGAGGGGCTGTGTGTAAGAGGGAATGCCCCAGCCCACCCGGGAAGGGTCTACACTCTCCCAACCCTTCACACTTGTGCACTTATCTTTTAGGACCCCAGACCTACCCTGCTCAGCCACTATCACCCACCCCCACCCCCTCTCCTACTCTCCTTGGCTCCTGTGGGCCAGCCTGACCCCAAGGGAAGTAGAGTCCACTGGCAGCAAAGAGGAGCCTCCTGGACACAGGAGGAGGGAGCTGGGCAGGGCAGGGACAGGGTGCTTGCCCTCCAGCCGGTCCCCAAAGAGAGCTCCAAGAGGAGGTCTGGATTTTTCCTGAATTATGTAACTAATTGCAAACCAGTTTTTAGTACTGTTTTCTCTTAGAAAATTGAGTGATCTTAGGGGAACAAGGAGAGGTGCAGTTTGTCCACACTTGCTAGCGTTTTGAGAGGCAGCAAGCACCCCAGAGCTTGGCGGCTTTGTTGTCATACCTCCTGACTCGGCCCCTTCTGCAGGGTGGCAGATCCCAGGTGTTTTGGGGAGATGAAATCTGGCTCGGGAAGTGAGCAGAGCAGGGCAGTGGCCACCTGTGCCAATTCCCTGTCACCAACTGTCCCCAGGCAGACACCAGTTCCCTAAGTGGTGACAACACCCTTATGTCCACACTGGAGGAGAAGGAGACGGATGGGGAGCCGGGGCCTGGGACCTCACCAGCTCCAGCTGATGAGCCCTCCAGCCCCCTTCTGTCCCCCGGCTGCACCTCCTCATCCTCAGCTGCCAAGCTGCTATCCCCACGCCAAGCCGCACCCAGGCCCCGGCTAGGTGGCAGAGGGCGGCCAGGCAGGGCCGGGACATCGCTGGCTGAGGCAGGGCCTTCTGCTCATCCACGGAGCCTAGAGGGGCTGCGGCTGCCCCCCATGCCATGGAATATGCCCCCGGATCTGAGTCCCAGGTGAGCAAGCCTTCCCTGGGCCCTCAATGCAGAGATGGTAGTGATAAGGCTAGGGTTCCAACTAGGGACACCCTGCCCTGGATGCACATCCTTCCAGCCTAACCCCTTCTAGCCTCTCCAGTCCAAGCTAGCCTCCTCCAGGAAGCCTTCCTTGACTCTTCCATCCTCCCTTCTGTCATCAGCCCTCCTATCCAGTGCATGGCTATTCACTTCTCTGAACTCTCTGGCTGCTTTGTTGCTCAAGCTTGGCTTCTCAGCTAAACTGCAATCTCCTGGGGAAGGGGACCACTTCGTTTTGGGGGTCCAAGCCCCCCTGGTGCAGCTCTAGGTTCTTGCAGCCTCTGTGTGAACCTAGGCTCATCCTGTCATATGTAACACCACAGTGGCTGCCTGTCGATTGATTTGCTGTCCTGGTGCCTGGGTCCACAGGGTAGTAGATGGCATCGAGGATGGCTGTGGCTCCGACCAGCCCAAGTTCTCTTTCCGTGTGGGGCAGTCTGGCCCAGAATGTAGCAGCAGCCCCTCCCCTGGACCAGGTACTGGGGACTTGGGGAATGGGACAGGTCAGGGAGGTAGCCTCTTTGCCTTGTGAGCCTCAGGGCTGGTGGACTTCTGAATCATCAGTGTTAGCAAAACCAGCAGGTACAAAGTTTCCCTTGAAGCTGTCTTCCCCTCACCCACCTCTGCACAGTTGGGCAGGGGGGTTGGTGGTTAGACCTCCCTGGGGCTGGGATTGGAGACTTGCCCGTTGGTTTTCTTGACAGTGTGACCTTGACTTCTCTGAGTCCAGCTTCCTGTCTATAAAACGGCTATTGTGAATGTTAAATAAGTTAATGCAGTTAAGGAAGGTGTAGCTAAAACACTCAGCAAGGCTCACTGAGTGGGGCAGGGGACAGGGGATAGAGGGCTTGGGAACCAGAAATGAAACTGGTCCCAGGCAATTGCCTTGAAAATTGCCTTGAAAATGGACAAAGCAATGAGCTCCTAGGAATGTCCATTTTCCTGGGTGGCAGTGCAAGAGACAGGTTCAAAGAGTAACTTCTTGAGGGGCAGGGCGTATTGAGCAGGGTGACAAAGGGCTGGTGGGGGTGTTTTCTCTGCCCCTGGCAGTTAGGGCAAAATTCAGCAATTTGGGCAAGGCCAGAAGCTGTTAGTTGGGAATGGAGTCAGGTTCTGCCAGGTCAAGGTGGTCTGTCTTAACTAGGCAGGGGCCCAAGACTCCTTCTACCAGCTCCTGCTGAATACTCCATCCTCTTTCCACAGAGAATGGCCTGCTCACTGTCCCCCTCGGGCCCAGCGAGGCAAGGAACACGGACACACTGGACAAGCTTCGGCAGGCGGTAGGTGAGGGGCAAGTGGAAGCAGGAGTGGGGAGTGAGTGAACACTGCTGTTGTGAGGTCCCTGATTCCACTCTGACCTCATCCCCACACTCTCCCACAGGTGATGGAGCTGTCGGAGCAGGTGCTGCAGATGCGGGAGGGCCTGCAGTCACTTCGGCAGGCTGTGCAGCTTGTCCTAACGCCCCATGGGGAGGGGGCGTGCCCCACCAGTGCCTCTGGGCTCCTGCAGCCTCTGTGTGTGGACACTGGGGCATCCTCCTACTGCCTACAGCCCCCGGCTGGTTCCGTCTTGAGTGGGACCTGGCCTCACCCTCGCCCAGGGCCCTCTCCCCTCATGGTACCCTGGCCCTGGGGCCCTCCAGCCTCTCAGAGCTCCCCCTGGCCTCGAGCCACAGCATTCTGGACCTCCACCTCAGACTCAGAGCCCCCTGGCTCAGGAGAACGCTGCCCTGAACCCAGCACCCCTGCCTCACCTCCTTCAGAAGAAGGGGCTAGGACCGGGCCCTCAGAGCCTGTGAGCCAGGCTGAGGCTACCAGCACTGGAGAACCCCCACCAGGGTCAGGGGGCCTGGCCTTACCGTGGGACCCCCACAGCCTAGAGATGGTGCTTATTGGCTGCCACGGCTCTGGTACAGTCCAGTGGACACAGGAAGAAGGCACAGGGGTTTGACTGCCAGCCCAAGAACTCAGTGTTGGCAGACATCCTGTCATCTGCCACTCTACCCAACCTCAGGGTGGAGGAAGGGGCAGTCACCCCCAGACTCTGTGCTGCCCGCTGGCTCAGGGCAGTGAGCCTGAGAGTGAAGGCCTGGTTCAGGACCCTGAGCAGAGGATGGGCTGGAGCTCAGGGGCAAGCCCCAGGGTTAGGAATCCATGGGTCCCTCTGACCTCCTCCCCTCCCCTCGGCAGGCTGAGGGGAAGAGGTCTGAGGCCAAGGAGGGGGGTTCTGCCATCCCCTGCATGTGCCCCTACTTTCACCTGTCCCCATATTTTTTATATTAAAAAAAAATAATAAAAGACACTACCTTTGGAACTCAGTGCTTTTTATTTACAAAGAAAAAACAGTAAAGGAAAAGTCTAAAGCTAATCAGCTGGAGACAGGAGTGAAGGTGGATATCCAGATGGTAGACGGGAGAATGGTCTACAAGAGGGAGGGAGCAGAGGGGAGGGCTCTGGCTCTAGGGAAGCCGAAGGGTCCCAGCCTCTAACCTGGCATCCATATGGCCAGCCCCACCCTCCCGCAAAGGCTCAAGTCAATGGGCTGGCAGTTGGGCCTCCTGCTGCCCACTCTTGGAGAAGGGTTTTCCAGGAGTTTGATTTCACAGCTCAAGGGGGTTGGAATGACAGGGGAATCAAGGCCAGAGAGCACCCAGCAGCCCTGCTCCCACCCCTCCCTCACTGTGGTGTGATCTTGGCAGCCTCAGCCCGGATCAGGGCAATGAGGTCCTGGTTGATGAGGAAGACAAATCGAAGGCTGGCAATCTGTGGGTGCAAGAAGGTTGGCTCAGAGTGGGACTCAGGACCAGGCCTGCGTACTGGGATACCACACCCCAAGTCTCATCCTGGCTTTTCTACCTCCCTCCACCTAGCTCACCTCTACCACAGAATTATTGCTGAGGCGCCATTTGGAGCCACACAGCACAGGTCGTCCATCAATGTAGATGGGCCGCCGACCCTCATTGGCAATGAAGAAATCACCATTGTTCTTCAGCTTGATGACACCTATGGAAGTAGAGGGCAGAGAAGGGGCTGGATCAGGGGGAAAGCCAAAAGAGAGCCAGAAGCCTCTAAAAACTACCTGGGCCTCTGGGGCAGCTTCCTGGATTTGAGAGCTGGAAGGCATCTCAGACTTCCAGGTTAGAGAGATCTTGAAATGCCAGCTCCTCAGTCCATCTCAGATGGTCTGTGAAGGCTCCCAGAGAGACCAAGCCCCAGGGCTGGAGAGGGCAGTGAGAGGCTGGGAGGGACACCTCACACTGTCTCCTACCTGGGACAGGGGTGGGTGGGGGGTACCTTGCTTCCGGGAGATCTTCCAGGCTGGACCCTCCAGAGACAGGTCCACGTCAATCTGGTTATCCTTGGTTGCTCTGCCCAAGGTGATCTGGGGAAATGGGGCAGGTGAAGGCTGGGACCTAAGGAGTGGGGTAAGGGGGTTCATGCAGACCAAGGAAAGACAAGAAAACAAGGACAAGACAGAGAAAGGGGGTGAAGGAGGAGAGCTGAGGGAGGAGGGCAGAGCAAGAAGGGTGGGGTCAGGGCCGGCCTCACCTCGCGGGAGCGCATCAGGTAGCGCACCATGCGGCCCCGCAGCACAGCCAGGGTCTGGTTGTCGAAGTCTGGAGAGCTCATGCCTGGGGGAGGAACAGATTAGGGAAGAGCTCACCCCTTCAGGCCATAGCAATTAGGCAAGGTCTACTGAAAGTAGGCCTGGGAAGGGGAGTGTACCCAGCTAGCAGGCAATGACAGGGGCTCTGGGTGGGGCTCGCTGTTAAAGGACAACCCTTTTGGTCTTCTCACCTGTGATGCTATCTACCAGCACCTGCCACTTGTGCAGTTCTTGTTCTAGCTGCCGAATCTCTCGCTTCTGGCGCCGGTCAGCCACTGTCAGCTCTGAGGTGAGATGGGATGGTAAGGAGGGATACTCTGAGGTCTCCAGTACCCTGTACTGATCTTCTGCACTCTAGCAGGAACTTCCACCCCTGCAACAGTCCCCATCAGGGCACACTCACCATGTTCCAGGACCTCATCTCGCATGTCCCTGAGGGGTGAAAAATAGTCAGAGGGAGACGAATTAGGCTCCACCTCTAGTTCCCCTGCCATCACCATTTGGACACTACGTGGCTCATGAGGGTATCCCTGGACCCCTTAGGCCAAGTGCCTAGAAGGCTATTCCTCTTGGCCTAGCCTTCTTCCCAGAGCTTGAGATAGGGATACAGGTAAGACAAATGAGTCTAGAAGGCCCCAATGGGAGAGGAGGGGGGTTATTAGGGATACCAAGCACCAAAAGCTACAACCAGGGCCTGATGCAGAGTCAGCAACTGGGCTCAGTACCCAGCAGCACCGAGGCAGGAGTGGTAGGGCTGGGCGGTCCCGGAAGCTTTACTTAACAGGAGAGGCTCGGCTTTTCTCCCCGCTGCCAGTGGCCCCACGACTCACTTGAGCTTACTGTCATCAATCAGGTCCTCTGCATCAGAGAAGTTCAGCACTTGGTCCCCCTTGGGCAGCGGCTGCACTGAACAAAGAACAGAGGAAGGGTCAGCACCGACTCACCTATTCAACTTAAACTGCTGATCAGATAACTCAACTAAATGGGCACAAGCTGTAGAGTGATCATGTGGGTAGTGCTGAAATCAGTGAAGAGCTGATGTGGTGTAGGTAACAGAGTGCATACCACACCAAACTGCACTCTAATTTGACATAAAGCATTCCTGGGGTGAGCTGAGGGCAGAGGTGGCTCTAGAAAGGGAAAGAAAAGAAAACTGACATTTTGTATGTGAGGGCTCTTATTTACATACTCTTAAACTACACAATATTAGCTCAACTTTACAGATGAAGACAGATTCAGGAGGGTTAAACTATTTGACCCTAGTTGTGACAGAGCCAGGATTCAAATCCTGCTTTTCCAGTTCCAAATCCAAAATGCTCCTTCCACCATAACACATGCTTCCCAACACCTTTTGCCACATTCAGTGAGAGGCTGAGTTTCAGTGGCTGAGAGGTTTCAAGCAGAGTTGAAAGGTTATCCTGGAAGTTATTCTTATAGATACCCGCCTTTTAGTATTAGAATGGCTAGAGGAAGTACCTGGAATTGTAGAGCTGTATTCCAGTAGCCATGTCTCTCAAAGATGATTGTATAATGATATAGCTTTTACAATGTGACTGTGTGATTGTGAAAACCTTGTGTCTGATGCTCCTTTTATCTACAGTATGGACAGATGAGTAAAAAAATATGGATAAAAATAAATAATAGGGAACAAAGGTTAAAATAAATTGAGCATATTGAAATACTAGTGGTCAATGAGAGGGAGGGGTAAGGGGTATGGGACATATGAGTTTTCTTTTTATTTCTTTTTGTGGAGTGATGCAAATGTTCTAAAAATAATCATGGTGATGAATACATAACTATTTGATAATACTGTGAGCCACTGATTGTATTCTTTGGATAGAATCTATTTGTGTAAGGATATCTCAATAAAAATGTTTAAAAAATGAGGGGCTGAGGGATATATGCCTTTCTTGTCCCACTTAGCAAAGTGTGTGGCCTTGGAAGCCACCCTGCCTTAAGCCAGTGTTTTTCAAACTGTGAGTCATGGCCTGTTAATGGGTCATGAAATTAATTCCTTTCTTTCATAAAACAAAATGGAATAGGATAGTTAATATCAAGTTCATCACACTGTAAATTCAGGATAAATACCATTTCATGTAAGTGTTCCAGGGTTTTTTTTTCCTGATGAAAATGTAAAAGGTTTAGGGGCCAAAAAAAATCGGAGAACCTTTGCCTTAAGGCCAGTTGTTCTCAGGACTTCAGCATCTGCTCTGTAACAGCTCCCACTAGCTACAGAATTTGACAACATCTTAGGTGTCATCACTGTCTGCCAGGGTAGCAAGGGAGGAAGGCTGCGGAGGAGCCACAAATGCAACTCTCCCTCTCACTCCTTAGATGAGACTGCATGGGAAGACAAGAGATTGTGGGCATCACCTCTCCAAAGCCCCAGAGCTGCCTGAAATCTTGCCACTCAAATATTCAACCGACTTGGCAGCTATGCATGTGTATTCCTTGAACCTAGGGAATCCAAGCTCTAAATAATAAAGGAGAAATCAAATTCTCACAAAAGATGGCTCCTGAAGGGAAAAGTTAAACCTTTAAGTTAAAGCTTTTAGTTAACAAATAAATTTACACGAGACATCTTTCAAATTAGGAAGAAGTTTCTAAAATAGTGACAAAAGAGAGAGCTGATATTTATTATTAATAAATAATATTATTTATTAAAGCAGCAAAATAAACTTAATTCAGCCTCTATTCTCTCTGTGGGAATTTAGTGAGATCTGAGCCCTGGGAAGAAACAGAGACTTGGAAGCTGCAGGAGGAGAGAGGACTGTTCCCTGGGCGCTGCATTCGGGAGTCCTTAGGAAGGAAAAACAGGGCCTCCCTCTGATAAACAGTTTTTTAAAAATCCTCCTGTAATAACGTCTTTTAGTAACCAGAAGCTGGTAGAAAGGTGAAGGGCAAAAGCTAAAGTACGAGGGCACAAAGTCTGGTTTTCAGAACCATATGAAAAACAACATCGGTGGCAATATACAATAACATTTAGAAAGCACAGGTAGAGAAGACCTGCCCTGGTAAAATAGGAGCCTGAACCACGAATCCCACTGAAGAGTTTCCTGTGGTTTAATCAGACTGCCTTCCTAATATTTGTCACTAGGAGAGCGAGTGTTTTGTTGGTGAGGGAAGAGGGGAAGCAGAGGGCATTCTGGCTCTGGGGAAGAAGAGAGACAGACGGATTGGGTGCGGAGTCGCTTTTCAATGTCCTGATGGCAGCCTGACAGCCCTGGCTGCCTGGTGGGAGGAGAAAAGCAGCAAGAAGTACTGCTGAGAGACAGGAAGGGGCAGGGAAGACTAGAAAAAATGGTTATTATCTTTAGGGAAGGAAACAAAAGGGAGAGTGACCAGTAAAGGGGACTTTCTCATTTTACTGATGTTTGAATGTGATCCATGGGGAATATATTAGCGTATTATTTATGTAATGATAAAATACATCAGGAAAAAACCAACAAAAAACCCAGGAGTGGCAGACAAGTCAGTTATTTAGACTTTTGCCTAGGATTCCAAGCAATTTTGGCTACCCTTACCATGATGTTGAGGATCATTCCAACCTGATTCCCTTCCTCTAGAAGAAAGTAGTGTTTCTTGAAAAGGGAGGTAAACAAGACATGGCCCCTGTGGGATTTGTTACAGGGCACCTGAGGGCTGCATCTTGACCGCTTCACCTACCTGTCCAGCATGCTGCCAGCTCCTGAGGTGCTTACCTGTCTGGTCCTCCAGAAGGTAGTACTGCTTCATGAGCTGCCAGTGGGCCTGCAGAGCCTTGGCAGTGCGCGCAAGGTAGAAGGCATCAGGGTGTCTATGCAACAGGTCCTGGAAGGTCTCCAAGGTGGGCTGGCTGGTCTGGAGGGCAAGAAACACTCTCTAGACATTTGGATTTTCTTACACTTGCCTCTGTTCCTTCCCCACGCCACCATCACCCCCTCACTCTACCTTCAGAACCAGACCTTACTGGTTGGTGCTGGAAGAAGGTATAGAAACAGTTGCTCAGGGAGCCAGGTTGGGCTCCTCTCAAGAACCCTGTCCACAAAGGTCCCTGAAGATGTATGTGCATCTGAACACCACACCCCTGTCTACCCAAAGAGTAGTTTTCCAGGTGGCCCAACCCCCCAAACTGGCCTGGTCCTTAATCTTATTAGCCCTCGGCCTTACCGATCCTACTTTGCTCAGCAGCTGCTCCTCAGTCTTGCTAAATAGGGCCTTGCTCTGAATGGCTGCAATGGCCTCTGGGTGCAGCTGCCTCATGGCCTGACAGGCCAGCCTGTACAGGGAGAGAGACAGAGATCATGGCAGGGGTAAGCGGAGAGTGTCAAAGCAATATGGGTTTCCTTACTTCCTCAAGACTTGTAGGCCTTGAAGATCCAGAATTCAGACAGGAAGATTAGCAGGCAACTCAGGAAACTGAGGCTCCTGTGTTCAGCTCAGTAAAGGAGATTCAAAGGCACAATACTCTGGAGGCCCAGTCCTGGGACAGAGCCTGAGACTAACTGTAGCTCCCTTCCCAAGACCTTACTCCTCAGTTGGCCAAAGCTGCCACCCACCAGCCAATGTCTATCATCTCCTGCTCTCCCAAGCAAAGATGTGACCATTTCCTGGTAAAACAGGGTAAACGGTGCCATGGTCTATGGAGGAAGAGGAGGAGGGTACTGAGGATGCAACCAACTCTACAGACATTAAACGAAGAAACTGAGGAGGAGGAAGAGTATGTTGTGTGTGTGTGTGTGTGTGTGAGGAGGAGGGTACTGAGGATGCAACCAACTCTACAGACATTAAACAAAGAAACTGAGGAGGAGGAAGAGTATGTTGTGTGTGTGTGTGTGTGTGTGTGTGTAGGTTCATTTGGAACCCTGGCTTCTGGAGTTGGAAGGGGTCTTTGTATTCTTCAGGTCCAACATTTGTACCTTATGGAGGAAGAAACTGCGGGAGGTCAGAGTGGAAAGACTGGGAGGTAACCTGCCCCAAGTGACACTGCATACACTCTCGGGCATTTGTGTTGGCAAGTTTTCTCCCATGCTACTTCCTCTGCTTTTCAGATTATTCTAGATTATGGCATTATCCAGGACAAGCAGGGATGGAGGCATGAAGAAGTTTCCTTCAAAAGACTGGCAAAGTCCTAAAAACCTTGGCTCCTAGGTCCATTCTTGGGCTGTTGTATAATTCTGTCCCAGGAGCTGAATTCTGGTATTCCCAGTACCTCCCCAGTGCTGGAGCCAGCGGTACTCACTTGGAGATGACTGGATCGTAGAGCAGGGCATACCAGCGTTCCTGGACTTCCCGAAGAGTGAAGCGGCAGCTGAACTTTACGCCCAGGTGGACAGATGTCAGGTCATTGGTCTGTAAGGCCCCAGAGAGGAGGGCTCCAGCTCTGAGGCTAGGAAGAACCCTTCTCCTGCCACCCAGTGGTACTGCTGGTGTAGTATGGGGTCTGAGAACTGGAGGCTAGGGAGGAGGTGGAAAGCCGTGGTGGGAATCCCTACCTGCAATACAGCATTGATGAGCAGGAGGTCATCTGCAGGCTTCCAGCGACCCAGATCCTTGGTCACCTGAAGTGGCTGCTTGCTCTTTTTTACCCGCTTGGTGAGTCCGGGAGCAGGTGCGGGGCTGGGAGGCACAGGAGTGCTGGGGGTCTTCGATACCTGAGCAGAGATTGGAAAAGAGAGAGCTCAAAGCTGGCATCAGGATGGCTGGGGCTTTGGGCCTATGACTTTATGTACTTGGTGGCACTCAACAACAGGAAGCACAGGCAAGAGGCTCAGCATTTCCCCTTTTACAACTCCCTCAAATTACTTCTAAATAGTCCTTGATTGCATAGGGTCTCCTCTCTCTCTCTGATGGCACCCCCAACCCCAGAGGTGGGGGTGGGTATAGATATCAGGAAAATACTCTTGCTGGTATAGCGTCTGGGGCCAGAGCAATGCCACCTGGGGGTTATTTTTACACTCAGCAATGCTGGGAACAGCCTGCCTGCTCCCAAAATAGATGCACGCTCCATGCCTCCCACACGGAATGTGATACAGGATGCATTGGCAGGGCGGGGGAGCAGCAAGAAAGGGAGGATAGGAAGAAATAGGCTCCCATGATGGAGGCTTCTGAGGCTGGGGCTAGGGCAGCTTGGTCCTCTCACAATCCTCCTCTGCAGGACTCTTGCCAGCTGGCAGATTGCCACAGAATCTTCCCCTAATCCCTCACATTTCCCAATCTCTCACCTTCTTCTTCTCACTGGAGGACGGCTCACTCCCTGAACAGCGGCCTGGTTCCACCCCGCTGGCCCCCTTCACCCGTGTAGAGGACTTAGCCAGGCTGCTCTCCACTAGCTCGTCATCAAACTTCTTCCTCTTGATGAACCTAGAGAGGGTCCTGCCCAGTGAGCACTCCCCAGAACCCGCTCTCACACACTACACCTCCTATTTAGAATAGGTTCCTGGTTCTGGGTCCACTTTCACTTTATAACAGTACCAGGCTCAGAAGGTGAGGCATGAACTGCTACATTCCATCCCTCTGAGATGGCATGGTATTGTGCCACAAAGATTTCAAGACAAGGGCCTAAAATCTCCCTCCCTGTCTTTGGTCCCACAGGAAGGAATTTGGTAAGGACAGGAAAAACATAAAGCTCTGCCAATGTTCAGGCCCCAGAGGGACTCAGGTCGTCCTGCCTAAGAGGGAAAATGTATGCAGCACCTAATGCCATGGATCTTCTTCCTCTTCCTAGTTCCCAGCCCTCTAAACCCTTACTACCTGGAAGAGCTTCTCCGTTTAGGGATGGTGCCCAAGGCCTGAGAGGAGGCCCGCTTCTGCCCTGCCAGTGACTCCTCATCCTCTGAGCGGCTGGCAGCACCCGATGCCATCAGGGATGAATCTAGCAGCCCCTGAGAATCTAGAACAAGAGAAATGGTGAATTCAGGCCTCCTAAGAGCCTAACAGACCTTGAACTTTGGCACATAGGACCCCTGCTCAGCCCCCTTCCCCTGCCAGCCCTTTTGGCCCCTCCCCAGCCTCCTTGACACTTGAGGTCTCAAGCTGGGGGTTCCTTGGCCATCCAGATCCCATCTGGGCTCAGACCTGGCCCAGACCTTCCACGCTGGGCAGTTCTCCCGGTGCCACGTGTCATGTCGTGCAGCACATGGTGCTCAGGTCAGACTGGTGATGCCGACACACCGGGCTCTGGGCATAACTGCTCCCTCTGCCATCAAAATGCAGCCATGCCAAAGAGCGGCAGCTCAACAGCAAGTCAGTCAATTGTGGCCTCTGCCGAGAGGTAGGTGGGTGGTGCTGGCCCAGGGGGAGATGGCAATGCCCAGCCAGGACCGAAAGACACATGCCAGGCACAGGGTGGAATCAGCAGATGCTTGGCGCCTGAGCATTTGGGGAGCTGGCCAGGCCTCATACTACCTTTGTCCATCCTCTTACAGTCCCAAAGCCACTGGTTCCAAACCACAGGGCTAGGAGGAAGGGTCCCACAGGTACATCCAAGGATTCTGACCACGTAAACTTAGAGGCTGAGAGGAGATTCTGAAAAGGAGAAATTTAACTCCCTGAAGCTCAGGTTTCCAACCGGCCAGCCTAACTGCCTGACTCTGCCCACCACACCCCACCTCCCACCCACCCCACCCCACCTCCCACCCACCCCACCCCACCTCCCACCCACCAGGGTTTCTTAAGCTATAGGAGATACAGGGAGAGGAAGAGGCACAAGAAGGTATTCTACCAACATAGCCCTTATAAACCAGTAGCCCTCTGACGGTCACTGACACCTTCAAGAATACGATAAATGCTATGGGCTCTAGAAAAACATGCAACCACATACTATATTTCAGGGGCTTCACTGACCCCTCTATGCTACCCACAACCTCTAGGTTAAGGATCTTAACTATAAGCTACTTAAGAAACAAGGGATTTTTGGTTGACTTTTTCTTTCCCTCAGCTGCTCACCAAGGACAGCAGCCCACCCTTTCCAATCCCAGGCCAAAGTAGGGAGAAATAAAGGGAGACCGGACTCCAACTAGTCCATCATTCTCTTCTTTTTTCATTCGTAGGTTTGGTTGAAGATTTTGTGGGTGGAACCTTGTGGAAGCTAAAAAATGCGGTTTTGGAACTGTGCGAACATCAACCTTTCTGGGGTCCCCACTCCTAACCCTCAGAGAGCTCAGTTACAGTACTCTCTGGAACACTGCGCTAGTGGGTTCCACCCTATCTGACAAGGGCGACTCTTAGTGCAACGTTCCGGCCCTGCCCCTAGGTGAGTTGGTCATGCCGCTCCATAGGAAATGTCTGGGAATCTTGACACCTGGGAGAGGGCGAAGAGATCCGATCCGGCGGACAAACTGAGTGTGAGTCTAAGTCCCCTCCCAGCCCCGTCTTCGTTCTCCCACACCCAAGGCGGAAAGCGAACGATCTGTCAATATCTGTGTCTCAGAAGCTCGAGACAGGAGTGGTGATGAAGTTAGCGCTGCAACTGAGAGTAAGCACACCGAGTGAAACCCCGATGCGGGCATAGCCTCGGCTTAAGACCCACCAGCTGGTGGGAAGGGGAGTCTGGCGACTCAAGGTACATCCTCACCCCACCTCCAGCACGCCAGTTTGCGCAAGCGTACCAACTCCGACTAGCTTCTGGCCTGCTTCGGCCCACGCATGCGCAGCTTTTCGGGGGCCCCACCGGGGCGGGGCCCCAAACCTTCCGGGGGGTGGGGGTGGTCCTCGGCGGCACTCTGGGAAACTCCCTTTCACCCCCAACTCCGTTCAGAACCCTCCGACGTGAAGCGCGACATCTCACCATTCCTAAGCTGCCAGCTCCGACAACCTCTCCGTGACGACGGCAGCAGCCGCAGGGCCAAAGCCAGCTTCCGTGAGATACGTCTACTTCCAGGTCTACGACCTAGGCGCTGGACAATCTCTTCCGGTTTGTATCGGGAACGTGAGTGGAGGAGGTGTGGCCATGATAGTGAGAGGGTCAGCGGTTTTCTAAAAGTCGAAAGTATAGGTTAATAGGGAAACGCCTCGAATTTTAGGCACCAGAAAGGTTACATGGACCGGGATTGATTAAAGGGAAAGGGCGGGCAAGCTGAGGCGAGCCCGGTGGGGCTGGACTGACGGAGAGGCGGGACCAGGGGGCAGGACGAGGAGCGGGGCGGGGCTTCGGACTCGATTTCGGATTCTGAACTCCGGTTAGGTACGGTAGCCTTTAACAGTTTCTCTGACCAATTATACATTGTTTGATTTTGATTCTTTCAGTGGTTTTAGAGGAATTAGTTTCTGTCCGGCCCTGAGCTAAGAACAAGATGGGGATTTAATGTTGAGAAGCTCGCTCTAGCCGGGGAGATGCGGGGTATCCAGAGGGCAGGGAGGTCGCTGCCTAAGGAATGGATGGGGGCCCTGGGAAGAAGAAAGAGCCGGTGGCTACGTGGCCCCATCAACGCAATCCCACCTGGACTTCTGGTGGTGGCTACGTGGGGGGTGGGGGGTGCATTATGTGCACTGGGAGATCAGAGAGAGGACCAATGGAAGAGACTTCAGAGAAGAGTGTCCTGGAGGGAACTTTGGGCTGGGAGAAGATGCCTACAGGAAAAGTTGGGGGGCTGGGGCTGAGAGGTGCCCTGGAAAACCAGAAAGACTGTAAAAGAGGGTTTTTTTGTTTGTTTGTTTATGTTGCGCTGGAGGGGCACAGAAGTGTAGCAGCAACAGAAAAACATATTTCATCTCAGAAGAAGGAAGATCCAATCCCAAAGCTGCCCAGCATCTAGGGTGGGTTCCTTCAAGCACACGTCACCTGGACATTGTCAGGGGATTCAAGTGTGACATGGGAGACTGGTTCTTTTGGCTTTAACAGTGGTAGGATACCCTTCTGCTTCAAGAGTCCCCACTTCATTTATTGCCCTGTGCTCTTGCTTAACATGTATGTACCTATTTCATCTCCCATGATATACGATGAGCTTTCTGAGACACAGTGTAGTGGACTGGATGACTTATACCAGATAAGAGCGATCAGGGAAATTTTTTCTGAGAAGTTGAAAATTGAGCTGAGATTTCACAGTTAATAAGGGAGCAGCCATGCAGAGAACTGGGATAAAATGACTGAGGCAGAGGGGACAGCATTGCTCAGAGGCTGGAGAGAGTTTGGTGAGTTTCAGGAACAGAGCTCTGTAAACAGAAAGGAGCCCAGTATGGCTGGAGCAGGGTGACCTTAGGGAAGGAGATGAGAACAGATTGGTCATGGGGGCAGATCACATCAGCCCTTGTAGTTCATGCTATGGATCTTGGTCTTTATTCTTAGTGCCCTGAAAGGCTCTGAAAGAATTCCAAGCAAGGCAGCATTTTTGAGATTATTTAATTTTTTAAAGTATTTTGTATTGTGAAGTGTAACATATATACAAAAAAAAAAAAGCAGTAAATCTCAACGTAACTACTTGTTGTAGAACAGATTTCAGAGTTCCACAATTTTAGGTTTTTCCTTCTAGCTGCTCTAAGACACTGGAGACTAAAAGAAATATCAATATAATGATTTAACAGTCATACTCATTTGTTAAATCCTATCTTCTCTGTTATAACTCCTCCTTCTCCTTTGATCCTTCTCCCAATCTTTAGGGGTAGTTGGGCTATACCCATTCTAACTTTTTCTTGTTGGAAAGGGTTGTTGATAATATGGAATAGGAGGATGGAACAAGTTGATGTTCTTGGAGAGGCTGGCCTTTCTGGATTTCAGGATTTATGTGGCCTAGGAATCCATCTGGAGATTGTAGTTTTCTGGAAAGTAATCTTAGTGCATGAAACTTTTGTGGAATTTCAGTTAGAGCCGTAAGTGTTCTTTACGGTTAATAGAAATAGTTTTGGTTGGGGTTTGACAAACCGTGGTAATTAGCAATGTCAGGCTGAAGTATGCGTAAGAATAGCCTCTCAACTCTATTTGAACTCTCACAGCCACTGATACCTTATTTTATTTCATATCTCTTCCCCCTTTTGGTCAGGAAGTCATTATCAATCCCACAGTGCCAGGACCAGATCATCTCTAGGAGTCATGTCCTACATTGCCAGGGAGACTTTCACACCTGGATGTCATGTGTCAAGGGGGAGAATAATTATTTTCCTTTCAGAATTGGACTTATGGAGAGACCACATCTGAGCAGCAAAAGAGGTTTTCTGGAAGTAACTTTTAGGCATAACTATAGATAGGCTTAGGTTCTCTGCTACAGAAATAAGCTTCACAAAAGCAACCCTCAATATCAAGGGCTTGGCCTATTGACTTGGGAGTCCTTAGTATTTGAAATAGTATCAGGTGTTTCCCTGGTGGTAAAGCTTTAATAGTTCCATATTTTTTCTCCTGTCCCTAAAGGGACTTTGCCAATACTTTTTAATTAATTGCCCAACATAATCTGAGATGTATCTGGGTATTACATTAAGCTATACAGAATTACAAGCCCTAAGATGATTTAATTTTTAAAATGGTCCCTTTGGCTATTACTGGAGAATGGGCTTTGGTGGCAAAAGAGGAAACAGAGAGGATAGACCCCCACCCACCCTGATCAAGATGACAGAGTGGGACACTTCAGGGTTCCTCCCCTCCCACCCCCACCCCAAACTTTGAACAATCAGCAAGAACTGGCAGAACTTCTTTTTCAAAGCTCCCAAAAAACGGTTAAAAGACTACAGTAGCAGGTTGATCACTGAATCAAGAAAAAGTCTACTTAAAAACAGTAGGATAGGGCAGGCCACAATGGCTCAGCAGGCTGAGTTCTTGCCTGCCATGCTGGAGACCCAGGTTCGATTCCCTGTGCCTGCCCATGCAAAAACAAACAAAGCCAATAGAATAGTGTGGCACCCTGGCTTACCCCACCCCTCACTGACTGGGTGCTCCCAGTGAGGCTTCCAGAGGAAGTATAGTAATGCTTGTGCATGTGCTGGGGATATGTATGTCTAGCCCATTCTGTCTGGTGTTGGCCTGAGGGACTCACCATTGTCCCAGAAGTTGCCTTTGCTCTGCATATAGAAGACAGCTCACTGAGCTCTCCTACAGAATGATGTAGGTCTGACAGGATCTAAAAGGCAAATGCATAATATGTAATGATAAATCAGTGGTTTTGGACTCATAATGTATTAACATGTAATTTGTGATAATAACTACATAGAGGTGGGGGACGGAAGGATATAGGAACATTGTTTGTATACACTGTTGAAGTTAATTTGGTACTAAAGCAAATGAGATTTTTATAGATGTAGGATGTTAAGTTTAAGCCCCCTGGTAACTACAAAGAAAATATCAGAGAATAAGCAACCTCATACACACAGAAATTAGAATACAGATTGCCAGGGGTGGTGGTTGGGCAGGGGAAATGGAGAGTTTTCTGGTTGGGGAGGTGGGAAAGTTTTAGTAATGGAAGGTGTATTAGCTATGGTTCTCTGGAGAAACAGAATCAGCAGGAGATATCCATAGATATAAAACTTATAAATGTGTCTCATGTAACCGTGGGAATGTAGAGTCCAAGGTCTGTAGGGCAGGCCACAAGCTGGTAATCCAATGAAGTTCCTCAACAAACTCTCAGGAGAGGCTGGCTGGGCAACTGTGGGGATGAAAGAGTCCAAATCCATAGGGCAGGCTGTGAAGCTGGCGACCCCAACAAAGGGTCTGAGCAAATTCCACAGGAGAGTCTCACCAGCTGAAGCAAGAAGAGTGATTGTCTCTTCTGAATCCTCCTTAAAAGCCTTCCTCTGATTAGATTAAGCCTCACTCATTGCAGGGAACAGTCCCCTTAGCTGATTACAAATGAAATCAGCTGTGGATACAGCCAATGTAATTTTGATTTAAGTTCATGAAATGTCCTCATAGCAACAGACAGACCAGCGCTTGCCTGACTAGACAACCTTGCACCACCACCTGGCCATGTTGACACATGAACCTGACCATGACAGAAGGTAATGAGGGCGCTGTAGTAGTGTCAATGTGATTAACCCCATTGAATGATATGCTTGGGAGTGGTTGAGTTGGGAAAGTTTATGTTGTATATGTTTCCACAATTTAAAAAAAGAGGAAAGAAAAGAGCAAGTAAAGAGACAATGACAATTAAATGTAATGAATGAGATCCTGGATAGAAACTAGCAAAGGAGGAGAAAAGGCTCAAAGGGACATTATATGAACACGTGAAAGAATTGGATATAGAATGTATATCTATGTTAAATTTCTTGAACTTGATAATTGCATTTAAGATGAGTACATAAGTGGATATCCTTGTTCTTAGGAAATGTACATGGCAGTAATAAGTATATATGATGTATACCTAGAACTCAAGTATTATGAAAATGGATAGTAGATAGATACAATAAATGTGGCAAAATATTAAAATTGGTGGATCTGGGTATCTGGCGTGGGGTAGTGGTATGTTGGCATTCTCTTTGTGGGGGATTTGTACTGTTTTTGTCACTGTCCTGTAAAAGTTTGAAAGTACTTCAAAATAAAAAGTTAAAAAAAAAAAAAAAAGAGGAAGCAGGAAGAGCAAATATAAGGCTATTTTAGCAATCCAAACAAGGGGTAATGGTGTTTTAGCTGCGTTGTGAGGGCAGAGGGATGTAGTCATTTTGAGGTATATTTTGTAGGTAGAACCATAAGAACCTGCTGATGGTTGGATGTGGAATATGAGGGAAAGGGAAGAATCAAGGATGAGATCTAAATTTTAGGCCTGACAAACTGGGTAGATGGTGGACCCCCTTAAGAATATATCCAGAATCTGATCCTATTTCACCAGCTCCTCCATTGTCTCCTGGAGCATGTTCCCTTTATCCATCATATCTCACCTGGTTAGCTTCCTAACCAGTCTCCCTGCTTTCATCCTTACTGCTCTACCCCACCACCACCACCAATGTCTCCATAGCAGCCACAGTATTTCTATTCGTATGGAAAGCTGCTCATGCCATGCCTCTTTTCAGAATCCTCCAGTGGCTACCTATCTTTCTGAAGATAAAAATTCATGATCTAAACCCTCTGCCCCTTATGTCTGATTTCATGTACTGCTCCTCTTACTTTGCCCACTCCACCACCCTTTTTAAAATTTCAGTCCCATTCTAGGCACTCATTGCTCCTTCCCTGCTTTGTTTTTCTTCTTAGCACTTAATACCTTCTATCATACAATGTAATTTACTTATTTTTTCTGTTTCTTGTTTGTTTCCCAACAGGAGAATATAAGGTCTGTGAGGGAGGGATTTTCATCTATTTTGTTTACTGATGTATTAGATGCTTAATAAAATATTGACTAAATTTGTTAAATACTTTACTGAAAAAGAGACATCTATGGGTAAAGCAAGTTTTTATCAGGACAGACATAAAGAGTTCCCTTTTAGACATGTTAAGTTTAAGATGCCTGTGAAATATCCAAGTGACAGTATTGAGTTGAGAGGTGGACACTCTAGTCTGGAGGTGAGGGAAGAGGCCTGGACTGGAGATGTACATTAGGGAGTTATTGTCATGAAGATCTAGAAGCAATTGCTTAAGGAGAGAGAGAGTAGATAGAAAATGAAGAATGCCCCAGACCAATGCCTGGGGCACTCCAGCATTTAAAGTAAGGTAGAAGAGGAGACAGCAAAGAGCCAAAAGAGAGGAGTATGGATAAAAAAAGAAAAGCTAACAAGTCATCCTTCCTCCAATTAACTATTCCTCTTCTTAAGTAGAAATCTTTTGCAGTCCTGGCATTCTTTCTTCAGGATAGATTATAAGCAGCCTTATAATGGAGGCCACATTTATGCTTCCTCCTGGCTCTTCATTCAGCTGTTCTGGGCCCCCAGCTCCTTTTCTGGGGGATTAGAATATGGTGGTTAAGAACACAGGCTCTGGAGTCAATTCTCCTGGTTTTAAATTTCTGTTCTATCAACTACTAGTTTGTGACTCTGAGCAAGTTCTGTTTCTGTGCCTCAGTTTGGTCATCCATGGGAAAATAATAGTACCTACTTCATAGGATGGTTTTGAGGAATAAGTCACTTACTACTTAAGTAGGTGGTATATAGCAAGTATTCAAAAATGTTAGCTGTTGTTACTATTATTAGGGTTTGGGTCTCAGTGTCTTCTGCCAGGTGGTCAAGTCTAGAACCCCGGCATTAACAGCATAGCCCCTCCCCACTCCGGTCCAATAGAGCAGGGCCAGTTTCTCTCTCAACTAAGGCTGTTTACCTCTGGGGACCTAGTAAGAGGACACAGAATCTTTCTGCTGTTGGTTTGACTGCTTTATCTTCCTACGGAATCAGGTTTAATAAAATTGTTGGCCAGTGCAGAATCATTTTTGGAACCACAATGCATTTTAAGTCAACATATGCTGGCTATCTGCACACTGTTTTTTCTCCAAGAGAAACCGTCTGCAAGGGAAGATTCCCATACATAGATTGAAACCCACTGAAATATCAGTCCCCAGATTACAGAATCAAGCACAATCTATCAGTCCCCAGATTACAGAGTCAAGCACAATCTGAAGAAATAGCCAACTTCTTTAATATGACAAAATTTGCATATCTCAATCCAAAGCCAGAATCATGCTTAATGACGAAATCCCAGATTGTTCCCATTAAAGTTAGGTATATGACAAGGATGGCCCCTGTGGCTATTATTTAACGTTGCTTTGGAGGTACTGGCCTACATAATTACAGAAGGTAAAGAACTGAGATATAAAAACTGGGGAAGAAGAGATTAAATTATCACTATTTATGATTGCCTACCTGTAAAATTCAAGAACATCAATTGAAAAACTAATAGAAACAATAAGAGAATTTGAGCAAAATGGGAACAAATTAATACAGAAAAACCAATGAACAGTCAATTAGAAGGTATAATAGAATAAAATGTATCATTTACAATAGCAATAACAAGATAAACTAACCAAGAACCTTCTTAACAAATATGCTAGACCTAGGTGCCAAAAACTAAATTGTTATTGAAGGACACAAAAGCAGGCTTAAATAAATGGAAAGGCATACCCTATTTGGGGGAGAAAGACTCAATATCATAAAGATGTCAACTCTCCATAAATTACCTATAAATTTAACACAATCTAATAAAAATACCAATGGACTACATAAACTGCATCTAAAGTTCACATGGAAAACTGTACATCAAAAATAATGATGAGTACTCAGAAAAAGAAAGTTAATGAGAGTGGAATAGCTCTACCAGATATTAAAACATAAAAAGCTAAGGTCATTTTAATTTTAAAGCTACAATAATTAAAATAGTAAAATCCAGGGGGAAATTAGCACATGTAGAGGCAATTTGATCAAAAGAACAAAACAGAGTCCAGGTATAGACCCAAACTACTTAAGAATTTAGTATATGATAAACGTGGCATTGTTTTATCAGTAGGGAAAAGATGAATGCTGTCAAGACAATTGGAAATAATCAGTGTGACATCTCTACTTTAGTCCTCACTCTAAAAAATTTCCACATGAATTAATTGTGTTTAAATAAATATGAAAGAATAAAACTATAAATTTATAATGTTATAGAGGACGACATATTTTTCAGAATGACAAAATTTCCCAAAGCCATAAAAAAAAAGACTGAAATCTGTCAACATAAAAATCTATAGTTTCTGCAGAGCAGAAAACTCTTTAAGCAAAGACAAATGATAAACAGGGAAATATCTGCAGCTTTATATCCTAGACAAAGGGACTACTTTGCTTCATATAAATAAAACCCCTACAAATCAATATAAGAACAAAAATCCAATGAGAAAATGGAATAACAAAGGGAAAATATAAATGGCTCTTAAGCATATGAAAAAATGTTCAACCTCACTCACAAGAAAATTAAAACTTTTAGCTATATTTTGGCAAAAAATCCAAATGTTTGACAATTTACTCTTGGTTTAGTTGTGGAGAAATGAGTGTTTTTATACATTGCTGGTAGAACTGTAAATTGTCAATACTTATCAAAATTACAAATCCATATACTTTTTGACCAGATATACTTGTACACATGCAAAATATATGCAAAATTATCAACTATAGCATTGTTTATAGTAGAAGAAGTTTGAAGATAAATATCTGTCATTAGAGGACTAGTTTAAAAAATTACATTACATCTATATAATGGAACATCAGCTGGAAACTTGTTATGCAAGGCTTTGTAATGAAGCCTATGATTAATCCTTATCTTAAGAGTAATGAAGAATTAATTAAAGGATTTTAAAGGTGGGGTATACATGAGATCTGCATTTTAGAAAGATCTCTCGGATCTAGTTTAGAGCACAGATTGAAAGAGTTGGTGGCTTAAATTAGGGTGGGCCAATACCTAATCACCTCGGTTGTCACTGAGGAGGTAGAGACAGATAAGATGTAGATTGGATAGGCCTTGGTGATAGATTAGATGTAGGGGTACAAGAGAGGAGGCACGGATACCCTGTTTTCTGGCTTGGGCAATGGATGGAGAGTGATGATTATGCACCAAGGTAGGGGGTACAAGTAGAGAAGCAGGTTTCGGAAGTGGGAGAGAAAGATGATGAGATTAAATTTGGATGAATAAAGTTGGAAGCGCCAGTGGGAGCAGCCAATTGAGGTGCTCAGTTGGGCGTTTGGATATACAGCTCTGTGTATGACTCAGGAGAGAGATTAGAATTGGATATAGATTTGGTAATCACATAGCTGATGTTTGAAGCCATGGGAGAGGGTGAAATCAGCTTGGAATATTCTGTGGCTTGAGAGAAGAGAAGAAATTCCAGGCATTGGAGCAACTCCTAGGAACACAGGCAGAAGATAATGAGTTCCTACAGAAGACAGGTATATGGGGGAATTAGGAGGGAAACCAAGAGAATCACATCAGAAGTCAAGGGAAGAGTGTGGTAGAGTTTGCTGGTCTGTCACTCACTTGACTGTAATATCCTTGAGGATATAAACTGGATTTTTTCTTTATTTTTTTCCTGTCTCCCCCTCCCCTACCTTTAATCAGCTCAAGGTTTTGCACACAAATAAGATCATCCAATAATAGCTGGTTTTTACAATATTTTAGTTCAAACTTTCATCATTACTCCTCTACTTGGTCTCCTTGTATCTATTCTCTAGATACTCCACATTGCCACTGCTGTCTTTCTCATACACTGATCTGGTACTACCACTCCCTTTCTCAAAAATCATCAGTGATTCTCCACTGCTTACAGAGGAAAATCCTCTGGTTAATCTTCAAGCTCATCCCAAATCCAATCCCAAACCAATTTACCACCTACTACTGGCTGCTGCCCTTTGAACTACAGTCTCACCGACCACTTTCTTTTCCATAAACGCCATACTTAATAGTGTTCTATGACCTTAGATTCCTCCACTCCTGCTGCCTGTGGGAATTCTACCCATCCTTCAATATTCTATTACAATCTTACTTAGTCCTAAAGCCCTTCCTGGACCCTCACTGCCATGAACATCTCCTTCCCCTGTTCTCTATTTCACTTTTACCTCTATTACAACACTCTGTGTTGTGTTGGTATATCTGCCAGGTCCCACTATCACTTCTCTTTCTCCCACACTGGAATGTGAGAATGATTGTGTCTCACTGTCATCATTACACATCCAGCACTTAACATATACACTGAGTAAATAGGTATTGAATGAGTAGATGGATGGATCAATAGATGGATTGTGAGTCCTTGAAATATAAGAACCCAGTTTTATTTATTTACTTACTGACTTATTTTAGAGCAAGTAGGTAGGAAATTTATTTGGTACACAAGCGTGTAAGGCACTCTCGTAAGTAAAGAAAGATGGAGGGCAAGAGGCAATAGGCAATGTGGGCCACTTGCTTTTATAGATTAGCTTTACTTATTCCTTCTCCCCTTTCCTTGTTCAGGGATTTTTCTTCTACTCTCCCTTCTCTCCAGGGCAGTGCCTGGTAGTAAATCGTGTATTGGGTGGATCAGTTGGCTTCATCCTTCTTGTGGATGACTCACTCAGGTGGGGGGTCACTTGGCTTCAGCTCTATTTATTTTTGTAGCCACACCAGGCATTGCATATAGTAGGTACTCAATATATATTTGCAATGAGTTCCTTTAAAGTTTGTTTTATTCAGTTTTTTTTACTATGTATGTGTATGCAAGTGAGGTGTAGACATAATTTATCTATTTCATCTAAGTTGTCTAATTTGTTGCATATAGTTGTTCATAGTATTCTCTTAAGATTTCTTATATTTCACTAGGGTCTGTGGTAACACACACCTTCTCATTTCTGATTTTGTTTATCTGTATCCTTTCTCTTTTTTTCCTTGTCAGTCTTGCTAGTGGCCTATCAGTTTTATTGATTTTCTCAAAGAACCAACTTTTGGTTTTATTCATTCTTTCTGTTGTTCTTTTGTTCTCCCATTTATTTATCTTTGCATTAATCCTTGTTATTTCTCTTCTGTTTGCTTTGCTGTTCTTTCTCAAGTTCCTCTAGGTTTACTGTTAAGTGCTCAATTTTTGCTCTTTCTTGTTTTTTAATATAGGCATTTATTTAAGGCAATAAATTTCCCTCTCAGCACAGCCTTTGCCACATCCCATAAGTTCTAATAAGTAGTATTCTCATTTTCATTCACCTCCAGATAGGTACTGATTTCTCCAGCAATTTCTTCTTTGACTGACTGGCTGTTTAAGAGTGTGTTATTTAATCTCCATATATTTGTGAATGTTCTGGTTCTTTGGTGGTTATTGAGATCCAGCTTCATCCCATTGTGATCAGAGAAAGTGCTTTGAATTGTTTCAATGCTTTTAAATTTATAAAGACCTGTTTTGTTTTGTGCCCCCAGCATATGATCTATCCTGGAGAGTGTTCCATGAGCACTATAGAAAAATACATTACCTTGTGCTTTGGGGTGCAATGACCTATATATGTCTGTTAGATCTAATTCATTTATCAGGTTATTTAACTGCTCTATTTCCTTGTTGATCTTCTGGCTGGTTGTTCTATCTAAAGAGGAGAGTGGTGTACTGAAGTTTCCTACTATTATTGTTGAAACATCTATTGTTCCTTTCAGTTTTGCCAGTGTCTATCTCATCTACTTTGGAGCTCCTTGATTGTGAGCATAAACATTTATGATTGTTTTATCTTCTTGGTGAGTTGGCTCTTTAATTAGTATATAGTGTCCTTCTTTGTATCTTATGATGTCTTTACATTTAAAGTTTGTTTTGTTCGATATTAGTATAGCTACTGCTGCTTTCTTTTGGTTACAACTTGCGTGGGAAATCTTTTTCCATCCTTTCACTTTCAATCTATTTGTATCCTTGTATCTAAGATGAGTCTCTTGTAAGCAGCATATAGCTGGATTGTGTTTCTTAATCTATTCTGCCAATCTATATCTTTTTTTTTAGATGATTCTTTTTTTAAAATTTTTATTAATTAAACCAATCAACATACAATATGAACATTCCTTTTTTTCCTTCACATAGTTGTATATTCATCATCATGATCATTTCTTAGAACATTTGCATCAATTCAGAAAAAGAAATAAAAAGAAAACAGAAAAAAAATTCATACATACCATACCCTTTATCCCTTCCTTTAATTGATGACTAGCATATCAATCTACTAAATTTATTTTAACATTTGTTCCCCCTATTATTTATTTATTTTTAATCCATATGTTTTACTCATCTGTCCATAAAGTAAGCATCAGATAAAAGAAGAAGGCAGATAAAAGAAGCATCAGACACAACATTTTCTCAATCACAGTCACATTGTAAAAGCTGTATCATTATATGATCATCTTCAAGAAACATGGCTACTGGAACACAGCTCTACATTTTCAGGCAGTTCCCTCCAGCCTCTCCAATACATCTTGACTAACAAGGTGATATCTACTTAATGCATAAGAATAACCTCCAGGATAACCTCTTGACTCTGTTTGGAATCTCTCAGCCATTGACACTTTATTTTGTCTCCTTTCACTCTTCTTCCTTTTGGTTGAGAAGGTTTTCTCCATCCCTTGATGCTGAGTCTCAGCTCATTCTAGAATTTCTGTCCCACATTGCCAAGAAGTTCCACACCCCTGGGAATCATGTCCCACGTAGAGAGGGCCTTTGCAAATACATTTTTATTCACTGTTCAAATCATTCTGGGATTTATCGAGGCATCACTCTGGGCAAACCTACAAAATCTTATGCCCTACTCAAGGTTCCATGTACTTATGGTGTTCAATTGAGCTGTCCACATAAGTTATATTATGAAATGCACTAATCAAAATATAAATTTTGTACCAAATACATACTTTTTCTTTAAGTTAAAATTTTAAAATATTAATTACTGTCTATTTTCAACACCCTGCATTATTGACATTCCTTTGTTCCTCATACAAAACATTTTTAAATTTGTACATTTAGTCACTATGATTATACACTCTAGGCATTCCTAGATTATACTGTCTGTCTTTATCGTATATCTTTCCTTCTGATTTCATTTGTGCCCCCAGGATTCCTCCCTCTATCATTTTCACATTCAGCTTCATTCAGTGTTCTAACATTATTGTATTGCAGTTAGGTAGTATTGTGCTCTCCATTTCTGAATTTTTACAGTCAGTTCCTTTGTACAATCTGTATCCCTTCAATTCCAGTTACCCAATATCTACCCTATCTCTATCTCCTGATGACCTCTGTTCTTAACTGAAATTCTCCAAGTCCATTCACTAATGTTAGTTCGTATCAGTGAGCCCGTACAGTATTTGTCCTTTTGTTTCTGGCTAACCTCACTCAGCATAATGTCCTTAAGGTCCGTCCATATTTTTACATACTTCATAACTTTATTTTGTCTTACAGCTATATACATCATATGTATATACCACAGATTGTTTAGTCACTTGTCTGTTGACAGACATTTGGGCTGTTTCCATCTCTTGGCAACTGTAAATAATGCTGCTATAAACATTGGTGTGCAAACCTCCATTTGTGTCTTTGCCCTCATGTCCTCTGAGTAGGTACCTAGCAATGGTATTGCCGGGTCATATGGCAATTCTATACGTAGCTTCCGGAGGAACCTCCAAACTGCATTCCCCAGCAGTTGTACCATTGACATTCCCACCAACAGTGGACAAGTGTGCCTCTTTCTCCACATCCTCTCCAGCACTTGGCGTTTTCTGTTTTATTGACAATGGCCATTCTGGTGGGTGTGAGATGATATCTCATTGTAGTTTTGATTTGCATTTCCCTAATAGGAAGTTAAGCATCTTTTCATGTGCCTTTTGGCCATTCGTATTTCCTCTTCTGAGAAGTGTCTATTCAAGTCTTTTGCCCATTTTGTAATTGGTTTATCTGTCTTTTTGTTGTTCAGTTGAACAATTTCTTTATATATTCTGGATACTAGAATATCTTTATCTGATGTATCGTTTCCAAATATTGTCTCCCATTGTGTAGGCTATCTTTTTACTTTCTTAATGAAGTTCTTTGATGCACAAAAGTGTTTAATTTTGAGGAGTTCCTGTTTCTTTCTTTCTTTCGTCAATGCTTCTGCTTTGGGTGTAAGGTCTAGGAAACCGCCTCCTATTATAAGATTTATAAGATATTTCCCTATAGTTTCTTTTAAAATTTTTATGGTTTTAGATCTAATGTTTAGGTCTTTGATCCACTTTGAGTTAATTTTTGTATAGGGTGTGAGATTTGGATCCTCTTTCATTCTTTTGCATGTGGATATCCAGTTCTCTAGTCACCATTTATTGATGAGACCAAGAGAATAAAATATTTAGGAATAAATTTAACTGAAGAGACAAAAGACCTATACAGAGAAACTATAAGAAGTTGTTAAAGGAAATCACAGAAGACCTAAATAAATGGAAGGGCATACAGTGTTCATGAATTGGAAGACTAAATATAGTTAAGGTGTCAATTCTACCTAAATTGATTTACAGATTCAATTCAATACCAATTAAAATCCCAAAAACTTACTTTTCAGAAATAGAAAAACCAATAAGCAAATTTATCTTAAAGGCCAGGGTGTCCCAAATAGCTAAATATATCTTGAGAAAGAAAAATGAATTTGGAGGTCTCATGCTACCTGACTTTAAGGCATATTATGAAGCTACAGTGGTCAAAACAGCATGACTGCCAGGTGAGTTGGCTTGACTGCCTTATCAAAGATCAATTGTCCGTTGATGAGAGGGTCTATATCTGAACACTCTATTCGATTCCATTGGTCAGTATATCTGTCTTTATGACATACCATGCTGTTGAGGAAGTTCCCTTCTATTCCTAGCCTTTGAAGTGTTTTCAAGAGGAAAATATGTTGAATTTTGTCAAATGCCTTTTCTGCATCAATCAAGATGATCATGTGGTTTTTCTGCTTTGATTTGTTAATATGGTTATGATATTAATTGATTTTCTTATGTTGAACTATCCTTGGATGACTGGGATGAATCCTACTTGGTCATGGTGTATAATTCTGTTAATATGCTGCTGGATTCGATTTGCAACAATTTTGTTGAGGATTTTTGCATCTATATTCATAAGAGAGATTGGTCTGTAGTTTTCTTTTTTTGTAATATCTTTTTCTGGCTTTGTTATGAGGGTGATGTTGGCTTCATAGAATGAGTTAGGTAGCTTTCCCTCCTCTTCAATTTTTTTGAAGAGTTTGAGCAGGATTGGTACTATGCTTTCTTGATTGTCTGGTAGAATTCACATGTGAAGCCATCTGGTCCTGGACTTTTCTTTTTTGGAGCTTCTTAATAACTGATTCAATTTCTTTACCCATGATTGGTTTGTTAACATCATCTATTTCTTCTCAAGTCAATGTTGGGTGTTCATGCCTTTCTAGGAAGTTGTGCATTTCATCTACATTGTTGAGTTTTTTAGCATAAAGTTGTTCATAGTATCCTCTCATTACTTCCTTTATTTCTTTGGGGTCAGTGGTTATGTCTCCTCTTCCATTTCTGATTTTATTTATTTGCATCCTCTCTCTTCTTCTTTTTGTCAACCTTTTTGTCCATCAATCTTTTCAATTTTCTCATAAAATCAACTTGTGGTTTTGTTGATTTTCTTGATTGCTTTCATGTTTTCAATTTCATTTATCTCTGTTCTAATCTTCATTATTTCTTTCCTTTTGGTTGCTTTGGGATTAGTTTGCTGTTCTTTCTCTTGTTCTTCCAAATGGACAGTTAATTCCTGAATTTTTGCCCTGTCTTCTTTTTTGATATAGGCATTTAGGGCAATAAATTTCCCTCTTAGCACTGCCTTTGCTGCGTCCCATAAGTTTTGATATGTTGTGTTTTCATTTTCATTTGCCTCGAGATATTTATTGATTTCTCCTGTAATTTCTTCCTTGACCCACTGGTTGTTTAAGAGTGTGTTGTTGAGCCTCCACATATTTGTGAATTTTCTGGCGCTCTGCCTGTTATTGATTTCCAATTTCATTCCTTTTTGATCTGAGAAGGTGTTTTGTATGATTTCAGTCTTTTAAAATTTATTGAGACTTGCTTTGTGACTCAGCATATAGTCTATTCTTGAGAATGATCCATGAGCACTTGAGAAAAAGGTATATCTTGCAGTTGTGGAGTATAATGTTCTATAAATGTCTGTTAAGTCTAGTTCATTTATTGTATTATTCAAATTCTCTGTTTCTTTATTGATCTTCTGTCTAGACGGTCTGTCCATTGATAAGGGTGGGGAACTGGAGTCTCCAACTATTATGGTAGATGTGTCTATTTCTCTTTTCAGCATTTCCATCACATATTTTGGAGCATTCTGACTTGGTGTATAAATATTTATGATCGTTATGTTTTCTTGTTGAATTCTTCCTTTTCTTAAAACATAGTGTCCTTCTTTTGAAGTCTGATTTGTTGGATATTAGTATAGCTACTCCTGCTCTTTTCTGGTGGTTGTTTGCATGAAATATCTTTTCCCAACCTTTCACTTTCAACCTATGTTTATCGTTGGTTCTAAGATGTGTTTCCTGTAGACAGCATATAGGTGGGTCCTGTTTTTTAATCCATTCTGCCAGTCTATGTCTTTTGATTGGGGAGTTTAATCCATTAAAATTTAGTGTTATTATTGTACGGGCAGTATTTCTTCTACCATTTTGCCTTTTGGATTTTATATGTCATATCTAATTTTCCTTCTTTTTATCTTTACTGATACTCTTCATTTCTACACTCTTCTCCACACTTCTCTCTCCTGTCTTTTCTTATTTGTCTCTAGTGTTCCCTTTAGTATTTTTTGCAGAATCAGTCTCTTAGTCACAAATTCTCTCAGTGATTTTTTGTCTGAAAATGTTTTAATTTCCCCCTCAGTTTTGAAGAACAATTTTTAAAAATATTTATTAATTAAAAAATTAAGAAACCAAATAAAACATCAACAAATATAATCAGTAATTCACGATATCATCACTTAGTTGCATATTCATCATTTCTTAGAACATTTGCATTAATTCAGAAAAAGAAATAAAACGAACACAGGAAAGAAAAAAAAAAGATTATACCTACCATACCCCTTACCCCTCACTTTCATTGATCACTAGCATTTCAAACTAAATTATTTTTGTAGGATAATTTTGCTGGATATAGAATTCTTGGTAATTTTTCTCTTTTAGTAATTTAAATATATCATCCCACTATCTTCTCACCTCCATGGTTTCTGCTGAGAAATTTATGCATAGTCTTATTGGACTTCCCTTGTATGTGATGGATTGCTTTTCTCTTGCTGCTTTCAAGATTCTCTCTTTCTTTTTGACATCTGACATTCTGATTAGTAAGTGTCTTGGAGTACATCTATTTGATCAAGTCTGTTTGGGGTATGCTGTACTTCTTGGATCTGTAATTTTAAGTCTTTCATAAGAGTTGGGAAATTTTCAGTGATAATTTCCTTCATTAGTTTTTCTCCTCCTTTTCCCTTCTCTTCTCCTTCTGGGACATCCACAACACATATATTCATGTGCTTCATGTTGTCATTCAGTTCTGTAAGTCCTGCTCATATTTTTTCCATTCTTTCCCCTATATTTTCTTTTGCTTTTTGGATTTCAGATGCCCTGTCCTCCAGTTCACTGATCCTATCTTCTGCCTCTTGAAATCTGACATTGTAGGTTTCCGTTCTTTTCTTCATCTCTTCTACTGTGCCTTTCATTCCCATAAGTTCTGTGATTTGTTTTTTCAGACTTTCAGTTTCATCTTTTTGTTCATTCCTTGCCTTCTTTATATCCTCCCTAAATTCACTAATTTGATTTTTGATATGGTTTTCCACATCTGTTCAAACATTATGAATTAATTGTTTCAACTCCTGTATCTCATTTGAATTGTTGGTTTGTTCCTTTGACTGGGCCATATCTTCAATTTTCCTAGTATGATTTGTTATTTTTTGCTGGCTTCTAGGCATTTAATTACCTTAATTAGTTTATTCTGGAGATTGTTTTCACTTTTTTTATCTAGGATTTTCTTGCTGGATGACTTTGTTGTCTATCTGTTCTTTGACATTCAGTTCAGCTTATTCTGGACCTCTAGCTTAGGTTTTGTTTAACAGATCAGGATTTTTCAGTTCTTGTTTTCTTATTTCTTGGCCTGCCTTTATGGTGCCCTTTTCCCCCCCTTAGGAGGGTCTACTTAGGTAATATAGACCCCAGCCAGATTTTCCCAGACTAAACTGGCCTCCTGTCAGGAGGAAAGAGTCACCTGCATCAGTTTTCCCTGAGGGTGAGACCCAGCAGATTGAAAGGTTTTCCTATGAAGCCTCTGGGCTCTCTATTTTTCCTATCCTGCCCAGTATGTGGTGCTTGTCTGCCTGCAGGTCCCACCAGCATAAATAAGGTTATGCAATACCTTAACTTCAGCAGACTCTCCCTGCTGGGGGCATGGTGGAGACAACAGAGAGGTCGTTCAGGTTTTAATTACTTCACTTTTCCAGACCCTGGGGTCTTAACTCCTTGAGGGAGGGATTTCACCTGAGCTGGGCCCCACCCCTCTCCTGGGGTAGGCACAGGCTCCAGACACACACTCAGAGAAACTTAATTCTGCCTATGCCTGGGGCAGTAGAGCCTGAAAAGCCTTGCAGCTGTATCCAAAGAGCAGCCAGGCTGTAGAAACAGCCACCAAAATGAAAGAGAAAAATCCTTTTTAGAGCAGGATCCCCATTCCTCGCATTTGCCAGTCAAGAGCTTAAGTTGGTACGTTGCTTTGTTTGTGTATCTCCAGGTCTTATGTGTCCCCTCCTATCCTTCAGAGCCCAGACCTTTTCAAATCCTAAAACACCTCTGGGTTTTTTTTTTTCCCATCAGCCAGGCAAAAACCAGTGACCTCCGCTTTTACTCAAGGTTCAGCTGAGCTAGGGGCCTATTTTTAGTAGTTAAATTTGTTAATTAATTCCACAATTGGAGTTTGGTTGCGCTCAGCCCCTGCTGCTGGTAAACTCTCTTTCCTTTCCCCTCTGGGAAGCAGCCTGTGGGGGAGGGACGCCAGCCACCATGGCTTGGGGAACTCACAGTTCTGGGCAGGCTTGCAGCCGGTCCAGCTGGTCCAGCCTGGCATACGCTGTGTGTCCAGTCACTGACGTGGCCCCAGCAGTTGTTCTGTACTGTTCCTGGCTATTTATTAGCTGCTCTGGAGGACAAACTAAATCCCACACCTCGCTAAGCCGCCATGTTGGCCCCCTTCTCCCAATCTGTATGTTTTAATTGGTAAGTTTAGTCCATTAATATTCAAAGTTATTACTGAAAATGTGTGTCTTGATTCCACCTTCTTATATTTTTAATTTTATTTGTCAGATCTATATATTCTTTTTTTTTTTTTTTTTTTTTGCATGGACAGGTAACGGTGATTGAACCCGGGTCTCCAGCATGGCAGGTGAGAACTATGCCTGCTGAGCCACTGTGGCCCTACATATTCTTTTTGCTCTTTCTCTTTGTATTCTTTAAATTACCCTTAATGGTGCTTTTCAATTCTGTGCTCTCCTCCAGACCTCCCTCTCCTGTCTTTTTTTTTTTTCAGCCAGCAGAACTCCTTTTAGTATTTCTTTTTATATATATATATATATTTTTTTAATTTATTTATTAATTTAAAAAATTTAACAAATGAAATAAAACATTAACATAGATAATCAGTAATTCACAATATCATCACTTAGTTGCATATTCATCATTTCTTAGAACATTTGCATCCATTCAGGAAAAGAAATAAAAAGACAATAGAAAAAGAAATAAAACAAAAACAGAAAAAAAAAAGATTATACTTACCATACCCCATACCCCATACCCCATACCCCTCGCTTTCACTGATCACTAGCATTTCAAACTAAATTTATTTTAACATTTGTTCCCCGTATTATTTATTTTTATTCCATGTGTTCTACTCATTTGTTGACAAGGTAGATAAAAGGAGCATCAGACACAAAGTTTTCACAATCACACAGTCACATTGTGAAAGCTGTATCATTATTCAATCATCTTCAAGAAACTTGGCTACTGGAACACAGCTCCACATTTTCAGGCAGTTTCCTCCAGCGTCTCCATTACATCTTTTTTTTTTATTATTATTTAACGGAAAAAAAGAAATTAACCCAACATTTAGAAATCATACCATTCTACATATGCAATCAGTAATTCTTAACATCATCACATAGATGCATGATCATCGTTTCTTAGTACATTTGCATCGGTTTAGAAGAACTAGCAATACAACAGAAAAAGATATAGAATGTTAATATAGAGAAAAAAATAAAAGTAATAATAATAGTAAAAAAAAAGACAAACAAACAACCAGACAGACAAAAACAAAACAAAAACAAAAAACAAACAAAAAACAACAACAACAATAACAAAAAAAAAAACCCTGTAGCTCAGATGCAGCTTCATTCAGTGTTTTAACATGATTACTTTACAATTAGGTATTATTGTGCTGTCCATTTTTGAGTTTTTTTATCTAGTCCTGTTGCACAGTCTGTATCCCTTCAGCTCCAACTACCCATTATCTTACCCTGTTTTCCTTTTAGTATTTCTTGCAGAGCCGGTCTCCTGTTGACAAATTCTTTCAGGATTTTGTCTCTGAAAACTTTAATCTTTCCCTCAATTTTGAAGGACAGTTTGGCTGGTTACAAAATTCTTGGTTGGAAGTCTTTCTCTTTCAGGATCTTGAATATATCACACCACTGCCTTCTCACCTCCAGGGTGCTAGTTGAGTCGTCTGAATTCAATCTTATTTGATTTTCCTTGTATGTAGTAATTGTTTTTCTCTTGCCTCTTTCAGGATTTTCTGCTTCTCCTCAACATTTGACAGACTGATTAGTATGTGCCTTAGGGAAGGCCTATTTGGATTTATTCTGTTTGGAGTTCTTTGGGCTTCTTTGACTTTATATTTATGTCCTTTATAAGGGTTGGGAAGTTTTCCTCCATTATATCCTCATCTATACTGCCTAACCCTTTACTCCTCTCTTCTCCTTCTGGGACACATATTCAGTTTTTTCCATCTTTTTGCCATTTGCTGTTTTGAGTCTTCAAAGTCAATTATCCTGTCCTCTATATTATTCTTTCTTCTGACTCTTCAAATCTGGTGTTGTGTGCCTCTAGTATGTTTTTTATTTGGTCAAGGGAGTTTTTAATCTCTGTGATTTCTGCTATTTTTCTATTTATTCTTTCAGATTTCTCTTTGTGCTCTTCTACTGTCTTCTTGATCTCCTTTATGTCATTTGCTATCCCGCTTCTTTTATTAAGTAGAGTTGTATGAATGTCTTTGATTAGTTGTTCCAATGTCTGTGTCTCCCCTGGTGTTTTAATTTGGTCATTAGGCATGGTTACATATGTCTGCGTTGTGATATGCTTAGTGATCTGCTGTCTTCATTGCATTTAAATATCTTGATTGATTTACTTTGGGAGTTGATATCTTTCAGTAGTCTAAGGCCTTGTGTTTGTGGTTGTACAGCAGGGAGTAGGGCACGGGGTGGAGCACTCACTATGGTAATTTGTTTCAGGGCAGGTATGGGTGCAGGTTGGAAATGTTATGCTGATGCTTGTGAACATTGGTGCCCAGCGGCCAGGAAGGATGTAGCTGTGCAGGTGCACCAGTCGTGGGGGTGGGGTGCATAACCCTGGTGTGCCTATTTTATTCACTTTTGTACCCCCACTGCCCTCTATAGAGCATGGTACCATAGTAGGTCCTCAACAAATAAATGAATAAATAAATTATTACCCAATTAATTTGCTCTCAGGGAGGCCAGTAGTGTTGCAAAAATGTGCTGTGTGTGTTTCCTGCCAGCTCTGAAAAGCTGTCTTTGCAGGCCTGTGACAAGCCACGTAAACATGGCTGTACTGAGGGAATGTGAAGTATGGCCAACAGACAACATTATGGCTGTCATGGTTTGTAAGCATTAAACACAGTGAAATGTGGCTCCCCTGGCAGAAACCGCCCGAAAGAAGCCTCAGAGGCAAGAGCAAGGCAACTCAGCTAAGGAGAGATGGGATCATATTTACCTAAATGGTTCCTACTCCATGTACAGTCCTCTGTGTGGGGCAGCTACAACTGTGAAAACACTGGGCACCTGCCCCTAAAGAGCTTAGGATCTTTGGGAGTGAGGAGAGGCCCACCTATAATCCCAGAACCAAGATGTGATTGACCAGTGCTGAAAGAGAGGTATGAATAAAGGGTGGGGAAAATCCCGAGTAGGGTGGAAACTCTTGGGGGGATTAGTTGAGGCTTTATGGTGGTGGTGGTGCGGCTCATTTACTAAGCTTTCCTGAGTGGGATGGGACATGTTGCAATAGTTTCCATATTCTAATCTCCCTACTTCGCCATCCCAGCCTTCAGCCTGTTCTCATCACTGTGGTGGCCAGAGTAATGTTCTTGAAGTATCAAATTATGTCACTTCTCTGCTTAAGATGTTGCAATGACACCCCATTTCAGTTAAGATAAAAATCAAAGTCCTTACAGAGGCTGGTATGAGTTGAATTGTGTCCCCCAAAAAGATATTTTGAAGTCCTAATCCCCAGGACTTCAGAATATGATCTTATTTGGAAGTGGAGATCTGACAGATGTAATTAGTGAAATTAGGCTGGGGCATACTCGAGTAGGGTGGACCCTTAATCCAATATGGCAGGTATCTTTATAAGAAGAGGAGAAGAGGGTGGGCAATGGTGGCTCAGTGGCAGAATTCTCACCTGCCATGTTGAATCCCGGATTCGATTCCCGGAGCCTACCCATGCCAAAAAAAGAAGAAGAAGAAGAAGAAAGACAGATATGGGAAGATAGAGAGGTTGGGGTTACTCTGCCACAACCCATGGAATTCCTGAGGACACCAGAAGCTAGGAAGAGGCAAGGAAAGATTCTTCACCTCCAGAACTGTGAGGTAATACTTTCTGTTGTAGTAATTTGTTATTGCAACCCTAGGAAACTAAAACAGTGGCCTATCAGCCTCATTCCTTCTATTCTCCTACCCGCTCACCCCTGCCAGCTATTTTGCTATTCCTTTAATCTTCCGGGTGTGCTCTGCCTCACTCTCCCTTGCCTGGCACGCTTGCGCCCTATCCCCCAGATATCACCAAGGCTCACTTCCTTTCCTCCTGTAAGTCTTAACTCAAATGTCACTTTCCCAGTGAGCCCTTCTGTGACCTCCCTATTTTAAAGTATAACCCCTACATTTTGGCACCATATCCCTCTTCTGCAATGTGTTTTTCTCTTATAACACCTTTTACCATCTGAGACACTGTATATTTTACTAATTCTTGCTTATTGTCTGGCTCCTCCCAATAGAATGTAAGTTCCATGAAAGCACTTTTCAAAAATAAAATCTATTTTATTCATTATTGTATTCCTAACACCTAGAAGAGTGCCTAATATTGGGTGCCCAGTTTTATTTCCTGAAAGAATGAATGAATGAATGAATGAGAACGTGGTATATGTTTGGGGGAAGGCTGCAAGAAGGGCCTCTTGGCAGACTTCCTAAGAATTGGTTGGCCGAAGAATTATTCGCAAGGGCAGATCACTGACTGCAGAACTGAGAACCTGCTGGGGGTGGGTGGTCAAGTGAAGAGGAAGTGGCCCTCTGCTCTGGGAAAGAAGGATCCAGAAAATCTGCAGGATCCAGATTTCCAAAGGATGGTTCAGGAGTCTCTTTTCTCTTTCCCCCACCTTTGACATACTTGCTCTCCACCCTTAGCTGAGCATCTTCTCAGACGCACCCTATCTCAGCTTCAGTTGTGTTCATCATTTTAGCAGGTCCTGTACTTTAAACTCTTGAAGCCTCCCTTGTTTCCCAGGCCAGCTGAGTTCCCTTAAATAGGCACTTTGCTGCCTCCTTGTGGTTCCTGTGATAAAAGACTTTTCTTCTTGAAAGTGAGGCAACAAGGACTTTACTTTTAGAGGGGGGTTATATTGGAAGGATGGAGCGTAAACCTGAGTCATCTTGATCCTATGATGATCCTGAAATACTGACAACTGCCCCCCCCCCCCAACGTTTCCAACACACATGCACACGCAGACACTGCAGTCAATGGAAATAGCCATCCCCTAGGCAGAGTCCTGATATCTATGCCAGCTGGACTGAGGCTTGGGTGGTTCCAGGCAGCTCAGTTCTGGAGAATGAATTCAGGGCAACAATCAGATCCCAGGTCTGCTTTGAGAGGTGGCCAAGCCAGTGACTAGTGTGCCCAGTCTCCCCCTATACTGCCTCCTCCTAACTGAAAATCAGTAGTATTGAGGAACGTTGAAGCCACCAGCCAGTTCAGGGCCAGAAAGTAAATGCAGAGGGGAGGGTGCTGGGAGCTGTGGAGAACTAGAGCTCATGCCCTGTTGAAAGGATGGATTCTCCTCAGCTGAGCCACTATTCAATTCCAGCTAATTGTTGTTTTGGAAGGTAACAGAAACCTTCCTAAGCTAATATCAGCCCCCAAATGTAGAAATGTATTGGAATGCTACAAGCTCTTTTGTGGACCCGTAAAGCAGAAATTCAGCTGGGCTTCAGTGTCCAGCTGGCAAAGTGTCTGATGAGAAGACTGCTTTATTTCTTACCTATCTCTCTATGTAACTATTTTTTTCTTTCTGGCTGTGTTCAAATATTTTCTCCTTGGGTTTCAGCAGTTTCACTATGATGTACTTAAGTATGTTTTTCTTGTGGATACTTCTCAGTGATTATCTCTTCAACCATTTCTTCTGCCCTGTTCTGTCACCTTTCTCATTTTGGGACTACAGTTACATATATTAAACTATTTGATACTGTCCCATACCTCTTGGGTGTTCAGTTTTGTGTTTTCTTGTTTGTTTTTATTCTCTTATGTTGCACTTCACTTAATTTCTATTGACATATCTTTAAATTCATTGATTCTTTTCTCTGATTTTGTTCAGGTTGCTGATATACCTGAAAGACCTCTTCATTCCTGATATTAAAATTTTTAATTCTAACGTTTCCATTGTATTCTTTAAAAAAATAATTTTCTACCCTCTGCTAAAATTCTCCATCTATTCATGCATGTTGTCCACCTTTTCCATTAGACTATATAATTTAACATATTCAGTATAGCTATTTCCAAGTCTTTAGTTAATAGTTTCATCTTAGACACACACATCTCTTTTTGAGAAAGATGACTCTCAGATCATAAAGTCATGCTCATCTTTTGTCTGACTTTTTCCAAGTTGGTCTCCTTCAAGACAGTGGACACATGAGCCCTGCATGGTTTTACCCTCCCTGACTCTGATTGGGTTGTTTTCAAAAGGTTTTGTCTCTTCCACCTCACCAGCACCTCTTTGAAGTCTAAAGTAGACTCTTCCCTCATGTTCCATCCACTTTAATGTTGGTTTCTCGTCTTGGAGGCTCCTGAAGCAAGTAGAGCTGTGGCCAACTCCCAAATCTGGCTTAGAAAAATACTCCAAGATATATGCCTTCCTGTGGCTTGGCTTCCCTGAGTCTTTTTGAGCGGAGGAGGCAATATCTTGTTTGATCAGATCTATCACCTTTTCTCTGAAAAAAAAATGGAGTTTGTGTATTGTATCACAGACTTCATCATAAGAAAGAAAATAATATGTATTTATCTTCTTGGTTTTCATCCCTCTTGGCTTCACATCTTGGCCCATCCAGGCCTTCTTTGCCTTCAAGGAGATAAAATTGTTGGCAAAGCCAGAAAAAAAAGTCTGTTAGACACTCTGCTTGCTTGCTAAGGGCCTTACAGAGACTTCCAGAGAGTCAAAGTCCTCATCACCAAGATTAGGTTTAGCCGCTAGGCCGTTAAGCAATGTGCTAAGAGTCTATGAAAAATGTAAAACCTTTAGAAATGTTATAGTGCCAACATAACAAAAAATGTAAAAAATAAAAATAGTTAAATGTTTATAAAGCATAATATTGTCAGTTTCATTCACTGTCAAATTTAATATTCAAAATATTCTCATTACATTTATAAAACTTGTTAGATTTTGTCTCTATGCATGATGATGGCTGAGAAGACACAGCCAAGTACACAGTAAATGACTTACTCATAGCCCAGTAATCTCCGAAGCAAAGTTATAAAAATCGTTTCAAGTTTTTTAAAGCAAGACATTTAATATGAGGGCATTTAAATATATTAGCTACAATTGGGGAAAGGCCTCCAAAGAAGAGGGACTTGGATGACTAGAAATGGTGCTTTATTCCCATAGGGTCAGGTCCTCTGTGGCAGGTGTGTGACCTGAAGCAGGAATGCTCCTCCCCTTCCTCTCCCCACCAGGCAGCCTGTGATAGTTTAAGCCATGGCCTAGAAGTCAAACCCTGCTCCTGACATCATCCACAGAACCAGCTCTTCACATCCCACGTCCTCCTCATCCTTTCAGAGTCTTAAGCAAGGGTGAATGCCATTCCTGAGGAACAATCACTGGATTATGGGTTTTCTGAGGTCAGGGGTCAGTTCTTATTTAATTTCTTATTATTATTGCCAGAGATGGCTTCCTCAGCCCACACCATCTAGATGTGGAACCTCTGTGGCTACATTCCTTCCACCTTTGCCCTCACTCCCCAGAGACACACTCACATTTGCCTCCCACCCATTTGATCTCCTTTTGTTATCTTCTGAGGTTTCATGCTCATCGTCTGTATGTCAGTTATTTATTTGTCCCCGTGTCTGATTAAATGAAGTTACCGACAGCTGCTTTGTGCCAGGCACAAAAATCATGGCTGTCCCAGCTTGTTGGCCCCCAAGAGACAGAGATAACACTTGGGAAATCATCTCTGATTGGTGCCCAGTTCAGTGTCCAGAGGGTCATGGGCCTGGATCCAAAAATTAGTCGAGGAGGTATAGGTTTCAGAAATGAGACAAAAAAAATTTAAAAAAACGCAAGCAAACCTCTATTTTATTAAAAACATATGGTTTGGTGACTAAAGAAAGAAAGTAGTGTTTCTCAAAGTTCTAGGACCACTCAGTAGCACCCAAAGTGTTTGTTTAAAAGCACCCTGCATTTGTAACAAGTTCTCATGAGATTTTTAATCACTCTGAAGTTTGAGAAATACTGGCTAAGGGATGGAGTTGGAGCTGAGATTATTTCTATCCTTCTGGCTTTTTAGGGTTCCGGGGGGAAGCTCGCTTGACTTTTTGCAAACAGAATCAGTCGACTCCTCTGTGGATTTCTGGCTTTCCTTTCTTTGGGTCGTCAAGGCACTGAAAGAGTAAATATAGTTACAGGTGGAGGTGCAACTGAACCCCAGCCCTTGGAAATATGAAGCATTCCAGCCCATCCAAGAACTCCCCTATCTCTGGGAGACAAGCCCAGAGCCGAGCTCAGACTTCACCTGGATGTGGACCTGCTCAATGCAACATTGCTACCAAATTCCAGGGGCTCTGCTTCTCTTCTTGTGTATCGGGCCTCTGGTCTTACTTCACGAAATAGTTCTTCCCTCCCCTCCCTCTTCCCCCCTCCTTCCTACCCACCCATGTTTCTTCTTCTCCCCTTTCATCTAATCTCCCAATTAACAAGTTATAAGCCCTTTTGTCTTTCTCTAGAATGCTGGACATCTGTGCACATCTGTGCTTGTGTGATCTCGGGGTACACGTGCATACCATGTACACTTTACCTGTGCAGGAATAGTCCCTGGAAAGGGGTCCAGGCAGTTAAGAGTTTAAAATCTTTCTCCAGCTGCAGGGAGTTTTTGGCATGTGTGCACACACACACAGCCATCTTACCTACAGACAGAAAGCCCAGGGGTGATGCTTATAAGACAATGCAGAAAAAGATTTTGGAGAAGGGGATCTGCTGGATTTTGAGGGACATAGCCATCTTGGTGTCCCAAACCACAGAAGGAAGATGAATAGCCATTTCCCACATGCCAAGCAGACACCCCAGCAGGCCTGTTACTGAGGTCGGCTGTCAGTGCTGGTCGGACCAGGAAGATGGGGCGGTCAGTGTGAGGTCAGGCCTAGGAGTGAATCTAGACCGTGCTGTGAACTGGACAGAATGATCAGGGTGGTCAGCAAGATTGGCAGGATCACAGAGAGGTGAGTGTGCCGGAGCCACAAAGCAAGCGTACATGAGGCTTTAAGGGGATCAGGACAGGTGGCCAAAGAGAAGATGCGATTTGGGGAGTGGAAGAAGGAGTATCTCCAGAGGGACACAAGCACAGTATGCTCACAAAGAAGGCAGCATCATCGTCACCCCAAGGCAACAGTGGCCCCAGCAGCATCAGACAACTTTTGTTCAAGAATGACAAATTGTTGCGCATTAACCATGGGATCCCAAGACAATGCAGAAATGGCAAGGGCCAATCTGATGCCTAGATAGGTAGTGCCACCCTGGAATACAGAGAAAGATGGTGGAAGCAAGGATTTGCCTCTACACCTGGTAATGTGGTAAAATGAATAAATTTGTATAGAGTTGGAAAACGAGGAAGAAAATTGTATTCACCTAAATTCCCTTAGAAAGGGGAAGCTGTCTTTGTCGGGAACAATATTTTGATAAGTGCTTAGGCTAAAAGCTGAGATCCCAGTGGAGGCCTGGGTGTAGGTGGAACAGCTCTGCTTGAGATATGAAGGAATTTTAGAATTTTGCATCATACACCAGAGAGGGAGGGGAAGAGAGAAGGGAAGAAGGGAGCTGCTGTTCGGAGCAGTTTGATGTGAATCCTTTTCTACAGAATCCCCTTAAATTTTCAAAAGGTTATTAAACTTATATAGTACTTTGGGTCAAGAGGTGTGTGTACACAGGCAAAAGCACAGATACATGTGTGTGAGGAGAACAAAGGGGAAAGATCTCAGATTCAGACAGATGCTGGCAGTACCCAGGCACTGGCAAGGATGTGGAAAAATGAGGCAGAAGTGGCTGGAGAGGAGAGCCAATGCTGTGGGGAGGATCTTGAGCAGATTTAGCCTCATCCAAAGTTGTTTTGACTATTTTCAATTCTGTTTGCTGTATCCAATTTCCCCAGTTAAAAACAAATGAGCCTACTAGCAAAACATACACATACACACCCCACCTTGGAAACGCTTCAGGAATTGAAAACCAGGTATCTAGGCATCAAGTAGGCTATAATGCTAATGCCCAGCTGTGACTCTCAGCCCATTTCATAGCAGAGGCCCAGCCAGGGACTGGCTTTCTTCGATGCTGCTGCTTACAGAAGTGTCATCTGGAGGATGGAGGCAGCACCAGCATCTGAAAGCCCTTGGTTCTTGTTGGTCTAGCCTGGCAGGCATCAGTGTCCTCTTGGTGTCAGAGAATTTGACTGGAGTAGGGCCAGGGCCACAAGAGGAAGATGGGATTGGTGATTTCGAAAGATTCTGTGAAAGAGACTTCTGTGTTCAGTAGTGACATCTTCAAGCCAAAAAAGGCAAAGGAGAGCTGAGCCTTTTCTATCAAGAAAAACTTGGCCCAGTAAATCCTGCCTCTGTCTCCTGAGCTACTCTTCTCAGGGGCAGTTCTTGAAGGCAGAAAGGAAAGGAAACCTCCAAATATAGCCCAGACCCAAGCCTGGAATTGATCATCCATTCATGGTCCCATTCTCTCTATTCCTACACCTAGCTCTCCCCAAGAGCAACCCACAGGTTTAGGGCAAGTCACAACTCTTTAGCAATTCACATGCAGCCCAAGGAATAAGCGTGAAGGAGCAGCTTCTATAGTGATCTTCAGAGATTGTAAAGTCCTTTGGGAGAACAAACAAGGTGCAGGCATGGTGACCCAAACTGACGTCCAATGATTGGATGACACATATAAGCATCTCTCTGTTGATGGGGTACAATAAATAAGGTCATTATTAACATTTGGAAAGAGATCTCTTGGGCCTTGAACAGGGACAGTGTATACTCCAGCCCCTGTCCTTCATGGGAAGGTACCCCAAATCCAGATTATCTATCCAGCCATCCAGCCTTGCACCTTACCGGGCCTTGAGGGATTTCAAGCTTTTGTGGTAGGAGGAATGTACATCCAACGCCAACAGCCGGGGGACATCTGGGTACACCCCTTGCTGGTCCCAGGGAAGGCTAGTGGGGGTCTTCTTTTCTATTGGGTGACTGGAAGAGGCCACGTCTGTCTTCCAGATGACCTCCATCTGGTTTCCCTGTTGGCTGAAGGATGGGAAGAGCGGTAAAAGAGACAAAAGAGTTAAACAAGAAAGAAAGAATGAGAAGCAACAGGCTCTCCAGAATCGCAAGGCCCAAATATCTTCCCTTCTCAAAGATATTTTATCACTGCCTTCCTTTTTTTCTCCCTTCAACTTTAAGTCTCACTCCTCTAGGACTCCTCTGGCTGAGAAGCTGCTGGGAGAGGCAGCCAGGCCAGCTCCTGGGCTTGTAGGCACATCCATGCCACAATAGAGTGGGTTCAGACTTGAGTCTCCTCGGCTGCCCAAAGGCTCACATCTCTTTTTAAACTTGAGGGTCACATAATGGGAAAGATCAGGCTTGTTTATATGGATGGACCAATGGCAGATGTCAGATGGATGTTCAGGGTAGAAATGGTTGTAAATTCTCAGCTGTGGGTCCACAGAGTCTTTCAGTTGCATCGTTTGCAACCTACCTGGCTGGGCTAGCCCCTGAAACCCAAGTTCCACCACACACACACTACATTATCCTCTGGGTAAGTGGGCCAGAGCTGGGCAGGGCAGCTGAGAAAACAGGTGCCTTGCAAGCTTTGTGTGTCTGTGCCCTCCATGAGCTGCTAGCCTCCCCAGTCTGGCCACTACTGTCCCCTGCCCTCTGACAGCTCACCCCTCCAACTAGCTGTTCTCTTGACTTCCCCACACCTACCGGGCCATCCACGGGGACACATGTTCCCGATGCTTGGATGCAAAATGCTCCATGGGTTGCTTGCCAGAAGGGCCTCTGGAGTGGATGCACCGGAGTAAAGCTGGGGGTGACTTCCTTTTCCTTGGCTTTGGGGAGGTGACCACAGGGGTGTGCAGATGGACATTCCACTCCAGTCGGAGCTAAAGGGACAAGCAGAGTGGCATCAGAGAGACAGCAGGTTATCCCCTCTCTAGGGCAGGAGGAGGCATCGCCTGACTGTTGCTATCCATGCCTGGCTCATGGCTAAGCAGAGAGGGTAAAGTCCAGGGAATCCTTCCAATGAGAAACCCAGGGATCCTGGGAAGAACCCATGAGAGCATTCTCCTGGTTGCTGGCATGACACCAGGTTGTGCCTGGAGTGTTCTGTGTATCCTTTCATCCAGCCCAGCCCTGGCTATGGGCAAGAAGCTAGGGTACCCCTCACAGCCACTTTAAATAATTATCATATTGTTCCTCTCACCTCAGAACCAATTCAAAAAGTCAAGATATCTTCAAATTATCAGGACTTGTATAATGTGATATAAAATTGTGTTGGGAGAAACATTCTGGCTAAAGTCCTTCTGGCAGCCTAATGCCACTATATGAATGAACCTTGAAGACATCATGTTGAGTAAAATAAGGCAGAAACAAAAGGAAAAATATTGTATAACTTAACTTATATGAAATACTGCAATATTCAAATTCATAGAGTCATGAAAGTAGATTACAGGTTGCTAGGGTGTGGGGAAGGGGAGTGGAGATTTAATGCTTAATGGGTACAGTTTCTGTTTGGAGTGATGAAAAAGTTTTGGTAATGGACGGCAATGACGATGGCATGATGTTGTGAATGTAGTTAACATCACTGAATTGTTTACTTGAAAGTGGTTTAAATGGGAAATTTTATGTTGTATATATGTTACCACAATAAAATTTTTTATAAAACAGTGAGGGTAGCTATTAAATAAAATTTTCAGGCAACCTGGGCCAGTGATTTTACTTCTCATGCACCCTTTATCAGGAATTAACTAGAGGAGATGTTCCACCAAACCAAGGAAGTAAATCAAGAAAGACCTAAAATCCAGAAAACAGGGAAGCTGACTCAGGAAAGAAACAAAGCAAGTTCCCAGCATGAGGGTGAAGGTCAGTCCCAAGATGGCAGCTGTCCACTAAACCTGGAAAGCAATCAGAACTGATAGGAACAGGGTACACATAAGTACAGGAAGGAGGAATCCCTGGACAAATTCAGGACTACAGGAGCCTACTACCTCCCATACCTCCAGAGGACCTTTTCTTCCATAGCTCTTTTTGAAGTGTCCTTCTCTCAGGCTCTCCCCATATATATAGATTGTGGAATTGCCTTTCTTTATACACAGGTCATCTCCTGCCTTCACTTGTGGTTTAGAGGCTTCCCCCTCTTCTCTTCCCTGCCTCTGGCCCTCCATCACATCCCATATCCTGGAGGATCATTTCCTGGCCCCATCCAGACTGACTGTGCTTTTTTTGCTGACACCTCAAGGAAGTGGCAGGTAGGGAGGCTCACCTTAGGGAACATGGTCACCATGCTGCTTAGGCACTCCCGGCGCTTCTCCTCCAGGTCCTTCTGCTTATTGGTCCAGGCCTGCAGACTGTTCTTCTGTTGGCCATCAATGTTTTCCAAGAAGATATACAATTTCTGGGCCTTGTAAATAGCCCTAGTTTCTTGCATGATTTGTATGTGGTTGATCACTTCTTGTCTAGGAAGAGAGAAGTGATTTAGTAGGTGAAGAGGCCTTCTCCTCTGCCTAAGTCTGTTAACTTGGGGAGAGGAGGGATAACTGTGTTTTCTGTAATTCCTAGGAGCAATAAGAGAAATGGAGGTTGATGAGAGCTGGGGAAAATAGGAAGCAGAGAAGTGGGAGGCAGTATTAGGTGAGAGGCTTGGGGCTGGGCTGGGAACAGGAAGAGAAAGTAAAGCAAAATGGAGGGAGTATGTTAGGTGGGGTTATGGACAGGGTGATAGGAAGAGGAGAAGAAATAGGGAAGTAAGCTTAGTAGAAAAGCCCACCATAAGGAGGTCAATACATATGTGCCCTACCACCCACACCCCCAAGTGTTGCTCAAGGCTTAGAGGCCAGGCATCTTTTCTTGACCCCTCCCTCAGGATACCCTTGTCCAAGACTGGGGGTGATTGTCCTAATCCCCCCTTGCCCCTTGCTACTCTTCCATTGGGTTTCAGTCTGTCCAAATATTGCGGTTGGTATGGGTGGGTGCCAGGTGGGTGCTAACCTTACCGTAGGCTCTGGAAGCGTCTATAGGTGATGTACTTATGGCATAGGTACTGCAGCCTGAGTGTGCTCAGCTCCATGGTGGTGGTAGTGAGCTCCAAAGCCTTACTGTGCAGGTAGTGGGGTAGCCCCAGTTCAGCTTTCTCACTCAGGAGCTGCAGATTCTTCCTCTGGGCCTCCAGGTCCATCTGGTATACCTTCTCCTTACGAGCCACTTGGGATGTCTGCAGACAGGGCCAGGTCATCCTTTGGATGGATATTCCAGTGACAGGAAAGGAAGCTGATTTCTTGGGCTTTGTGGGAACTCGGAGGGTCCGAGTTTTCATAGTAGACTCGGCAGCACTCATGGTCCTCTGGCTTACTGGGGTGGGCTGCTGGATACTAGGGGACCTGGGCAAGTATGACCTCCTGACTTGGCGGGCAGACTGGACCCGGCTTGGAGGAGGCACCAACAATGGCTCTGATTTCTCCGAATCCCTCCATCGTCTGGTGGTCATGAAGATCATCCTCTCTATATCCTTGCTTGACGGCTCCGCCTCCCCCCTTGAGCTCCCTTGCTCCTTTTCTGGCTGGACATGTCTCTGTTTCTGCTCCCTCCACTCCTCCTCCATCTCCCACTGCTGCAGCTTCTCCAGGTGCTCCTGCTCCAGTAGGGCCCACTGCTTCTGCCGCTGTAGCCACATCTCCTCCTCTCCCAGCCACTGCTCTTTCCGCTTTTGCCAGCTGAGTTCTTCCTCCCAGTGATCCACCCTACCCTCCAAGGATACCTTACTGGGGCTCTCTGTCATTGGCTGTTTCCTTAAATTAATTTGGAATCCTTCCTTCTCCTGGGCTTCTTCCTGGAAGAAGTACTCCTGTTCTGCATCTTTGTGGCCTGGACTTTCTGTCACAGCTTTTTCCCATTTCTTAGGAAACCTGTAATCCCCCGAGGGTGGCAACACAGGTTTAAGACTTTCAACATCCTTGCTTCTGTATACATCTGCGATCCTCGAATGTGTGGCCATAGTGGAAAGTGACTGATATGCTGAAGATGTATCGCTGCTGTCCCAGGCTGTGGTCCTGGGACTTGGGGAATGTGGTGAAAACAACTTCTCCCTCTTGGGCTCCTGTTGTGTTTCCTCCATGACTGTTTCTTTCTTTGAAAGCATCTCTTTCTCCTCTTTCTCAGGGGGGCCTGAGTAGTCAACAGAAGTTTTGGCTTGACCTCTAGCACTCTGAGCCTTTTTCAGCTGGAACTCTAAGGCATGCTTTATAAGGAGAAGTTCATGGTACTTTCTTCCTAGAATTTCTACCTGCTTTGAGAGCGCATCTCTTTTGCTCTCGAGGGCTTGGAGGGACTTCTGGAAGTACAACCTCTGGTTGCTGAGCTCTTTAGTCATCTCTATTTTCATGTACCTGTATTTGGTCTCAAGGATCCTGTTCTCCTTGTGCTGGAGGATCAAGGCTTCATTGAGGTTCTCCAACACAGCAGACATGTATCTGATGGCTCTGATCTCTCCCTGGTTGAACATGGTGGAGTCCAGGAGCTCCTGAAGCATGGACTTCACCTCGGAAACCCTCGTGCAGGTGGTATTCTTGTCCTGGAGCATCTCCTCTGGGCTCAATGGCTGAGGGTAGGGTGGAGATTTTTGTGGGCTCTTTTCCTGCCAGCCTTGCCAGAATGTGCGCTTGGACGCTGGGTGAAGTAGAAAGAACACAGGCAACAAGCTTTCATGGGTCTCAAGGATTATATGGATTCTCCAGACCCTGCTTGGCCCAAATTCCCATCCAACCCTCTTAGAGATTTGGTAAGAATGAGGAGCAGGAGCTGTATGTGAGGCCGGGGAAGGTGATCAGGAGCGATATCTGCCAGGCCCAGAGCGAGTCCAAAGCCTAACGCTCAGACTCTGCCAGCTCCGCGGCACTAGCAGGGCCTGGAGGGGACTGGGACTAGTCAATCTAGTTCAATTTATTTCAGCATACTCCTGATCCTTCTATTCTGGAGTATATTGTTTTTCTGATCATGCCTCCTCCCAACCTCAACATTTATGTTTGGCTCCCTATTGCCAACTGTCGAAACTCCAGAAGCCCACCTGACAGATTCCAATCCCTTGGGAAACTTCCCTTTCCCTTTCCATTATGTGTGTAGATAACTTATTGTGTGGCCCTATAACTGTTCATGTGTTTTTAAAAAATAAGTTTTTTTTTTTGTTATGCTTTTCCATTTTGGAGGGTTATGAGTTCCTTTGTTAATCTGATAAAAGCAGTGAACTCTCTCCCCAGGAAAATGGATATAAACATGGAATGTGCATGCTGTATTCACAACCATTCATAGATTTTAGCTCTGGATCTTGGTCATATTTGTACCCCTGTGGACCTATTATGTGTATATAGTAAGCTGGTGGAGTGCTTATCTCAGAGCATCCATCCATTTTCCCATTCAATGAACATCACTGGAAGAAAAAAAAGAGTGGCTAACTTTGAATGAGTGGATAAATGAAATAAGGAAATTAAGTGGCATTGAAGACAAACTAGTATCTAGCTAGTATTGTCAGAGAGGTCACAGGGCTTAGCAGTTAATTAAGAGCTTGGACTTGGAAGTCAGATAACTTGGGTTTGAATCCCTTCCTTTCCATTTGTCTTTGACGGGTTTCCTGATCTTTAAGTGTCTCAGTTTCTTCATACAAAAAAATGGGGATAATCATAGCATCTACTGTATAGGACTTAATTAAATCAATCACAGTACCAGGTACCTAGTAGGTGCTCAATACATGCCCCTAAAATAAATGAACAAGACGCAGCCTTTGCTCTCCAGGAGTTTGTAATCTAGCAAGGAAATAAGTCAAGGATACAAATAACTATATTTCATGACATACTGTGGTAAGGATTGTAGGAGAAATTGTCTCCTCATCCACCTTTCCCTGCCTCTCCCCCTCTCCCTCTCCCTCTCCCACTTGACCTTGCTTAACTGCTAATAAATCTGGCCAGTGAGAATCAGAGTGATAAAATGCTGCTATTAGCTACTGTTTATGAGCCCTAAACATGTTCTAGGCATGGTGTTTGTGTCAAAGAGTGGCAGTATCTTCCTTATTTTATATATGAGGAAACTGAGGCTCAGAAAGATGAAGTAACTTGCCCAAAGTCACACAACCAAAAATTGACAGAGATGGTAATCAAACCTGGGTCTGTCTAAGGGTGAAGCCCATGCTCTTGAGTAGCACGAAAAAGATTAAGAAGCTAGAAAACCACAGAGCTTGGCCTTGTCATAGCTTTCTTTGTAGTCCTTCCTCTTCTTTGAGCTTCAACTTTCTCCTCTGCAAAATGTAGGAGTTAGATAATCTTAGATGCCTTCTAGGGCTAATAGGAGTAAAGTTCCAAGATTGAGCCTTGTTGTTGACTGACCAACTCTGGAGCAACCAAATCTGGAAAGGCTCTAGAAGGGCATCCAGCTGAGCGTTGCCAGACTTTAGTGCTGTGGCTAGGTTTTAAAGTGAGGAAAGAATATTCTTCAGGTTCTAGCTATAAATTCTAGTACATGACTCCAACCTCCAACTCTAAAGGAGAGCACAGAGCTGCTCACTGCTCAGCTTGGTTTCAATACCCCACCCCTTCACCACTGCTCATCCTTCTCAGATAAAGCTTTTGTAGTGGAATAGGGTCTGAAAGACCCCCATAAATATCAGTGTGTGACTTCTTCCCCTGAGAATAGCATCCATCCACCCACATAGCCCCCTCCCAGAAGCTCTTGGAACCTACTTAGTGCCCTTTTCTTTTGTTCTTCAATGAGAGTGGAGCAAAGGGAAATGAGAGACTCGATACCTCCCTTGGTGGCAATGAGGGAGAGAGGCAGCACTTTCTCCATCACCTCGATCCATTCATCTAGAGCTTCCTCTTCCTTCTCACTCTTCCTGTTCTTGATCTCAAAGTTCAGACTGTCACCTGGAGAAGGAGTTGGGGGCGCAGGCTGAGAATAATCTGTCCTTTAGGGAGTCCCAAGCAGCCCTATAGCACAGGAGTTACCCCAGCAGACTTTGAGATCGGATTGGTTTCACCTCTTACTCGCTGTGTGATGTTGGGCAAGACGTCTATTCCCCTGAGCCTCAATTTCCTTGCCTGTAAAAGGGTTGGGCGAAGAGTAAATGAGATAATACATTTGAAAATGTATTTGAAATGATTAAAGTGAGGCCTACCGGGTAGAAAATACACACTAGACATTAAATAATATTGTTATCCTATAAGGGCAGAGACATGTCTGTCTTGTTGCTCTATCCCCGTTGCCTAGGATAAATCTGGACAATTAAATGAATTAACTGGAGTAAATAGCCCTGCTTGGTTCCTGGGGCCTCCAAGGGACCACTAAACTGTGAGGTCCCCAGGGACAGTGCAGTGAGAGTGGGAGAGTTGTAGGGGCACAGCCTATACCATATTCCTCCAATATTGCAGCACCCTCCACATATCACAGCTGCTGAAGCCCAGTGATGGAATGATGCTGATATATCAGGTGGAAGGTACCATATGGCTCCAGGGCTGTATGCTGTTGGTCCATACCTATATGAGTGTCCAGTTGATCACAGCTGGCATCAGTTCAGTTTGGCCCAGGACCCAGGCAGTAATGGACATTCAGTGCTTTGATATATTACCCTTAGATTCCTCTGTAAAATAGCTGGTTTTATTTGTAAATTTTTATTAATAAAACCAATCAACATACACTATGAACATTCTTTTTTATCACATAGTTGTATATTCATTATCATGATCATTTCTTGGAACATTTGCATCAATTCAGAAAAACAAATAAAAAGAAAACAGAAAAAAATCAATACATACCATACCCCTTACCCCTCCCTTTCATTGATCACTAGTATTTCAATCTACTAGATTTATTTTAACATTTGTTCCCCCATTATTTATTTATTTTTAATCCATATGTTTTACTTATCTGTTCATAAGGTAGATAAAAGAAGCATTAGACACAAGGTTTTCACAATCACACAGTCACACTGTGAAAGCTATATCATTATACAATCATCTTCAAGAAACATGGCTACTGGAACACAGCTCTACATTTCAGGCACTTCCCTCCAGCCTCTCTGTTATGCCTTAACTGAAAAGGTGATATCTATTTAATGTATAAGAATAACCTCCAGGATAACCTGTCAACTCTGTTTGGAATCTCTCAGCCAATGACACTTTATTTTGCCTCATTTCTCTCTTCCCCCTTCTGGTCGAGAAGGTTTTCTTAATCCCTTGGTGCTGAGTCCCAGCTCATTCTAGGATTTCTGTCCCACGTTGCCAGGAAGGTCCACACCCCTGGGAGTCAGGTCCCATATAGAGAGGGGGACGGTGAGTTTGCTTGTCATGTTGAAATAGCTAGTTTTTTTTTTTAATTTATTCTGGTAACATATACAACAAAAAATTTCCCATTTTAGCCACTTTCATGTGTAAAATTCAGTGATATTACGTTCACAATATTGAACTACCATCCATTACCAAAACTTTTAACTTTTTATTTCGAGGTAATTTCAAATTTACAGGAAAGTTGCAAAAAATAATACATAAAAAGTACAGAGAACTCCAAATACTCCATACACAGATACCCAGATTTACCAACTTTTTACATTTTGCCACATTTGTTCCATCATTCTTTCTATAGCTATCTATCAATCAATCAATCTATCTATCTATCTATCCACCATCCATCCATCTATACTAACATTTGAGAGTAGGTTGTATATTGTGCTTCTTTAACACTTAATATTTCCATTGTACATTTCACTAATGCAACCACATTAAACATAGTTACCAAGTTTTACAACTATATTGATGTCGGTTTGTACAGGTTAATGTGATACACCGATATATCCTGGAGTAATTTGGTCAGAGAATAAAAAAAGTTTTGCAAAGTCCCCTTGGGGGACTGGGGAGATGGGAGGAAATAGCAAACTTCTCCATCTGGGGAATTCCTGATACTCTCGCAAGCAGTGGGGACAACCAACTCATTAGGCTGAACCCTCAGTCTTGGGGTTCTTGCAAAGAAGAAGCGAAACCTACTTATATTATTCCTAAGAATCATCCCCAGAGAATCTTTTCTGTTGCTCAGATGTGGCCCTTCTCTCTAAGCCACCTCTGCAGGTGAACTCACTGCCCTCACTGCTATGTGGGTCATTACTCCAAGGGGTGTAAATCTCCCTGACAGCATGGGACAGGACTTCCAGGATGAGCTAGAACCCAGCATCATGGTCTTGAGAAAGCCTTCTTGACCAACAGGCGAGAGAGAAATGAGACAAAATAAAGTGTCAGTGGCTGAGAGATTTCAAACAGAGTCAAGAGGTTATCCTGGAGGTTATTCTTATGCATTATAGAGATATCCCCTTTTAGTTTATGGTGTATTGGAGTGGCTAGAAGGAAGTACCTGAGGTTGTTGAACTGTATTCCAGTAGTCTTGATTCTTGAAGATGATTGTATGACTATATAGCTTTTACAATGTGACTGTGATTATGAAAACTTGTATCTGATGAATCTTTTATCCAGGGTATGGACAGATGAGTAAAAAAATAAGGATAAAAAAAGAAATAAATAATAGAGGAGATATGGGGTAAAAAAAAATTGGGGTAGATGGAAATACTAGTGGTCAATGAGAGAAAGGAGTAAGGGGTATGAGATGTATGAATTTTTTCTTTTTTCTTTTTCTGGAGTCATGTAAATGTTTTAAAAATGACCATGGTGATGAATATACAACTATGTGATGATATTGTGAGCCATTGATTTTATACTATGGATGGACTGTATGGTGTGAAGATTTCTCAATTAAAATATTTTTTAAAAAGAACTATATTGATAAAAAAGCTTACAGTTTATATTCCAATTTTTTTCATTTTTCTGAATAATGTCCTTTTGGGCTTTTTCCTCCATTATTAGATCTAGTCCAGGATCATGTATTACATTTAGATGTCATTGTCTCTTTAGTCTCTCTCTCTCCCTCTCTTTATTTTTATCATCAGATTTTTAAATTAATTTTTTAATTTTTTAAAAATATAACAACACAAACATTCTTAACATATCATTCTGTTCTACATATGTAATCAGTAATTCACAATATCATCACATAGTTGCATATTCATCATCATGATCATTTCTTAGAACATTTGGATCAATTCAGAAAAAGAAAGAAAAAAACAAAAAAATTCATACATACTATACCCCTTACCCCTCCCTTTCATTGATCACTAGCATTTCACTCTACTAAATTTATTTTAACATTTGTTTCCCCTATTATTTATTTTTATTCCATATGTTTACTCGTTTGTTGATAAGGTAGATAAAAGGAGCATCAGACACAAGGTTTTCACAATCACACAGTTGCATTGTGAAAGCTATATCATTATGCATTCATCTTCAAGAAACATTGCTACTGGAACTCCAGCTCTACATTTTCAGTTTCTCCCTCTCTTTTAATTGTCGTAACATATATACAACATAAAACTTACCATCCCTACCACTCCCAAGCATACAATCCATTGACATTAATAGTATTAACAATGCTATGCTACCCACACCACTGTCTATTACCAAAACTTTTTCATCAAATAGAAACTCTGTACCTATTATGCACTAATTCCCCCATTTCCTCACATCCTTCCTAGCTCCTGGTAATCTACTTTCTGATTCTATGAATTTTCTTATTCTAGATATTTCATGCAAGTGGAATAATGCAATATTTTTGTTTTGTATTGGCTTCTTTCACTTCATGTGATGTCTTCACAGTTCATCAACTTTCATTCCTTTTTACAGCTGAATAATATTCCATTGAGTGAATATACCACATTTTGTTTATCCATTCATCTGGTCATGGACACTTGGGTTGTTTCCACCTTTTGGCTATTGTAAACAATACTTCTATGAATATCGGTATACAAATATCTCTGCTTTCTAAGTTCTAGAAGTGGGATTGCTGGGTCATATGGTAATTATATTTTTAACTTTTTGAGGAGCAGCTGTACCATTTTACATTCGCACTTATGTGTTCCTGTTTCTCTGAAGCCCCCTCAACACTGTAACCCCCCCTTTTTTATAATAGCCATCCTAGTGGATTTGGAGTGGTATCTCATCATGGTTTTGTTTGCGTTTCCCTGAGAGCTAATGATTTTGAACATCTTTTCATGTGCTTGAGGGCCATTTGTATATCTTCTTTGGAGAAATGTCTATTCAAGTCCTTTCCTACTTTTTAATTAGGTTCTTTATCTTTTTGTTGTAGGAGCTCTTTACATATTCTGGATATTAAACCATTATCAGATACTGGCATACCTCAGAGATATTGTGGACTCAGTTCCAGACCATCACAATAAAGCAAGTCAAACAAATTTTTTGGTTTCCCAAGTGCAAATAAACATTATGCAGTCTATTAAGTCTGTATATTGCACATAGTGCAATAGTATTATGTCTAAAAAAAGTACATTCCTTAATTTAAAAATAAAAATACTGTATTGCTAAAAATAACTAACCGTCATCTGAGCCTTCAGAGACTCTTTTTGCTTGTACAGGGTTTTGCCCCGATGTCAATCAGGGTCATGGCTGCTGAAGGAAAGTTGGAGTGGCTGTGGCAGTTTCTCAAAATAAGATACAATGAAGTTTGCAACATTGATTGACTCTTCCTTTCATTGAAAGATTTCTCTGTAGCATGTGATGCTGTTTGATAGTGTTTCACCCACAATACAACTTTTTTCAAAATTGGAGTCAATCCTCTCAAACCTTGCTGCTGCTCTGTCAACTAATATTCTAAATTCTTTGTTGTTATCTCAACAGTAATCATTGTATGTTCATCGGGAGTAGATTCCATCTCAAGAAACCACTTTCTTTGCTCATTCATAAGAAGCAGTATCTCATTGATTAAAGTTTTATTATGAGATTGCATCAGTTCAGTCACATCTTCAGGCTCCACTTCTAATCCTAGTTTCTTTGCTATTTACAACCCATCTATAGTTATTTCCTCCACTGAAGTCTTGAACCCGTCAAAGTCATACACGAGGGCTGGAATAAACAGTTTTTCACACTCATGTTCATGTTGATATTTTGATTTCACCCATGAATCATGACCATTCTTTTTAAAATTAATTTATTATTTATTTTGAATCTGCACATTTTGTTGAAATATATTCGGATAGCACAATATCATCATTTAGTTGTTGTGCTGGTTTGAAGCTAGTATGTACACCAGAAAAGCCATGCTTTGAATCCTCATTCAGTATTGCTGGGTGGGATCATGGTTTTGTTTGCATTTCCTTGACAGCTAATGATGTTGAACATTAGCTATGTTCAAGGTGGGGCTGCTTACTGGAAAAAGTTTTGCGCCAACAGAGCCAACAATGCCAACAGAGTCCACCCAACCAGAGATCATTAGAAATGCAGAAGGAAAAACACCCTTGGGGAAGGCTAATAAAATGAGGAGAGAAAGCCAGCAGATGTCGCCATTGCCTTTCCAGCTGAGAGAGAAATCCCAAACTTCATTGGCCCATTCTTTGGAATTAAGGTATCTTTGTCTGGATGCCTTAATTTGGACACTTTCACTTCCTTAGAACTGTAAACTTGCAATTTAATAAATTCCCTTTTCGAAAGCTGTTCCATTTCTGGTATATCGCATTCTGGTATATTGCATTGTTTGTTAAACAGTTGTATAATCACCATCACTCTCAATTTTAGACAACTTTCATTGCTCCAAAGAGAAAAATAACAGATTACAGATAAGCTAACTTGGCTAACCAGCACAAGGGGCCTCGCCTTCAGCCTATATCGGCTTTCAGCATGCCTTCCTCACTAAGCTTAATTGTATCCAGCTTTTGATTTCATGTAGAGATGTAGGACTCTTCCTTTCTCTTGAACACTTGGGCCACTGTAGGGTTATTAATTGCCCTAATTTCAATATTGTTGTATCTTAGGAAATTAGAAGGCCCAAGAAGAGAAAGCGAGATTGGGGACAGCTGGTCGGTGGAGCAGTCAAAACACACATAACATTTATCAATTAACTTCACTGTCTTGTAAGGGTACAGTTTGTAGTCCAAACAGACAGATCATAGATCACCGTAAAGGATATAATAATAATGAAAAAGGATGAAATATTGCAAAACTTACCAAAATGTGACAGAAACAGGAAGTGAGCACAGCACATGCTTTTGGAAAAATGGTGCCAATAGACTTGCTAGATTCAGGGTTGCCACAAACCTTCAATTTGTAAAAAGTACAATGTTTGCAAAACACAATAAAGCAAAGTGCAGTAAAAACAATATATGCCTGTTATGTGGTTTCCAAATATTTCCTCCCATTTTGTGTGCAGTCTTTTCACTTTCTTAATAATGTCTTTGATGCCCCAAAGTTTTAAATTTTGATTAAGTCCAATTTGTATATTTTTCCTTTTGTTGCTATGCTTTTGGTATAAAGTCTCAGGATCCATTGCCTAATACAAGTCCTGAAGTTGTTTCCCTATGTTTTCTTCCAGGATTTTGATGGTTTTAGTTTTTATTTTTTAGGTCATTGATTCATTTTTAGTTAAGTTTTATATATGGTATGACATAGGAGTTCAATTTCATCCTTTTGTGTTTAGGTATCCAGTTTTCCCAGCACCATTTGTTGAAGAGACTGTTCGAAAGTTCCTTTGAGTGGACTTAGCAGCCTTGTCAAAAATCAATAAGCTATCTTAACAATATTAAGTCTTCCAATCCATGAATATGGATATTTATTTAGGCTTTCTCTAATTTCTTTCAGCAATGTTTTATAGTTTTCAGGGTACAAGTCTTTTACATCCTTGGTTAGATTTATTCCTGGATATTTTATTCTTTTAGATGCTGTTGTAAATGGAATCATTTTCTTGATTTCTTTTTCACATTGTTCATTGCTGGTATACAGAAACACAACTGAGTTTATGTGTTGATCTCGTACCCTGCCACATTCTGAATTTATTAGCTTTCTTGTGGATTCTTTGGTATTTTCTATATATAGGATCATGAATCTGCAAATAGAGATAGTTTTACTTCTTCCTTTCCTATTTGGTTGCCTGTATTTCTTTTCTGTTTTTGCCTAATTACTTTGGCTAGAACTTCCAGTACAGTGTTGAATAGCAATGGTAAAAGTGGGCATCCGTATCTTGTTCCTGGTTATGCTGGTTTAAAAGGAGGTATGCCCCCTAGAAAAGCCATGTTTTAATCAAAATCCCATTTCATAAAGGTAGAATAATCCCTATTCAATACTGTATGTTTGAAACTGTAATCAGATCATCTCCCTGGATGATGTGATTTAGTCAAGAGTGGTTGTTAAACTGGATTAGGTGATGACATGTCTCCACCCATTTGGGTGGGTCTTGATTGGTTTATTGGAGTCCTATAAAACAGGAAACATTTTTGGAGAATGGGAGATTCAGAGAGAGCAGAGAATGCTGCAGCACCACGAAGCAGAGTCCACAAGCCAGCGACCTTTGGAGATGAAGAAGGAAAATGCCTCCCGGGGAGCTGCATGAAACTGGAAGCCAGGAGAGAAAGCTAGCACATGACACCATGTTCGCCACGTGCCCTTCCAGCCGAGAGAGAAGCCCTGACTGTGTTTGCCATGTGCCTTCTCACTTGAGAGAGAAACCCTGAACTTCATCGGCCTTCTTGAACCAAGGTATCTTTCCCTGGATGCCTTTGACTGGACATTTCTATAGACTTGTTTTAATTGGACATTTTCTCAGCCTTAGAACTGTTAACTAGCAACTTATTAAATTCCCCCTTTAAAAGGCCATTCTGATTCTGGTATATTGCATTCCGGCAGCTAGCAAACTAGAACACTGGTTTTGGGGAAGAGTTATTACTCTTGAGTATGTGAGTTTTGTGAGTTTTCTTACATGCCCTTTAACATATTGAGGAAGTTCCCATGTATTCCTAGTTTTCTGAGTGTTCTTTATTGAGAAAGGGTGCTGGATTTTGTCAAATGCCATTTCGTCAATTGAGATAATTATGTTCTTTTTCCCTTTGTTCTAGTAATATGGTATATTACATTGATGATTTTATGTTGAACAACCCATGTATTCCTGAGATAAGCTATTGTGGTTTTAAATTTAGTTTTTATCTTGCTAAAGAAAATAAAATGTCTTAACAGACCCATAACTTAGACTTCATCATTTATGTGGCCAGTGTCACTATGTATTATTTTGGACAATATGTATGCTTCCTCTGAGGAGTGGAGATGATATCTTGTGAAACATGTGGTGGAATGTTTCCCTGGCAGAGAGACGTTGTGGTGTGTCCCATGCTTCCTGCACCCCAAATTCCCCTCTTAGTGAATGCTGAAGAGACTAGGCAAGCTGAGACCAGCATTTGGGGAGGAAGGAGACTAGGCAAGCTGAGACCAGCATTTGGGGAGGAAGGCACCCACCCTCAAGACTGCACCCAGTCTGCAAACTCACCCCAGTCACCCAGCCAGTGGAGAATTTCATACAGCTGCTTCTCTTTAGTCTTAACATCTTTGGAGAAGGAGGCAATTTTCTCCAGCAAGATGAACCTCTTCTTGTTCTTCTGCTCTGTCTGGTGAGATTTTGCCTTTTCTTTTAAGTCATATCCTAATTCTTCCTGGAAATGGTTGATGACACAATTGACATTGTCCAAGATGTCGGACAGCTGGGTAGAAATATCCTATATGGGAGGTAGCAGATTGTAGTGTTTAGGGGTCTGAACTCTGGATCCAGAGTGCTAGTGGTGTGACCTTAGAAAGTCATTTCTTACTTGTTAAGTGGAGCTCATTATAGTGCCTACATCACAGGGTTTTGTAAGGATGAGATAAATTAGTATTTGTAAAATGCTTAGAACAAGGCCTGGCACACAGCACGAATGCTAGCTAATATTATCATTTTTATTATTAAATCAGGTTAGGAAGGGAGAGATACAAAAAAAATCTGCAGCAAACATGTATTCAGAATTTCAGGGCTTACTGAGCACTTCTGGACATCTCTCTTTACAAAGATCCAAAGGCAACAGAAGATTAGAAAAATGAAGCTCTGAGAAACCCTCATGATCAGAGGCTCAAATAAAAAATGCAGTAGAGGCTCATGTACAAGATGATTGGAGCCTCTGATCATTCCTCTGGGCCCTGTGAGCTTCCAGGGCTAACCCTGGGGATTCCAGACAGGTTGTCAAGAGCATTTCCCAAACCAAGAACTAAGGGCCCTTCCTCCTTTCCTCTTAAGAACAACTGCTACATGTCTCAGAATTATCCTGGAGCTTCCTGCTTCCTTCCCTGAATCCTTGCCCCTTCTCTGTGGTCTACTCACTTCTGGGTCCCAGCCCTGCTTCATGGAAGAGCTGGGGTGGTGGCAGTTTGATTCCAGCTCAGTCTGGAGAAGCCAAGACTAAGAGGTGGATATTTCATATTAATCTATCTGCAAACCCAGGGAGCCGAGCATCCCAGGATCCCTGAGGACCCAGAACTGGAATCTTGCCCAAATCCAGGTTCATTCCCCAGCCCCTTACATCAGACCCCAAAGCAAAGGTGCCTCCCTCATTTCAGTGGCTACCTTCTGAGCCCGAGTTAGCTGGGCAGCCTCAATCCTTGAGATGATGGCTTTCACGGACATGGGGGTCATCAACTGTGGAATGTTGTCCTCCATCTCCGATCACTCGGTCAGTCATAAAGATGTCCCAGGTCTCTGGCACACAGGACTGGACATGATGTTGACTGTGTTAGGGTAAGGGCCCCAAGGTGGCTCCTGGGTACCTTCTTCCCAGCCACAGCTCCTCCCATAACTGTCAGATAGCGAGTTCCAACTGACTCTCCTTTCCCCAGTGACATCATCGGTGTGTTTGGAAGAATGACAGCATGTATCAGAATTTCCTATTCCTTTTACAGCTGAATAATATTCCTTTGTACGTATATAGCACATTTTATTTATCCATTCATCTGTTGATGGACATGGGTTGTTTATGCCTTTGGGCTATTGTAAATAATGTTGCTATAAATATTGGCATACATTAGGAGGCCTTTGTGAAATAAACAGTTTAAATGGACATCACTGTATGTCTAGGACTTAGGCATAAGTGTCTGGCACTTATGAGTGCCTGGCACTCAATAGACACTTATTGAATGAATGAATAAATGATTGTGTAATCATAAATATACATACATGCAAAGTATTCTTCCTTGCTAACAAGAAGTGTTGCATTTAACAGATAAGGAATTAAACATTGTTAAGTTCAGTCCTTAGCTGTGTCATGTCTACTGACATGTAGTAACTTGTCACCTGACACTTCCCTGTCTTTCACATGCAATCCTTCATTCATTAGTCAAATTTGATTCTTTCATTGGTTCTTTCACTCAACAAACATTTATTGGTAATATTCTATGTGCTGGGCATGGGGCTAGGTGCTGGAGATACAGAAGTGAGTGATACCTAGTTGTGTCTTTCAGGCACTCACACCTTGGTTTATGGATACCTATCTATAAATCCATCTATCATCAGGTCCTTTAATCTCTTATGATTTCAGAGCATGTTGTAGTTTACAAATAACTTATTCGTCCTCCCAAACATGTGCAAGCCAACGGAAGCTCAGAGGGATTATGAAATTTGCCTCAAGTTACAGGGCTGTTATAGAGTCAGGACTCCCACCTGGTTCCCTTTACTCCCAATCTGGAGTCCTTTCTTTTTCTTTCTCTCTTGCCTTTTTTTCATTCCCTTCTTTTATTATTTTCTTCTTTCTTTCTTTCCTCTTCCCCTCCTTCCACAACAAGCCATTATTTTATCTAGCAAACACTCAATGAATGTTGGCTAGTATATTATTATTATGAGTAACCTCATATTTTACTTGGATCACAAGCTTCCATTTTTCTGATGACATGAAACTTAAATTTGCCAATTCATGGTAACCTCAGCCATTTCCAGCTTAAAACTTAGCCTCCTTGGACTTCAGGAGTCATCCCTTCCTCCTTCCCTTCTTTCTTGTAGGGATTTCAGTTTTTGTCCTTGAGAAAGTAGAGCAGCTACTTATCAGTGGTTTTATTCACATTGCTTCTGCTAAGATGCCCAATCCCCATGAGTCTCTGTCCACCGGCCTCTAGTCATGCTCTGTGCATTCCTCCTGCAACCTGCGGCCATACTCACACAGAAATCTCTGGATCCTTCTCATTCCAATGTCAAAGGGACTCTGAAAGAATCCGGTTCTCAGAGAAGTAGGCTACCCTGTCTCAGAAAGCATAGCCTCCACAGCTTTTGCTCCAGAGAAGTTTGGATGTCTGAGAGCCATTGCTGTGAATATGTGTCAAGGGTAAGTAAGGATTCCTGGGGCTATTGATTGCGGGGAGGTGGGAAGAAGAATGGGGATCAGGGATTAGGTCCAGCAGTTCCTACAGAAAAAAACATTAGCAAAGATTTAGCCATTGAGAGAAAAAGAGAAAAGACCATTTTTCAGCTACACAAGCAACCAGAGAAGGTAGGACAGGGCATTTACCCTCCTGAGCTCAGGTTGATATCAATGTAGGTAGGGAGCAGACCCTAGAAAAACAGGAACATGAAAGGGAGAAACAGATTGCAGTTTTGTTTTATTTTTTTGTCTTTTTTTTTTAAACTCAAATGCCTGTCAATGAAAGGAAGTGGTAAGGAGTATGGCGTGTATGAGTTTTTCCTTTTTTCTTTCTTTTGCTGAAGAGATGCAAATGTTCAAAACAAATGATCATGGTGATGAATACACACCTATGTGATGATATTGTGAGCCATTCATTGTAACCATGACGAGAATGTTCGTATGTCAAGAATGTCTGTATGCTTGTTCATTGTTTATAATAAAAATATTAAAAATATATATATTAGGTGTGATGGTTTGGAACTGTAGTACCACAGAAAAGCATGTTCTTAAAGCTAATCCATTCCTGTGGGTATAAATCTATTGTAAGTAGAACTTTTTGATGAGGTTACTTGAGTTAAGGCATGGTCCATGGTGAGTCTTAATCCTCTTACTGGAGTCCTTTATAAATGGGATGAATACAAAGAGAGAAACCCATGGAATCAAGAAGCTGAAAGCAATGAAACCCAGAAGAGAAGGGAAAAGCTAGCAGACACCACCATCTCCCTTGCTACGTGGTAGAAGAATCCAATCACTGGCATCCAGTCTTCAGGAAGAAAGCATCACCTTGCTGATGCCTTGATTTGGACATTTTCATGCTCTCAAAACTATAAGCTTGTAAGCTAATAAATTCCCATTGTTAAAAGCCAACTCATTTTATGTTATCTGCTTTCAGCAGCCTACCAAACTAAAGCATTAGGTTATGTAAATTGTGGTATATTTGCTGAGGGAGGAAGGGAGCACATAAGATGCTTCTGGATGCTGGTAATGTTCAGTTTCTTGAGCAAAGTGCTAGCTTCACAGGTTGGTTCAATTTGTGAAAGTTTAGCCAGAATACCCTTACTTTTCTATATGCATATTATACTTCAATAAAAAGTTGAAATTAAAAGAAAAGCAGAGCTTCTTTTGGCTTCCAGGTTGGAGGGACAAGGTGCAACTTTCTTCAGTTGTCCTACATCTGGGTTCATCTGACATTAGCTGCCTGGGCCTCGCTGCCCAAGTTGGATCTAACAAGATCAAACTCCGGTACCTGAGGTGCGTTGGTTGGAAGTCAGTGCCACCTTTGCCCTGACCCCCAAGATCTGCTTCTTCCTGGGTCTGTCTCCTAAAAACGTTGGTGATGACATCCCTAAGGTCACCAGTGACTGGGAGGATCTAAGAATTCTGATGAAACTGATCATTCAGAAAAGACAGACTCAGACTGAGGCAGTACCTTCTACTTTCGTCCTGATCATCAACCCCCTTAAGGAACCACCCAAAGACAGAAAGAAGCAGAAAAACATTAGCACAGTGGAAATAACAATTTTGATGAGATTGCCAACATTGCCCAACAGATGTGGCACTCACTGATCTTTAGCCAGAGAACTCTCTGGAACCATTAAAGAGATTATGGGACTGCCCAGTCTGTGGGCTACACTGTTGATGGCTACCACCCTCATGACATCATAGGTGACATTAACAGTAGTGCAGTAGAATGCCCAGCTAGTTAAGAACCACAAAGGAAAATATTTCAATAAAGAATCATTTAACAAACAAACAAACAAAAATAATAAGATAAATATTATGTCTGAGTACTGCTGATAATGGGTCAGTTTTCTGCTCATTGTCTATTTGTCTATACTCTGTCTTTCAATACTCAGTCTCTCAAGTCCAAGGAATAAGCCCAAAAATCCCACTGAGCACCTGCTAGACCATATTCAAAGTACCTGGGACCCTGGAATTCCTGGTCCAACTGGGCTCTAACCTGCTTCCTAGGGCTGCACCTCCTTCTTCCTTGGATTGCTCTTGCCTCTGGACACCTTGCTGATGGTGTGGGCCTCTCTAAGCCTGAGGGTTAACTTTTTCTGTCAATTCCTGAAAGAGAAATCTCCAACTATAATTGTAGATGTATCTATTTCTCTTTTCAGTTCTGTCAGTATAATTTTATCTGCATAAAAGAATCTCTTTAATAGTTCCAGAGTTCTCTGGCTAAAGATCAGTGCCACATCTGTTGGGCAATGTTGACAATCTCATCAAAACTGTTATTTCCACTGTGCTAATGTTTTTCTGCTTCTTTCTGTCTTTGGGTGGTTCCCTAAGGGTTTTGACGATCAGGGCGAAGGTAGAAGGTACCACCTCAATCTGAGCCTATCTTTTGTGAATGGTCAGTTTCATCACATCCTTTTTAGGAAACAGACCGAGAAAGTAGATCTTGGGGGTCATGGCAGAGGTGGCACTGACTTTCCAACCGGTGCACCTGAGGTACAGGACTTTGATCTTGTTGGGGTCAAACTTGGGCGGGGAGGCCCAGGCACCTGGTATGGGATGAACCGGGATGAAGGAAAGTTGCACCTTGGCTTCCTTGGAGTCGATAACAGAAAGCTATGTTACATTTTTAAAACCCAGAAAAGACTGGGCTCTCTTCTAGTTCACGGTTGGTGAGAGAGCCAGAGCCCAAAAGTAACTTCTGGTCCACGTGAGAGGCACGTGTATGCTCCACGAGGACAGGGAGTTGAGATTTTGTTCGCATTAAAAAAAATTGCTGTATGTCCAATGTCTGGAACATTCCTGACACACAGTAGGCGCTCAATAAATATTTGTTGAATTTAAAAATGCTAAAAAAAATACCCAACAAATTGGAAAATACTTCGTTAAGTACAAAGATATCCTTATATATGAGGAGAATGCTTTGGGTCAGCCCCCGGTACTCAGATCGAGCGATCGAGATCTAGTTGCTCCGAGCGCCCCTACGGAGCAGACTCGAAAGAGCAAGCTACGGAAAGCCGGCGGATCCAGGTGTGGAGTGGCAGGAGGGAAGGGCGGGAAGGCAGAAGTTGCAAACGCGCTCGGAGTTACCCCCGGACCTGCGGTCCGCTCCTCTTTGTTCAGCCCAGCGTCCGCAGCGCGTGCTGTCAGTCAGAACCCCGGAGGAGGCACGCCCCGCCTCCCGGGTGGGCGGACTCAACCACACTGGGGCGGGGCCCAGCTCTCCGCGCCGGGGGGCGGGGCCTGACCCAGCGCACCGGCCCGGTTGAGTGCCGGGCTGATCCGCGGGAGCAACCGGAGTCCCGGCCACGAAGGGGTGCGACCCCCCACTGGCCCCGCCTTCCCGGCTGCGGCCCGACCAATCAGAGTGGCTTTTACTGGCGGGTGGGCTGAGCCGGCCCAGCTGCTCGGAGGCTCTGGCATGGTAACGTCCCCGCGCGGGGGTGGAAGGGCCCGGGGCGGTCCCACAGCGCCCTCTGCGGCCCGGGCCAGGGCCGGGGGTACGGCGGGGAAGCCACCGGGTGTACCCAGGAACCCGGGGGCGGGAGAGGAGATTGAGGGGTTAGGGAGAGGAGCCGGGGAGAGGGTATGGGGGCGGGGATTTGGGGGAGATGGGGTGGGGGAGGCCATGATGGAGGATGAAGAGGGGCTTGTGAGGGGCGAGAGTTGCGGGACTGGGTGTGGAGGGGGAAGGAAGAAGTGAAGGGTGGGTTTGTGGAGAAAGATCGGGAAAGAAGAGAGGGGGCGGGAGATGTGGGAACAGTGGGACAAGGGGAGAAATTGGGACCACAGTTTCCCCTTCTGGGATATTTGGCGTGCGACATGCCTTACCCATAGACCCAGTGCTTGCTCGCTTTGGAAGCGATTCCGTGCCCCCTAAGACCACTTGGACACCTCCTCCCTATTTCCCCGCATTTGCAAGACGTTTTCTCCTTATAAAGGGAGGGGGCTATTGAGGAAGGAGAGGTTCTTGTCCTCCACTCAGTGCTGGGTGGTCCAAGAAATGGGAGAGCAGAGGCCCCTTGTCCAGCCGTGGCTCTGCCTTCAACAAGCCTTGTAACAAAACTGTGTGTGACCTTGGGCCAGTCACTGCCTTTCTTTGGGCCTCAGATTTCCCGATAAAAAAAAAAAAAGAAAGAAAAGTGCATGAGAATGATACCCCAGATCTCTTCCAATTTCACAATTGGGTAATTCTTAAGGAGGAGTTCAGGAGAAGGGTTTCTAAGATGTGGAGGAAGTAAAGGAAAGAAGGATAAAGATGGAGGAGAGGCCTTGAGCTTGAGGCTGGAGAAAATCCCCTGGGATGTCGGGGAATGGTAGGCGCACAAAGCCTGGAGGTGTGCATGCTAGCTGGTGCCTCCGGAGTCCTGCTGGAGGACTGGAAGGAGAACTCTTTTAAGTAGAAAAGGTTGAGACCTAAACCAAGAAGGATGAAGACCAGAGGTAAAATTCTGTTCTGTAGAGGAAGAAAGATGAGGAGGTGGCAGGATCAGAGGGAGGCAACAAGAAGATTTTTTCTAGTAAGGCAGCAAATATTTGAGGGGAGCAGGAGGAAAAATCAGGCAGATAGAGGAGAGTGGGGACTAGGATGGTCTTGGAAATAGGGAGGGGCTGGAGCTATTTGAGGCAGCTGAAGAAGGGCAGTAGGTAGGACCACAGGATAATCAGCTGTTTTCCCAGCCTCCATGATGCCTTTTTCTGAGGATGATTACCTCTTTCTGAGAAATGTGCCTGGCAGCCTTTATTTTCCAACACAAATCTCTTCAGGGAGTGTCAGACCAGGCAGAGCTAGAGATCATCTGGCTGGCTGTCTGAGGAGTTCAAGGTTGTTCGAGAATTAGGATATAAGAAATATCTTCCATGGACCATCATCTTTTGAGGGAAGCAGCTTTCTGTAGTTGAAAGCACAGGCTTTGGTGTTAGACTGCTCGGTTTTCAAACCTGCCTCTGCCATTTAATTTCTTGGGACCTTGGGCAAGTTACTTGATCTCTCTGAACCTCTACTTTGTCTACAAAGTAAAATAGTAACCTCTGTGATGGTTGGGAGGTTTAAATAAATGGCATGATATCTGGCTCATAATAAGCGCTCAATAAATGTTAGCTATTAGCTGTTATTATTCCCTCTTTCCTTGCTCTTCTGTTTCTCCATTTTTGTCCTTTTTTGCTTTTGTTCTTTCTTCTGAATCCTTAGTTGTGGGATGCCCCCTAGATGTGGAGGCTGAAGAATTGATTGCCTCTTGGGGGGGGGGGGGTTCCTTCCAGTGGCCCAGGTGAACACAGGATGATAAGATGATCAGTTATCTCTTTATTGTCTCACCTCAGCCCACAAGTGTGTTTTGGTGTTTTTGCTTTTGTTTTTTATTTCTTTTTTTTCCCTCTTTTTATTAGAGAAGTTGTAGGTTTACAGAAGAATCATTCAAAATACAGAGTTCCCATAGGCCCTCTTGCCCCACATGCAGTTTTCCCTCTTATTAACATTTTGCATGAGTGTGGTACCTTTGCTATAATTGAAGAAACATGAGTATGATTATACAATTAACTATAGTCCATGGTTTGCATTAGAGTTCACTCATGTTGTATGATTTTTAAAGATTTTTATTTCTTGTACCATATATAAAGCCTAAAATTTCCTACTTTAACCACTTTAAAGACATGCTATTCAGTGATGTTAAGTACTTTCACAATGTCATGCTACTATCACCCACCATCCATTAACAAAACTTTTTTATTACCCCAGACAGAAGCTCTGTACCTTTTAAGCCTTAATTCCCTCTTCCCAACCCGCACCCTGGTCCCTAGTAACCTGTATTCTAGTTTCTGACTCTGAATTTGCATATTCTAATTATTTCCTTCAGATTAAATCATACAATATTTGTCCTTCACAAGTATGTTTTTGTTCCAGGGAAGGTGCTGGATCTGCTTTTATGTCAACCCCCTTTCCTGTAGCCCTCTTTCACATTAATTTCTTCTTAAGGTTCTAACTCAGTAGAGTAATAAGGTCCAAAGTTGTTTAGGCACCACAGCAGAAGGGCAAGGATGTTTCAGAAAAGAAAGAAGATACCCATAGCACAGGAAAGGCTAGGAGGGGAGGGCTTTGGAAGCCCATGGTAGTTTGCATTTAACCCTGTTGTTCCGTCTCTGTGGGGAAGTGTCCAAAACAGCCCAGTGATTGGATCCTGGCAGGGGTCTCCATGTCTAGTTGGAGATGGTCATATACATTTAATTTTTCATTATCTACAATTAGTTTTTCCATGCCAGTATTTGATTCCAGTCCTCTTTTCTTCAGCACACAGACCTTCTGTGTTGCCTCTCTCTGCACAGTTAGCCTGTGCTCAGAGAATTTTTACAAATGTCCCTGGGCACATGCGTGTACATACACATTTTCCTGTTTTAGGATATTCCACTATGCAAAAATCTAGTGAGGTTTGGGATGATTCTGCATTTTATCACAGGATTTTTTTTTTTTTTTGAAGAGGGCCATGACTAGGCACTCAGAAGTTTAAAACAAGAAAACTCAATCCCTGAATGTAGGGATATCCACCTGAGTGGGGAGACAAGAAGTTCCAAATGATGTACCCAGCAAACATTCGTAGAGTAGTATTTCACTCTGCAGAAGAGTACAGCATTTATCTTAGGGGACACAAGTAGGTAGGAGTGCATGTATGTGTGGGGAATAGTCAAAGAACCTCAGGGAGGTGAATATTGGATCCTCTTGAAGAAAAGGAGAGACAAAGTGGAATAAAAAGCACATGGGAGTAATTAACAGTTCCTGTGCAGAGAAGGAGGGAAGCCATTTCATCAGGACAAACAAGGAAAAGTATGAGGTGGGTCTTTGTCAAAAGGCTTTGAATGTTAAATGAGATTCCATAGGGTGTGCAGTAGGAAGCCAGTGCTGGTTCTCAAGCAAGAAAATGTCAGATCCCTGCAGATTTAGCCACATGGGTTGCAGGAGATATGCTAGAGTAAAGAAGCAGATGCTTTTCCTATAGCAGGGATTGTGTTTTTAAGGAAGGAGGCTGGAAGACAGATTGGATCCAGTTCTGACTCTATCCCTAATGGCTGTGGGACCTTGGACCAATTACTCCTCCTTAGCTTTATCATTTGAAAAGTGTGGACCACCTAGTGTTGCCAGAGTTCTCTCCAGCTCTGACATTCTGTATTCTCTGAATGAATGCTAGGCCTTTCCAGTGGCCTGTTCCTGTGTTTTGTGGGACCTGCCAAGACCATTCAGTCAACAAATATGTAGTAGTTCCTACTGTGTACCAGTAGGTGGTGGTGAGGAAAATATAATGGGGATACAGTATTGGGTGAGTGAAAACAGATGAAGTTACTGCCCTCTTAGAGTTTTCAATCTATTTCTGGTGGCAGATACTGTATTACATTGATTCTGAGATGTTTTAACATTTGTGAAATCAGAATGCATTTTTTTTTTTTTTTTATTAACGGAAAGAAAAAAAAGAAATTAACACATAATTTAGAAATCATACCATTCTACATATGCACTCAGTAATTCTTAACATCATCACATAGATGCATGATCATTGTTTCTTAGTACATTTGCATCAGTTTAGAGGAACTAGCAACACAACAGAAAAAGATATAAAATGTTAATATAAAGAAAAGAAATAAAAGTAGTAGTAATAGTAAAAAACAACAACAACAAACAAACCAACAAGCAAACCAAAAACAAAAAAAAAACCCTATAGCTCAGATGCAGCTTCATTCAGTGTTTTAACATGATTACTTTACAATTAGGTATTATTGTGCTGTCCATTTTTGAGTTTTTGTATCTAGTCCTGTTGCACAGTCTGTATCCCTTCAGCTTCAATTACCCATTATCTTACCCTGTTTCTAACTCCTGCTGGACTCTGTTACCAATGACATATTTCAAGTTTATTCTCGAATGTCTGTTCACATCAGTGGGACCATACAGTATTTGTCCTTTAGTTTTTGGCTGGACTCACTCAGCATAATATTCTCTAGGTCCATCCATGTTATTACATGGTTCATAAGTTTATCTTGTCTTAAAGCTGCATAATATTCCATCGTATGTATATACCACAGTTTGTTTAGCCATTCTTCTGTTGATGGACATTTTGTCTGTTTCCATCTCCTTGCAATTGTAAATAATGCTGCTATAAACATTGGTGTGCAAATGTCTGTTTGTGTCTTTGCCCTTAAGTCCTTTGAGTAGATACCTAGCAATGGTATTGCTGGGTCGTATGGCAATTCTATATTCAGCTTTTTGAGGAACCGCCAAACTGCCTTCCACAGTGGTTGCACCATTTGACATTCCCACCAACAGTGGATAAGTGTGCCTCTTTCTCCGCATCCTCTCCAGCGCTTGTCATTTTCTGTTTTGTTGATAATGGCCGTTCTGGTGGGTGTGAGATGATATCTCGTGGTTTTGATTTGCATTTCTCTAATGGCCAGGGACATTGAGCATCTCTTCATGTGCCTCTTGGCCATCCATATTTCCTCTTCTGGTAGGTGTCTGTTTAAGTCTTTTTCCCATTTTGTGATTGGGTTGGCTGTCTTTTTGTTGTTGAGTTGAACAATCTCTTTATAAATTCTGGATACTAGACCTTTATCTGATATGTCATTTCCAAATATTATCTCCCATTGTGTAGGCTGTCTTTCTACTTTCTTGATGAAGTTCTTTGATGCACAAAAGTGTTTAATTTTGAGGAGCTCCCATTTCTTTCTTTCTTTCTTCAGTGCTCTTGCTTTAGGTTTAAGGTCCATAAAACCACCTCCAGTTGTAAGATTCATAAGATATCTCCCTACATTTTCCTCTAACTGTTTTATGGTCTTAGACCTAATGTTTAGATCTTTGATCCATTTTGAGTTAACTTTTGTATAAGGTGTGAGATACGGGTCTTCTTTCATTCTTTTACATATGGATATCCAGTTCTCTAGGCACCATTTATTGAAGAGACTGTTCTGTCCCAGGTGAGTTGGCTTGACTGCCTTATCAAAGATCAAATGTCCATAGATGAGAGGGTCTATATCTGAGCACTCTATTCGATTTCCATTGGTCGATATAGCTATCTTTATGCCAATACCATGCTGTTTTGACCACTGTGGCTTCATAATATGCCTTAAAGTCCGGCATCGCGAGACCTCCAGCTTCGTTTTTTTTCCTCAAGATGTTTTTAGCAATTCGGGGCAACCTGCCCTTCCAGATAAATTTGCTTATTGGTTTTTCTAATTCTGAAAAATAAGTTGTTGGGATTTTGATTGGTATTGCATTGAATCTGTAGATCAGTTTAGGTAGGATTGACATCTTAATTATATTTAGTCTTCCAATCCATGAACACGGTATGCCCTTCCATCTATTTAGGTCTTCTGTGATTTCTTTTAGCAGTTTTTTGTAGTTTTCTTTATATAGGTTTTTTGTCTCTTTGGTTAAATTTATTCCTAGGTATTTTATTCTTTTAGTTGCGATTGTAAATGGGATTCGTTTCTTGATTTCCCCCTCAGCTTGTTCATTACTAGTGTATAGAAAAGCTACAGATTTGTGAATGTTGATCTTGTAGCCTGCTACTTTGCTGTACTCATTTATTAGCTCCAGAATGCATTTTTAAGAGGGATGGGGTATCAATTTAATTGGCAACATTTTTTATTAGTGCCACATAAAATAATAGTACAATCAGGATTGCACAAATAACTAAAATTCCAATGGATAATTGCTGAAGGGGAAAATAAATGGTGCTGTACAAATGTGTAAAAGAGGGTCTGATTAGTCCAGTGGGTTGGGAAAGGTTTTCCTGTAGAAATGAGATTGGTAGATGTGAAGGATATGTGAACGAAGTGTGTGGGTTGGAGATAAGATTGTCCCAGTGGATGCATGAAGTGGGAAGATAGAGAGGGTGGGTGTGGCTGGAGCATAGACCCTGGAGTGCAGTATGAGTGAGGCTGGTGAGGCAATTGGAAATAGACTCCGCAGACTTTACAGGCCATGGCCAGGGCTTTTGTTATTTAGCCTAAGAAGAGTGGGAGGCCATTGAAGTGTTTTAAGCAGGGAAATAAGGTGGTTTGATGTGCATTTTCAAAAGCTCATTATGGCTGCAGATATAAGGAGACCAGTTTGGAAGCAACTGCAGTAGGTCAGATGAAAAAAGTTGATAACTTGAACAGGGTGGTGGATGAAGAAACGGAGAGAAGTATATGCATTCAAGAAACCTTTAGGAGGTAAAATTAACAGGACTCAGTGGTAGAATGCTGGAGGGCGAGGTATGAAGAGTGGCTCACAGGTTTCTATCTTGGATAACTGTATGGATGGTGGTGCCATTCTCTGAGATGGTGAACTACCCTAACATAGTTCCATGGTATCTGGGAGGTTAGAGAGGGTCCTAAGGCATTTTTTTAAACTTTTTTTTATTGTATAGTATAGCATATACACAAAGCAAAGAAAAAAAATAGTTTTCAAAGCACTCTTCAACAAGTAGTTACAGGACAGATCTCAGAGTTTGTCATGGGCCACCATACAATCCTCTCAGATTTTTCCTCTAGCTACTCCAGAATATAAGAGGCTAGAAGGAATAAATATTTTTTTATCATCACAATCGACTTTTTTTTCTTTTTTGTGAAAAATAACATATACAAAAAAAGCAATACATTTCAAAGCGCAGCATAACAATTAGTTGTAGAACAGATTTCAGAGTTTGGTATGGATTACAATTCCACAATTTTAGGTTTTTACTTCTAGCTGCTCTAAGATACTGGAGACTAAAAGAAATATCAATTTAATGATTCAGCAATCATAATCGTTTGTTAAACCCTACCTTCTCTATAACTCCACCATCATCTTTGATGTTTCTATCCCACTCTTTAGGGATATTTGGGTTACGGCTAAGGCAGTTTTAAGTGGGAAAGTGTGACAGAGAAAATTGGGTTTCTTCCCATGATTATTAGTTTCTGACTTCCCATAATGAGGGAAGAAGGCCAGGGGAGTTAGAGTACTGAGAAAAGGTGAGTCAAGGTGGAATGTTTTGGTCTATACCCTTCTCTACTGGGCAGGATAAACTGAAGAGAGTAGGGCAGATATTGCTAAAAATAGAGATAAGAAAGCATTTTTAAATGATGAGGCTTCTCATCATAGGGGTAATTGGGGAGCAATAAATTACACAGAAGTGAGGTTGGTCCTTTTCATCCAGCTGCTACTTTTCTCTAGAATTCCTGCCTCCCTCCTCCCAAATTTCAGGTAGTGGGGCCTTTTTAGCTGTATTGCCAAGCCTTGATTTACATAAAAAATTTTGTTTTGAGCAAGTAATTTAGTCATATGGTTTCATGTTCTAAAGGTACAAAAGGGCATACAGTGGATCTCTGTTGCCCTTCAGTCAATTTCTTGTGTTATCATTTTCAGTATCCAGTTTTTAGGCAAATGATAGAATATTGTATACACATTTGCTGCACCTACCTTTTTTTTAACTTGAGATATATTTTGGAGTTTGTTCCATATTAAGACATTTAATAAGCTTCTTCATTCTTTTTTATGGCTGCAAAGCATCCCATTTTATTTTGGGGAATAATTTTATAGTTCCTTATTGATGGATATTTTGGTTGATTTCCAATCTTTTGTTGTTACAGGTAATGCTAAAATGAACACCTTGTAGACGCATTATTTTGGCCATGTGGGACTTTATCTATGGGATGAATTCTTATAAGTGGAACGTTCTGTATAGGGAGGATCTGTTTCTTCATTTGTTCATTCATGAATTCATTCAATATTTGTTAAGTGCCTATTATGTGCCAGACACTGCCAAGTGCTAGGAAGCCAGCTGTCAACTAGTCCATCATGACCCCTGCCCTCCTGGAATATTATTATCCTCTAGTGGGGGAAAAACACATATCCAAGCATAATACTCATATTTATTATATGAGAAAATGAAGAAGGGGTCAGATAGATAATAGATTAGGCTCTGTTTTAAACAGATTTGGAAAAACTTCCTAGAGTAACTGATATCTCAGCTGAAAATTAAAGAATGTAGTTGTAGGGCAGGGAGACTTAGGCTCTTCAAAGCCTATATTCACGGGGGAGTGAGTTTACATTTTGTAGGGGAAGTGGCAGCCACCGAGAAAAAGCTGGGTAGGGACATAGAGCTAGGGAGATAAATGGGTGATTAGGAGTGGAAGATTTCAAAGGAAGCAGGTGACTAAAGATGATAGCAGTTGGGGAAAGAGGCTGATGGTGAAGAGAGGAGAGTTAGGGAGATTAGTACTTAACAATGGACTAATGAATATTTGTGTTTAAGAAGCTTTGGGATTTAATGTGCAACTGGATTAATTCAGGTAGGAAACAGGAAAGAGGCCACTCCCTCCCTGGATACGTTAGGAATGAGAGATCTCTGTTTAACTGGTTTGAGGAGTCACTTGCCTACAAGCAGAATAATGGATGAGAAGCCTTTGGAAGAGCCAGTCTGTGCCTGCAGTAGAACCTCTTCCATCTTTTCTGTGGCTTTGGCCAAGTGGAACCTTCCAAAATGAAGATGACATTGGAGGAGCCTAGCCTGCTGGCTCTGGCCTGGCAGAAGAGGAAACAGACCTACCCAGGGCTCAGAGCTTGGACTGGGCAGGAAATTGGGCTTGGAGACCCTCCCTCTGGACTTTGTGCTCCTTTTTCATCCTCACCCCTTCTGCTTCCCTTCTGCAAAAGCCCAGCTCTGTGCCCATCCTGGGTCCTATGACTTTTCTCTCCCTCAACAGTCGGTTCCCGATTCTGGTCCCCGGCCCCCAGCAGCGCCTGCCCCCTTCCCACCGGGGCCCCCCATGATGCCACCACCCTTCGTAAGTTTTATGTCTTTCCCTGGGCTTGGCTTTTCCAGCCTGCACCCCAGTTCCCCAGGCCCTAGACACTGCTGTATCGCCAGCACGGTTTTCGTGTAATGCCCCCTTTTGTTGCCCGAGGAAGAGGGATGGTTTTGCCTGGGTATTGGGGTGGGGTGAGCTGCTTTCAAGCTCTCAGACATAAAGTTGACAACTCCCCCTTTGCTTTTTGTCCTACACATTGGGGCTGGGATAGAAGTGGAAGGGGAAGGACCCTGTAGTGTGAGGGCAGGGTGGGGCTGTCTTTCTCTTTCACTACTCTTTATCTTTGCTTTTTAAATATGCCACAGACTTCAGGCTGGAATAGCATTGTGGTCATCGAGTTGGAAAAAAAGGGATGGACAGCAGGGGACTGGGCAGTTTGCCTGGACACCTGCCTTCTCCCCTTCATCTGAGAGGGCCTGTTTGGGGAGAGTTGCTGAAGACAAAGAGCCTTCTAGTCTGGAGGCTATTATGCTTCCCTTTTCCCTCTCTCCTCCCTACCTTTCAAGAAGCTATGTGCTTGCCTGTTAGAACCAGAGGACTCCCCCTATTATATCTTTCTCAGTAATGAGAAGGGTTTCATGTCTTATGCTTTTCAACCTAAAGCTTCTGAGTTACCTCAGAGCTGTGGTGGAGGGAGGGGGTGGGAGACAGATGGATATTTCCTAACAGGTCCAAGGCATTGTTTTCTCTGCTCAGTATCTCTTCCCTTCCTCATTTTCAGATGCCCCCTCCAGGGATCCCCCCACCCTTTCCTCCGATGGGGCTACCCCCCATGAGTCAGAGACCACCAGCCATCCCCCCCATGCCTCCTGGCATCATGCCCCCAATGCTTCCACCAATGGGGGCACCACCTCCACTCACACAGGTAATCCTCTCCCCCACTAGGGGCCTCAGAAAGCCCTGCCAGTTTATGTGAGGATAAAGATGAGACTGGGTATCTTGGCTTCAGTAACTGGGGAGGGAAGGGAGCTTTGGGTCAGGTTTGTATGAATTTGTCTGCAGAATGGCTGGGAAAACTTTCAGGCTAGGCTGAGAGCCTAGAACCTGGGGATTGCCTCAGGGGAGTCAAGTGAGAGTCATGGCCCCAAAGTGATCTCTCAGGCCCCTTGGGGAGCCCTGATTCACAGGGACCTACCTAGCCTGTGCCTACCCTGACCTTGGTAGCTGGTTTTTGTCTTCTTTGTATCCATAGATACCAGGAATGGTACCTCCCATGATGCCAGGAATGCTGATGCCAGCGGTGCCCGTCACCGCAGCGGTAAGCACTGGGGGCTGGCAGGAAGCAGGTTCTGTCTTGCAGCCCTATGGGTCTGACTTGGAGTACAGGGAATATGGTTTCTGTTCTTTCCCTCTTCTCATCTTATCCACGCTGGTTTCCAGCAGCACTTACCCCCCTCAACTTCTCTTTTCCAGCCACATGCTCAGCTTCTCTAATTGGCTCATTCAGCCCCAAAGTCATAGACAGTCTCTCTTGTTGTCCCCCTGTTTGTGTTCAGCTCCCTTAGGAACACATTCCTACCACACATTCCTTACCCTCACAGGAATGTGCTCTATGGACATATGAATATAGTCCCGTCTCCTACATCTTCTTTGTTTCTGGAAGAGGCAACAGTCTTGGGGATCTTCCTGTACCTTCTTGTGCTGTTGCTCAGTTTAGAGTCTTGGTAGGATGTAGAATTTGCCATCCACTGTGTAAGAGATGGACCTCAGGAATTGACTCAACAAAATGCTCTCACTTGAGGAAAGCAAAGAAAGGAGATGCTGTGTTTTCCCCCTGGGATTTTAGAGCCACAGTCCTGGAGGGTGGAGGAAGCCTGTTAGGGAACAGAGATCCCTGGGAGCCAGGGCATTGAGTCCTGGCCTGGCCTACTTCTCCATCTCCCATGGCCTGGGTCCTGGGGGCCACTGGGCTTGGCCCCAACCCTTCCCCCTCCTCTTTCTTCGGCAGACGGCTCCAGGTGCGGACACCGCCAGCTGTGAGTCTTCTGGGGGCCTGCTCCCCCCAGGCTCGGAGGTTGGGGGGATGCAGGGGAGAGGGAACCATGGACTGGAGCCCACCGTGGATCATGCCTGTTGGGATCCAGGGAGCCTGGGATGTTGATGGGACCAGGGGATATTTATTGGAGATGGGATAAGGGAGGAATAGGTGGGGATGAGAATGGGGTTTGGAGCAAGGGCTTAATATGTTTTCTTGGCTTCTTTTATAGCTGCTGTGACTGGGACAGGTCCTCCGGTAAGTTCTTCCATCTGAGGGGTCCCTGGGTAGAAAGCTAAAAGGGGAGGGGGAGGGGTAGCTGATGATGAAGTCTTTGGGGTGAGGAGTTGAGGCTTTGGGAGAGGGACCTTGACCACCATTCTGTGCCCCCCCCACCCCAGAGGGCCCTATGGAGTGAACATGTGGCCCCTGATGGGCGCATCTACTACTACAATGCTGACAACAAGCAGTCCGTGTGGGAGAAGCCCAGCGTGCTCAAGTCCAAGGCAGAGGTCCTGAGCAGAGCTTTCTGGCCTTTCCTTTCAACTGCCCTGACCCTTCCAAGTCCTTGGCCTCCCCAAGTCTCTAACAGTACAGTTACTTATGGGTCCTCTGATCCCAAGATCCCTGACCAACCCCAATCACCCTAGAAAGGTCCCCCTGCAATCTCTGGAAGTCTATCTTCTCCAGATTGAGGCAGGCCAGGTGGAAGCTAAAGACTCCTGTGGCCCTTACCCACTGGTGTCCCTCCATCCCCTGACAGTAGCTAGAGAGCATGCCCAGCCCGCTTATGTCCACTGACCCATCTTCTTACAGCTGCTGCTGTCCCAGTGTCCCTGGAAAGAATACAAGTCGGACACAGGCAAACCCTACTACTATAACAACCAGAGTAAGGAGTCCCGCTGGACCCGGCCCAAGGACCTGGATGACCTGGAGGGTGAGGGGTTCTGGGATACGTATGGGGTGGGCCTGGGCAGGGGTTCCAGTGTGGGGCCCTTGCTACCCTGTGACTGACCATTCTGTCTTCTCCCATTGCAGCTCTAGTCAAACAAGAGACTGCAGGGTGAGTGACTCACCCACCTTTCCACCAATCTGTCCATACTTGGGGCCACCTAGGGGGTGGAAGTGGACTGTCTTCCCAATATCCCCACTCCATGGGAGGAAGAGCCAGCGCTCAGTCTCCTTGCCAAGTGGTCTGCTCTTACCCCATCCTTCCTAGGATAGAGAGACCAGCTAGCCCCTGACCTCCTCTTTCCTTGCTTTCTTCTTGGGCCCTATCCTTCTGGTTCATCTGCAGAAAACAGCAGCAGCAGCCACAGACACTACAACCACAGCCTCCTCAGCCACAACCTGATCCCCCACCTGCACCTCCTGGCCCTACCCCAGTGCCCACGGGCCTCCTGGAACCTGAGCCAGGTGGAAGTGAAGATTGCGATGTGTCAGAGGTTGCCCAGGCCCTGGAGCAGGGGATCCTGCAGCAGCCAGAGGAGGGCCCCAGCAGGTGAGGGCTGCTTCCTGTGTCATCCCAGATGCAGACCTTAGGCTCCCAGCCCCTTATCCTGGTTCAACCCTTGACCTCTACAAAGACATCTTGGGAGAGGCATGAAGATCTGGGTGTGACCTCTGAAGGGCAGCAAAAGACTACCCTGGAGAGCATAGAGGAGGGGTGTGTTGCTGAGAGCACAAGCCAACTGGAAATTATGGGAGCTGGGAGATCCTGTGGCTCAGTCTCCTCTGCCCCTTAGTTCTGCTGGGCAGCATCAGCCACCACAACAGGAGGAGGAAGAATCAAAGCCAGAACCAGAGAGGTCTGGCCTCAGTTGGAGCAATCGAGAGAAGGCAAAACAAGCATTCAAGGAGCTGCTGAGAGACAAGGTGCTGGGGGTGGGGCTCCCAGGGAAGGCCTGGAGGCAGCTGAAGGTAGGCAGGCTATGACTCCCACCTGCTCCATTCCAGGCTGTCCCCTCCAACGCATCCTGGGAACAGGCCATGAAGATGGTAGTCACCGACCCCCGCTACAGGTAGGCCTGGGCAGAGGGATCCAGGCCCTTCAGATCCTGTTCATGAGAGCAGCTGGGCCAGGGCTTCCCAAGAAACCCCAGCTCAATAGTCAGGTCCCTAAAGAGGCCAGAGTCAGGAAAGTGAAGCTAAGGTAGGGGTGTTAGGGAAAGAAGCTCGAGGCACTCCTGTAAAAGGAAACGGAAAGGTATCTGATATGAGACATTCAATAAATGCTTGTTGAATTGCATTGAGTTGAATTGAATTAAAGTAATTGGGGAAAGAGGGGGCTAGATAGGGCAGAGGCATGACGGTGACCTGAGTACCCCAAAGAAAAAGGGCCAAGTATTAGCAGTGTTTTAGAGCAACATATTTCCCCTCACTACCTCTCACCCCTACCTACATTCCAGAAATCTGTCTTGCCTCCCTGTGTCTTGGATCCCGCCAGCCCTTTTGAGCCCATGTATAGAGCCCACACTCAGCAATGTGGGGACCCATTCCCAGTGTCCTATGATCCTACTTTGTGGGCTGTGTAGTTTAGACTGACTCCTGTATCCCTACCCTACTCCTACTTTCTCCACCTTAGTGCCTTGCCCAAACTGAGTGAGAAAAAGCAGGCATTCAATGCCTACAAGGCACAGCGGGAGAAGGAGGAGAAAGAGGAAGCCCGGCTAAGGGCCAAGGAGGCCAAGCAGACCTTGCAGCATTTCCTGGAGCAGCATGAGCGCATGACCTCCACTACCCGCTACCGGTCAGGGGGCTGGGCTGGGGTGGGGCCTGGGAACCCTGGGAAACACAAGTGCCCAGGGTCTTCCCTTCTCTGCCTGCTAACTCATAGCTTATGTGCTCCACAGGAGGGCAGAGCAGACCTTTGGGGAGCTGGAGGTCTGGGCTGTGGTCCCTGAGAGGGATCGAAAAGAGGTTTATGATGATGTCCTCTTCTTCCTGGCAAAGAAGGAGAAGGTAACAGTCTAGCCTGGGCCAGATCCTTCAGCCTGAGGCTAATCCATGGAGAAAAAGCCTGTCTTATTATGGCCCCTGGTCATTCTTCACTTTAATCCCCCTGTCTTGGAAGCTGGTGTTACATTTGTCTATGTTTACAGTGCACAATCCCCCATGTCTGCTCTGGGCGCAGCCCTGGGTATGGAAGGGCAGAAAGGAGGCTCTGAGGGTCAGTCTGTAACCTATGCTCCTTCCCCTTTCCACAGACATAAAAGCCTTGAGTCTGGCTTTCCTGAGTGGTGCCCACACTGCCCTTCTTTCCACAAATCCTCCTCTGTCCAGGCCCACTTGAATAGCTCTAGCCTGCCCTGCCTCACTCTGATCCTGTGACTCTCCAGGAACAGGCCAAGCAGCTGCGGCGCCGTAATATCCAGGCCCTGAAGAGCATCCTGGATGGGATGAGTAGCGTCAACTTCCAAACCACATGGTCCCAGGCCCAGCAGTACCTCATGGATAACCCCAGCTTTGCCCAGGACCATCAACTGCAGAGTAAGCCCGGGTCTTGACTCCTGCCTGTCCCTTCCCCTTTCCTCCCTGATCTGGGACCCTAGACCCTGCCTCATGCACACTCCCCTGCCACTCCTGCACATTCCAGGAGTCCCCTGGCATTCATTCAATCTCTGATACTCTCTGGATTCTTTGAATCCCAGAATGTTTCAGATCACACTCCCCACCCCCACCGTCCACCCAGGCTCCACCATTCATGAGGCAGAGGTCTGGGATTGGTATCAGAAGACCCAGAGATAATGATGGTGGTGGCTTTATAGCTCATGTGAATATGGTCTTCATTCGTCATAGCACTGGGGGTCTTAACTGTCAACTTAGCTGTTGTTGGCCTGTAATCACCAGTAATATCAGAAATCCACAATCTAAAGTTACGTCAAAGCTTGATTGATTCTTAGTTCCACAGACATGATATCTTAGGCCCCAAGATAATTGGCTTCATGTGTTGGCTTCCAGTAACTGAATTTGCAACAGCTTAATACTTGCCAGTTTTTATCTCATACAATTAATGGCCTCCTTCAGAAGCCTCCTGATCCACTGACCTCTGCCACCAGAGTCCTCTTCCCCTTTGCCCCACCCGTTTGGTTGTCCCCAGCATCTACAGGGGTAGCATCCTTGGAGCACAGGGGGTGCTGGGATACAGGGTGTCCCCCTGGTACAGTGCCCACTGAGCCTCCTCCCTGTGGTAGACATGGACAAGGAAGATGCACTGATCTGCTTTGAGGAGCACATCCGAGCTTTGGAGAAGGAGGAGGAGGAGGAGCGGGAGCGAGCCCGGCTTCGGGAGCGGCGCCAGCAGCGCAAGAACCGGGAAGCCTTCCAGGTACCTTTACTGCTCTTCTGGACAGACGGGAGCTCACTTCTGCCCCAGACTACAGCCTCTTCACCCGTACCTGCATCCTGCCTGACCAGACCAACTGTTTTGTTTATGTTTTCCCCTCTCCAAGTTCCATGAGGCCTCTCTCTGCCTGTAGATCTGCTCCTGCTCTTACCCCTCTACTCTGGGCCATGCGTCTCTAGGGAAGAATAGATCTCTGTACCACCCAGAAACTACCAGCAGAGAGCACCCTAAAGGCATGGCTTGGAAGCTAGGCCAGGTTCATTTTCTTTTAACCCAGACATGTGCAGCTTATCTTCCAGCTCGGGGGGCTTGGGGTTGGGGGGAAAGTTGTACCATCATCCATCAGGAAATTGAAGCCAAGTCATGGGGAAGTTTGTGCTATAGGCAAGTTTCTGTTTCTTTACAGGCTAGCTCTGCTTTCTTGGTTTGTCCCTTTCTGTATATGACATTCTTTCCTTCCATACTGCTCTTTGCCTCCCCATCTGTATCTCTTCATCTCTGTCTCCCTTGTCTGCTTTTCCTCATCTGTATTGCCCCTGCCTCTCCCTGTCATCCCTCTTTTCATCCCCAATTTTTGGCTAAGCCTCCCTCTCAGTCTCTCTCTTCTTATAACTGGCCTCTCCCTGCTCAGACCTTCCTGGATGAGCTGCACGAGACAGGGCAGCTGCACTCTATGTCCACTTGGATGGAACTATACCCAGCAGTCAGCACTGATGTCCGCTTTGCCAATATGCTGGGCCAGCCGGGTAAGGCAGCCAGGCTTCCCCTTCTCTGGCCTGGCTTCCTGTTCTGCCAGCCGACCTCTCTGCACCCCCACTCCCTGGTCCTGTCCTCGGCCCCACCCCCCCACCCCCCCACCCCCCCGGCCTTGGGAAGCTGCCGCCCGCCAGGCCCCCATCCCTCCCTCCCCCACAGGCTCCACCCCTCTGGACTTGTTCAAATTCTATGTGGAGGAGTTGAAGGCACGATTCCATGATGAGAAGAAGATCATTAAAGACATCCTTAAGGTGAATGGGGCTTGGGGTGATGCAGGGATGCAGGCTGGGTACGGGGCATGCTCCTGGGCAGGACTCCCTGATGAATCCTGTTTTGCAGGAGCCTTGGAGCTCTCTGTTCAACAGATGCCTACTATGATCCTCTACTATGTGCTGGGGATACAGAAATGAATAAGATACAATTTTTCCCCATAAGAAGCTCATAGTCTAATAGGAAGATAGACATGAAAACTGTCATACAGAGGAGCAAGTGTTATTACAGAGACAGGAATTGGAATTGGCATTTGAACCACATGCACCTTTAAGAATGAGTAGGTGGAAGAGAGGGCACGTTCAGGGCATAGGGTCTGCAGGAGCAAAGACCAGGGATGGAAGGTGCATGGTGAGTTTGAGGACCAAGAAGCACAGCTAATTGTCAGTTGGTAGCCCACATGTGTTCTCTCTGACCTGCACAGTGTTTTAGAAGAATCTGGAATTCATTACTGCCATTTTAAAATCAGGAGATGTCACATAAAAATATTTTAGCTTCTTTTGAAAATTTGGATCATCTAGCAGCACTGGCAGGTTTTGTAAGGCGTACCGTAGACTCCAACTGAGCTGTCACTCCCTATTAGAGGAGGCACATTGTCCTTACCCTCACCTCTCTATTGCCTCCCTGACACTGAAGCCACTGTCAGCTGCCATTTTCCACCACACACATACTGTCACTTTTCTTATACTGGAGAAGTAGTTCTCAGTATTCATGTCTGTCAAAGCTAGAAAAGTGAATAAGAAAGTGATGGTCTAGGAGAGCCTTGTTTTTCAAAAGGAAAAAACAAGGAGAAAGCATATTTCTTTGTGAAAGTGAAGAACATTCTAATGCATTTGATGAGACAGTGTAACACAGTGGTTAGGAACAAGACTCTGGGGCCAGACTGCCTGGGGTAAAAGTCCAGCTTAGCTACTTACTAGTTGTTAGACTTTGGTCAGACTACTTCAGCTCTATGAGCCTCAGTTTCCTTATCTGGAAAGTGGGAGTTTCCTACCAAATTATACCTAATTACAGAGAAAAGTAATTTGGTACCTGGGGTGAGAGGGGCCTAAGAACCATTGCTAGAAATGTCCCACTCCACACACATTTCTTTTAAGTCCTATGTTTCTTACAAATTTGTGCAAGTTTTGCATGTTAATACCATATTATGTCTCTGCTTGTTTAATATAAATTTAATATTTTAAAATTACTGTTAGGTAACCTTTATCATATTGTTTTATGGCTTCTTCTCTTTCTCTGGAGCTACATGCCTCAGTTTAGAAGTAGAGTTGTGGTTATAAAATGCTTTGAGTGCTAAGCTAAGAAATTTGGATTTTGATCTTGTAACAAGGAGCCAGGGAATGATGTGATCAGGTGGGTGTCTGAGGAAAGTGTCAAAAGTACCTCAGACTTGGGTACTGGTGTCCTCCTGATGGTGGTGGTAGGACAGTTCTGGAAGCCACAAGAATACTAAAAGTGATAGTGGCAAGTAATTCAAATAAATGTTGGGCTTGAATCATCATCTTCTAACTCACTCCCAGATGCCTTTTCTGCTGTTGGGTAGACTTGGTAGAAAATTCTAAGAAGCGCTGGATGCTAGAGGCTAAGTGAGAGATGTGGAAGAGGGTGAGCAGAGAGAGGAGGTGGGGGAGTACCACAGTGACCTAGATGGGAGCCAAGCTGTTCTGGAACTCAGGCACAGGCAGTGGGGATGGCAGAGGAGGGAGAGCGGGAGTGCTCAACTAAGTTTCTGAGATTCCCTAGGTTTCCTCAGAGATGCATTGGGACAAGCAAGGGGGTGGTGGTAATTTTAGTGTGGGGGGGAAGGGGGTATTCTATACCCCTCCCCTTGCTTTGAAGTACAGCGGCTCTACTTCCATCTCTTATACATTGAGGTTCTACATAAGAGTTTTAATGAAAAAATGTTTCTGCTGTTGAAAAAAAATTTTTTAAACCAATGGGATAGAGTCACTCAGAGGTAGAATTGGCTGATTGCTTTGTGTAATTGAGGGAAAGGAAGGAGTTTGTGATGGCCTGGGTGGATGATGACACATTGGTAAGGATCAAGCAGGAAGAGCAAGTTTGGAGAAAACAGGAATTCCATTTGGGGAATTATCTCAAACACAGTCTGGGGAAGGGAGGAATAAAACAACAACAAATACTGTATTTTAAAAAGATAATCTTATAAGGTAGAAATATCTAATCCCAGGATGGCTAAATTTTATATGACAATTAACTTTCAGTCACAGAGTGGTGGGTACTGCTTACAGGCCTGAGGATCCTATCCTCACTGATCCTGACTCTCCATGCCAGACAAGAAAGAGACTTCTTGAGATGGTTCCCCTTTTCACTCCCCTTTGGGCTTCTGCCCATGGAGTGCAGTCAATCTTAGGACCCCATGTGACCACCTGGCTGGTGGATGGTGATGGCACTTCTTGTCCATAGGCTAATGGAAAGAGCCCTGGACTTGGAGCAGTTAGAAGATGGAAAATCTGGGTCTGGGAGATCCATGGGGTTGGGCAGGGACTTGCAGGGAATGGATTCTCTTGAGACCTGCAGAATTTGAAGTGTCTATGAGATATCCCATCTAGTATGCCTCTGAAAATCAGGAGACAGGTAGAGGATGAGATTGCTGGGAAAAGTAGAACAGGTAGTGAAAAAGGACTAAGTGCTATTCACAGAGGAACACACACATGCAAGAAAGGGTGGTACGAGGTCAGAGTCAGGAGGGTATCAAGGAAGGGCAGTGTTAAAGATGCTCTGAGGACCAGATAAAAGAGGACTGAGCAGGGGCCTTTGGATTTGTCTATTAGGACATGACTAACCTTTGGAGAACATGTCCATGAAGAGAGTGGAGGAGGCAGCACAGACTTTAGAATCAAGTAACTCCCAGCTGTCATCCCATTTATTGGCTTTGAGACCTCAACAACTTATAGACAAAATGTCTATGAGCCATGGCTTTCCTCATCTGTAAAAGGGATAATCAATGTGCGAGGGTGTGAGAATTACAAACGACATTTGTAGAGTGTCTTGCTTATGGTAGGCCCTCAATAAATTTTATTCCTTTCCTTTATGCTGCATTTCAAGAGATTTTGGAATAAATGGAAAGAAGTAGAGGTTGTTAGCTTGAGGAAGGTGGGAGCAGGATGGGAAGGAGGATGTTCCATTCAGTAAGATTTGTGCTTGATGGAGGAGCCATTTAAGAGGATGGGATTGAAGCTTTCAGTTCTCTATGACAGGGAAGTAAAGTGACTGAAGAGAAGGGCTGGTGAGCATGGGTTGAGGAAGTACTCTTGGAAAGAAGTGAGAAGAACCTGCCCCTGATTTCAGCAGGCAGGCCATGGAAGGAATGGCTGTGTGGAGACAGCGGAAAGGAATGGGCCTATGGTCCAGCTGAGTGGGGAAGACTAGACTTGAGGGCCAGATTTCAAATTCCAGTGGCACCACTTGCTACTTGTGTCGTCTTGGGCCAAGTTAGATCACTTTTCTAAGCTGTCATTTCATTGGCGTGTTGTGAGGTTTAGAGCACAGAGCCTGCCACATAGTGATTGGAGAATGTGGGATGTTTCTAATATTCTTGAGGAGTTGCACACCTAATTGCCTCTATTTTTTCTGAGGAATGAGGAGTGATGGGGAGGGGGTGCTGTGCTGTTAGAGATGGGGGACAGTTCTTACTCAGCCATGTGTCAGTTGTGAGACCTTGGCGTGCTCCAGATTCTCCCAACATTTGTTTTTCCTGCATAAAATTAGGATAATGGGACCTAATGTTAAGTTTAGATATATATGAGAATTGAATGAGATAGTGTATGTGTTACCTGGTAATAGTAAGCACTCGGTAAATAATATAGCCAAAGGGTGCTTAGGTGGGTCAAGATTAGGGACCAGGTGGGAGCCTGGAGCACCTGTTGATTGAATGCAGAGATGCAGTACTGAGCAGCAGAAGGACCCAGCTGGGACCAGAGATTTAAGCCAAAGGAACCAAGAGTTAATTGTGAGAAACTCAGACATCAATCACCAGTCAAGGAAGGAGAAGCAAAAGGGTGAAGTCATGGAGAATCCTCGCCACCCTCCTCTACCCCACAAGCCAACCCCCTTAGCTCCTTGTGGCTAGAGACGTCCAACCGAGGGTGGGCATGGGGGGGATTAATCGTTGGGTGATGAAGACTTAGACAGCTTGGTTTCCACGTTGTTCCAGTCCTGTGGATCTCTTCTGGAGGCTGGGGTTTCCTGATCTTCTAGTAATCTTGTCGGCTCTGCCTGCCCAAGAAGCCAGCTGTGGGCCTTAGGGTGGTGTCCCCTGTTTCATGCACTGCTGTGCCCACAGGACCGGGGCTTCTGCGTGGAGGTGAACACAGCCTTTGAGGACTTCGCTCACATCATAAGCTTTGACAAGAGGGCTGCTGCGCTGGACGCAGGCAACATCAAGCTGACCTTTAATAGTGTGAGGAGGCAGGGCTGGGCTGGGTGGGGCAAGGTCACAGCTAGGGCTGAATGCGCTCATTTGTCACAGTCTTCCACCCTAATGTGACTTTATCTCCAGTTCAGGGGGATAATATTAAAAACCCAGAACTCAGTTTCCTACCTGCTAAGGTATGCCTGGATGGGACCTGGGCACCCACTCTCCTAGGTGACCCTGTTCTATATCATTTCTACCCTTAGCTGCTGGAGAAAGCAGAGGCACGGGAGAGGGAGCGGGAGAAGGAAGAAGCACGGAGGATGCGGCGCAGGGAAGCTGCCTTTCGAAGCATGCTGAGGCAGGCCGTGCCTGCCCTGGAGCTGGGCACTGCCTGGGAAGAGGTCAGGACCGCAGCCTGGCACCAAACACCACCCCCTCGACCCCGAGGGCAGCGGTACTTCTCGACCACTGAGGGCCCATCCCAGTCATAAGCACAGCTCCGGGCCTGCTCCAGCTCCCTTCCTACCTCTGCCCCAGCCCTGCCCTGTGCTCGTGGCTGTGTCATTGCCGTGCCGGGGCTGGTTTGATCAGCAGTGCTCTCCCCGTTCAAGGTCCGTGAGCGCTTTGTGTGCGACTCAGCCTTTGAGCAGATCACCCTGGAGTCGGAGCGGATCCGGCTCTTCCGGGAGTTCCTGCAGGTGCTGGAGGTGAGGGAGGTTTTGTCCCCTGGATCTGTCATGGGCCCTTGAATTCCCTGGGCTGGCTTAACAGAAACTTCAGTGACCTTTCACCCCTAGGGTTCTTCTTTGCCTGGCCAGCTAAGGAGAGGTGGTCTTAGAGGGCCCTAGCCCAAAGTAGAGAGGCAAAGCAAGATTTTAGGTTGCAGAGTCATTTCTAGAGCTAACTCTGTGCCTTCCTCACCCCTCCCTCTGCCTCTGCCAGAATGAATGCCAGCATCTCCACACCAAAGGCCGAAAACACGGCAAAAAGGGCAAGAAGCACCATCACAAGCGTTCCCACTCACCCTCAGTGAGTTGGCGGGTAGAAGGGATGGGAGGTGAGGCTGGGTTTGGGAAAAATAAACACTTTTCTCATTTTACTCCTTCATTACCTCCCTTGAAGGGAGATTTGAGAATTCCTTTGGCCTGGATCCTCCTCTTTGTCCCCAATTCCCAAACTTGAGGACTTCTGAGGCCAGAGAACCTCTGCGCTGACATGGTGCCGAGGTACTCAGTGTCTGCTGGTCTGCTCAGGGTTCTGAGTCGGAAGAGGAGGAGCTGCCTCCACCATCTCTCCGGCCCCCCAAGCGGAGGCGGCGGAATCCCTCAGAGTCTGGCTCTGAGCCTTCTTCTTCACTTGATTCGGTTGAAAGTGGGGGTGCTGCCCTTGGAGGACGGGGCTCCCCATCCTCCCGCCTTCTTGGATCAGGTAAGCAGTTGCTAGGAACCCAGCACCTGCAGAAGTGTTGGGAGCAAAGGGGAAGGTGGAGGTCTGTGGCAGGCCAGATCCAGAGGCGGCCCTGGGTGAGACCAGGAGGAGAGTGGAAGGGGAGGCTGAGCCTGTAGACGAGCAAGAACAAATCTGTCTCCCTACCTCAGCAAGAAACTGGGAGAAGGGAGCAAAACTGGACTTTCTCAAACTGAGCCTCCTACCTCAGACTATGAGGTCCTACTCCTATATACAGACTAAAACTGGAAATGGTGAAAAAAGAACAGGGTTTTTTGCTGTGTGGCAAAGAAGAGAAATGAGCCCTCTTTTCTCCTGCTGGAACTGACTGGAGAATTTTCCATTTCCAGATCATGGCCTTCGGAAAACCAAGAAACCAAAAAAGAAAAATAAGAAGAGAAGACACAAATCGGTGAGTAGAGAAGGAGCTTCTACCCAAGTCCTCCTATTTTGTGAGGCCTGTTATCCCCAGCCTCTTTCATAGGAATTGAAAGATGGGCTCTGGGCTCTTACAGAACAGTCCTGAGAGTGAGACAGATCCTGAGGAGAAGGCTGGCAAGGAGAGCGATGAGAAAGAACAAGAACAGGACAAGGACAGGGAGCTCCGGCCAGCAGAACTCCCTAACCGCTCCCCAGGCTTTGGAATCAAGAAGGAGAAGGTGAGAGGCAGGTGCCCCGGCCCAGCCAAGGCCACACTCTGTCTGTGCCTCCCTGGCTCTCAGTGGAGGTCTTGGGTCAGCTGTGCCTTTGCTTCAACAGACAGGCTGGGACACGTCAGAAAGTGAGCTGAGTGAGGGTGAGCTGGAGAGGCGCCGGCGGACACTTCTGCAGCAGCTGGATGATCACCAGTGACCCAGTGCGCTGTTCTCTGCCCCAGTCTGTGTGAGGCTGTGACTCCCAGGTCACCCTCACCATCTTCCCCAAACACCTTCCTCATCTGGTCTGTGTCCACTTTTCCTCAAGTCACCCCACCCCCAACACACCATTGTTGGTACCTCTCCAGGTTGATCTTGGTGTTCAAAGGTCCCCCACTTCCTGGACAATTAGTGCAGTGCTTGCCCTCAGCCCCAGACCAGAGATTGGTGGTATATGCTGTGTGGCTGGGTGATGCCAGTAGATAAAATGTGAGACGAGGTCTTCAAGGAAGAGGGCCAGGCTGGTGGACACAGCCTGGGTAGCAGAGGGCAGGGTCCTTACCTTCCAGCATCAGTGCCTGCTCCTGCCTGCCCTGGCCCTGGGGCTCTACCACTGCTTCCTCCAGCTCTGGGCCCCAGAATACATGTTTTGTTTTGTTTTTTTAAATAATATTTATAACATGGCCAGTGGCTCTTTTGTTCTTCTCCATATGCTACTGGTGGACAGTGTACAGATGCCCAGCAGAGGGCACTGGTATCTCAAGCAGCCTTACCTCCCTTTGTGTGGCTGGAGCCCACCCAGCCTGCTTTCCCTTCCCCCAGGTTTCTGAGTCCACAGCCCCTGAAGCAGTTTCCCTCTAGCCTCTCTCCTCCCATAGCTCAGACCAGACTGATGGTCACCTTAGCCTCCCAAACTCAGAAAAAGGAAACAAAGTCAGGCCTGGTGCTTCAAGCCTTTTTTGAGAGGAAGGTTGGGTTTATGTACAAGAGAAAAGGGAGGTCGTACATGTACAAAAAGGATTGGCCCCCTACATTCTCTTCCAGGGACTGAGAAGGAACTTGCAGGGAAATGAGCAACTGCTCAGCTAAGACCACCGTGCCCACCCATCTCCCCAAAACACCTAGCTGGGGAAAGAAGACGAAGTTGCTATTGGCACATCCTGGGGCTGGTGCAGAGAAAACCCCTTCCTGTCTGTCCGCCTGAGCAAGGACAGAACCAGCCTAAACTAAAAGGCGCTAAGGAATAAGGGCAGTGAGCTTATCTACCCTTATCACCAAGGCACAGCTGGGTGGGATCCAGCCTTAGGAGGGCCTTGCACTCCTGGTAAGAGATGATATGATCTAAGACTTGGTAGGGGCATGGGGCTCTCTAAGCCTGGATACTTTTGGACCAGATCTGACCGTGGGACTGGAAAAAGGAAGGAGAAAAAAGAAGATAGTTGCTTTCTTCTTTCATCCCTCTGGGTTTTTGTCAGAGGGGCCTCGGTGCTCCTAGATTAAAGCTGACCTTGGGTGACCCTCTGGGAAATGGTTAAAAACCTTGGGGGCAAAGTGCAGTACTGGAGGCACCAGGGAAGTGCCAAGTCCCTGCAGACCCAGTGCCCACAGTGGTGGCAGGCAAGACCCAGCTTTGGGAGCTGGGGTTGGTGCTGGTTTGAGACAGCAGGACAGCCTTCCGCAGGCTCCGGAGCAGATCCCAAGGTTCCAGACCTACTGGTTAGACTTGCAGGACCCTGAGGGCTGAAGTGCTTCTGCCCCCAAAAGGGTCTCAATGGGGACCTGGAGCCCGAGGGGGGCCACTGGTTGGTGCAGCGCTCCTGGCTTGGTGGCGAACGACAATGGGCTGTTGGTTGAGGCCTGTGGGAGAGACAGGCCTGTGAATGGGCAGGCAGGCTGGGCCAGGCCCATCTTCCGTAAGAGTGGCACCTTCAGGAGCCAGGAGCAGCACCATGGGCAGGGGCAAGGAGTGGCCAGCCACAAGTGTGGTATGGATAAGAAGCAGCTTAAAGAGGCTTGAGGAGCTCGCCAGACAACTGCTGGGGCCTTCTTCAGAGAATCATGGTGTTGGGGGGAGTGACTAGAGGCTGTTTGGGCAGAAACAAGATAGGAAGACACAGGAGTCAGAGCTGGGATATCAAGCATAGTGATCAAGGACATCTGACTGCTCCTTAGAAGAAGCTAATGCCAGAGCCCTTGTGAGTAGGCAACCCTAGGGGAAACAAGCACAAAGCATCTCCTGGCCCAAGAATGGGACCTTTCCACCTTGGTGGTCAGAAACCTTGGTTTGGGCCTGATTACGGCATAGTTCTCAAATCTGGTCTGGCAACTCTCTACCCCTGGAGTCTTAGTAGAAGCCACCACAGCATTAGCAGGAGAGAGACCATGTCCCTGAGGGTACATGCAGGGGGCATGCAAGGGGAGAAGTATGTGTCCCCATCACTGGGAAGCTGCCAGAGAATGGTTCCAAGTCATGCAGAGGGGGCAGCTATGGTGCCCAGTACCTGTCAGGGACCCCAGCCCTGGGAGTTAACAGTTTGATTCATCATGGTGGGCTGTATCGCAGAAGAAGCGTGAGCCCCGCTTGGCAGTACGAGCCGTGAAGGGGACACTCTTCAGCACTGTTGCCCGGGAGAGAGACACAGTGGTCAGGCCCCATGAAGTGGGGGTGGGGGGATGCTGGCGGGGTTGGGCTGGGTTTTGGGAGCTGGGTCTCACAGCCAGGCCCCAGGGAGGCAAAAGGGCCCCACCTGTGATGATGTCCTCAATGGTACCATCCTTCCCCTCATAAACAGGCCGGTGCTCCTTGGCCTGGCGCCGCCTCAGCTCTGCAATTAGCTCTTGCTGCTGCCACTTGTTCCGCTGGGATGGGGCCTAGGGCCAAGCATGTTAAGAGGGAAGGGAGTCATCAAATCCTAACACGGGGCTGGTTCCTGCCCCAAGATGCAGTCTGTGACTGTACTGCAGACCCAGCCCACATCACTTCCTGGGAACCCCTACCCAAGGCCTCAACCCCCTTACTTGCAGCTCCATCTCCTCCTCCCTTTGGATTCTAGCCCTTGGGCCCTCTGGGTGGTCTGTCTGCTCCAGTTTCCCTGGCCCTCTCTAGCTCTCTGCTCCACCCACTCCTAATCCTTTGCCTCCTCCAGGCCCCAGCTCTTGGTCCCACCCACCTTGGCATCCAGTTTCTTGGCTTCCTGAGCCAGCTGCTTCTCCCTCATTACCTCCTCCTGCTTCTTGCGGGCTTCATTCTCTTGTTCTGCTTCCTATGAACCATGGCAGGGGAGGAGAGTGGGGGTGAAGCTCAAAAAGGCTGAGGGGAGGGGCTAAAACTGAGGGTGGAGAGTGGGTGGCAGTGGGACCAACTGACTCTGGGTGGCCACCCTCTGGAGGGGCACTTCCTGCCCCAAACAATGGCAGGAAGGGGCTGGGCCCCCACCCTGCCCACCCATTCACGGCTAAGAGGCCAGTGCCCAGCTTAGATGGCTTCCACCCCAGGATTCAGGAAACAGAAAAAGCCTAGATTTGAAGCTCAGAAATACCCCCTCCCCCCCAACCAGTTTTCTCTTGGCTAGACTCCTCTTTAAAAGCCTTTCTTGCTTACCTTGTAAGAACGAATGAATCGGACAAATACTGGGAAGAACACAGAAGGAGGAGTGGTCTTAGGACTCTCACCAAAGTAGCGTACAACTGCATTGTAGGCCTCCTGGGGAGAGGTGGGCAGAGGGTCAGCCTGGCTGGGAAGGAGAAGCCCAGCTCCCACACCAGGGACGTGAGTCTCACAGGACACAGAGCTCAAGATAAGGGGAAGAAAACCAACAGCCCTGATCCCCAGTGAGCTGAATACAAACAAGTACATGTTTCCAGAAGGCAGTGACCTGCCAGCCCCAAACCCTGATCCCCACCCCCAACCTCTGCCCAACCTCTGCCCAGCTGCTTGAGAAAAGGCTTTTGATGCCAAGAACCAGAACTACGGCCACCTAGAGGGGCCCAGCGTCTTGACCCTGGACGCTCCCTCTGGCCTCTACCCTGTGCTCGCCTCAGCTGTCTTGGCATCTCGTTGGAGCTTGTCCAGTTTGCTTTCATTGGTGCTGAGGAAGTTCCGAAGGACGCTGTTGTCATGTAGGCTGCACTCCCGCCGAATCAGCTCCATGCCCCGACCAAGCTCCTTGACATCTAGCAGCACGTTCTCCAAGGACACTGTAGTCACCAGAACCCTGGCTGAGGCCAGCCCAGGCTGACATGCCCACCTCCTGGCCCAGGGCTACAGCAATCCCAGATCTTCCCCTTCAACATGGCTAACTCAGACTCTCAGGCCCCTGCTTCCTAAGCCATCCTAATGGAAGTAGAAAGAAGTGCACCAAGCTATGTGGGCCCTTAGAGGGGTGAGCCTGGCTTTTGGGCAGGAGAAGGAACAGAGGCTGTGAACTCATGACCCCAAAGAATAAAGTTGCAGAAGAATACAAGATAGAGACTGCTAATCTCTAAAATGTATCCACCTCTGGCTTGCCCCAGTTTTCACAGGTAAGGCAGAAATAACAGCTATTTTATGTCTGTAGAAGGCTTGAGAGTTTGCTAAGCATTTCACATACATGATGGAGAAATCCACCTTCTCTGGGGCCAGCCTGAGGGAGTGAAGCGTAAAGAGCCGTTACTCCCCTTTCTGTTCCTGCTCCTACCACACCTACCTGGGGAGGGCTGGGCGAGGCCTAGTGTCTGGAGGAAGGCTCCCTCTGGGGTAACCCCTTTTCATGGCCCCAGCGGAAAGCTTTGAAGTGGTCAGAAAGATTACAGAAGCCAGAAACAAATGGACCCAAGTGTTCCCTGTTCTCTTAGCTTCCTGAGATTGTCCCAGGCTGGACATGAAAGCAGGCTTGCCTGGTCAGCCTCCCCTCACCTGCTGCAGCCTTCTCTACAAAGTGCAACTCATGCCAGAAGTTAGCCAGGTCTGGGTATTTCTCCTTCACCGTCAAGGCAATGAAATGCAGCAGTGTCATCTTCCGGTCAGTGGACTTGGTATCCAGTAGCTGAGAGGGGGTAAAGGGGAAGTGTGAGGGGGCTCAGCACCCTGGCCCCACCCTCTGCCCCTCAGGCTTCCTGGCCCCATGGAGTCCCCTCTCTCTTACCAGATCCAGGCTCTGGAGCTTGAAGCCATACACAGCTCCCCTCTTGCTGCTGTTCATATAGTTACCCAGTGCAAGTATGATCTGTGCAAAAGATACATGGGAGCAGGTCAAGCCCAAGCTCTGAGGGGCTCCTTCATCCTCTCCATAGAGCCCAAGGTCCCCATCTAGCTCCTGGAACCACCACACCCTATTCACGTCTCCCACCTCCAACATCTGCTTCAGCTTCTGTGAGGACTTGACAGAGGCAGAGGCTGCAATGATGGCATTGAGTTGCTGTAAGGAAAGGTGAACAGCTGAGTAACCCTAGACTGTGATGGGGTAACTAGCAGGTGGTTGCCTCAAGGGACCACGATTGGGGGTTGGGTTGTACCGGCGTGAGCATCTGCAGATTTTCCTGGAAGTTGCCCAGAAAGGCCATGCCAGCCATTCGCTGGGTCAGCCGCTCCACCTTGCTGAAGAGCAGCATGAAGCGGTCCTCGGCCGCCAGCTCCTCCAAAGGCTGCCGCTCCCGCTCATACTGCCGCAGCAGCTTCACCTCAGCCTCTGTGGGCAGGAAGCGCATGAGGCACTCCACAAAGTCCACAGGTAGAGTCTGTAGGTCAAACCTGTGTAGGAGGGAAGGGCCACCTCAGGCCTCACATTTGCCCTCTTATGCCCTCATCCCTTTATCCTCCAGCTCTCAGAGGGACCGGGGTACGGAGAGGTGGGTATGCACAGGACACAGCCAGAAGCAGAGGACCCACTGTCTTTTCCGTCAGAATGCAAGCCACCATCCTGGGGAAATATTCCACACTTCCGTTTTACACTTTTCTTTTTTAAGAAAAAAAAACAACGGCAGGTACCGGGAATCGAACCCAGGTCTCTGGCATGGTGGGTAAGAACTCTGCCACTAAACCACCCTGGCTCTACCCTCATACGCCTGTTTTAAAACCCTTCAATGTTTTCCTTCTGTACCTGAGGTCAAGTCAAAACACCTGAGCGTGATTTAGGAAGCCCAGCCTGTAGGACTCCTGTCCATGCTCTACCTTGTTTCTCCTACTCCCCTCTTTACACTAAAACCATTTTCAATTGTCAGTACCCATGGCACCATACTTCTCCCTCCAGACCCAGAGTTGGACTAACTTCTACACTTCCTTCAGGTCCTAATCAAGACAGCATTTCCTCTGGGAAGCCTCTCTTGATAGCCAAGCCCAGCTAAATGGCCCTCCATTACAAGCTGTTGTACCTCCACCATCTTGGCAGTTATTACTCAGTACTACTGGACTGTTCCTACTAGATGGGAAGCTCTTTGAGTGAAGGTCTGGGCCTAATTCCCAGCCCTTCACAGTGCCTGGCATGCAGCACAGAGGCAGTAAGCTCTGGCCAAGCCAGTGAATGACTGGGGGTGTGAGGGGTGTGAAGTGGTTCTGCCAGAAGCCTTGGAATCTAGAGAAGGTCAGGTTCTAGGTGGAGTACTGGGCTGACAGCGGGTGGGGGCTGAGGCCGGGTCAGTGGGAGCCTCACGTGTGGATGGCCCTGCAGATCTCCTCAGCCGAACGGCCGGCCTTGCGGAGGGTGATGGCCAGGTTCTTGGCACGATTGGCTTCCAACAGAGTCACCTTGCTGGCAGCCTTTTGGGCTGTTTTGTTTTTGGAGCAGATGAGATCAAGGGCAGGGCCCTGGGCTTTCGTCTTGAACAGTTCCTCAAATCTGTCCAGGTCCAGGTCCTTAGAGGAGTAGAACAGAAAGGAAAATGCTATTGCCTCATATTACTAGAAGACCCCTTAGCAGATCACCCTGCAGCAGCCTGGCTGAGGCTCATGGAGCTTGCCCTAGTCCCACCCTGAGATTCAGGAATCTTCTAAGGCCAGGAGATCTGGTTAAAAGGGCAACCTGGTCTCCAGTTCCCAAGAGCCTCTTCTGGATCCCAGGCCCTTTCACCTCCAATATCTTCTCATCATCAAGCTCACTGAAGACTGTGCCAATGATCTGGTTGGGTTTCAGCGCTGTCCAGTTGAAGACAGGCAGCCGGAACTTGGTCTTGATAGGCTTCTTGATACGAATGGCTAGTTTGGAGAAAGGGTCAGTGAACCAGGGGCCAAGCACATGCTCCCCAGACCCAGAAGCCCAGCCCAAGGCCCTCGAGACACTCACCTGACAGCCCCACTGTCAATACCACAGAGGGAGCAGCACCAGGGAGAGGTGGAGCTGGGGGACACTTGTCTAGGGGAAGAAGAGATGGCAGTAGGGTCCAGGGGCTGAGAGTCATCAGATGCTTTCCTCCCCTCTACCCACCCCACCAGTCCTTAAAGACTGTCAGGGAAGGAGGCTGCCGGAACTCTCTGGTTGAGGTGCTCTAAGGAATCCTAGCTCTAACAGGGGCAGTTCCTGCTGGTCTGATCCCGTTTCTCCTCCTATGGTCTAAGCCATATTCTTGGCTGTCTTAAGAGGAATTCGGGGAAGTGTATTCATCATCCTTACAACAGGCCCACACCTGACGTTAGGCATCCCTCCTCTAGTGGCTTAGCCTCCCTCAACCCTCTTTCCCCTTGTTCTACATCCTCCCAAGCCCTTAAATGATGTCGTTTTTCCAGCTTCTCCCTGTGGGAGTCACTGCTAACTAGGTTCTTGGTCTGGCCCCCATAATGGGACTGACACCTAGCCCCCCAGGTGTCCTGGTTACCTGGTAATGGAGGAGGTGGAGGGGGTAAGGGAGGGGCCGGCGGTGGAGGCAGAGGTAGGACCTCCTCGGGAGGTGGGGCTGGAGCCAGGAGGTCCAGGTCGGAGGGCAGCATGCCCTCAGTCAGCTCTGCAGGGCCTACCCTGGCCAGAGCCTCCCCGCCCACTGATTCCAGGCTCCGGGCACTTGGCTCTAAGTGGCATCGGCGCTGGAAGGCCTCTTCCTTCTCTTTAATAAGTCTCCGCAGGGTGTGCACCTGGTGGCTTGTGTTTTCATATGTCTCCTATTGGGCAGATAGCACCATTAAGGAAAGAGTGAGCTGAAGGGCCTGTGAGAGTGAGACTTGGCCGGAGGCTTTCCTACCCAAAGGTCTCTCAGCTAGGCTCTTTGAGGGCAGAAATCCAGGTAGGGGAACAGGAGAAGCCAGAATGCCGCAGAAAAAAAAGACGTGAGCCAAAGAAGCTGCCTGTATCTGCTGGCCCTTGAGTTGTCCTCCCCTCTCTGCTCCAGCCTTATTCTAACTGCACACGTTCTTCAAGGCCTAGGTAAAGGGCTGCCTCTGTAAGATGCTCCGTAACCCACCACCAGTCTGACAGAGCTGCTCTATCACAGCCCTCTGTACCTCGTTACTTCTTTAATTTCATCTGGCCTTTGTGTAATTGCTAAATTGGAAATCCCTTATTGGCAGGGACGCTGTCTCAGCCATCTCTGTATCCTCCACAGCTTCCAATACAGCGCTTTCAAACCCTTAACAGGAACTCAGCAAGTATACATTGAGGTGAACAGAGTCAGCATAATTGCATTGTGCAAGAAAAGCTAGGTTGGGGGCATGATGTTATAACTAACAATAAGTCAGGTGAGGAAACAGAGAAGAGCTGAAATGAGAGAAGGAAGCCCCAGAGTTCAGGGGCTACTTTGACTCTCATTAAGCCAGACTGCGGGAAGCACATGGAGGTGTGGCAGAGAAAAGAGCAACTGGAAAGGCTGGGTGGGATAAGGGCTGGATTAGGGTTCCAGGGAACACCTGGGTGTCCTGGGTGCTCCCACCCTCTTCTGTGTGTCTCTGGCCCACTCTGACTTCAGCTTCCCTCCCCCGGCCAAAAACTGGGATGAAATCATTAGCTCACACTCATCTGAGTGCATCAAGGGTGAATCAAGGTCTGGATTCTCAAGGCCTTGACATGACTTAGGAAATAAAAGCGAGATCACAGGCATGGGAGCCAGTATCAGTCAGGAACACGGTTCCTCCAGATTACTTGGTACCTTGATGCTCTCTAGCTCCTTCTCCCGCTGCAGCAGCTGCTTCTCTAGCTCTGCCACCCGCATCATGTTCTCATTCTCTAGGTCCAGAAGCTTCTCTGTGAGCTGCAGGACAAGAAAGGCAAGTTCAGGGCTAGTATTTGGCACAGCCTGAATCCTAGCCAGGACCCTGGCCCAGTCCCTCCAGCCAGAGCACCGGACAATTTAATAAGATGGCTTCTTGAAATTAGTCAGTCCCATGGGCCCAGGATCTGACACCAAGTCAAACAATAGCAGATACAAGGAAAACAACCATATCCAGACAGTCTGAGCCTGAGGCTACCTCATGCCCAGCCCTAGAGATCAGCGTGTGTTCCAATCTATGGATGATCTGGGGCCCCAGGCCAGAGCATGCTCTAGAGAGTCTGTGGGTTCTAAAGCTTTTTTGGGGCTCAGTCTGGTTGCAGGTGGCTCAGAATCCCTTGGAACTCAGATGGCCCTAAGCTCCCTTTACTCCCAAAAATGGCTCTGGCAGGCAAAAGAAGACCACCTACGTGGGACACATGCTCCTCCAGCTCCTCCACCTTCTCCAGGGCCACGTTCTTGGTCTCAGCATCCTCCAACAAACCCCCCACGTCAAACACATTGTCCAGGTATGCCTGGATCTGCACCTGCAGCTTCTCGCTCTCTGTGTGTCTTGACTTCTGAGGGAAAAGCAGAGTAGTACTGGGGAAGCAGTCACAGGTTCAGGGGGAGCCCCCCGAGAAAGACTCAGTCCTTATCACCTTCCACTCCCATTTCCTACAGCATCAAACCCAGGGAGTTCTGGCTGCTGGCCATGAGTCAGTCTTGCCTCCATGGCACTGTAGGAGGACCCAAGTCCCAGGCCACAGAAGACAGGAAGGGTTCCAGAAGCAACCAGGACTAAGCTCTTGTTAAAAAAAAAATCACCTCTGTGACACGGCTAAGCTGGTCCTTTACTGGCTGTGAGGACCCTGGCCCAGCTCACCTGCAGGAATTCTTCCAGCCCCAGCTTGGTAAACTCATACTGCAGGTGGACCCGGAAGTTCATGTCCTCCACGGAGTGCACCACGATGTTGATGAACTGCATGCAGGCCACCTGGGTGGGGAAGCCCAGAGAGGCCGAGGTGGGAAGTGGGGAGGAGAGAGCCAAGAGAAAGGGAGAGGACGGGGCTGAGAACCATCATCATCATATGCAGCAAGAACAGATGGATAAATTAAAAGAATGAAAAAAACATCATGGGGGGGAAAAAAACAGTATTTTAGCTTTAAGAGTGTCCAACTTAATGTTCAGTATATGAAAATGAGTACGTTCTGTGGAAAAGAGACGTGAATGAAGACACAATTCTCTGGTTTCCTTTGTACACCAGCAGGGAATTCTTGAGACAACCCTACCTAGCTGAAGACCCTGGACCGGAGGGAAGAGGCTGGGAAAGGGAAGGCAACTCAGAAAGGATCCAAACCAGGGGCCACAGGAAAGGGGAAGAGGAAGTAGGTCTCATCTACACAGTGACATTGTCCTCAAGTTTCTAAAAGCTCTCTGGGGTGGGCAGGTGAATAAGGAGCACTCACTGACGACACAGAGTCATTCTGGATTCTACATGGAATGTGAAAATACACTATCGGCCTAGCCCTGCTCTCGTGGAGCACGTGACCCTGCTGAGGATATGCCTGATCCAGGCCCAGCCACTCACCATGAAGTCGATGTTGCTGTCCTCATTCCGGAAATACTCCATCAGCTTCTCAAAACGGTGCAGTTCCTTGCATACCTGAACAAGCAAACGTTCTCAATGGAAGGATTTGCCCCATGCAGGACCCCAGCTCCTGAGCCCTGGCTCTCTGGAATATTGGCAGCAAAGGGGTTGGTTCAGACCAAAGTTAGCCACAACTCTATCTATGAAATGGGCCATTCAGGACCCTATAAAAGAAAATATGGGACCTGGGACCTGTGCCTTCAGCCTGGGCTGTAGGTACCTATGGGGATAGGCGAAGAAGAAACACAAGGATCTGATATTGCCTAGTAACTGAAGGAAGGAGGGAAGGAGGGTGCAAGGGCATGAAGCCATCGCTGAGGCAGGAGGCTGAGGTCCTAGCGGGGACACAGGGGAGGGGCCACTGTGCAGGAAAACCCCTTAGCTGAGAGGGGTCCAGAGGCTCCTCTGAGCCTCTGGGCTTCAAGGAGGAAGAGCCATTTCCTGGCATTAACAATGGATGCTAGGGAAGAGGTCCAAAGAGGAAGAAGGGGTGGGACCAGCAGCTGTGGCTGGACGTCGAGGAATCCTATGTTCAAGCAGTTGGGGGTTCAGAGCTAAGCCCAGTGGCTGGGGAGATTCCAAGTAGGATCTCCTTCTCCCCTCACCGATAACAGCCAACAACTCAGGAGATGTCCCCCATATCGTCTCCTCTCACTATAAACACACCTGCTTTGGGTTCTCCCGGTGGGGTTGCCACATCAGAACCATCTGGGACTCTTAAAAAAAAAAAAAAAGATACCCAGGCCTCCAGTGGGGCTGGGGTGGGACTGTGGATGTACCCAGGGATCTATATTTTTAACAAACTCTCAAGAAGATTCTGATTTCCGGCTAGGTTAGGATCCCTGGACTGCATCCTTCAGCTCTCTGAAGGCATCCTTAACTGGCCAATCAGGAGCTTTCCTGTCATAAGATCGGAGATTCTGGGTAAAAAGGGGGGCGGGGGACAAGTTGCTTAGCCAAGAATTGGAATGTTAGAATCACTGGCGATCACACAAAACCATATTTATCGAGGTGGCTTCCCCTCACCCACCCCAAAACACACACAAACACCTCCAATACACACACAAGTGAATGCAGGAAACGGACCTCTTTGAAATTGTCAAAGGCAGCAAGAATGATTTCGTGACCTCCCCGCACCAAACACACAGCTGCCAGGAGCTCCAAGACTAGGGCTTTCGTCCTAAGGAGTGAAGAATGAAGATTAACATGCTCACCCCCAGCCCCTTCCCCATCCCGGCCACCATGCCTCACTTCCACCCTGGTGAGTCCCTCCAGAGGGGAGAGGCAGCCTCCCTGGTAAAGGGAAGAAAGGATTCCTCCCTCACTAAGCTGTGCAAACCACAGAAGGTTTGCACATCTTTTCCTCAGAGGGGAAGGGGCCAAATCGAGGCTCCAACCCAGGCTACAGGATCCCAAGGCAAGGCAGGATTTACTGTCAGGGACAAAAATGGAGTCCAATATCCAGAACCATGGACGGGAGGGCGGAGGCGCTCACCTTGGATTCTTGTTGTTGAGACTGAGTGCAATCTCGTTGACAGCATGGGGGTGGGACATGACCAGGTTAAATCCATACTGCAGGGAGAAAGGAAAAAAGGAGGGGAAGTCCCTGGTGATGGGGAAAGTGGATCCCAGCTGGATCTCTGGGACGGTAGAGCCACCAGCAAACCTGTCTTTTACAAGCTGGTGCCCTCCCAGCTCTCCTGTTTTGGCAGATATGAAGAAGAGGTAGCGCACCCAGGGCTGGTGCTGCCCCCTTACCTGGTAGTTCATGATGGCTCTGAGACAAAGGATGCAGACGTGGACATCATCCTTTTGGCTCACCAGACGGGAGTTCTTCAGAGCCCTGCGCCCAGGGAGAGTGCTATACCTGGGGGAGAGGGGCCGGGCAGTGAGGGGGGAGCTGAGGCTGCTGGTGAAGAGTCTAGACAACAGCAGAAGAGGAGCAAAGAGGACCTTGCACGAACAGCCAAGAAAGACAGGGTGCAGAGGGCAGGACGGTCAGTCTGTTTTCATCTCCCCAGAATAGGGATCCCAGCTTTATAATCAATGCCTCGAGATGGGTCCAGAGATACATTTGTTTGAGCTTTCCTCCTCCCGCTTCCAGGTGGGATGGAGAATGTGCATCTTCCACATATTCCTTGTGCCTTGAGCATCTTGGTTCCCTTGATTTCTGTATCCCAGAAAAGGCAGAGCAGATCCCCAAAGACTTGAGGACGGCCATCTGATTTGGTATCACCCCTCCATCCCCTCAATGACTGCTTCATGAAAATGAAAAAAGAGGAAACACAAATGGCATCTGCTCATGCATGACTAAGAAAGCATGACTAAGATGAAAGGCTTCAGAGGGACAAAACCCAAAGGGGAGTAGGTAAGAAAACATGGCCACAGAAAGGGGCCCAGGATCCAAAGGAAAGTCTCCCTGGCAAGGTGCTCTGAGAAGCCATCAGGTTCACCCACCTGCCTCCAGGCAGGGCCGCACTTAAGACACAGCAAACAAATGAGCACGTTGCACCCTTGGAGAGAAATGGCCTAAAGGAAGAAGGTGAGGGGTAGACAGGCTGGGTAGGAGCTGGCCTCCGCACAGCCGATGGAGCAGAGTGAAAGAGCTGGAGGGAAAGAGACATGAAGGCAGGAGCTGGATGACCCAGGGAGGATGTGAGGTCAGGCCCAGGAAGAACCTCAGAGAGAGAGAGTGAGGCATAGAGGGGCCCCCGGAGACGGGGCGAGGAAAGGGGAAGGCTGGAACCCCAGATGGGGTGGGCACAGCTGAGAACTATGTACTTACCCAGGACAGATCGCTGGGCAGTCAAGGAGACAGAGAGGACAGACCAGAGACAGACTGGCAGGCAGAGGGCAAGAGAGCTGAGCCTGGAAGCAAGAGTGGTGGAAGGAGCATGAGCACTCACCGCTGTTACCCAAGTTCTGGATTGGGGGCAAGGGTGGGAGGCAGGCGCGCAGAGCGAGAGCACACATACCGGAGCACAGACTGGCGCGCAGAGCGAGCGAGGCTGTTGGTGAAGGGGGCCGACAGGGCGCTGGGCGGCTGCAGGTCCTCGATGGACCTGCTCCAGGACCGGAGCTTGTCGAAGGCACCATCGTCACCACTCTCCAGACCCTCAAAGTCAAACCTGGAGCGTGAGAGGACACACATGCGCACACGCAGGCACATACACAGGAGAGCTCCGGTGCCGAGCACCCCTGGCTTGCCTCTCCCGCACTTCAGGCCTCCAAGGCAACATGAAGCAAGGGCAGCAGGAAGAGAAAGCAGAACGGGACAGCAGAGACCCCAATCCTAGTCCAAGAGCCACCGACACAGGACAGGGACAGAGGAGACACAGGTGGCAGCTGGGAGGGAGGTCTGAGGAGATGGGGACCCGGGCTGGTGGAGGCGAACTCCTCTGCTCCCCACCGGCCAGGTGTTCCCAGGAGTGGCCCCTCCATGCCCCAAAGGCATGCTGGGAGCTGGTAGGCATTCTGCACTCCCAGCCCTGTGTGGACTAGAGGAGCTGTGGCTTCCGGTGCAGAGTCTGTCAGGGAGGGCTGGTGGGGAATGGGCTGACTGCTGGTCTTGCTGGTCAGCAAATGGCAGTGGCCAGAAGGGCCTCCTCCTGGTACTGTGAGGAACCCAGTTGGTTCTGGATTGGGCTCAGGACAAGGCTGAGTGGAAGGCAGTGGGACTCCCAGCAAGCCTAGAAAGGTCAGTCCTCTAGTTCAGGAGTAGAACCCTCACTCCATCCCAGCACAGGGTTTTAGTAACCAGGTTTTCTGTGGTTCTGGCTACTTGAGGTTTCTAGATTTTTCTGGGATAGCAGCTCCTTGGATTTTAGCTTCCCTGGGAAGAAATCACATATTGAGGTCTTGGACAGGGGTCCTACAGTCTAGGCCCTGCCTGCAGGAGCTGCGGTAGTTTCTCTGTTTGACACTTCTTCTCCTGGGACCAGATGTCTCTTGTCATCAGCAGCTCATGCGTGCAGCCAGAGCAAGGGGAACTCCTCGCCTCCACATCTCCACACTGGGATGTATCCCCTTTGAGAAACAAGTCCCACTCATCTTTTCTGCCTTCCTTTCCCTCTCAGGTCACTGAGGACTGAGTGAGCATCTCCTATAGGGTCTTCCCCCAGGAACATTTTGCTCTGAAATGCATGGCCTGGGGTCAGAAGGCACAGAGACTGAGGCATTTTGGAGTAGGAAGCAGGATCTGGAGATGCCCAGATGGTCCTAAGGAAACGGGAGCAGGTGTTAGAGTCCCGCTGATGGTGATCAGGGGAGCTTAATTGGGCCCCCAGGTAGACAGCAGAGGAATCCCGTGGACAGGAAAACAGCTCCCCAGAGGCTTCCCTCCACCACGATGATATTCCCTTGCACCAGTACATGCAGTTTACAAATACATGCCTTTACTCCTCTCTCTTTGGCTTGGTTCACCCTTTCCTCTCATCCTTTCCCCAAACACACATATTCTCTTCTCTCTCTTCTCCCCCAGCTCCTCTCTTCATCTATCTGTCTTGTTAAAACAAGGTCAAAGATGCTTCCATGGACACTACAGTCCTGAGGTCTCCATGTATTCTTGGTTTAAGGCAGCTGGAATTTGTCTGCTTTTCAAATAAGAGAGAGAGGTGTGTTTTGAAAAGTGAAGTACCTCTTTTTTTTACTATAAAACCTCTGAATTTTAAAAAAAGCACACCTCGGCAAGTGTTTTTCTTCTCTTTCTACAAGAAAAGCAGCATGTAAAGAGAGAGGAGGATCATGAGGCGTGACTTGCCCAGGGAAGGTGGTGGATTACTCTTTGGTTTTAACAGGGGATGACCTGGAAAAGGTGACAGCAAAGTCAAACCTAGTAGAGGCGTTGGTTTGACTCTCCTAAGAAGGTGAGACTGAAGCTGCTAAACAAAGGAGGCCGGCCACGGGGACATGGACAGTAATAAAAGTGAAAGTCTTGTTGAGTCTCAGAACTGAGGGGTTTCCCAGGACATGGGACTTTTGGTGCTAAAACTGCAAAAATCACAGACAAACTTGGACGATGAAGTCACCCTAAATCTGATTTAACTCTTGGCCATAAATCTGAATGTGCTGGTTATCATGTGAATTATCAACTAAAATCCCTCTTTCCACATATTCAGGGGATTACAGTAGGTATACCATCTTGAGTAACAATTAACAATAAAGCAGTTACCTACTACTAAGGGCTTTACATAGCTTATTGCATCTAATTCTTATGACAATCCTGGAACTTGGATCCCTTTTATAGAAAAGTAAACAGACTTGCCTGATGTTACTCAATGACAGAACTGAGACCCAAACCCAGTTTTGTCTGATTTCCAGTTTGCACCAACCTCCTCCCAGCTGCCTCTAAGCCCTCAACCAGAAGAAGCCTCCTGAATGCTTTCTTTTCAGCACAGGCAAAGGCCATGTTTGCTCCTTCTAGGATTCTTCAACAATGACCTGCCATAACCATCTCACATCTGGAGACTCAGAGGACCTTCCTGAAGACTCAACTCTCCAAAGGCAAATGAATCCTACCAGGGCATCTCTTCCAGAAGCAAGGATGTTTCCTTGGATGGCTCATGGCCAGGCATTTGGATCCCTTAGGTTCTGATTCCAACTCCCCTTTCACATCTCTCTTCTCCTACTTCCCAGCAAGTACCTTCTACCCTCACCAACCGGCCTTCTTCAGTGATCTCTCCACACCACAGCCTGGGCTTTTCCCTACCTTCCATGGACTCCTGCTCCCATCTTCACTGTTGAGATGTGTCCCCTCCTCAGCAAATTGGAATGAGACTGTGTCCTCCTCCACCAGCCCCTCAACTTCAGCCCCAGAGTGGTACTCACATGACAGAACACTGGGCGAAGGACAAGTAATCCACCAGCACGTCCAGGCCTTTGTTTTCATCATTTAGAAACTCCCGGACCCACCTGCCAACAAAGGAAACACAGCGGAGGGGCCTGCTAAAGCGGGGGGCGGGGGGTCTGCTAAAGTAGGCTAATGGAAGTCAGGGTATGGGGTCTGACCCAGCAGAACCTGCTCCCAGATCCCTCTAGGGTGGAAATTTGGGGGGATCCACAACCATAGTAGACCCATCCATGGTCATATCACCAACTTGGACCTCCCCTAGGGAGGGGGGCCAGGGACGGGAAAGGCCAGGCCTCCCAATCCCACTGGTTTTATCATGAAAGCACTTTGGCCAAACAAGCCCCTGGGTGCTCCCTCCATAATGGCCAGGGCCCTGGCTCAACCGTTTCTCTGTATCGCTGGTGTCTAGCTAGGCACACTGTCTTCACTCCGTGTTTGTGGAAGAATCGGAGAGGCAATGAGAGCATAATCTGTATGCCCTGCAGAACAGCAGCCAGCCCGTCCGTCCCCAGGCTGACCACCGCCTCAGGACACAGGCAGGAAGAGACACAGAGAGAGCTCTGGAACAGAGGCACACTGACCAAAGGGTCCTCTACTGAGTTCAGGGAAACGTGTTGGGGGCAGCAGTGAGCCGACAGGGATGCAGGAGTCAGAGGTACAGTCAGCCGAGTTTGACAACCTGGGAAGAGGCTGGGGGAGAAGTCAGAGACCCGAGTAACTCCAGAATGACTATGACCAATCAGACTGAGGGCCGGGGCCCCCTCAACCAGGGAAGCAGACAACAAGGCACCCTAAAGACAATGTACCTGGCCATTTTCACCCTTCCTCCTTCAGTCCCTTTGGACCAAAATAGCCCTGGAATGAAAGTCAAGAGCAAATCCAGGAGAGACTGTTATATGACAGGTTCATCGAAAAGCAGAGAGACATAAAACTCTCATAATAAATCCTTCCTCTCCTGAGTACTCTATTCCCTAGAAACATCTGGGGTTCTTCACAGACCAGCTATGCCCAAACTGCCCTCCAGATCAGCTTCCGCCCTGGATTGGAACGGCTGCGCCATGTTTCCAGCCACACCCCGAGTTATGGAGAGCAGGCTGGGGCCTGAAGTACCAGGCCTGGCTGAGATTTGGCAGCGGGCTCCAGCTGAAGCTGCCTGACACCGGAGCTGCCTGAAGTTAGCTTCCTCTCTGGGGGCCGACAGGCCTCCAGTTTCCTGTCTGTCTGCTCTCCAGCTCCCCGCCCCCTTCTCATTTCCTGTCTGAGTCTACACTGCTATTTTCGGGATCTTGACACTTTGAGGGGAGGTTAAAGGGCACTTAGGCAAGGCAGAGAAACCAACACAAACCAGGGAGGGAGGAGTGAGCTGCAAAGGCTCTGGAATCCCGCTTCCCACCCTGTCCCAACTCCGGAGCCTGAGTTCCATCCTCCTGCTTCTGCAGACCCTGGGCTGAGCAGGGCCAAAGCAGGATCCCCGTCTCTTCACCCTGCCCTGGGCCGCTACCACCCTGGGGCATCCACACACCAGCATGACAGCCTAAAAAATTCTTCCTGCCCAGAAACCCGGGAAGGATCCCAGCCCTCCCACATAACTCTACTCAGAGAAGCCACAGTTCAGATGACAGGAACTCCTAAAATGCCAGCTACTAAGCTGTTCCCTGGGAACCAAGGACCAGGTCCAGACCTCTAACTTGTGTGCCAGTTGCCAAGAGGCCCCGAGGAGGCCCTGGGCCTGGGAACCAGGCTGCTCTGGCCCAGCTCCTGGCCAGTGGCCAGAGGAGCAGGTACCAGGTAGAAGGGGTGAGCAGTTGGGAGTGTCAGGCAGTACTCTGTGGCCCTCTCCCAAGAAGAGCAGACCCCCACACCCTGACTACTGCAGGACTTAATAAGGAAGACAGCAGAGGGAGGGAGGGAAAGACCCCACGGAACAGTGCAGGGTGGTAGGTGGTGCTCAGGGCTGCAGCCCGTGTCACTCTCCCCCTCATGCGCAGGTGACTGACAAGGTCCTGCCAATTTTTACTTCTGGGAAGTCTCCACCAAGCAGAGGTGGAAGCTCAGTCACATGTCCCCAGAGGCTCAGTTTTCGATGTCTGGTTCCCAGATGAAGTATGGAAGCCATACACTGGCCACCGGAGCACAGCACCGAGGCCAGGAACTGTCTCTTTCCTGTTCTCTCCAGTGCCATTTCCCCTCTGACTGCCACTGTTGCAGCTGGCTTGGTACAGGTGTCCCCCAACCTCTCCAGGGGCCCGGGTAGGCTTGGCCTGGGGGTGGACAAGTGGGCGGCTGCCGTGAATAGGAGGGAAAAGGCAGATGATGTCATTTGTCTCTTTCCACTCCTGTTCTCAGGAAACCCAGAAACCTAGGGCTGGCACCTGCCCAGAGACCTGCAACCCCACCCGAGGCCTGACTCTCACTCACTGAAGCTCTCAGCACTGGTGCCAGGCCCCTCTGGCCAGGCTGTACCCCCACCTGCAATTTCACATCAAGTGTCTCTCACTGTCCTTTGTGTGCATGCACACCCACTCACTTTCTCACTTAGTTATATATACTCTTACCGGTTATAGCTTTATAAAGCCGAGGCCAATGCCTTTTTTTACTCTATTTCATGCATTACCCTCTCTCCCTGTTCTGCAAGTCCTGGTTTCCTGCTCAGAGCTGGAAAAAGAGGACCCATGCAGTTTCTAAGGATCCTATCGATGGACTGGCAGCACTATGGTCTGTAAACACAGAAGATATTCAACTCCTGGCCACCAGTGCCTTAGACCTTCTTTCCTGGTGCTTCAGGAAGCCTCTTCTCATGAATTAAGATGGTCTTTACCCAAACAAGCTAATCATCACTCTGTACCAAAGGGTCCAGGAACTAGGCCTTAGCTACACAATGCAGTTGGTTCCTCCCACCCCTAGCCTCTCTGGGCCTTGCTTGGCCCAGGCCTAGGCCCCAGGCAGACTCCAGTCTCAGCTGCTGGGGGAATGTCCTCTACTCAAAGCCAAGGTTGAGGTCCCCAGCTTGCCAACAGCATCCAGCCAGCAGCCAGCAGAGCAGATACAGAGAAAAACCAGAAAATGACCAGTGTGACACTCTGGGGAACCAAAAGCCATTCAAAGGGCAACTCTATCCACGGAAGGGAGGAGAAACAGGCACACCATCCTTGGAGGATATTAGCTCCTACATGGCCAGGAAATGGCTTGGGGCCAGGTAAAGACTCTTATGGTCAAATCTGACTCACCCAATGTGGTTGGTACGAAGTGAGATCTCCAGCTCCCTTAGTACTTTGGTTGACTCTTGCACTCTCCTTCTGAACTTCTGTAAACATTGAATTTTCTGTCACTGATGGAGGCTCTCAACCCAACTTTACAGTACAAAGGTGGTAAAAAAGATAAGGGAGGGGTCCGAAAGAGCCAGCATGGACCTTCTCTCCGTCGTTGGCCAACCACTCCAGGACAGGGCCTCAGAACTCAGAAATTCAATTCCCACTGCTCAGAAGACATCCCACCCCCAAGTCAAAGGGTTTCCCCCCAAACTCCACAAGATCATAAAGGGCAGCAAAGAAGGGCCTCCCAGCTCCACATTTCACCTTCCGAGTTACACTGGGGTCCAAGAAGCTCTGGAGTTTCTGTATATAAGTGTGGGGAGGATTCTTCACCTGGAATCGTTCCTGGAAGGAAAATATGCGTATGTGAAAACATAGGCACCCAGGTACAGAGAGGGCAGGAAGCAGAACCCTCAGAATATTCAAGGTAAGGGGACTCAGTCTTCCAAAGTAGCCATCTGGCCCTTACCATTGTCTAAGCCACATGCTCCCTCCCTGACTTACCATCAGAATGTCATTCACTGCCTGGCAAACTGATGGGCAGGGGATCAGGAAGGGGCAGGCTAAGGCGAGGGGAGCTTGGCTTTGTAGAATCCAAGCTTTCTCAGTCCCGAGCCCTGCAGTTGGGACTGGGCTGGTTCTGCAGAGTTAATATAATTCAAGGCTGCAAACATTTTCTGTTTCTTGCCTGGGCCCCAGTTCCCAACAACCCAAAGCAACTTTAAAGACTTCAGACTGCTATCCCTTTACCCCCTTCTACGCAGGGAACTGGACCACGGCCCCTCCCATGCTGGGTGGGATTTCAGGCTTCAGATGTCACTTGGCCCAGTCCCCTCATCTGAGCCAAGAGGAAACTCCAGGCAAACCTTTAAGCATTCTGGTCCTATCGGGGCCTCAACAACTGAGATATCTGAAGAGTTGGGGTGGAGGGGGCTGGGAAGAGTCCAAGGAGAGAGGTGTAATGTTAGGAAATAGGACCTAAAAACAAAATGAACAATTAAAAAAGGTTTGAGATAGAATTGAACTTATGTGATCAAGAAAAGACTGAGAGATTACCAATTAAAGATCCTCAAAACCAAAAAGCTACTATTCTCTAACCCCTAAGTAGATGACCAACTCCTCTTAGTGTGGGACACAAGGGAACGGACCTTCATTGGAGAAGAGAGTTGGACTAGGGTCCCTGGAGCATGATACCCAGCTCGGGTGAAGCAGCACCACCCAGGAGGCCGTGGGCTGTTACGGTCCACACAGATGGAGCCTGCCTGCCCTGCCCGGTCCTAGCTGCACCTGCCAGTGTCAAGGAAGCTTCAAGCTTCATCTATAAGATGTAACCGTCAGTGCCTCCCTTGGGGTTTTTGTGAGGATTAAAGTAGGTGTTTCAGTATACAGAAAGTGCTTGGTCCATAATAAGCCCTCAACAAATGTTAGCTACTATCATTTTGTTCAGAGCTTGAAAAGAAGTAAAATTAATGGTTCATGATAAAGCTCCACAGCCAAGTGCTGGGAAAATGCTGGCTCTCCTAGCCCTGGAGGCAGGCCTGTGAGCTCCCAACTCGTGACCTTCAACTGCAAGTAGCAGAAAGAACAAGGCCGTGGGTGTTAGAAAGTCTTGATTCTCAGCTAAATAATAATCTCCATATTGTCTTCCAATTCTACATACTATTTACGTAGGAAGAGCTTCTAGTCCTTGACTGCTCTGAGAGTGGGGAATAAAAGACTAGGGGACTGGGGCTTCTCATTCCTAGAGGCCTGTAAAAATAATGAGAGAAGTCCTGCTATTTACCAGGTCTGGGACAGAGTAAGAGATAAACGCTCCTTTGGAGCCCTTGGGAGGCATAACCCCAACCTGGGAAAGGCAGAAGGAGGCTCTGCTGGGAAAACCATCAAACTCCTCCACTGTTGGCCCGTATGTCCCAGACCTACATAACTACCTTCAGGCCACTGCCCATTGGGAAGAAATCAAAGCTGCTTTTTTGTGGGAGCCAGAGGGGAATTTGGCCTACCCACCCTGTATGTCTTACGAGAGTCCTCTTGAAACAGAAATGAGCACGGACTGAGGCCAAGCTAGGAAGTGCCGTGCCTGCGGTAGCCCAGGCCAGAATTCTCCAAGGGCCCCCAGAGCTGCCCATCTCTGACCCTGCTGCCCTGTCCGGCCCAAGATACAACTCCACCTCCCTGGCCTTCCCCAAACCCTGTACCTGGTCACAGATCAGGTCCCACTTCTTCTCATTGTCATATTGCCGCAGGAGCCGAGCCTTGTCGGGAGGCAGGTTCATGGAGCTCTGAGGAGAGAACCGGAGTCAAAAGAGCTGAAACCTTCCATGTGGAGAAGAAAAAGGCTAGGTCTGTGCAGACCTTTTCCCCTCTCTGACCCCCACACTTCACCCTGACGAAGCAGCCAACGAGGAAGGCTCTGAGAAGTGTGATAGTCCTTCTGCCTCCCTTCACAGTCAGTTGAGTTTGGTTGAACAACATTTTCCACACCAGAGTGTGTGGAATTAATTTTGTGAATCAAGATTATTTTATATGAGAACAAACCGATTAAAACAGAAAGGAATAGGAAAGAAAATACCAAAATTAGGGCTATGTCTGGAAAGGAATAGCAAAGAAAATGAAAGTAGTAAAAATAAACAACATTTTGTGAAACTTTTGTTTCATTTACTACACACACACACATATTTTTTAACATATCGATACACACATACACAGGTCATGCTGTAAAGTATATTTCTTAATATGGAGCAGGTCAAAAAAGCTTGAAAGCCACCAGTTTAAAGCACCAAATTTCAATCTGCTTTTCTCCACTGCCTGAGACATGGGTGAGCTTCCTGCATCCTGAACACACCTCCAAGGGCAAATCCTGAGTTGCCCATGGCCTGTAGAGTTGCTACAATTCCGCCCCTTTCCCCGTATCAGGATAGGAGTGAATGAGAAGAATATTAGCTTAAAAATAACTGATCAGGGCGGGCCACGGTGGCTCAGCAGGCAGAATTCTCGCCTGCCATGCCGGAGACCCAGGTTCAATTCCCGGTGCCTGCCTGTGCAAAAAAATAAAAATAAAAATAACTGCACAAATTTATTAAGGAAACAATTTGCAAAATTTCATTACTTTGAGCAAATTACTTATGGCACACCTCTCAATTAAGTAAGACATTGCAAAGTGTCCTGAACCCTTACTGAGACACTTAAATGTAGACTCTAGAAGAAGTCAGAGATCATGTTATTTGGTTCACTACTTTGCTGGTTTGAAACTGTCATTTTCCCCAGAGAAGCCATGTTCTTTAATCCTCATTCAGTATTGCTGGGTGGGATCTTTTTGATGGTTTCCATGGAGACGTGTCTCCACCCGTGCAAGGTGGAGTTGCTTACTGGAGCCCTTTAAGAGGGAACCATTTTGGAAACAGCTTAGTGCCGACAAGCCCACACAGCCAGAGACCTTTAGAGATGCAGAAGGGAAGCGCCCCTGGGGAAGCCTCATGAAATGAGTGAGGAGAGAAAGCTAGCAGACGTCTCCAGGTATCTTCATAGCTGAGGGAGAAAATCCAAACTTCATCGGCCCTTTCTTTGGAGTTAAGGTATCTTTCCTTGGATATCTTAATTTGGACATCTTCCCGGTCTTAGCACTGTAAACTTGCAACATAATAAATTCCCTTTTTAAAAGCCATTCCACTTCTGGTATGTTGCATTCGGCAGTTTACAAACTAAAACAACTGCTGTTTGCTGAATGAATAAATGAATAAAGGTGTGAGAGAGTGAGTGAAGCCTATAAGCATTCATGGACCAATCCCGCCCCTGCCAGGAGCCACAACTTGCCCTCCTTTATCTCCCTCCAGCCAACCCTTCTTCTGGCCGGTTGGCTGCGTTTGTTCCAGGCCACAGCTCTTGCCTCTAAAGGCAGCCTGACACTTTAATCAGATCTCTGGGCGCACTACCCTCAGTATCTGCATACCTCTGAATCAAAAATGATCTCCCACGTGAAGTATCAGCGCCAAGCGATAACCTATGTGAGTCCTCACAAACCAGCCACCCCTCCAGCACACTTCAAGCTCCCTAGAAGCTTTCTTCTCATCCTTCTCTCCTACATCTGCTGCACCAAGCTCAGCTCTATCTCCCTGGTTTCCTTTGAGCATTTGGTTTACCTCTGCTCACTACTGGACAGCCTCGTCCCTGAGGATATGAACTGCGAGCAGCCAGCACAGGTCCTGCATTGTTGCAGAAGCAGAAGCATTCTGGGAGTGTTTCCTCCATTGTCTAAGGAGCTAAAAGAAAATCCTTAAACATCATTGATTTCTGCCATACTTGCCCATTTGATTATGCACTTATCCATAAACATGCTATTAGACTAGTCGTTTGTTCCTCTGGCCCCTAGAGGACTAGGTCTATTCTTACAGTCTCCAACTCCCTGTATGTCTAACACTGTGACGTGCACTTAGTAGAGAGTAAGTTGATGGGAAATCAATGGTTAAGACCTCCCAGTTCTGAGCTATGGGTACAGTACTGGCTGGAAACACGGTGATTATAGCTCAAAAAAAGAAGTAGGATTGGGGTCTCCGGTCAGATTTTAGAAATGGACAAATTTAGGAATGCAGAGGTGTGGTGGGCGAGAGAAGACAAGAGGGGGGGTAGATCCCCACACTACACCTCTCCCCACGGTCTCTGCTGCCCCATGAATCTGCCTCAATCTGCAGCTGGAAAGAGGGCCTAAACGAACCTTCTCCACGGCCAATGCAGTAGGGATGGCTAGGCGGGCAAGTACAACCCTGGAATGTGGACGTGGTTCCAGGAAGATCACTCCTTCCTGAAGGCCAATCCTGACACATCTGTGTGGACAGCAGGACAGGAGGGGAGGAGGCCTTGAGGAAACAGGGACCTGCAGGTCAAAGGCAGGCCCAGAGGCAGGTCTCCAACCTCACTCGGGCCAGGCTATTGCCAGCCGAACCCAAGTCAGAAATGAGCAGAAATGTCCCCTTGGGGGAATGGGGAGAAAGGGGGAAAATTCAATTTCCTCATTTGGGGAATTCCTGCTATTCTTGCAAGCTGTGGGGGCAACCAAATCAACAGCCCTCGATCTTGAGGGTTGCCCCTATGAAACTTATCCCTACAAAGGATAGGCTAAGCCTACTTAAAATTAGGCCTTAGAATCAGCCCCAGAGAACCTCTTTTGTTGCTCAGATGTGCCCTCTCTTTCTAAGCCAACATGGCAAGTGAACTCACTGCCCTCCTCCCACCCCCTACGTGGGGCATGACTCCCAGGGATATAAACCTCCCTGGCAATGTGGGACAGAAATCCTAGAATGAGCTGGAACTCAGCATCAAGGGATTGAGAAAACCTTCTCAACCAAAAGGGGGAAGAGAGAAATGAGACTAAGTGTCAGTGGCTGAGAGACTTCAAACAGTCAAGAGGTTATCCTAGAGGTTATTCTTACACATTATATATATATATATCCCCTTTTTAGTTTATGGTGTATTAGAGTGGCTAGAGGGAATTGCCTGAAACTGTAGAACTGTCTTCCAATAGCCATGTTTCTTGAAGGTGGTTGTATAATGATATAGCTTTTGCAATGTGACTGTGTGATTGTTGAGAACCCTGTGTCTGATGCTCCTTTTATCTGTGGTATGGACAGATGAGTAAAAAATATGGATAAGAAATAAACAAATAAGGGGGACAAGATTAAAACTGAGTAGGTTGAAATACTAGTGGTCAATGAGAGGGAGGGGTAAGGGGTATGGAATGTATGAGTTTTTTCTTTTTTCCTTTTCTTTCTTTTGCTGGAGAGATGCAAATGTTCAAAACAATGATCATGGTGATGAATACACAACTATGTGATGATATTGTGAGCCATTGATTATAACCATGTCAAAAATGTTTGTATGTCGAGAATATTTGTACATTTGTTTGTTGTTGTTTACAATTAAAATATTTTAAAAAAAAAGAAAGAAGCAGAAGCTGTCCTCAGGTTGGACCCACCCAGACAGCGCATGCTGTCTCCCCTAGAAGAGATTTGGCCAGGGGGGGGGGGGGGGGAGGAGGGAGTCTGTCGCTACTGCGGCAGAAATCACATCCTGTCTACACCAGCTTCCTCCCACAGCCACCTCACTGTCAGCTGTTACGTTCTCACACTTCCCCACCAGATGAACTGGTGAGGAAACATTCAGCTCCCTTCAAAGACAGAGCAAAGTCACTTGGGAACGCTAGCAAACAGCACACAAGAGGCACATCAGGGACCTGGTCAAACTTCAGATCCTCAGGAAAGATGGACACACAACCTTCTCCCCATAGTAAGGAAATGGGTAAGGAGCCTGAATCAGCTCTGACCTTAGGCCTGCATCCTCCAGTCCGGAGCTCTGGGTAGCACTTTCTGACAATGACCCCAGCCCTTTCTTCAAGGCTTAAGTGCGATGGGGAAGGAGATGGTGCAAAGGATTCCCCCAGCATTCTCCCACAAAGGGGGTTACTGAACTGCCCAGTGGGAGCCACCAGCCAACAGGGCACTTCTCGGTCTGCCCAGACAAGTGTCATGGCTTTTGCCTCCACCCGATAATGTGCATGAGTTGGGCAAAGTTCCAAGGTCTTGAGGAAGACACTCTGCTTTAGGGAGGGAGACTTGCTGGGTTCTGAGGACAACCAGGAAGCAGACCTGGCACAGCCCCAACTCTCAGTCAATGGCGTCGTCTCCCTGACATTCTCTTAGTAGTTCTAGCTGTCTGCAGAGACTGGGCTCTTAGAAGGCAAAGCCTGAGCTCTGTTCTCACTAACTCCTGGCTGAACAGAGGGGAGGTGGCTGTCCTGGCGAGGGGAGGACACTGAAGGTGGGGTAGTGTCAGACGGCCCAAGACCTCAGTGAACTCATCCAGAAAATGGAGATAATCTCACTACTTTCAACTTTTAAGAGGATTAAATGGCTGGTTTTTGGTTTTTTTTTTTTTGACTCTCTAGTCCATTTATTATTTTTCAGTTTGAAAATAGTTTTCTTTTATTTTAAACTATTTTTAAAATGAGAAGAAAAATAGTATACTAGTCGTTATACAAGTTAATTTTTTCCATAACATCCCATCTTTAATCTGTAGTTGCTATTTAAACACAGACTCCCTAGGGTTTTAATTGTAAATTATTCCAGCAAAAGAAGTAGGCACCTATTCTAGTCTCAGGCGCTGCGGGTGGAGATGCTGCATTTTCCTGGCCAAAGTCCAATACAGCAACTCTCACAGCCCTGCAAGCTGTGAAATGCTGAATCCTGGAGGCCGGCAGGAGGGGGTGTGGCCATCACTCAGCAGATAACTTCAGGTTTCCTTGTTCCCGGTGGTCTTTTTTTTTTTTTTTTTTAACTTTTTTTAAGTTGTATAATATAACATATATATAAAGCAAAGAAAGAAAAAAAGCAGTAATTTTCAAAGCACACTTCAACCAGTAGTTATAGAGCAGATCCCAGAGTCTGTCACAGGCTACCATTCCATCATCTTAGATTTTTCCTTCTAGCTGCGCCAAAACACCAGAGGCTAGAAAGAATATTAATATAGTGATTCAGCAGCCATACTCGTTTGTTAAATCCCATTTTCTCTGTTATACCTCCTCCTTCTCCTCTGACCCTTCTCCCAATCTATAGGGTACTTTGGGCAATGCCTGTTCTGACTATTCCACATTGAGAAGGGGTGTTCACACTAAAGGCTAGGGGGATGAAATTAACTTACAGTTCTGGAAAGGCTGGTCCCTCTGGGTTTCAGGATTTATCTGACCTAGGAACCTCTGGGAATTGTATGTTCCAGCAAAGCAAACCTAGGGCAAGAAACCTTTATAGTGTCTCAGTTCAAGCCCTAGGTGTTCTTAAGAGTCAATAATGAACTTGATGTGCTCATGGCTCAGTTTTAATAATTATCAAATCTTAGCCAATCTTTTTTCATCTTCTGGAGAGAATTCTAGACACTATATCAGGATCTAGCTGTATTTTTCACAAAATGCTTTTTCATGTAATTAGTCTTTAGAAAGAATCAACTCATTTGAAAAATATTTCAATTAGGCAAAACCTCAATTCTTCTATTAAAAGGTATTGGAGGTTGATCCTAATACACCATGCTAGTTGCAGACCTTGAGAATCTTGCCAAAGTGTGTATGTCAAAACGGAAGTAATAGCTGATTTGGTTTAACCTCTAGGAATCAGTAGGTTTCTTCCAACCCTTGTCTCTCCGCTGGGTGTTCATATTCCTTATAGTATTATACTCAGCCTTTCTACTTTGCCTTCCGTCCTGCACCTCAACGTCAACATTTGTGCTTTTCTTGGTATAGTTTTCACTTCCCAGAATGCCTTCTTTTCTCTCAACTCTGTCCATTCTTCAAGACCGATTTTGGGAACTTTATTCTCCCTGAAGTTTTCTTGGATGATCTGACCTTTAGAATGAGATTTCATTTATCGTCATAGGGTAGTTTTGCACTTTATTATTATTTAATTGTTTCACATATATCAGTTTCCCCCGCCTCAACAAGACTGGAGGTTCCTTGAAGGCAAGGGCTACCATAAAACAGTTTTGGGGGGTAGGGTATTTGCTCCCATTCCTCCTGCCCCCATCTGAAAGCCACTAACCATGTGAAGGGCAATTAAGCTGCTTATCTTAGATATGGGGCCATTTGTGGACTCCTACAATAGCATAGCTGAACCTATGCAGCGATCTTGCCCAAAACATCAAATCTGAATCTGATCCACTCTCTTGATCCAACTCTCAACTGTCAAGAAGACAGAGGATGGAGGCCGCCACAACGATATGAGCAGCAAAATCTGGACTACTGGAAACTTTAAGGGAAAAGTTTCTTCAAGAAATAATTTGCAGGGCGGGCCACGGTGGCTCAGCAGGTAAGAGTGCTTGCCTGCCATGCCCGAGGACCCGGGTTCAATTCCCGGTGCCTGCCCATGTGAAAAAAAAAAAAAATTTGCAGTAGGGGGGATATTGCAGTGGGGGAAAAACAGATGGGGGGGAACATACAGATGAAAAAGATGTGACATATACATCAACCAACCACAGTATGTGGGCCATATGTTCATTCTGGTTCAAGCAAACAAACTGAATAGAATTCATGACATTTATGAGATAATTCAACACTTAGTGAATAGTTTATGATAGGAAGGTTTTTTTTTAAAAGTGTTATAATTGTATTGTGCTTTGTTAAAAAAAAAAAGAGAGAGTCCTAATCTTTTAGAGATGCACACTGAGATATTTATAGATGAAATGATATAATGGCTAGGACTTACTTCAAGATAACATGGGGGGTGGGCATGGATGGAGTTGAGCAGAAATAAGGCTGTGCAGCCTAGGTCACCGAAATAAGATTAGATAGGAATTATTAATTGTTACAGCTGGGTAATAGGTACATAGGGTCATTATAATATTATATCTATTTTTATCTATGCTGGGCATTTTTTCATAATGAAAAGTTTAACAAAAACATTGTATCTGGGAAGAAATAGGAGTGACGTTGATTGGGGTTTAGCAAACTATGGCAATTAGCACTATCTAACTGAAGTTTGCATGACAGCAGCCTCCAGAATAGCCTCCCAATTCCATTTGCTCTCTCTTCGCCACTGATGCCTTATTTTCATTTCCCTTTCTGGTTAGGAAGGCATTGCGGATCCCATGGTGCCAGGCTCATCCCTGGGAGTCACACCCCTGGTCACTATGTTTCTGGAGGACTGTGAGTGTTCAACACAGTTCCTTCTCCTTCCTCCGGAAAACACTGTGTCGCATTCTGACATCCCAAGAACCTGCCCTTTGGCTTTTAGCTTGTCTCTATGTGCCTCTGTCCCTTCTTCAGTAACTACTTCTCAATACTACAACTACAGAGTACCTTTAGCCTTTCTTTGATCCCTCCCTGGTTTCCTCTAAGACTAAAGCATCAATTTAAATACCGACATCTTTGGGGAGGTCTGAGGGCAGACTGCGGGGAGGGAGTAAGGGAGAGTAAACCAAGAGTCAGAACAGGAGGTCAGGGAGAAGGGAAAGGTGAACTCAAACTGGAAGTAACACAGAAACTGATAGAGAGAGCCAATGCGAAGTCTAATAATTAAAAAACCTATAACAGGAAGAAGCAGAAAGGGGTGGTTTTGATGCTAGGCTGCTCTGGTTTATTGCCAGTTCAAGGCTAGACCGCTCTCCTGCTCCAGGACCAGCCCACTCCTGGGTTCTGTGGGAGCAGGCACCCAGTCCCTGCAGCAGTTTTCCTCACTCCCCACACTGACCCCCTGCCCACTCCGGGGAAGCCAAGGAGGATGGAGGCTGGCTCTGGTCACGGAGGTTCTCTTCTCTTTCCTTCTCTGCACCCCCAACCCGGAGAGCCCCTCCTTGTTTCCTTCCCCCTGCAGGGGAGGGGAAATGCCAGTGGGGTTTGGAGTTTCCTTCAAAGCAGTGGCCCCTACTCTGGGACTTGCCCCTGCCTCGGCCAGTCTTCTTGGCCAGGCCTGGGAAAAACCCAGCAAACAGAAAAGAGACCCACCAAAAATTCCCAGCTGTTTCTGATGGTCCCAGGCAATCATGATAAATCTTAGGAACAGAGAAAAAAAGTGGCATAGTTCCTCTGAGAGATGTCTGAAACTTTCCTGGGAAGGGGATTCTAGAGGCTTTAGGGAAGGCCAGGGGATCGGTTTATTCTAGGCAAATACAGAATGTGAGTTGGGGGTTTTGCCCCTATTTTCCCTCTCAGACCCGCCTTCCCAAGGAGTCTCCTATGACTGACATTCCCCAGTGCGGCAGCCACAGCCACAGCCCCGGGCCCAGCTCATAGAGGCGGGAGCCCTGGGGAGCTGAATCTAGAACTGCCCCAGAGACCAAATAAGGCACTATCCTGGGCACCCCCTGCTTCTCAGCAGACTGCTGAGACCTTGGCCATAGCTGCCACCAAGTCCTGTCTGGCATCTACAGATCAGCACACTGTACAGATGAGCAAAGATGGATGAGGGGACAAAACATTCAGGAGTCCAGAAGAGTGCTGCAGGGGGAGCTGCAGCGTTGTGTTCTCGTGTTCCCACCCGGGGTCCCCCTCACGAACCAACAAACACAAGGCACAAAGGCCCATCCATCCCGAGCCACCAAGCAGGGAGGCCCGACAAACGGTCCAGCCTGCCCTGCACGTGTCTCCACTGGTGGGTAGCAGGCACAGTTGTGGCCAGCTGGGCACTGCTCCTGAAGGACGGGAGCCCAAGAAGGTGGGAGGTGCCAGCTCCTGCTGCCTTGGCTCCGTTGGCAGCCACAGAGAACCCTGCTGCAGTAGCAGCTCCCAGACAATGAGAGTTATTTTCAGCCAGCACTTTAACATGAGCCAGCTGGCCAGTGTGCAGGGCGGGAGTCCTCCTCCACCCAGCCTGCCCAGACAGCAGGCCGGCCCGGCCCACTGCCTACGCTGCCACCGCCTCTGCGTCACTGTTTGTTTATCTCGTTGTTTCAGCACGACTCCTCTAACTCCCCTCCAAAACTGCAATCTTGTCAAAAGGAAACAAAATCTCAGAGAGTATGGTCAGAGGTCCAAGAGCTAATATTAAAAAGGGTTGAGGCATGGGAAGCACCACAGCTCCTTCAAACATCCACACTCTCCTCCAGCCCGGAGGCTGGCTGGAGCAGTGCAGGAGAAAGAAAGGGTGCCTGGCGACGGCCAGGTTGCACTGTGGCCCCCGGTGACCAAGGCTAAGCCTGGCTTCCCTGCCAACCCGAGGAGATGAAGCACTAGACTATTGTCCTTGCCTGCCTCCCTCCCAGCTTTTTCCCCAGGGCTCCGGTTTGGAGAAGATAACTTGAGACTGTCAGCCTGGAATGAGCCTGAGTCAACTGTGAAAGGTTCTGAGAGAAGAACGGTATCCTGAGGCCGAAAGGAGATCACAAGAACAGCTAATGCACCTGGCTGGAGGGAGAGATAGCCCCTTTTGTTGAGGATGGGTAGAAACTTCAACCAGCCTCCTACATACTAAAGAGCTCAAGCTAAGGAAGGAGCAGAAAGTGCCAGTAACCTTCCTGGACTCCCGGTCTCCAGCCCTAGTTGCTCCAAACCCCGCAGCTTCGACACCCCAGCAACCCCACTGCCCCTCATCTCCCTCCAAACACAGCCTCACACCCAGGAGCACCTGGATGCGACGTGACTACAGCTGCACACAGTTTTCTCTAGGCCTGAGCTGCCCTGTTAGATTTATGGGAAAGCTGCTAGGGCACCTCAGGACAAAAAGCATTGGGAGAGTAGGTGCTCCTTGATTCAAGTGTTAGTAGGGGCTCAGGAGCTGACTTTTTAGTTTTAACTGACGCCAGGGAAAAGCCAGCTCCATAGGGTTGGAACCCGTGTCTGGAGGACATGCTTCTGTGGTCACTAATGACTCTACAGCCAGAAATAACTTGCTGTGCAGTTATGGGCCAAGGCCCTGAGCAGACCGGAAGAAAAAGAAATGGATTCACCAGATGTCTCAGGCTGAGCTCTGCAATTCACACCAGGGAAGTCAGGTGAAGGAGAGGGTCCTAGAAGGCTAGCATAAATCAAACAAAAGGAGGGCTTTTTTCAAATATGACTCCACCCCTAAGTCCTCTTCTTAACCCTAAAGGACTCTTCCATTGGATCCTGAGAAAGCAAGGGAAGCTGGCCGTGTCTCCAAGGCCCGGGAAGCCCCCAACTCTACCCTCTGCCACTCGAGTGGGCTCACCCCTGACACATGGTAACCTCTGCAGGGCTACCCCCAGAACGTGGCTGTGGTTACTCCTTTCTAGCTTACCCAGTCAAGAAACACTGAATCTCAGAACTCTTTTTAGCTCTTCCCGACTGAGTCCCCGGCCCTTGCTGAAAAGCCACTGCCAGGGCAACCTGATCTGTCTGTTGGCTCCTTAGCTACTCCCCAGCCCCTCCTCGCGGTTAGCCAGACCCACACTCCCCAGTTACGCAGAATGGAAACTATTCCACTGGGGGCAGCCAGCTTTCCAAAACCAAGAAGTCCTGGGGCAGAGCCACCAGAGGTCCTCCCCTCTCTTCATGCAATTCTGCCCACCCGCCTGGGGAGTCCTAATAGGCAGTGCTACCTCTCAGAAGACACAATGTTTCTGGGGCCATATCCCACAAAGGCATTTCCATCTCTTTCCCAACACCGAAGACCATTACTCACTGATGCCCAATGAGTCTCCCTCCCGGGGTCTCTCATCCATACCTTTCTTTCCATTCACAACATCACCACCTGGATGGGCCCTTATTGTCCAATCCCGGAGCCCTGTGATAACTTTCTAGCTGGTGGCCCTACTTCCATCACTTCCAGTCCTATCCACCTTGCACACGGATGAAACTTCCAAACTTCCAAGCACATAAGATAAATTATGTCTCTTCTTGGTTCAGAAATCTTCTCTGATTATTGCTTATACAGGAAAACCTGGGCTTCATGGCCTGCTGTTCTTAGCATTGTAAAGTTGGAAATTGCTTCAGAGGCAAGATTCCCCCAAGTCTGGCACCAGCATCTCTGAGCAGCTTCATCCCCTCCCACTCCAGATTCTCTCTCCTGGAACAGACACTCTCATCATTCGCTGACCCCAGATTTGCTTGCAATTGATTTTTTTTGTGGGTTTTTTTTATGACCATTTTGGAAAAAGCTTCATAGCCAAACATTTGGAGATGTTTGGAGTGCCAACAGAGAAAGCAGACACACAGTCATGGACGTTTGGAGATGCAGAGCCCAGCAGACATCGCTATGTGTCTTCCCATGACATTCTAAGCAAGCCAGAAGCCAGAATTGTGTCCCAGAGGAGAAAAGTGAAGGCCCACAAGGCTTTAGAGAGGGAACCACTGGCATTAGAAGGTAGAAGCAACAGAACTGAGAACACGGATCAGCAGACTTCAGCCATATGCCTTTCCATGTAACAGACATTGGCCTTTCTTGAGTCAAGGTATCTTTTTATGGATGCCTTAGTTTGGACATTTTTATAGCCTTAGACCTGTAACCTTGTGACTTTAATACATTCCTTTTATAAAAGCCAACCCAGGACTTTGGGGAGAAGATGGCGGCTTAGTAAGACGCGCGGGTCTTAGTTCCTCCTCCAGAAAAGCAACTAAAGAAACAGAAACAACACGAAACAGCTCCTGGAGTCACGGCAGAGACCAAAAAGACAGCGTACCCCATTCTGGAACAGCTGAACGGGCAGGGAGAATCTGCTGCGGTGAGATACCCGAGGGGCGCGCGTTTTCCCGGCCGGGGCAGCTGGCGACTGGCGACTGGGGTCCCCTCCACACACGTGGCTCCCCGGTCTGACTGGGAACGTTGGATAGCGGGGCCCTCCCGTCACGCTTGGCGTTTCGGGCCAGCTGGGCAATTAGGACCGGCACTGTCCCAAGCCGCGGCAGCCAGCGACCCCCGCCTCCACGCGCGGTTTCCCGGGCCGACTGCTGTGCAGACAGACGAGCGCCACGAGCGCCACCTACTGGGCAGGAAAAGAAAAACAGAGCCCAGAGATTTCACAGAAAAACCTTTCAACCAGCTGGGTCCCACACCCAGGGAAATCTGATCAAATGCCCAGACACCAGCAGAAAATAATGGATGACGCTCGGAAAATTGAAGATATGGCCCAGTCAAAGGAACAAACCAATAGTTCAAATGAGATACAGGAGCTGAGACAACTAATGCTGAATATACGAACAGAAATGGAAAAACTCTTCAAAAACCAAATCAATAAATTGAGGGAGGACATGAAGAAGACATGGGCTGAACAAAAAGAAGAAATAGAAAATCTGAAAAAACAAATCACAGAACTTATGGGAGTGAAGGACAAAGAAGAAAAAATGGAAAAAACAATGGATACCTACAATGGTAGATCTAAAGAGACAGAAGCTACAATTAGTGAACTGGAGGATGGAACATCTGAATTCCAAAAAGAAACAGAAACTATAGGGAAAAGAATGGAAAAACTTGAGCAGGGGATCAGGGAACTGAATGACAATTTGAAGCGCACAAATATACGTGTTGTGGGTGTCCCAGAAGGAGAAGAGAAGGGAAAAGGAGGAGAAAAACTAATGGAAGAAATTATCACTGAAAATTTCCCAACTCTTATGAAAGACCTAAATTTGCAGATCCAAGAAGTGCAGCGCACCCCAAAGAGAATAGACCCAAATAGGCGTTCTCCAAGACACTTACTAGTTAGAATGTCAGAGGTCAAAGAGAAAGAGAGGATCTTGAAAGCAGCAAGAGAAAAACAATCTGTGACATACAAGGGAAACCCAATAAGACTATGTGTAGATTTCTCAGCAGAAACCATGGAAGCTAGAAGACAGTGGGATGATATATTTAAATTACTAAAAGAGAAAAACTGCCAACCAAGACTCCTATATCCAGCAAAATTGTCCTTCAAAAATGAAGGAGAAATTAAAACATTTATAGACAAAAAGTCACTGACAGAATTTGTGACCAAGAGACCAGCTCTGCAAGAAATACTAAAGGGAGCACTAGAGTCAGATACGAAAAGACAGAAGAGAGAGGTATGGAGTAAAGTGTAGAAAGAAGGAAAATCAGATATGATATATATAATACAAAAGCCAAAATGGTAGAGGAAAATATTATCCAAACAGTAATAATACTAAAAGTTAATGGACTGAATTTCCCAATCAAAAGACATAGAATGGCAGAATGGATTACGACCCAGCAATACCACTGCTAGGTATCTACTCAAAGGACTTAAGGGCAAAGACACAGACGGACATTTGCACACCAGTGTTTATAGCAGCATTATCTACAATTGCAAAGAGATGGAAACAGCCAAAATGTTCAACAGGCGAGTGGCTAAACAAACTGTGGCGTATACCTACGATGGAATATTATGCAGCTTTAAGACAGACTAAACTTATGAAGCATGTAGTAACATGGATGGACCTAGAGAACATTATGCTGAGTGAGTCTAGCCAAAAACTAAAGGACAAATACTGTATGGTCCCACTGAATATAGTCCCCGACATTCGAGAATCAGCTTGGAATATATCATTGGTAACAGAGACCAGCAGGAGTTAGAAACAGGGTAAGATAATGGGTAATTGGAGCTGAAGGGATACAGACTGTGCAACAGGACTAGATACAAAAACTCAAAAATGGACAGCACAATAATACCTAAGTGTAATGTAACTAGGTTGGAACACTGAATGAAGCTGCACCTGAAATATGGTTTTTTGTTTGTTTGTTTGTGTGTTTGTATCTTTTGTTTTTGTTTTTTTCTTTTTCCTTTTTATATATATATATTATTAGTATTATTATTTTAATTCTCTTCTCTATATTAACATTCTATATCTTTTTCTGCTGTTTTGCTAGTTCTTTTCCTAAATCGATGCAAATGTACAAGAAATGATGATCATACATCTATGTGATGATACTAAGAATTACTGAGTGCATTTGTAGAATGGAATGATTTCTAAATGTTGTGTTAATTTCTTTTCTTTTTTTTGATTAATAAAAAAATTATATAAAAGCCAACCCAGGGCGGGCCACAGTGATTCAGCAGACAGAGTTCTTGCCTGCCATGCTGGAGACCTGGGTTTGATTCCCAGTGCCTGCCCATGCAAACAAAAAACAAAAAACAAAAAAACCCCAACCCATTTCTGGTATATTGCATTTCCAGCAGCATTAACAAACTAAGACAATAGTAATAAATCTCCAATATTTAGTTGAGCTCTAGAAAGTCCAGAATTAAGATATTTTCCAGCTTCCCTTGCATTCAGATGTAGTTATATGACCACATGGGATATAAGCAGAAGTGGTATATATGACTTCAGAGAAGTGTCATTAAAGGGAGTGTACCCTTCTTTCTTTGCTCCTGCTTCCAGATGATTAGAATGCAAAAGTAATGTTTGGAATTTCAGCAGATATTTTGGACGACTAGATGACAATGGAAATGAAGCTGACATAGAGTAAAGCAGCAAGAGAGAGAATATGTGGTCGCTGACACCATGGCCCTTTAGCAAAAATTGAGTGTGTTCCACTCAAATTGAGTGTGTTCCACATTGAGAGTGTCTGGTATTGTTAGTTATCTCTTCATGTGAGTATTTTTTCTATTTCCAACTAGAACATAAATTAGAGGGCAGGTAATGCCTTTATCCTTCTTTGCATCATGTGTAGATGCTTAACCAAATGATTGATTCTACTACCTCTCCACCACCAAGTGCCTTCTTGAGCCTCCTGGTTGTTTTGTGGAGGAATTCTCTAATTTCTCACCATTGTTCTTGCTATTTCTGGGCGCTCTCTCCCATAATCGGCCCCATCTGCTATAGCCCAATCATTTTCTTTGTTATGTTGTTTCTCCCTCAGCAAACTGTCACTTTTCATTCTGAGTTTCAACTCTGTTTGTCGGTGCATGCCATAAATTTAAGCCATTCCCATGTCCATCCCTGCTCTTTAACTAGACTCATTTTCTTATAGCCTGCTAGACCACAGCTCCTGAGCACAGGCAGCACCCTCTGCTTGTTTACCACTATAGAAGGTACTAAATATAAAGACTAAGTGAATTGAATCTCCTCAGACATATACTTCTCTTCCTCCTGTACCTAAATTTTCTACTCTATTATACTCAGGAAAGATCACCTCCTTTCCAACTACCAGCCATGTCCTTCCTCTAATTCCCAATAGATAAAGCCCCACCTTCTTGAGCAAATCTTTCATAAGTGGAACATGAAAAGACCTCTCCTACAGTGTCTCCACATATATACTAATGCCTTTAAAAATCTGAGAGGCACACAACGAGGTGAATGAAACTTGAGGACATTATGTTGAGTAAAATAACCCAGAAACAAAAGGGCAAATATTGTAGGGTCTTATTTAGAAGAGTCTTACAAGAAAATTAGGGCCTATATTGTAGACTCTTACAGCCATCACATTTATTCCTAAGTTTTTTTTGTTTTGTTTTGTTTTTTAAATATGGAACACTTCACGAATTTGCATGTCATCCTTGTGCAGGGGCCAGGCTAATCTTCTCTGTATCGTTCCAATTTTAGCATATGTGCTGCCAAAGCAAGCACAATTTCTAAGTTTTGAGTGTTATTTCTAATTTTTGAGATGCTGTGCTTTTTGCATATAACGTGGTAGCTCCTTGGATCTATGGGTACCTGTAGGACACCTAAGATTCAGAGTTAGAGTCTTGTGCTCTGAAAGTTAGCATTACTCCATGCAGCAACTGTTAAAGTAGATCAGCCTTCAATTAGAGACATGAAGGAAGCTGATCTGGTTGGGACTAAAGTTAATCAGAATACAGGGTATGCTGGTTTGAAACTGTTATGTACCCCAGAAAAACCATGCTCTTCTAATCCATCCTTGTAGGGGGCTAATGTATTGTGGGTGGATCCATTTGATTAAATTGTTTCATGGAGATGTGACCCACCCAATTCAAGGTGGATCTTTTTTTTTTTTTTTTTTTCAGTATTTTATTTCATGCACCATACAGTCTGTCCAAAGTATACAATCAATGGCTCACAATATCATCACATAGTTGTGTATTCATCACCATGGTCATTTTTCAAACATCTGCATTACTACATAAAAAAAAAGAAAAAGAAAAAAACCATACATCCCATACCTTTTACCCCTCCCTCTCACTGACCACTAGTATTGCAATCTACCCAATTTTTTTTTACATCTTATTTCCCCATTATTTATTTTTGTCCTTATATTTTTACTCATCTGTCCATACCCCGAAAGGGAGCATCAACCACAAGGTTTGCACAATCACACGGTCACACTGTAGAAGCTATATAGCTATACAATCATCTTCAAGAATCAAGGCTATTGGAATACAGTTCCAGAGTTTCAGGTATTTCCCTCTAGCCACTCTAATATATCAAGGTGGGTTTTAATCCCTTACAGGAATCATTTATGAGAGGATACAGAGAGCTCAGAGCTCAGAGACTTTTGGAGACAGAGAAAGAAAATGCCCTGGGAGAAGCTGAGAAATAAATGCCCAGAGACATTCTGGAAAATTCCCAGAGACATTCTGGAAACAGCCACTGGAACCAGAAGCCAGAAGAAAAGGACGAAGAGATGTTGCCATATACCTTCCCATGTGACAGAGGAACCCTAGATGTCATTGCCCTTTCTTCAATGAAGTTATCCACTTGTTGATACCTTTGTTTGGACATTATTATAGCCTTAGAACTGTACATTTGTAACCTAATAACCAACCCATTTCCAGTATATTGCATTCCAGCAGCTTTTTTAGCAAATGGAAAAAGATTTTGTACCAGAGAAGTGGGGTGCTGCAATTTGCAAATACCAAAAATGCTGGAATGGCTTTCTAAATGGATAAAGACAAGGTTCTGAAAGAATTGTGAGATGCTTGACAGGAGAGGCCTGAATTGCTTTGAAGAGAATGTTGGTAGAAATATGGACTCTAAAGATACTTACAATGAGGCCTTAGATAGAAATGATGAATGTGCCATTACAAACCGAAAGGAAGGTGACCCTTGTTTTAAAGTTGCAGAGAATTTGGCAAAATTGAGTATTGGTATCGGATGGAAGGGAGAATTTGAAAGCGACAAGCTGGGATATCTAGCTGAGGAAATTTCCAAACTAAATGTGGAAAGTGCAGCCTGGCTTCTCCTTGCAGCTTATAGTAAAATGCGAGAAGAAAGGGATAAGCTGAGAACTGAATTCTTGAGAACAAAGAAACCAGAAACTGATAGTTTGGAAAATTCTGAGCTCTTGGAAATAAGTCCCCAGAGAATAGTTCCCCATGTGAGGATTTAGCCAAACATGGAACCTGCCAGCCATTTCAGTATAAGCCAGGATTAGAAATTGAATTATTCAGGATTTGTGGAAAGTACTATTGTCTGATGGCTAGGACCCCTTTATGCTGCATAGAAAACTGACAAGTTTGTTGCAGGATTGGTATAAACAGAATCACTGCTAGTCTGGACTAAACGGGACAGAAAAGGGATAGATTGAAGGAAAAAATTACTTCAAAGGCTGAACCAAGGTCTGGAGCTAAAAAAACTCAGGCCAGGAGAGCAGACCCACACATGCATGTGGAAAAGGTGAGTCTGCCCCAGAGGTTAAAGAGGGGAGCCTGGCCACCCCATTGTTCAGGAAGAATTTGCTGGCCCAGGCTTCAGAGAGGATGGTGTACATTCCCCAGTGATTGGGGAGAGCCTAGCCATTATCCCGTTGTTCTGAAGGGGTTGAGCATATCCCCCCAGAGATGTCAGAGATTCCACGTGCGCCACCCAAATGCTTGAAGAGGGTGGAACGGAAAACAAGGTGGTCTCCCCAATGTTCCCCAATTTTGCAACCTTCACCCCAGTGTTTGGAGACAGCACAGCTGCTGTGTAAACCCATGGAGAGGGTGAGACTGCCGCTGTCTCAAACCCTGAGAATAAAACATGACCCTCTAAATGACTCAGACTTTGAAACTGAATGAAGTTTGCCCTGAAGGTTTTTTGTAAATGTTTTGGAACTTTGACCCCTGTTTTCCTTTCAATTTCTCCCTATGGCAATGGGAATGTTTATCCTATGATTGTCCCCCCTCTGTATATTTGAAACAGATAACTTATTCTGAGTTTCATGGATCCATAGCCATAGGAGAATTTTGCCTTAGCCAAAACCCATGCCTGATCCTGATTTTGACAAGACTTTGTACTTATTTATTGTTATTGAAATGGTGTAAACTTTTGTGATATTGTGATGGAATTAATGCATTTTGTATATGGAAAGAATGTCTTTTTCGTGTCCAGAGGATGGAATGTACTAGTTTTATTTTTTTGCATGGGCAGGCAACAGGAATCGAACCCAGGTCTCAGGCATGGCAGGCGAGAATTCTGCCTGCTGAGCCACCATGGCCCAGCCAAGCCATGTTCTCTTAATTTATTCTTGTCAGGGCAGACCTTGTGGGTGGGACAATTTGATCAGATTGTTTCGTTGGAGATGTGACCCTCCCAATTCAAAGTGGGTCTTAATCCTTTACTGATGTCCTTTATGAGAGGACACAGAGATATCAGAGACTTTCAGTGACAGAGAAAGAAAATGCCTTGGGAGAAGATTTGAGAGAAAGAAACACACAGTGACATTTTGGAGACATCCACTAAAACCAGAAGCCAGGAGAAAAAGGACCAGTGGATGTTGCTCTGTGCCTTCCCATGTGACAGAGGAACCCCAAATACCATTGGCTTTTCTTCAGTGATGGTATCCTCTTGTTGATGCCTTCATTTGGACATTTTCATAGTCTTAGAACAGTAAATTTGAAACCTAATAAATCACCATTGAAAAATATACCCATTTCTGGTATATTGCATTCTATTAGCTTTACAAACCAAAACACAGGGTAAAGTATATTATCTGTATGTTAAAACTTCAACTTCTGCTGAGATCAAAGGAAGAGATGTTTATTTTGTCCAAAATTTAAATTTTCTGTAGCACACTATCTAACTTAACCTGTCAGGCCAGTTTATTTAAACAACCTAAATACATGGAGCCTAGAATAGGGAATGAGGTCTGGTGATTCAGCATAGCTTAGTGTAATACCACGATGCATTCCAGAGTATTTTGGGCAGATAATAAAAAAGTACATGCAAAGTCCCTTAAGGGACTGGAGAAAAAATATGGGACTATTAAACTTCCCTACCTGGGAAATTTCTGATATTCTCTCAAGCACTGGGGACTTCCAATTTAATAAGCCAAGCCCTTGATCTTGAGACTGGCCCTTATAAAATCTGTAAAGGTGAAGCTAAGCCTACTATAAACATACCTAGGTGTCATCCCAGAGAACTTCTTTTGTTGCTCAGACATGGCCTCTCTTTAAGCCAAACTCTGCAAATAAACTCATTACCACCACTACCACCCTATCTAAGTGGGACATGACTTTCAGGGACATAAGTTTCCCAGGCAACATGGGACATGACTCCCAGGGTTGAGCTTAGCTCTGGCATCATGGGATTAAGAATGCCTTCTTGACTGAAAGTGGGGAAAGAAATTTAACAGGAAAAGGTTTCAGTGGCTAAGAGAATTCAAATACAGTCAAGGGGTCATTATGGGGGTTACTCTTGTGCAAGCTTCAGCCAGATATTATAAACTGCCATGGTATGCCAAGCCCCAACCAACAGTTTTTCTGAAAACCCTAAAGAAAACCCAGGGCTCTATCTAAGACTCTCTAAAGGTTTCACTCACTAAGTTTATTTTTCAGAAAAATAAAACTTCCAGATTGTTCCTATGCCAGATAAGCCCTGAAACTTAAAGGTACCAGTCTCTCCCAAAACATCAACCAGTTATCATGGTCCTGGCCCATACATCCCTGAAGAGTAAGAAAATGACCAAATGAGAGGGAGGAGTTGTAACAGAGAAGCTAGGATTTAACAAATGATTATAACTACTGAATCATTATATAGTTATTTCTTTTTAGTTTCTAGTGCACTAGCGCAGCCAGAAGGAAATACCTGAAATTTGCTCTATAACAACTTGTTAAAGTGAACTTTGAAATTGATCACTTTTCTGTATATATGGTATATTTCACAATAAAAATATTTATGTTTAAAGTGGTACTCCTGTTGCCCTGGTTTACCCATTCCCCACCCCTCACGAGTGTGGCATGGAGCCAACCCATGCTCCCAGAGCAGATCCCTGTTCTTGGTTCCAGACGGAGCAGAGTAACCCTTAGGGTTCACATACTGGGAGCATGTATCTCTGGCTAAATCTGTCTGGTGGTGGCCTAAGGGACTCGCCATAGCAGAACTTGCCCTGTGTGTAAAAGGTGACTCACAGAACTCTCTTAGAGAACACTGTTTAGAGCAGTTAAGTGGATGCTGGTGTAAGGGACTGCGGGCTCTAGGACAAACAGTGCAGTACCTGGACTGCACTGTGAAGAAACTTTCTTAGGGAGAGGGAACATTTGTGCCCATATAAATGGGGCAATTCCCAGGGCCAAACATACATGCCCAAGACAAAAAGCATGCACAGAAAGGACAGGGAAGCCCCTATTAATTTGACCTGGATATTTCTCTAAATTTATTGTATGGATAAGCCTAGAAAGAGACCACCTGCACAGGGAAATATGCAAGAATGGGAAAGGCATTTTCTTCTCTTCCTTTTTTTTTGCTCCTGGCATTCAAGGAAGGGTCAGTCATAACACTAGCTGCCTAGCTGAATACAAGCTTAAGGAACAGATACTGCAGGGTCTAAATTTGAGCAATAATACATTAAAATAGCAAAATGTCCTGGTTTCAAAAATGTAAAACATACAAAGAAACAGGAAATGAAGGCAAAGGAGAAAATTAGGAAGCATCAATGAGGAGGATCAGACAAACACTCCAGACAAAAACTTTAAAAAAAAAAAAAAAGATCCTAATTGTGCTCAAAAAGCTAAAGGAAAACATGGTCAAAGAACCAAAAGAAATCAGGAAAATGATAGATAAGCATAAAGAGAGTATCAACAGCTGAAGCCACAGAAATAGACATTTTTAAATCCCTAAAGGGATTCAACAGCAGATTGGAGCTTGCAGAAGAAAGGATCAGTGAAGCTGAAGATGAGACAACTGACATTATTCAGTCTGAAGAGCAGAAAGAAGAATGAAGAAAAGTGAACAGAGCCTCAGGAGCCTGTGAGCATATCAAGCATATCAATATATGCACTGTGGGAGTCCCAGGAGGAGGAGAAAGAGAGAAAGGGTCAGAAAGAATATTCAAGGAAATAATAGTTGACAACTTCATAAACTTAATGAAAGATATGAATATATACATCCAAGACTCTCAATGAACTAACAGCATAAACCCAAATAAACCCATGCTACAGCATATTATAATCAAACTGTCAAAGCTAAAGCTAAAGAGAGACTTCTGAAAACCATCAGAGGGAAGGAATATATCACATACAAGGGAGTCTGAATAAGATTAAACACCAATTTCTCATCAGAAATTACGGAGGCAAGAAGGCACTGGGAAGACATATTTATAATGTCGACAGCAAAAAAAAAAAAAAAAATACCAACAAAGAATTCTATATCCAGTAAAACTGTCTTTCAAAAATGAGCATGGGTTTTCCAATCCACATTCAATGGAGGTGGCCTAAGGGTACAACAATTGAGGACTGGAAGGGGAACTATGGGGTATATATACAATGGACTACTGAGCAGCTGCAAGAAGAAATGAAGCTGTGAGGCATGCAACGAGGTGAATGAACTTTAAGAGCTGTATGTTGAATGAAATGTCAGGGACAAAAAGACAAATATTATCATGCCTCAAACATATGGACTAACTATAATATAAAAATTCAATTAATTAAAGTCAAGAGCATTGGTTTTAAGCAAACTCACCACCCTTCCCCTGTCTACATGGGACATGACTCCCAGGGGACCTTCCTGGCAATGTGGGACAGAAATTCTAGAATGAGCTGAGACTCAGCATCAAGGAATTGAGAAAAACCCTAGAATGAGCTGAGACTCAGCATCAAGGGATGGAGAAAACCTTCTCAACCAAAAGGGGGAAGAGTGAAACGAGACAAAATAAGTGTCAATGGCTGAGAGATTCCAAACAGAGTCAAGAGGTTATCCTGGAGGTTATTCTTATGCATTAAGTAGATATCACCTTGTTAGTCAAGATGTAATGGAGAGGCTGGAGGGAACTGCCTGAAAATGTAGAGCTGTGTTCCAGTAGCCATGTTTCTTGAAGATGATTGTATAATGATATAGCTTTTGCAATGTGACTGTGTGATTGTAAAAACCTTGTGTCTGATGCTCCTTTTATCTACCTTATCAACAGACGAGTAAAACATATGGAATAAAAATAAATAATAGGGGGAACAAATGTTAAAATAAATTTAGAGTGAAATGCTAGTGATCAATGAAAGGGAGGGGTAAGGGGTATGGTATGTATGAATTTTTTTCTGTTTTCATTTTATTTCTTTTTCTGAATAGATGCAAATGTTCCAAGAAATGATCATGATGATGAATATGCAACAATGTGATGATATCGTGAATTACTGATTATATATGTAGAAGGGAATGATCAAAAGTGAAGAATGTTTCCGTTTGTTTGGTGTCTATTGGTATTTTTAAAAAAATTTAAAAATCAATATAAAAAAAAAGCATTGGTTTTCAGATTGGGGCTTGATGTAAAGGGTCCTAGATTGTAATCTCTTACAGCAGTCACATATATTCAGGAGATGTAAGTGTTAATTCTAAATTCTGAGATACTGGTATGTTTGTATATAACATGGTCTTTTCCCAGAAACTTTGGGTTTATTTGTGACACCTGAGACTCAGAGTTTTAGCTCTGAAGTTATGAAAGTCAGCAGTACCCAAAAAAGGAACTGTATAAAAAGTATAAAAAATGATCAGACACCGAGTAGAGATATGAATGAAGCTGATCTGGATAGGACTAAGGTGTATCAACAGACTGGGTAAAGGATAGTATCGTTCACATCTAAAACTTCAACTTCTGGGTGAGACTAAGGGGAGGGATATTTATTTGGAGCAAAATTTATATTTTGGGTAGTGCATTTCCAAATTTATATGGTCAGTTTAATTGAACACCATAAGTACATGGAATCTTAAATAGGACATGAGATTTTGTTGGTTTGTCTAGGTTAGTGTGATGCCCCTATAAATCCAAGTGATTTGAGCAGTGAATAAAGAAGTATTTGCAAAGTTCCCTTGGGGGAATAGGGAGAAAGAAGGAAATATTCAACTTTCCCATTTGGAGAATTTCTGATATTCTTGCAATCAGTAGGGCAACCAAATCAATAGGCTGAGCCCTTGATCTTGAGATTCGTCCCTATTAAACTTATTCCTGCAAAGGCTAAGCTAAGCCTACTTAAAATGAGGCCTGAGTGTCGCTTCCAGAGAACCTCTTTCATTGCTCAGATGTGGCTTCTCTATAAGCCAACTCAGCAAGTGAACTCACTGCCCTTCCTCCTACGTGGGAAATGACTGCCAGGGATGTAAATCTCTCTGGCAACGTGGGACAGAAAGCCCAGGATGAGCCAGGACCCAGTATCAAGAGATGGAGAAAGCCTTCTTGACCAAAAGGGAGAGAAGAGAAATGAGACAAAATAAAGTTTCAGTGGCTGAGAGATTTCAAACAGAGTGGAGAGGTTATCCTGGAGGTTATTCTTATGCATTATGTAGGTATCCCTTTTTAGTTTATGGCGTATTGGAGTGGCTAGAGGGAAATACCTGAAATTGTTGAGCTGTGTTCCAGCAACGTAGATTCTTGAAGACAATTGTATAAAGATATAACATTTACAATGTGATTGTGTGATTGTGAATACCTTGTGTCTGATGCTCCTTATATCCAGGGTATGGACAGATGAGTAAAAAATGCAGATAATAAATAAATAAATAATGGGGGGATGAAGGGTAAAATAAATTGGGTAGATGGAAACACTAGTGGCCAATGAAAGGGAGGGTTAAGGTGTATGGTATATTTGAGTTTTTTCTTTTTATTTCTTTTTCTGGTGTGATGCAAATGTTCTAAAAAATGATCATGGCAACAAATACACAATTGTGATGATATTGTGAGCCATCGATTGTAACCTATGTATAGAATGTATGTGTGTGAAGATTTCTCAAAAAAAGAGGGTGGGTTCAATGGTAGAATGCTTGCCTTCCACGCAGGAAACCCGGGTTTCAATTCCCAGACCACGCATCCCCCACCCTCCGCCCCCAAAATGAGGGTGGAGTTAAGACATTCTCAGACAAACAAACGCTAAGGGACTTCATCACCATTAGACTGGTCCTAAGAGAAATGCTAAAGTTGGAAGGAAAGGACATTAGACAACTAACTGATGCCACATGAAGAAATAAAGATCTCTGTAAAGAAAATGACTCAGTAAATAAAAATATCAGTACTACTGTACTTGATTTGTAACTCCACTTTTTACTTCTTACAGGTTCTAAAAGGCAAATGCATAAAATGTAATGATAAATCAGTGGTTCTGGATTCATTATGTATAAACATGTAATTTGTGACAAGAGGTGTACATATACTGTTGAATTTAAGTTGGTATCAAGGCAGATGAGACTGTTACAGATTTAGGATGTTAAATTTAAGCCCCATGGGCATTATATAAGATTCTACAAAGGTTCCATGCACTAGGGTAACTTTCCAGAAACCTACAACCTCCAGATGGGCCTCTGGACCAAATAAGTCCTGAAATGTAAAGAGGTTTGGCCCTTCCAGAATATCAGCTAATTCTATCCTACTATCCCATATTACTGACAGCCCTTCCAACATGAAAAAGTTAGAATGGCCATAGCCCAAATACCCCTGAAGAGTGAGAGAAAGATCCAAGGTGATTGTGGAGTTATTCAGAGAAGGTCAGGTTTAACAACGGAGTACCAGTGCTAAATCAGTATACTGATATTTCTTTTAGTCTCCAGTACCTTACAGCAGGTAGAAATAAAAACCTAAAATTGTGGAACTGTAACTCATACCAAACTCTAAAATCTGTTCTATAACTAATTGTTGCAATGTACTTTGAAATTTATTGCTTTTTTGTATATATGTTATTTTTCACAAAAAAGAAAAAATAGAAGGAAAAGTATAATAAAGAAGATAGGATTTAACAAATGAATATGACTGCTGAATCAATATACTGATAATCCTTTTGGTCTCCATTGTCTTGGAGCAGCTAGAAGACAGAATGAAAAAATCATGGTACTACATAACCCATACCAAACTTAAAAAATCTGTTGAATGACTACTTGTTAAAATATACTTGGAAATTTATTGCTTTTTTGTATATATGTTATTTTTCACAATAAGTAAAAGTTAAAAAAAAAAAAAAATTAAAGCCTCATGGTAACCACAAAGAAAATTGAGAGAATATGCAAGCTCATAGAGACAGAAAGTAGAGTACAGGTAACCAGGATTGGAAGATAGGCACACTGGGGTGCTAATGCAAACTGAGTATAGGGTTTCTGTTTGGGCTGAATAGAAACCCTGTAATGGATGATGGTGAGTGTGCTACAGCATCATGAATGTGATTAGTTCCATGGAGTGGTATACTTGGGAGAGGTTGGAATGGGAAGACTTATGTTCTGTGTATGTTACCATAATTAATCAATTGAAAAAAACAGAAACTAGAGAGATAATGACAGTTAAATGCAATGCATATACCAGATGTGATCTAATAATGGAGGATAAAAGCACATTATTGGGACATAAGAAAAAAATGGAATAAAGAATGTAACCTTTACATCAATGTGAAATATCTTGAATTGATAACAGCACTTAAGGTGATTATATAAGCGAATATCCCCATTCATAGGAAATATACATGGAAGTGTTATGTGTTTAAGTATGACGTGTGCAACCTGCTCTCAAATGTTCAGAAAACAGACGGGTAGGTAGGTAGGTAGGGGGGTGGGTAGGTAGATATATGGATAGATATAATAAATAGTGTGCTGCTTTGAAGTGCTGTATACCCCAGAAAAGCCATGTCCTTTATTTTAGTTTGCTAGCTGTCAGAATATACTATAAAAGAAACAGATTGGCTTTGAAAAGGAGAATTTATTAAGTTGCAAGTTTACAGTTCTAAGGCTGTGAAAATATCCAAACTAAAGCATCCATGGAAAGATACCTTGGCTCACGAAGGCCAAAGACATCCAGGGTTTCTCTCTCTCACCTAGGAAAGCATACAGAAATACCTGCTAGCTTTCTCTCCTCATTTCATAAGGCTTCCACAGAGGCATTTTCCTTCTGCATCTCCAAAGGCTTTAGCTGTGTGGGCTCTATTGGCTCTAAAGCTTTTTTCCAAAATGGTTCCCTCTTGAAGGGTTCCAGTAAGCAACACCACCTTGAATGTGTAGAGACGCATCTCCATGGAAACCATCAAAAAGATCCCACCCAGCAATATTGAATGAGGATTAAAGAACATGACTTTTCTGGCACGAGACAGTTTCAAACTGGCACATCCTTTAATCCTCATTCAATATTGTAGGGTGGAAACCCTTTTGATTACATTATCTCCACAGAGATGTGGCACTCTCAGTGGTGGGTGCGGCCTTTTGATTAGATAGAGATGTGACTCCACCCATTCAAGGTGGGTTTACCCGAGTCCTTTAAAAGGGGAAACATTCTGGAAAAAGCTCAGAGCTGATGCAAACATTTGGAGATCCAGACAGAAATAGCCTGGATACTAAACAAGGACTCACAGAAATAGCCAGAATCTGAAAAGAAGAAATCTCTGACTCTGGCAGACGCTAAGCTAAGAGATAAAATCCAGAATTTTGACCTGGAGCAACTATATGAAGGCCACTGATGCTTAGAGAAGAAACCACGCAAAAGAGGCAGGAAGCAACGAAACTAGGAACAAGGACCAGCAGATGCCTGCCATGTGCCTTCCCAGATCACCCTTCCTAAGCCAAGGTATCTTTCTCTGGATGCCTTAGTTAGGACATATTTATGGTCTTAGAACTGTAAACCTGTAACATTAAATTCTCCTTTTAAAAGCCATTCCATTTGTGGTATATTGTTCTCTGGCAGCATCAGCAAACTAATAAAGATTTTGGTACCAGAGAAGTGGGGTGTTGCTGCAGTTTACAAATACCAAACATACTGGAGCGGCTTTTTAAATGGATAAGGGGAAGATTCTGGAATAGTTGTAAGGATCTTGATAGAGAAGGCCTAGAATGCTTTGAAGAGATTGTAGATAAAAATGTGGACCCACAGTATGTAGTGGAGCGGCTGGAGGGAACTGCCTGAAAATGTGGAGCTGTGTTCCAGTAGCCATGCTTCTTGAAGATGATTGTATAATGATATAGCTTTCACAGTGTGACTGTGTGATTGTGAAAACCTTGTGTCTGATGCTCCTTTTATCTACCTTATCAACAGACAAGTAAAACATATGGAATAAAGATGAATAATAGGGGGAACAAACGTTAAAATAAGTTTAGAATGAAATGCTGGTGATCGGTGAGGGGGAGGGGTGGGGGTAATGGTATGTATGAATTTTTTTGTTTTCTTTTTATTTCTTTTTCTGAATAGATGCAAATGTTCCAAGAAATGATCATGATGATGAATATGCAACTATGTGATGATATTGTGAATTACTGATTACATATGTAGAAGAGAATGATCAAAAGTTAAAAACAAAAACAAAAAAAATGTGGACCCAAAGATGCTTTAGACAGAAATGATAAACATGTCTTTGCAAACTGGAAAGAAGGTGTTCTCTGTGGACAGAAGGTTGAACTTGAGATTAATGAACTTGTGTACTTAGCTGAGGAAATTTCCAAACTAAATGCAGAAATTGCAGTCTGGTTGCTCTTTGAAGGTTATAGTAAAGCGCAAGAGGAAAGAGATAAGTTGAGAACTGAATGAACTGCTGCATACAAAGAAAACAGAAATTGGTGGTGTGGAAAATTCTGGGATTCAAGAAAATGAGACCCCAGTGAACAGAGTCACACATGAGGATTTAATCAAACATGGAAGCAGTCAGCTATTTCAGAACAAGCAAGGATTGGAAATTGAGTTATCCAGAAAGGATTTGTAGAAAGTCCTATTTTCTGATGTTGTGATCCCAGCATACTACATAGTAAACTGACAAAAGTGTTGTGGGATCTGTATAAATGGAACCACTGTAGTCTGGACTAATAAGGGATAGAAAAGGGACAATATTTATAAGGATAGACAAATATACCAATGGACAGAATTGAGACCAGAAATAGACCTATACTTATCTGGTCAACTGATTTTCAATAAAGATACCAGTGCAATTAAATTTTTAAAAAAAGAAAAGAAAAATATGTCTTTTTGAGTATGGAATGTGCCAGTTTGAAAGCGTTGTGTACCCCAGAAAAGCCATGTCCTTTAATTCTGACTTAATATTGTAAAGTAGAAACTTTTGATTAATTATGTCCACAGAGATGTGGTATGCCCAATTGTGGGTGTGGTCTTTTGGTTAAATGAAGATGTGACTCCACCCATTCAAGGTGAATCTTGATTAGTTTACTAGAGCCCTTTTTTAAAAGGGTAAACATTTTGGAAAAAGCTTCAGAGCCCACACAGCCAGAGACCTTTGGAGATACGGACAGAAAAAGCCCTCAGGGGAGCCTTATGAAATGAGAAGCTGGGAGGGAAAGCTAGCAGACATTGCCATGTGCCTTCCCAGCTGAGAGAGGTGTCCAGAAGCCAAAGACCCCAGCAGATACCAGCCACATGCCTTCCCAGCTGAAAGAGGTATACCGGATGGCATCAGCCTTTCTTCAGTGAAGGTAACCTCTTGTTGGTGCCTTAGTTTGGACATCTTCTCAGCACTAGAACTATAAACTTGTAACTTATTAAATTCCCTTTTTAAAAGCCATTCAAAAGAAGGAAGGGAGGAAGGGAAGGAGGGAAGGAGGGAAGAAGGAAGGAAGGAATGGCAAAGGTAGCAAAATGTTAAAACTGGTGGATTTGTGTATCGGGGGGTTATGCTGGAGTTCTTTCTCTGGGGTTTGTATTATTTTTTCAATTGTACTGTAAGTTTGAAATTATTTCAAAATAAAAAAGTTTTAAGAAACGGAAAGGAGGAAGAATGAGAGAGAAAAGAAGGGAAGATAAGAAAAGAAAGGAAAGTGACATCCCCAGTCCATCTCATTAAAATATGTATTTGAATTTTCAGGTTTAGTTATCAAAATTTTTATACTGATAAATTGTTTTCATCAAGTGTATAATAATATTTGCAAAATTTTTAACCTATGGAGCCTTATGATCAAACAAGTAATTTTTTAATTATATAAATTAATTTATATATTTCAACAACAGAAAAGGATAAGAAGTTAACCAATTAAAATTTTCTAGCATAAAAATATATTAATATCATATTCTATGGGGAAGTAGAATGGTAAAATAAGCTCAAAGAGAAAATGAACAATATAAAATTAGTAGCTGCTAAGAAAAGGCTGTTTATTTTTCAGATGGCTTGAATTAGTGAGAATTGATCCGTTCTCAGTATATACTGATGAAAAAATCTGCTCATGGGGTTCTGACTTACAGGTAATGTTTGCTCACTTTTCCTTGGATATTCAATAATTATCCTTGTCACAAATCTCAGAGACACTACTAGCAGCACTCAGACAGTGTAATGGTTAAAGCACTGACTGAAGAGCTGCACTGCCTAGGTTTGAATCCTGGCTCCACCAGTTACTAGTCGTGTGGTCTTGGGAAAGTTATTTAATCTCTGTAAGCCTCAGTTTCCTCATCTGTAAAACAGAGGAGGAAACAGTATCTACTTTACAGGGCTGCTGTGATGATCAAATAAATTAATACACATAAAGCATTTAAATCAGAACCTACACAGTAAATGTTACACATAATGTTAGCTATCTATTTTGTTTGTGCTTTTCATTCCATATTTAGCTGGAAAACAATATGCCAAACGTTAAGCTAGGAGCTGGGGTTATAAGAATAAATAGTGCATGTTCCCTACATTCAGGAAGCTTATTTCTAGAAGGCAAGGTAGACAAGCAAACTAGGGGTGGTGTACGAAGCGCGGCTGTGAAAGAGGCACTGTGGGATCTAGGAAGGGAACAGTTAATTGGGCCAAAGTGTCATGGAAGATTTCCTGGAAGAAATATTACAAGGACTAAGTCTTAAACCTTAAGCAAGAGGGAGTCAAAAACGGGAAGATGAAAAGACGATTATACTCTAGGGAAGGAGACAGCATTTGCAAATATGCAGAAGCATAAAATACCATAAGAAATCCAGGAGTCTGCAAATGATTTGCTATAATGAAATGTGATGGGGAGGGGCAGATTCCAGCAGGTACAGAACAGGCAGATGACGAAGGGTCTTGTGCGCTAAGGTGAGTAGGTGGGCATAAGTTGATAATACTATTAAAATGAAAACAGTAATGATGACAAAACTGACATTTATTTATAGAATTGTGATAAGCATTCTACATGAATAATCTCATTTAATTTTCAGGACAACCCTATGAAGTAGAGACTATCATTAACTCTATTTTAGAGATGAGTAAAATAAAAAAGGCTTGGGAAGGCTAAATTGCCAAAGGTCACATAGTAAGTACATGGCAGAGCCAAGATCTGAATTCAGGTCTGACTCCAAGACCTGCGCTTATAACCATCATGTAACACCACCTCTGAGATGATGAACTGTATAAGCCCTTCTCTCTACCTTCCCAAATTGTATGCATCCTTCTGAACCAATCTTTCCTCATGAAACCTGTCCCAAAACAATGCCAGATCTCTGCATACTCCTTGCTCTGAACTTCTGCAGGGTTTACGGCCTATACCTCTCGTGGGCGGTCAGATTCAATCAATCAATGCCTTCCATGTATCGTGTACTATGCCAACTGGGGGACCTGCTTTGCCTGTGACAAAACAAGGAGTGGGGAAATCATGGCTTATAAACATCTGCTAAGGAGTGCACTAGACCTTTTAATTATAAGATTTCATAGAAAAATCACTTTTCTCTTATTGTTTTTCTCCTTTCACATTTGTGTATTATTTCCTGAACTAGACTGTAAGCTCCATGTGGACATGAATCCTTCACAAGGATTCATTCCTAGACAAGGATGCCTGGCCCAGAGAAGGAGCTTCATAAATACTATGGGCAGCCCAGGCTGACAGCAGAGGCTGATGGGAGGGGCCTGTGCCCCAACTCGTCCAGTGTAATGGTCTGGGGCTGAGCTCTGGCTTTCCAGAAGTCTCATTATAAACCCAAGAGCATATTATCAAACCATAAAACTTTAATGAACCCCTTCCCACTTCCAGACTATAAGTGGGAGGGTCATGACTCTTGCTCTATATAAAAGTAAACTGACAATGAAGTCAGTGGTTAAAAAAAAACAAACAAAAAAAAAACTGAGGTCCAGCACGGAAACACCTGTCCAAAGTCATATCAGCTGGGGACAGGCACTACAAGTCCTCACTCTCCCCTTGCTTTTCAGCTGCTCTCAAATGGGGTTACATCCTCAGTGCCTCAGTGCTCCTGTCCTCTTTTGGGAGGAATCATAATGACCCTAGTCAGATTTTGGTCCATGAGGTGGCCTCCCAAAGTGGTCTCCCCTCATGCATTTAAGGTCAGAGCGTCACACAGAGGTCTGGTTGCCCAATTCTAACTCCATCTTTTATTTGTCTCCACTTTCTTTACATCACATTTGATTGTGCAACTAGAGGAAAAAAACAAAAACACCTCTTTGTAGTTAGATTTCTGAGAGTTTCCTCTCTTGACCCGGGGAGATCCAGAATCTTCTCTGCTTCTCAAAATTTCTGGCTTTCTAAGCGCCACATTCAATCAGGATCCAGGAATGTGGCAAGAAACACTGTTGAGCATCTATGATGTGCAGGTCTTTTTCTCACATTTTCTCATGTGCGGCTCTCAATAAGCACCGGAGGTGGATGTCGTTACGCCTGCTTGACAGGTAAGGAAATTAAGAACCTGAGACCAACTGGCTCAAGGTCATACAGAAAGTGGCAGAACGTAGGTTCACACCCAGCAGTGTGCACACCAACACACAGACTTTCTCTACCATGTTATGACATCTCTTTATCGGGAAAACAAATCTCCATTTCCAACTTGCGAAGGTCCAAATGGATTTGCCTGACTGGCTGTAGTTGATTATTAAACAGTGCTTCCCCGTCCAAAAGGACTGCGGCAAAACCAGCTGAAGGAGGCAAAGGTGTACTTCAGACACACCTGAAATTCTGGGTTTCTGCCTCAGAGCTATGAGGAAGACTATGCAGAACAAGGAGGACAAGGAAACTGCCTTCGTGGACGTGATATGGTGACAAACGCCGTACACCCGAATGGCATTTTAAAGTTTCCAAGTTCTGTAGATAATAGGATAGGCTTTGGACTCAGTGAAGACATGGATTTGCAACCTGGTGCTTTTCATGAGACAGTGGTAAAGTTATTAAACTCCCCTGACCCTCAGTTTCTTCATCTATAAAATGCAAATTATAAGATCTACCTCTTGCAAGAATTAAGTGAAGGGATGAAAGTGAGGGATTTTGCCCAGTGCCTGGCTCAGAAGGGCTCTGTAAATGGCAACTGGGGAGATGGACTCCAGGAATCGCATCTGACTCACATTAGCGTCAAAGTACATACGCCAAACACAATTTCATAGTATTTTTAAATACATGACAAAGAATGTACAGATAGATACAGTCTAACGGTCCAGGTTAAATCTACGCAGGCTGCACTTCCATTGTCTCACGGGCACGCCCCTTTGAAAGGTGAGACAGGCACCAGCGGCTCCCCACGGGATTCACAGGAAAGCCGGGACCAGAACTCAGGGAGTCAAAATCACGGTACCAATGAAGCTGCTCTGCTATTTGAGCAGCCAGACTATTCCTCTAGCCTTTTGGGGCCACAGTTTATCTGTGGTGAAATTCTGAGGAGATTTTGCTAGGTCATCTCCAGTGTGCCCTCCTTAATTCGCCAAATGCCTACCAAATTCCTCAGGGCAAGCCTGCAGCCTGCAAACCTGAGGTGCAGTTCTGTCACAAATCTCGATTTCTGTCCCCTCAACCAACTCTCATCTCAAGTAATCTACTTCTCTCCTTGTGAAATTACATAAATCCTAGGCATTTTCTCTCCCAGTCACTGAAGGGCAATGCTGTCTGTGGGAACTTAGGGAAAGGCACGTAAATGTTTCGGCCTCACCTGGTTTGTTTGTTGGTGACTCTCAAATATGTACTTCCAATCCCAGATCTTTCCTGAGCGTCAGCTTTAAAATATCCCACAGCTCAGTAAACACTCCACCCGGACTTCCCCAGGCTCAACCTCACAAGTCTTGAACTGTCCCTTTGAAGGTCATTCTTATGGTCTCTTAACTGATGGCACCTCCATCTAACTATTCTAGCAAGCTAGAAACCTCCGTGTCAGCCTTAATCCCTTTTCGCTCACATCTCTCTCCCAATGTACTATCTAATCAGCCGTGAGTCCCCAAAAATCATCTCCATCGTGCAAACTAGCTCTGGTTCGGGCGCCCATCATCACCACACCACCACGGCTTCCCCTGGACTGCCCACCTCCCATTCTGATTCCCTACCATGGCTGCCAGAGCGACCCACCCACAAGTCAAAATCTGACCTCACCACTCTCCTATATAACCCTTTCCTGGAGCTGGCAGCCCTCTGCATGAAGTGCAGTCTCTTCGGGCTAGCATTCAACGCCCTCCCTCCCACTCTGCCCTGGGCTCCCACCACTCTGTACTTCACACTTCAAACAGCACTGGGAAGCTACATTAAGGGTTCTCTTAACAAGTCTCACCTTGATGCCTCTGCTCGTGCTGTCCCCTCTACCTGGAATGCTTTCTCTCCCCCATCTCTGTCCAGCTCCTAATTATCCTTTTATCCAGCACAGACCTCCTACAGGCAGTATGTTCTGAGCCCCACCGCTCCCGTTTTCCCCAGGGGCTTCCTGCCTATTTTTACCATTGCATTTACCAAGCTGATATTATCATCATATGTATAATGTCTTGTCTCCTTCCCTAGACAGGACTCCTGGGGGCAGATATTGTCTTAGTCATTTTTATTTCTTTGATACTTAACACAATTGTAAGTGCTCAATAAATATTTGTGGAGTGAATGACACTAGGCTGCACTTGGAGAGTCTCTGAGCTTTGGTGTTCTGTCCTCTCTTGTCTCCAGGCAGGGAAGACGACACCCTAACCATTCTCGGTTCACCTGCCTCAGGATATCCAGAATCCTGAAGTGAATCTTCACCTGCCCTGACATCTAACAAGGTCAAAATAAGCTCTCAGCCCTCCTGCCTCCAAGACAATCAGAAGCAGCTGGTAGTGCTTTTATACTTTCATGACACCATCTTGATATTCCTGAGCATCGACGAAAGTACTAAAAACTTTCTTTACGGTTCTTAGAGGGGATCAACTGTGAAGCCAAATGCCACCTGACATCCTCGAGCTGGCTACCCCTTAACTCCCAAGGTTATGCTCACCACCTTTAACAAGAACATTCTGAGGAAATGATAGACAAATGCTTTGGGAGCTCACCAGGACTATTGCCCCATAAATGTACAAGAGATTCTTAATTCCTTAGTCATCCATGATGCCGAAAATAATTAGCCAAGCCCAAAGGAAGCAATTAAAAGCTGCTATTGGACCATCAATCTGGATCTCGTGCCAGATGCACAGAAAATAATTTGCAGATGTGAGCACTTCACAGGGAAGCAGGATTCACCAAGTACCCTGCCTGCCAAAGTTCTGCGGGATGATGAGTGCTTGTGTGATGCTAATTCTGATGAGGGGCAAGTAAAAACAAAATAACTACAACCACAAATAAGAAGTCTGTCCAAAGTGAGAACCTCTGGACACAGGAGGTTCAAACAAAGATGCTCTTTCCCATTTAGATGATCTCTTATTGATTCATTCTAGAGCACTGTCTGGTTCTCACCTCAAAGTTGGCATTGACTGGAGGGGAGGGTCTGATCTCCAATGAGATCATATCACAGTGGTCCCCACCACTCCAGAGCTCAGTACAGCTCCAGGAACACAGGTCGGGACCTCGGCAGGCCTATGCTGGCTGTTCTGACCTTGATAAAAGCCCCCAGTTCAGAAGAGGAAATGTGCTAAAGGGCAGGACAACAGAAGCCCAGGGCTAGGCTAGTTCCTGGAACACCCAAGACCTGTGAAGAGGTCATGGAGTGGGAAAGCAAGGTGATGAATGTGTGGTGTGCTGGTCAGTGACGGTACAACTTTAAACTGCATAGAACCAGTCTCTAGCCATCAACAATAATTCATATTTATTGAATATTCTCATTAGGCTCCTCAATACCAGATCCCTTCAAGAGGTTAGTGGTCACGGAATAATATTGCCACTTAAAATTTACCAAGCATCCATTCTGCCAGACACTGTCTTAGGTCCTTTACATGTTATTGAATTCTTACAAAATCCCTGGAAGGAAGGCATTAGTATTATTCTGATTATACAGATATAGAAACTAAGGTTCAGGGAAGTTAAGGAAAATGGCAAATTTCAACATCAGAATCCTAACCCAAATCCACTGAGCCCGAAACCTCTTGGAAAGGGCCTAGTTGAGCCCAGGTCACACAGAAGGAACCACTGCATTCCTTGCAGCCGTTTCCCCAGCCAGACTTCATGTTCCTCCTCTAAAAGAGAACACACAGAGTGATTTTAGAACGTCTTCAGTCTGGCTTGCAGGGCCCTGGAAAGACAAGCATCTATTTACAGTCGGTCAGCACCGTGCCAGACCTTATAGGCAGTTCTCACAAATGGAACCGGGAAGAAGCAACCCCAGCTCTTACTGGGGCCCACCTGGGGCTGGGGACGAGCTCTGACTGAGCCACCATAGATTACCCTTTCCTCAGAGACACACTCAAAATCAGAGTCCACGGAAAGTTGCCCTTCACTGTTTCACTTTTCTCTTGTACCCCAACCACCAAAGCGACTATCTTTCTAAAGTCTTGAACCATTGCTCCCGATCCCCTTACCCTGTTTTATTTTGTGGCACTCACTTTACCTAACATTACATTATGCACCTGCATATTTGTTTATTGTTGTTATCCCCAACATCAACAAGAACTCGATGGGGCAGGGACCTTGTTTCTATTATTCACTGTACTATCCCTAATGCCTAAAATAAAGGGTATACACTCGAAAAATCTTTGTTAAATGAATGAGGAAGTGAACGAACAATCACGTATTTTAGAACCCTACTTCCATCCAGTGGGCTACATGAGAAGCAAGCCTGAATGATGCAGATTCCTTCCCAGGAAGCCCCATCAAAGTCCCCCCCTTCAAATATTTCCCTCAAGCCCCCACATGTCACCCCCAGCCCATAAATCCTAAGCCATCCCAGAGCAGGTACTAAAGGGAGAAAATGGAAGCAGCGCCTAGGGAGGAGACACATTTCCCTTCCACTTAAATACAGCCCAGGACCTCTGCAAATTAAAAGCTCCCTCTTTACTGAATCCACTAGGCTTTAGTTACAGGTCGCACTTTTTATTTTTGTAACCAGCCAACCCACCAAATTACAGGGTCAGGCACTGGGTAGGCACGCCAAACACTGGGGCCAGCCTAGCAGAGGCACTACCCTTTCTGCCCCGAGGGCAGGATAGGAGTAAGCACCGGCCAAACCTGAAAGTGTAGAGGACTGGATCACCCTGCCGGGCAGAGCCTGTTGAGAAGTCCAGGTCTCACTCTCAGGCCTATAACTCTCCCTACAATTAATCTCCAAACACCTTACCAAGCCAAGATCCCACACGCTCTGGCCCTGCTCACCTCTCTTATATCGTCTCAAACCTCTCTTCAGCATCCTTATCAACCAACCTGGCCTTCTTCTAGTGCCTCAAATGTGCAAAGTTCCTTCCCACACCACGCTCTGCATGGGTGTTCTCTCTGGCTAGAAAACTCTTTCCCTAAGTCTTTGCACAGCTATGAGGATAGACTGGGATGGGTGAGTCTACAAGATTGAAGCAGACAGACCACTAAGGAATGTATTACAACAGATCAGGTGTCAGCACAGATAGGGAGAAGACAAGAGGGGTGGTCTAGAGTGATTCCCAAGTGTCTGGCCTGAATGACTAGGTGGGACAGGGTACCATTCTTCCTAAATATTATGTATAAGAAAACCCTAGAAGGGCGGGCCTCGGTGGCTCAGCGGCAGAATTCTTGCCTGCCATGCCAGAGACCTGGGTTCGATTCCCGGTGCCTGCCCATGCAAAAAAACAAAACAAAACACTAAAAGGTAGGAAGGGTTCACAAACACTGGACCCTGTTAATAAGATATATTTATTGAGCATCTACTATGAACAAGGCATTGTTAACAATACAAATTATTTCGTACACACACATTTTTAAATATACATGTTTGATAATACAAATTACTTAGTGCAATGTTGTCTTGTACTGACAACATTTCACTCTATAGGAAATTAAGATTTAGCAAAGGAAAGAATTAGTCTGATACTTGATAACCAGAAAAGAAAGTTTCTACATTTTTGAATTTCTGCAATTCAGGGGTAATATGTGGGATAATTTCCTATCCAGTTTTACATAAATCAAATTATTCTGATTCTCTAACCCATGAAGATTGAGAATTTATTTCCCATGAATTTCAACATTCAACTTTTAAGGAACAAACCCCTGAACAGCACCTACCAACCAGTCTGTACTCCCGGCTGAAAGCCTGGGCAGAAATGCACTACAGCATTTTCTAGTAACCAGGGGACCATCAGACTTTTTGTGAACCGACTACCTGTTCTGAGTCCAGCTGACCTCTGACCGTAACTACGTTTCTCTACTCTAGAGGTAGAGCTCCCGTCATTGTTTCTTTCCTCCTCTTTAAAAACATATGATTGGGGAAGACAGATAGAATCTGTCAAATAGAATACATATTAAATAGCAAATGTCTTAGTGGCAGAGCTGGGATTCAAACCCAAGTCTAGCTGACTCCAAAGCTCAAATCTTGCCAGGATACCTCTTAGCCAAGGAAGACCTGCTCTGGAACTTTCCCTAAATTCTATTACAATCTACACAGTCCCCTCCAAAGCAGTACTGAGGGCAAGATGGGGCCCATCATGTAACAGAAGGAAATTGGAGTTTAGACTGTGGGTTTTGGAATCTGGCTGCTTTGATTCAAATCTTGACTTTATCTCTACTAGCCGTGTGATCACAGATGAGCTATTTAACTTCCTGGGCCTCAGTTTCCTCATTTATAATGTGGAGAAAATAATAATAGCTACTTCATAGAGTTGAGCTAATGGATATAAAATGCTTTGCTTGATGCCTGGCTCAATAAATGTTAGTTACTAAAATTATTAGCCATCCTTATTCCCAACAGTCAAGAATCCAGAGAACTTGGCTTCCAGAGGGGTCAGGACTACTTCATTGGGTTTGCCTTTGAGGAGTCTCGCTGCAGTGAAGCCCAGAGCTCAGATTAATTCACGTGCTGCAGTTCTGCAAAGACTGGAAGAGGCTTTTGCTGGCCTGAAAATGAAAGTGGCTAAAAATATACAACCTGCCTGTGTCTGGAAGACCAGGATCATGACTACATGTAAAGAATTTGAAATATAGCCTCACAGCAGAAGTGCATCTTTTAAGACTCTTTCTACTGTGAAAAAATAGCGCCAAGTTCAGCACAAGACAGGGGATGGGCTGTGGCCAGTTGCTGACCTCATTGGTGGCTTTTCTCCCTCTTGCTCTCTTCTTTTGGCTCAGTGCAGAGAATAAGAGAGTAGCTTCCTTTCTTTGATTTAAAAGCTGAATCCCTACCCTGCCACCAACCACTTCTATTCCTCCTTTTTCTTTAAAAGAGGAATAAATACATGAGTACAAACTTATAAAAAATCAATCACTTCAAAAGCATATAGAATTTTTTAAAAATGAGCCACAGTTCAGCCCTGAGCCCTAACCATCCTTCTTCATAGGTCACCACAGATAAAGAGCATGCTGTTTATTCTTCCAGACCTTTTCCCTATAAATTTACATACAAATATATGAACTTTTGTGACTTTATAAAACATTATATAAAGTCTTCTTTTAATTCTTTTTAAACAATCTTATTTACACACACACACACACACACACATCCACACCCGCAGCCAGATATCTTGGAGATTTCCATCAGTCACAGCCATTTATTGAGTACCTACCTGGACCAGGTATTTGACTTTACAGTGATAAGCAAACAAAAAGTCCCCACCCACAGAGAGTCAACAGTTGGGGGAGACAGATCATAACAAAGTAATCAAACAAATAATTTCACAATGGAAAATAATACTCAAGAAATGAATAGGATGCTAAAATAGAGAATGACAAGGGAGGGCCTCTCTGAGAGGTAGCACTTTTTAAACCGAGACCTGAAGCAGAAGTTGGACTGAACACCTGGATAGCTAGGCAAAAGGAATTCCAGGAGGGAAAAGACAGAAAAGAGCTGAACTGAAAGAAAACGAATGTGGATCTTGGTAAACAGGAGGGTCAAAATCTAGCAAGAGTCAAATGGTATGCAGTCTTAAAGGCCAAGGACAAGAGTTTTGTGCTTTCTTTTCTTTCTTCTTCTTTTTTTTTAAGAGTTCAAAGGGAAGCCTTAATGTTTTTAAGCAGGGGAATGATGATATTTGATTTCTATTTATGAAAGATTATTTTGGCTGCCTTGTGAAGAATGATGAGAGGGTGGAGAGGAAAATAAAAGAGATTAGAAGGCCAGCTGTTTGGTGTAGTGCAAGCAAAAGTTAATACTGCTTTAGACTGGGGCAGTGGAGACAGAAGAACGGGTGGATTTGAGATATACTTTCGGAGGCAAACTCAGCAGGAACGCTGATAGATGGAGTGTGGATAAGGGAGAAGGAAAAATTAAGGATAACTCCCAGGATCCGAATGGGAAAGAGATTTGGGCAGGAAACAATCAGGTTGTTACCAACTTTTTACTGTTAAACAGAGCGGCCCTGGGCATCCTTTACACGCACTGTTGTGCACATGTGTCGGCAGGTCTAAAGGGCAGTCTGAGATGGCTGGGTTAAGGAATATGCAAACTTTAAATTGACAAACCCTATAAAATGCCTTCTAAAAAGTCTGTACCACATTACAGTACCATTAATAGCGTATTAACGAGCCATTGATGATAATCATGGAAACTGCCAGTATAAAATTTTGCCCAGGTGACTGGCTCAAAGAGCATATCATTTAAAATTTTCATTTCTGTGAGTTCTAGTGACGTTAAGAATCTTTTTTCCCCTTTCCCTTGATTTTTTATTATATAACTAACACGGAAGTACATTATCCTTGTAAAAAACATGACTGTAGAATCCCTCTGATTAAACTTCTTTTGACTCCCCTGCTCCTCCCATCCTGCATTGCAGCAGTAACCACTGTTACCAGTTTTCTTTGTATCCTTCCAGATATTCTTCTATGAATTTTTAAATCCACATATGTAATCACTGTTGATACCCCTTTGCATCATGGAGAAGTTAGAATTGCCGTTGCCCAAATATCCCTTAAGACTGAGAGATTTATCAAATGAGAGAGAAGAGTTATGAAAGAGGGGTTAGGATTTGACAAGTGATTATCACTAGTGAATTACCAGAAGAAAATACCCGAAATTGCTGAACTGCAACCCAGCAACCTTGATCTTTGTATTTCTAGCAGGCCTTCTATAACTATAAAGCTTTTATCTTATGACTACATGATTGTAAAACCTTGTGCTGATGCCCCCTTTAATCCAGCCTCTGGTTAGATGAGTAATAACATAAAAACATGCATGGGAAAAAAATGTAAAATACAGGGTACCTAGAGACAGGCAGAAGCTAGAAAAGGGGGAGAACAGAATCGTATAGAATTGTTAACAAGGTTGAACTGAGATGTTTGGGAATGGACAGAGGTGGGATAGTAGCTCATTCTTGGGATTATAATAGTAATGAATTATAGGTGAATGTGATAAAAGTGGTTGTTTAAAGTTATGTATCTACATGGTGAATACACAACTATGTGATGATATTGTATATTACCGATTATATATGTAAAATGGAATGATCATATGGTAAGAATGTTTGTGTTTGTTGCTATGCTTAAAAAAATAAAAAATAATAAAGTTATGTATCTAAGTAAGTTTTTGCATGAAGCTAACAAATATAAAAAATAATAGAGAAGTATATGGGAAAAAACATAGCTATTGTAAACTATGTACTATAGTTAACTGTAATATTTCAATATTCTTTCATCAACAGTTACAAATTAACTACACCAATACTATGGGTCACAATATGGGGGAGAAAGGGGTATGAGAAGATTTGGATTTTATTATTTTAATTCTGATTTCTGTTTTGGCGTACTGAAAATGTTCTAAAATCAACCATGGAGATGTATGCACAACTATGTGACGACACTATGAGCCAGTGAGCGTATGCTTTGGATGGTTTGTGTAGTATGTGAATATACCTCAATAAAATTTTTTTTAAGCCTACATATGTAATCAAGGACTAAGCATCCTTTAAACGTATTTCCAGAAGGCCTTTTGGCATAAACAAAAATCTAACCAAAAATGCTTAGCTCTCTAAGACTAAAACCTTCAAGTTATTTTACCCCTCTGAGCTCAAATTTTAGTTCAGAGGGATAAAATTTTTAGCCCAGAGGGTGCATTTAAGTAGTTATGAGAAGTAAAATAACTACTCCACAGATTTGTCCAGTTAAATGAGACAACACATGAGAAAGCACGCAGAATATATCCTATGTTAATTCCCTTTCTTTAACCCACACATTTGATGGTGACCAGGAACTAAGCCATTCCTAAAAGGATGAGCTAGTGGATTCCATCCACAAGTTAACATTATCCTGAAAACAAACACAACTTTTTTTTTTTCCATAATAAGTAAGGCCCTCAAAATACTTGAATTTTTCTTCAAAAACTTATGTAGAAAATATTCTGAGCATTTAAAAATGTACAGGCAATTTTTCGTAAGGTAGAAAGTAATAGGATTTAAGTATAGAAGTAACTGGCAGAGACCTGAAGTTCACAGGCTCACCCTGGAAACCAGCTGCTTGGAAATTCCAAGAGGACCTTAGACCTGTGGGAAGGAGTTGATGTTTTAGGTACATAGTGTCTCCTCAAAATGGATATGACCTGACCATTGGTCCTCAGTGCCACTGATTCCCCCGGCTTGTCAAAGTACATCTTCTCGGGCGGGCCGTGGTGGCTCAGCGGGCAAGGTGCTTGCCTGCTATGCCGGAGGACCTCGGTTCGATTCCCGGCCCCAGCCCATGTAACAAAAACGGAGAAACAGAATACAATAAAAACAAGAAAATGTTTAAAAAAATGTTTCCCTTTCTTCCTTCCTTCCTTCCTTCTATCCTTCCTTCCTTCTCTCTGTCTTTCCTTTAAAAAAAAAAAAAAAAAAAAAGTACATCTTCTCATCTCCCTAGCTGGGTATTCCTTGAGGTTGAGGGCTAGGAACCTAGAGCTCAAAGGGGAACATACCAGCACAAAAGGTCCTTAATCAAAGTAAAATGAAAATGTCCAGGGGCCTGAATATTTCTCTCTGAATGGGAGTCAGCCAAGTTCAACAAGCTGTCTTTGTCGCAACCACCAACAGAGGCATCATTTTATCTGAACTGATAACCAGGGCTGCTGCTTCTTTGTATTAAGGAGCTCTGCTCCCTTCCCATTCCTCCAAGCTCAAAACCAGGGCATCTCTAGCAGACTTGAGAACTGGTTTTAAACTCCCCAAATGTTGTGTGCACACAGATTTAATCAGATTTTTCAAAGGGGTCTGTTTAACCAAAAGATTAAGAAGCACTGTTAGAAGTGCTTGAAATATCTCTCAAACATATTCCCTAGCTGGAGGAACTAACCAGGGGGTGGGTATAGGTCTACAGTGTCGTGTATTTACTACAAACTGCTTCTTGAGTTTAGCGTAGAGCTCACAGTACAGAGGGAATCCGAGGCTAAGCCAATAGATAGAGGTAATAAAAAGAGGTCTTCCTATTGCCTGAGGGTATAATAGGAAACAGAGAAAGCACTAAAATCTATGGCTCTGCATTCACTTTTACTGCTCTTGAAACTTCATGCCCAGTTGGGACCCAGGACAATGGAGGTACAGAGAAGTACAAGGTGATTCTCCACAGGGGTGCTCTCAGCATTTTGGGCCGAATAATCCTTCATTGTGTGGGACGGACCTAAACACTGTAGATGTTTAACATCCCTGGCCCTCGGGCACTAAGTACCCAGTAACACTGCCCAGTTCTTGTGATAAAAACACCCTCACTTGTTTCCAAAACTCCCCTCCCAGGACAATACCTTCCCCAGCTGAAAGTCACTTTAATTTATGGGAACAGAATTGGGGTGGTGAGAAATGGAATGGACATGTATGAGGTGAGAGCTGTATATACAACAAACATCTATTTGTAGAACCTTTATAGATTACAAAGTGTTTTCACTATGTTGTCTACTTTAAGCATTCTCAAAACCCTGAAAGGAAGGTATTATATTACCCATTTCATAAAGAATGAAATAGGCTGAAAAAAGTTAAGGGCTTTGCCTAAGGCAAAAGTCTCAAAAGCAGATTTTTTTTTTTTTTTTTAAGATTTCACAGGAAACATGGGGAAGATTTATTTCCTAGCTCCCTGAAAGGAAGCTGGTAAAAACGAAGTAGAAACTCACTCTTTCCTGAGTTGTAGATGGCTATTAAAACGGGACAACAAACTCCTAAAAGTACCCGCACACCAGGTTCACACCCAGCTCTTATTTAAGGAGGGGAAAGGCAGTTAGAAAAAGCCTATGATATTCTCCATTCTGGATTTCAGTAGAGGTGAGCAGGTAGGGGAGAGGAAAAGAGGAACCTTCCTTGTAATGTTTATTAGGGACCCAGAGGCAAGACTACTAACCTCAATCCCAGCCTGGGTGATAAGCCTAGGTGAAGGTGGAAAGGGGGTAAAAAGAGATTGGGGAAGGGGAAATGAGGAGAAGAACTGAACCATCACTGGTATACAACAGTCTAAGTACTTGTTCTCCTGGCAAAATCTGCCATGTAAATAACTCCGCTAGCCCCTCCTGGTTCAAACATTATTTAGAATACCTTTCAAGGACCTCAAAGTACTTTACAAACTAAGAAGAGTTAAAGTAGGGGGTTAGGGAGGAAATTCCTGCCTCAGCCAACAAATTCCCAACCCATCACCTTGTTGTAAAGTGATGAAAGACAGGAAGTGTAAAAGAACCTGGAAAGGGGAGGATACTAAGAGAAGAGAAGAGAAAAGTAGAGATGGGAGGCCAGAACCATAAGAGTATCTCAAGGGCAGAGAGGAGACTCATTTACCCACATGTGAGGAAAACAAGATATAAAACAAGATATAAAGACATGGCTTTTCTAAGGAAGGCAAAAGAGAGCCTGGAAATGGGAAGTCAGGAATTTTAGCTGCCCAGCTCAATTCTATTCTGAAATCCACTTCTATTCTTCTTGGATGACAACCACCTTAAATACCCCCCTCCCCCCCACCACCCCGTTCCCATCTTTAACTGCTATTCAAAGGGAGCCCTGAACTACACAGTATGCAGGAGTTGGGGAGGCTGTGTAGAGACAGCACCCTCTTTTATCTTCAAAGGAAAAGGTCTTTCCTCTCCTCTGAAGTACATTTCCGAACTGGAACGAACCTTCGGCCTTTCCCTGGCACTTGCTTCAGCTCAGCTCTGACTTGGGAGAAACGCTTCCCTGCAATGGAGGTGACCAGCTTTGCAGACCAGACGACATACTGTCTCCTGGGCCCACTAAAGCCAGTTCTGGGGCAGAAACTTTGGTCTTGACCACAGAATCAGGGTACTGGCTCTGCCCAGCCTTCCCAAGCAACAATAGGGACAGGGGATGATCTGTAGTCTCATTTCCTCTCCACCTTGGCTTCTTTTTTTTCACTTCAGTGAAAAGAGTAGCTATTTCCACCAGTTCCTGTTCTCACCACTATAGTGGCTGTTCCCCCAGAGACAGCATTATGAAGCACTGGCGTGGCTGCCACCTGCACTGTGCCAGCTGCACAGCACAGACCTAACAAGTCCTGAGCTTAAGGGCTTTTCATCCTAGATAAGATTGCAAGGAGAAGGTATTAAGGGGCAAGAAGAAGTTCTAAGAACTCGCAGTGGATACACTGGTGTTCATTGTGCTATTATTCTAATCTTACATAATAGTTATATACTCTTTTATATGTGCAAAATATTTTATATTGAAAAATGTGGAAAATATATACCATTATTACATAAATATGTTATATGTAATAAATCCCCTACATAGAATAAAGGACATGAACAAAAAATAGCCAAAACAACTTAAGATAAAATGCTCAAAGAAATGCAATGTAAAGCAAAATGCCACTTCTCATATATCAAGTTGGCAAAGTTTTTTAAAACGTCAACCATTCACTATCAGTGGAAAAGCAAACTGGTCCAACTTTTTTAGAAACTGTCTCAAAGGCTTTTAGAAAGAATTTAATTTTGCTCCAAGATTTCCATCCTAGAAATTTACCCTAAGGAAACAGTCAAGAGATACACGCAAATATTTATACACAGAATGCTCATCACAGTGTATCTTATAATAGAAAAAACATATGAAATACGGCAGTAATAAAATACTCTACATTACTTCTATATTATGGAGTACCATGAAATCATGACACTGAAGAATATTTAAACAAATGGTAAAATATTTAAAATAGTAGATGAAAAACCAGTTTACAGAACAAGCTAAAAAGTATGATATCAGGTAGGTGTGAGATTACAGGTGATTTTAATTCTCTTATACTTCCCAGTAATTTCCAGATTTGCTTAATAAACATGTATTATTTTCATGAGCAGGAGCAGTTATTCTCAACTGTTCCCCCTCTCTTTGAAGACACTCACATGCATTATTTTCTGTTTTAAAAAAACATTTGGAAATAGTATTTAGAACCTTAAAAAAAAAAACATTTAAACCCTACAATCTAGTTAAGTACAATTTTAGCCTTCTAGGGAAAAAAAAAGAAATGTTGAAAGGCTTTGTACACCAAGATGTTTGTCACAACATTGTTTATGATGGCAAACAGAAGCAAACAACCTAAATGTCTAAAAATAGGGGGATGGTTAAGTAAGCAGTGGTGTATTAAATAGGCAGATATTTTTAAATGTTTACAATGACTATTTAAGAACCTAAGGAAACTAATGAGATACACACACAAAAAATGGTTAAAAAAATGTATAGATATATATACAATGGCAACATTATATAAAACTCTGGGTACATTTGATTAAGGAACTAGAGAAAATATGTTTTTCTTCATTCTTTCTAAATTGCCCCATACTTTCCTTAGAGACTAAGTATTACTTTAAGAGGAAAACAAACAAACAAAAAAGGTGTGTCTCCCTCAGAGCAATGAAAATACTCTCAAATGAGAAGTAATCTATTCCATCAGCCCATCATATCACCCACCACTCCCCTATTCACAGCCCCCACCCCCTAGTCTAAGGCAGGGTCAAAGCAGAAGGTCAAGGGAAAGATCAAGGGAATGAGGCCCTCTCTGTGGCCCAAGGTCTTCTGGGTGGGGTCTCTGAACAAGAAGAGGGCTCCTCTGACAGCTACTGTTAAGGTCCCTTTCCCTCCCCCAAGTCCTGGTTCAGTCTGAACTAATTCACCACAATATCCAGGGCTGGGGAAAAAATTTTCATCATGGAGATCTGGAACCTGATCTTTAGTTCAAGTTTTTTCTAGCCCCTCTTTGTGTCAAAGGAGGCCCCTCGAAGCTTCTTAGACATCTAGCACCCAGGCCAGCTTAGCTCCACATCACTGGTACACTTAGAGCAATGGCCCCAACTGTCAGTCATCATCAAGGACATGTGAGAGGAGAAGCCATGGCAGAACAGCCCCATCTTTATGCTCTGGGTATCTCCAGGGCCTTTTTTCTGGATCAGAAACTTTAGACTAAAATCTTAGTTTGAAGTCTAATAAGTCAGCAAAGAGAAAAATCCGAGGTGCAAATACACCAAAGGCAGACAGTTGTTCTTTCAAAGCCCTAGAACCCTCTGATTTTCCTCTCTATCTAAACAAAATTCGTAACTGGCCAAAATACTAGCTTCTGAGCAACTGGGCTTCGGTGGTAGTCCAGACCAAAACACAGGCCAGGTCTCTATGAGACCAGAGATCAGCTCTCATTCTAGTACAAATAAAGAGGAGATCCAGTATTTGCCTCATCTCCAAATATCTCAATACTACACAGACTAGGAGTTGCTGCTCAGACAGGGGAGAGGGGAATGATCCCAAGGAAAAGGCTTAACACAGCAGCTTTACAATGGTAGAGGCTACTTCCAGCCCTTTGGTTGAGGGAAGAGAAGATTTCAACCTACTTGTGACCTATTTGCAGCATACCAGCAGGGAAGCCCAGGATTAGGGCTAAGGACTGGGTTAGGACTTTTAAGATCAGTGTCCTGAACAAATTGCCTCCTGGCCTGGGACCCCAAGCTCTCCAACCTCAGCTAACAGGCCTATGGGCCAGATTATGTGTCCCCACCAGAAAGCTGGAGCCTGTGGTCTTGACTCAGCACTGATACAACTTCCCCCAGTCTTGCGGGGTTTCCATAAATACACTGGGGTTGGGGGAAGCCCTCCGTCTGACAGCAGAAGAGGCATACCCTAAGGCTGAGTATACAGAATAGCTAACCAGCTTCATCAGATTTCTGAATTTAACACCGCTTTTGGGGAACACAAGTGATCTCGGATCTGAGTCACTGCTGAGAGATACAAACTTAAAAGCTACCACTTATTGAGCATGCAGTAGGTGCCAGACTCTGCTAAGCATTTGACTTCCAATTTCAATAAATCCACAGAACCATCTCATGTAGCAAATACTATTATTATCCCCATTTATAGGAAGAGTCTCATTTATGGGACTCAAAGAGATAAATGAAGTAGCTTGCTTGAGGTCAAATTAACTCGAGACCATGGAATCCACTTTGACTTTAAAGTCCATACGCTTAACCAGGACACCGGTATGTTGCTGAACAACCCCACCCCTCCCCCACCCCCACATCCTCCCAACAGATTTTTCGTAAACCAAGTCAATCACAGTGAATCTGACAATGTGGGAAAGAAAAAGGTGAGAAAAGAGCAGCTTGCCTGAATGCTTGTTTCATACTGCCGAGGAAAGAAGTTCATTCAGACCGAGTATACACTGGGTGCCGAGCACCTTACATACAGGGGCTAATCTAATTCTCACAGCCCCACTGGGTTGAGGGTAAGACATTTGCTATGCCAGAGCTCTTGCTTTTTCCTTACTGCTGAGGAAATACACCTGAGACTATTCCAGGGTAAACAGCCAATTCATATCCTGTACTAAAGGCACCCTCAGGAGCAGCGGAAAGACAGATCTTTAAGAGACCCCAGAAGAACTCAAAGCCCCAAATAAGCATGACTTCCTTGTGCTGAAAACAATCAAAGTAAAATCCCCTCCTCCCCTGAGAATAGCTAACAAGCCCTGGCTTGTCCTGTTCCAAACCCCATCAGCAGCAGCTCAGGCACAAATACAAGATGACACAAATCAAAATTTTATGCAGAAATAAAGGCTTCTAAGTGGGTGATCTGGACCCCTGCTTGACTTGGGCTCTCTGGGTCCTCCGGTTAGTAACAGGACACTACACTCATTTTGGGCATAGTAAGCCACCAATTTGTCTACTCAAACAGGTCAACGAAGCTCCAATGAGGACACGATGGACTTTGGCTCTAAACTCTCATGACAAATGGTCTGGCAGCCCCTAACTAAGTCAGCTCCCCCACCCAGTCCACCTCAGCCCATCCCTTTATCTCCAATTTCTGTAACTAACTTGTGCCAGCTTGCTAGGGGTTTTCACACCCCCACCGAATCATAGATTTCCTCCCACTCTTTCCCCCAACAGTTGAGCTCTTGTTCTCAAGGGCACCAAGTCCACAGTCTCTTCCTCAGCCTCTGAGGTGGCCAGAGCAAATTAGTAATCACTGACTCACCTCATCCCCCTTAGGAGTTTGGGGGAAATGCAGAGGGCCACAGGATGTGTGGCCCAGATCCCGCTGGCCCTTCGCAGAGCTGGCAGATGGAGAGATGCCAGTAACACCACTTCCCCTTGGAACACTACGGACCCTCTCTGAGCTGGCTCTGGTGCCAGTGGGCTGATGTCAGGCTCTCCACCATCAGAGAGGCCAGGATCTCTAGACAGCTACACTGCTGCCAACAGATCTAATCTCCCTATTCCAAGGCAGATGAAATCTAACAAGGCTCTAAGTCCACAATTTATCCCTCCTCACGGGCAAAGGCAAAGTCAGTCTTTCAGGCCATACTAACAATAATGCCAGCGTTAATACTGCCTCTTTCAGAGCTATTTGGGGAACTGGAAATCATTTCTCCATGATTCACAAAGGTTTACCTCCATTAGCAAATGTTCTACCAACTTTCTATCTTTCTTCAAAACTCTATTTTCAGCCCCAACATATTCTCTGGCTCTATCCCAATGATACCAGCTCAGAGTCTCTCTATCCACAGAGCTAGTGGTATCAATGTCCAATTCCCACACCAAAGAAGAATTCCAAAGTCAGCTCCAAAAACCCATCTATTAAAATGATACAGCAAATGAGGCAAAATATTAAGTTGTTGGATCTGGATATTTGGGTGGTGGTATGTTGGTAAGTCTCTGTAAGGGTTTTGTATTATTTTTGCAATTATCCTGTAAGTTTGAAACTGTTTGGGAAAAAAGTGAAACAACAAAACCCATCCAAGCAGGTCATTTGGAACCTATGCTAACAATGGAACAGCCACTAGTGCTTAACACTAGAGGAAGGGGAAAAAAAAGGAGGCAGGATGGTTTGTGTATTGTTTCAATTGGAAAAATATACTAGTGAAATGGCTTAGCCACATGTTCAGGCCTTGTAGGCAAATCCACTATAAGTGAGTAGGATGCCTGCAGACTGTTCTGAAAATTAGAATGGTATCTCTCTATTCCGCTCCTTCAAGTGCTGCCAGCCCCTTCCCGGTTCCTCTTTCCCCCACCCCAACATCTGGTTTAGGCTGGGACTGGGACCCACTCCCTGGGAAGCCTCCATGTTAACATCAGGGGCGCTCTCCCCAGTCAGAGGACCCAGACAGGCTGATGAGTGAGCCGGCCCCGAGCTTCTGAATTCCCGGGCACCAGAGAGAGGAAGAGAGGGTTTCGGAATGAGAACGCTAGGGACCCGGGTGACCGACGGGAAGTGGGAAGAAGAGCGAAGAAAGGGTAACAGAAGGAGGAGGGGGAAGTCTGGATCCCTCAGCGGCCGCGGGCTGCGGACCCCTCCTCCTCTTAAGTGTCCAGAGGTTGAGGCGTCGGTCCCGAAGTCGCCGACAGGTCTGTCGGGATCCGCCAGCCGTTGCTCTGCGCTTTCGGGGAAGGCACTGAAGGCCGGGGTCTGTCGGGAGCCCTGAGTGAAGGAGTGGGACGGACCGGGGGCCTCGCACAAAGTCCCACCCGGGGCGTTGGGACGTGGGATCGGTAAAAGGGGGAAGGGGCCGGGCTCAGTTCTCACCAGCACTAGGGCGAACCTCTCCTCCAGCTCACAGGGCTCAGGCATCGGCATCTTGCCGGGCGGCAGCAGCAGCGGGACAGAGGGCGGCTCGCCCGGTCCCCCCTCGGCGCTCTCCAGGTTGCCCATCCCGGCGGGGCCCCCTCGGGGGCCTTAGCCCCCCACCTCCAAGCCGGGGGGCCTTGGGCTCAGCCGCTCGGATCCGGCTCCTCCTTCAGCGCCGGCTCCCCAGGTGCCGACTCCTGGACCCCGTCAAAGACGCTGGGGGCTCCGCGAGGTCCCGCAGGCTGCGGCGCGTGGCGAGGGTGGAGGCGGCGCAGCGGACAGACGCACCGAAGCGATGGGCACAGCGGCGGCCGGCTCTAGCTCACACTCACCGCCTCGCCGCTCCCCGCGCACCGCCCCGGCGCTGCCCCTCCCCGCCCCCCACGCTCTTTCCCTTCCCTCCCCCCTCGCTTCCTCCCACCCACTCCAGGCGGGGACTCCGGCTTCCCCACCAGCGCCGACTGCAGCCCACGCGCCGCGCGCCCCATTCATGCAAGCCCCGCCTCCCTCCCTCAGGCCTCCTGGGCGGCCCGCCCCGCCCCCGCCTGCGCCCGATTGACGGCCGCGCCTTGCCAATCACATCGGCTCCCGCCCTCTGCGGCCTCGCGCTTGGAGCCGAGCGCGCCCTGGCGGCCCCTGTGGGCATCAAACTGCCTGCATTGCAGACGGGTGTGAGGCGCCAGACTGTGCACCAGAACTCTTTTATGCAAGACTCTCACTGTGTGAACAAATAAGTAAAATCGGGTGTACAATGTGCAAAGCTAAAACCAAGAGAAGTAGAAACGATTAGAATACTCAGATGAGGGAGATGAACCACAGCCATAGCCATCATGAGGGGGAAACAGTATTTGAGTTGGGCATTTAAGGATGGGGTGAACGTTAACTGACCTTAACAGATGATCAGGCATTTAGGAGGAGAGGACCGTAGTAAAGTTCAGAGGCTCCTCTGGCTGGGGGTGAAAATGAAGAGACAGGAGAATGTTGTTCTGCATTAGGACTGTTGGTTGTCAACACTGATGACATGGTAGACGTTTGTTGTTTTGCCAGCCTACCTACCATCCATCCACCTTCTTCCAGTGGTAGAACCCCATTTACTTTCAGGAAACCACCATGCCTTGTTCTCAGTCCAGGTGGAGCTGAACTCAGCTTCCATTCCATGTGGCCCTATGACCAGGTCTGGCCAGTCCCTGCACCTTCTTTCCCTACCCTTAAGGACTGGGTACTTGACCCAAGCCCAGACTACAACATTCATTTCCAAGACTTTCTCTGGAACCATCAGGGAAGAAGCAATCTCTTTCCATTAGGTTTGCAGAATTTTTTAAATGTAAATCAAGAGCCCCTGGTGGCCATCTGGCCATCACACACCACATCTCAAGCCTGCTTGAGAATGAAGCCAGTGAAGAGAAAGCAACGCTAAGAGGTAGAGCAGAATTCTGTTGACATCTTGAGATTCTGGATCCAACCATGAGTGAAGTTATCACCCAGACTTTTCATTCATTTATTCAACAAATATTCGTTGATAAGCTCACTGTATGTCAGATAGAGTTCTAGGCACTGAAGAGACATCTGCGAACAGAAAGGGCATATATCCTGCCCTCACTGAATTTACATTCTGGTTGGTGGGAGAAGTAGACAATAACTAAAGTAACTGAAAGGTACAGGTGATAATGATCTTTGCAATAAAATTAAAACTAGAAGGAGATGAAGGTAGGAGAAGGCTTAAATTTTAGAACGGGTCAGTCAGGGGAAGCCTCACTAATAAGGTCACATTCGTGTCAAGATCTGAAGGAGTAAGGGAGTAAGCTATGTGGCTATCTGGGAGAAGAACGGTCCAGATAGAGGGAATGTCATGACCAGAGCCTACCTGTCATGTTAGAGGAACAGCAAGGAGGTACAGTAAGCAATGAAAAGAGTGGTAAGATGAGTTCAGAACAATAACTAGATGGTATGTTGTGTAGGGCATTGTAAGCGACTGTAAGGAATTTGATTTTTCTTTGAGTAGGATAGGTAGCCATGATCTAACATTTATTAACAGGACCACTCTGGCTCTAACATTGAAAATAAAACACTTAGATACCCGGGCAGGGAGACCAGTTAGAAAACTATTACAGTAGTCCAGGTGAGAAGTGCTGGTGGTTTGGACCAGGGTAGTAGCTGAGAACTAGTCAGATTTTTGATGATTTAAAAGTAGAGCTGGTAGAATTTCTTAATAGTTTCAATGTGTTGGGTAAGTAAATGAAAGAGATGACTCCAGAGTATTTGGTCTGAGGAATTGGAAGGATGGAGTTTTCATGAACTGAAATGGGGAAAGTTATAGTAGGAGCAGGTGTGGTGAGGGGGAATTGGAAAGGGAAGATCAGGAATGGGTTTTTGGCCATGTTCAGTTTAATTTTCCTATTGAACATGCAAATCAGGACACCCACTAGGTAATTGCAAATATATGAGTCTGGAAATGCAGGCTGCCAATATAAATTTGGGAATCATCACCATTTAGATACTGTTTAAATTCTGCTTTTGGGGGAAGTCACTTCAACCTAAGTGTTGTTTACAACCAGAAAATGTAATCTCTATCTTTCCAACCCAATGAAAACCTCTCCCACAAAACTCAACATCTTCCAGTCAGCTGGATAGTCAATCAACCCACATCTTATCCCCTCTTCTCTCCCTGCCCGAAAAAACACCAACTTCTGTAGTAGACTCTTCTAGGGAAGAGGGCTTTTAACAAGTTCGAAGACTTCTACTAGACAAAAAAAATTGAGTACCCAAGAGAAGAAATAATTCATCAGTTATTCATCCTGGACACTCAAGGAACATCTAGCAGAAGGACTCAATAGGACAGTAAACAGGAGTGTATTTGCCCTTGTGTGATCTCTCAGTTCCCAACTTTATTTTTGTTATTCTTTACCTCAGGCTTAAACACCATATTTATATATTTTAGGGTCTCCTGGGCTCTGCCAGGGTTACTGCTTTCATTGTTAACTCCCTGTTTACATACCTTCAATGCTTCCCTACTTTCTACAGGATAAAGCCAGAGCTTCTCTATCTAGTATTTAAGGATCTATATATTTTTCAAACTCCAACTTTATTTTCCTACCTTGCCTGGCTCTAATCTTTCAAATGAACTCTTTGATTCAGCTAGAAGAGTTTACCTACAAACACCAGTTGCTCATTCCTTCGTCTTCAGCTTTTCCCCTTGAGGTAGACGTAGTAACTGATCACTCCCGAAGATGCCCACATCCTAATCCTCAGAACCTGTGAATATGCTATTTTACATAGCAAAAGGCACTTTGCAGATTTGATCAAACTTCTTAAGATAGGAACATTACCCTAGATTATCCACAGTGGTCCCAATGTAGTAAGGGAGGCAGGAGGGTCTGAGCAAAAGGAGGAGGTGTGATAGAAGCAGAAGTCAGAGTGATATGGGGCCAAGGAATACAACCTCTAGAAACTGGAAAGGGCAAGAAAACAGATTATCCCCTAGAGTCTCCAGGAAGAATGTAACCCTGTCAATACCCTTATTTTAGCTCAAGACCCATTTTCAAAACTACCGAGCTCTAGTATTGGAAAGTAATATATTTGTATTGTGTTGACTTTGTGATAATTTGGTACAGCAGGAATAGAAAATGAATAAACTCCTATGTGTCCCTGATCTAGATCCCTGCTTCCTTCTTCTCTACCCATCCAAATCCCTACCCAAGGCTTGTTGGATGCCTACCATATATAAAGCATCTGGCTAGAGACCGACAGATAAAGAATGCAAGATACAAAGAGAAATAAGAGGCTCCCCCTCACTTCAAAACAGCTCACAATCTGGAGGAAGGGAGGCAAAGCAGAGAGGAGGAGGAGGATGGAACAAGCTTAAAAGCCACAGAGGCGGTATTGGTGTTACATAGGTGGATGCAAGACCAAAGAGAAATAAAATGTTCCCCCCTCACTTTTAAATCCCATCCTGGAATTTTTCTCAAGTTTAAATGATTGTAACTCTTATTTTCTCTACTTTTCATTTGGACCTCAATTCAACCCATTTATTGAGAGTCTACTGTCTTGAAGACACTCTGCTAGGTACCACGGAGGATATCCAGATACATAACTCACAGTTACTCAACTGATTTTGTTTGTTTAATTTTTTGCATCTGTCTTGTCTGGACAGCAGGTTTATTTGTTTATGTATTTAAGAAATAATATCCAGTGCTTATTTGTTTTGTACTGAGGAAGATTCAATGATGAATAGGTGTCTTTCTTCCAAGTGCTCACGGTAGAAAAGAAAAGGCTCAAACTCATATTTACAAAACTGTGTGGTAAGTGGGGTAATAGGGAGATGCACAGAGTGCTACTGAAAGAGCTGAGGGTGGAGCAGTAAAGGGAGCTCTGCTGGTTTGAATCTGTTATGAATCCCAGAAAAGACTGTTCTTTTAATCCATTCTTCTGGGTGTAGACCTACTATGGGTAGGACCTTTTGATTAGGTTGTTTCCATGGAGATATGATCCACCCAATTTAAGGTAGGTCTTAATCCTTTTACTGAAGTCCTCTATGAAGAGAATAAAAGACAGGAAACATACAGAGAGATAAACAGAGAGCAGAGAGATGAGACCAAGTGAAGGACGCAGAGAGAAAAACGCCATGGGAGAAGATTCACAGGATACAGAGAACTCAGAGAAGTGTCCCAGGAGAAGCCAGTAAGGACACATGAAACCTAAAGGCAACAGAACTCAGGAGCGAAGAACCAGCAGCCATTGCCATGTACTTTCCCATGTGACAGAGAAACCCCAGATGTCACTGGCCTTTCTTCGGTGAAGGTATCCTCTTGTTAATGCCTTAATTTGGACATTTCCATGGCCTTAGGATTATAACTCATAATTTAATAAATCCCCCTTTAAAAGCCAACCCACCTCTGGTATATTGTATTTTGGCAGGTTTAGCAAACTGAAACAGAAGGCTTCAGGGAGAAGGTGACACTTGAGCAGTACTGAAAGATGAATAGATGTGCCAGATGGAAAAGTGAGAACAGTGTGATGAGAAGGAGATCAGGAATGGGAAAAAGCATTCCTGGAAGTGGGGAGAGGATACGTGATAATGAAGAACAGTGAAAGAGCATAGAACATTTGTGCAATGTTAAGAATTTCAGTGAGGCTGAAGTATTGGGTGTAAGCTAGAAGGGCAGCCTGAATTAAGCCCAAGAGGAGATTTGTACTCCGCACTTTATTTTGTAAAGAATTCTGGGTCTTAGACAGGTTTTAAGTATGCTCTTTGGAAAGCTCCTTGAGAATACAGAGAAAACTACAGAGATTATGATAGAGATGATAAGGGGCTGAACCAAATCATGTCAGGGGGATGAAGACAAGTAAAGTTGGCAAAAGAGATATACTTGAAATAGAACCAATAAGGCTCAGTTACCTACAAGATAATAATAGTGACAAATGTCTGCACAGTGCTTTATAATTTACAATGTTTTTTTCACATCCGTTATCTGATTTAACCTTTTTAACAACCATAGGAGGGAGATAATATCATTATCCTCATTTTATAGATGAGTAAACAGACTAACAGAAGTAACATAGTGCAAGGTCAGGTGATTAGTAGATGGTGTTCCTGACTGAACTCAGGTCCTGGACTCAGAATCCCATGCCTGACTCTCTTGTGTTAAGCGATGGAGTAAAGACTGAAGAGCTGAGACCAACTTGAGAATACCCTGCCCTTAGTCTATAAGGAAGCCCAGAATTTCTTAGCTCAACTGCTCCCGACCTCTTACCAAATCACTTCCAGCCTCCTTCTCCCTATCCTATCCAGGAAGCTCCTACATTATTCCTAGCCCCCTTCCCTAAGGCCAATAGAAACACTCATAGCTCTTCCTCCCCCCTCCCCCACCACATCCCATCTCTTTCCTGGGAAGTGGGGGAGGGAATGTGAACCCAGATATTGCTATTTCCATTTTTTCCTTAATAATTTGCCCTATTACAGATAGAATGTACCTTCCCTTCTTCTTTGCTGGCTCATGTCATTTGTCCATTAAAATCTAGTTTAGAGGTTACCTCTTTCATGATTTCTCCTCCAAGTCTGATTGAGAACGTATCTGTAAACACATAGTGTCCTGAACATACCTCTATCATACCAGGAAATCATCTGATTGTGTAAGCTTGTTCAGGATAGGCAGATATCCCTAGTGCCTAACAATAGTGCACACTGCATGTCTGACATTTGTGCATTGAACTAGTGAATGCCTTTCCACACTGTCACATTCTTCCCACCCATTGGAAGCCCTTTTATTCTTTAGCATTCCTCCCAGAAATATCTTGACTGCTTGTATCACTCAGGGTTCAATGTAGGAAACACAAACCCTCCAGGTATTTTCAGAACACAAGGTTGTTGAAACTGTTGTATACCCTATAAAAACCATGTTCTTTAATACTCATTCAATATTTTTGGGTGGAATCATTTTGATTAAGTTCTTTCCATGGAGATGTAACCCACCGAAATGTGGGTGGGACTTTTTAAATTTTATTTTATTTAATTAATTTAAATTTTTTTAAAAAAACATGTGATAAGAAAGAAGCACAAATATTCTTAACATATGATCATTCCGTTCTACATATATAATCAGTAATTTGCAATATCATCACATAGTTGCATATTCATCATCATGATCATTTCTTAGAACATTTGCATCAATTCAGAAAAAGAAAATAAGACAGCAGAAAAATAAAAAAAACGAAAACAGAAAAAAATAAAAAAATTATACATGCCATAACCCTTACCCCTCCCTTTCATTGATCACTAGCATTTCACTCTAAATTTATTTTAACATTTGTTCCCCCTATTATTTATTTTTATTCCGTGTGTCCTATTCATTTGTTGACAAGGTAGATAAAAGGAGCATCAGACACAAGGTTTTCACAATCACACAGTCACATTGTGAACGCTATATCATTATACAATCATCTTCAAGAAACATGGCTACTGGAACACAGCTCTACATTTTCAGGCAGTTCCCTCCAGCCTCTCCATTACATCTTGACTAACAAGGTGATATCTACTTAATGCATAAGAATAACCCCAGGATAACGTCTTGACTCCGTTTGGAATCTCTCAGCCATTGACACTTTGTCTCATTTCACTCTTCCCCCTTTTGGTCGAGAAGGTTTTCTCAATCCCTCGATGCTGAGTCTCAGTTCATTCTAGGGTTTTTCTTAATCCCTTGATGCTGAGTCTCAGTTCATTCTAGGATCTCTGTCCCACGTTGCCAGGAAGGTCCACACCCCTGGGAGTCATGTCCCACATAGACAGGGGGAGTGTGGTGAGTTTGCTTGTTGTGTTGGCTGGAGAGAGAGGTGTGGGTGGGACTTTTGATTAGGTGGTTTCCATGGAGATGTGTCTGTACCCATTCAAGGTGGGTGGCTTATTCCCATTAAAAGGGAAACATTTTGGAAAAAGCTTCAGAACTGACAGAGAGAGCCAACAGGACACCTAGATGTTTGGAGACACAGAATGAAAATGCCCCTGGGGGAGCTGTTTGAAATCAGAAGCCAAAAGACCAGCAGGCGCCAGCCATGTGCTTTTCCAGCTGACAGAGGAGTTCTGGATCCATTGGCCTTTGTTGAATCAAGTTATCTTTCCCTGAATGCCTTAGTTCGGACATTTTTATAGCCTTAGAGCTTGCATCTTAATAAATTCCCTTTTTTAAAAGCTGTTCTATTTATGGTATAATGCATTTTAGCAGCATTAGCAAGCCAATACAGATTTTGGTAGTGGAGAAGTGGGGTGCTACAGTTTACAAATACCAAACATGTTGGAACTAAGCTTTTTAAATGGATAAGGGGAAGATTTTGGAAGAATTTTGAGGAGTTTGATAGAGAAGGCCTAGAATGCTTTGAAGAGACTGTTGATAGAATGTGGACTCTAAAGATACCTCCAGCGAGGCTTTAGACAGAAATGATGAACGTGGTGTTGCAGACTGGGAGGTGGGCAATCTTTGTGGATGGAAGGCAGAATTTGAGAGAGATGAACTTAGATATTTAGCAGAAGGAATTTCCAATCTAAATGTGGAAAATGCAACCTGGCTGCTCGTTGCAGATTGTAGTAAAATGCAACAAGAAAGAGAGGTTAAAACTGAACTTTTAGGTACAAAGAAATGGAAATTGATGGTGCCCCTTTCCTAACAATCCCCTCCCACTCCCAGCTCCAGATGACCATGAATATGCTTCTTATCACTATTGATTATTAATTATTTTCTCCATCTCTATTTGGACATGTTATTTTTCCCCCCAGCTCATTTCACAATCAACTATCCCTGGAGAAATACTGGAAACGTGGAAGGATATGGGTAACTATCAGAGTTAGCATTTATTCATTTATTATACTATGTAACTATATAGAAAATCGACCTAACTTCTCCTGAATGAAGAGAGAGGAGGATGGAAAAGAATAGAACTGAATGTAATTCACTCATTGGCACAGGAAGTGACTTTAGTAATTTTTTATGCTGTGTAGTTAAAAGCAAACAGTCTAGAATCAGACTGCCTGGATCATTTCTTAGTTCCAGCACCCTTGCTATATAATTTTGCCAAATGACTTGAGTTATTTATTCTTAGGTTCCTCATTTACAAATTGGGATAATAATAGCATTTACCCCAAAGAATTTATTGAGGCACTAGATCAATTCATAGATGTAAAGCATTTAGATCATGCCTAGCACAAGTAAGTATTTAACAATGTGAATTAATGTCAATTTTAGTCACTCATTCAGTGACTACTTACTATAAACCTCTAGGGAATCACTCTGATAGATGTGGATTTTCTAATGCCAAATAATTATTTCAAATATTAAACAATACAGATTATGACACTTCAGCCAGAGGGAACAATAGGCCAAGATAAAAAAAAAATTGAAAAGAGCAAAGAAAGGTGATTGAAGAGAATAATGATTAGTGAGGAATTTTGCCTTGACCCTAGTACAATGCTCTGTAATGTTTGTTAAATATGAATGGGGGCTTCTGTTTTCCACTGAAATGGAATAAAAGAGACTGCCTGGAACATCCAAAAATGAACAAAATAGGTGAAGCAGTGGTCTTCAAGGCTGTGGACAGAAGGCAACGAAGGACGTTTCAAGACAGTGGAGATCATGCAATGAAGGGCCATGATCCAAGAGATGGGAAACAACAAGGTGAGCCCAATGGTTGCCCTAGCTTACTGCCCTCAGAGAGTCTGTGGGCAAAAGTGTAGGGAGAGCTCTCCCTCTTTGTCCGCCAGCGCCCACGCCCCGCCTGCCAGCCCGCCCTCCTCTCCCTCTTTGTCTGCCGGCGCCCACCCCTGCCTGCCAGCCTGCCCTCCTCTCCCTCTTTGCCCGCCGGTGCGGCGCGGCGCCCACATCCCACCTGCCAGCCCGTCCTCCTCTCCCTCTTCCCCCTTCTGCTCCGGCGGTGTTCCATCCGCCATCTTATCCTTCCCTTTCTCCTCCTGCTCCGGCGGCTCTCCAACCACCACCGTGCCCTCTTCCGCCTTCACCGGCTCCTCCGCCTCCGGCCTCGACAACCTTGCCACCCTCACCTTTCCTCCTCCAGAACAGCTACTGGGGGAGTGGAGATGATACAGAGCAGCTCCCAGAGCCACAATGGAGATCAAAGGGACGGCGTACCCCATCCTGGAAGGGCTGACTGTCTGGGAGAACCAGCTCCGGAGAGATCGCCGAGGGGCACGGGCTTTCCTGGGCAGGACAGCAAGTGGCCGGAGTCCCTCCCTTCCTCCTTCCCAGGCCAGCTGGCAGAATTGGGCAGGCGGTCCCCTCGGGCCGCAGCAGCTGGCGCCCCCACGACACGAGGCCCCCCAGACCAACTGAGAGAGTTGGGTCGGAAATCCCCAGACCGCGGAGAATGGTGACCGGGGGGTCCCTTCCAAACACGTGACTCCCCGGTCCGGCTGGGAACAGTGCACTCACCCAGGCTGCGGCAGCTGGCACCCTACCGCCACATTTGGCGCCCCGGGCCGACTAGGAAATTCGGTCGGGCGCTCTCCCAGGCTGCGGTGGCCTGCGACCCTCCCCACGTTCGGACCCCCGGGCCAGCTGGCACTCTTCCAAGCCGCTTCGGCTGCTGATACTCCCCCACGGCGAGAGTTTTCCAAAGTTAAAGGACCCACAGCAACTTTTACTGGTGGAACCCGTAGACAAACGTGTGCCACGAGCGCCACCTACTGGGCAGGATAAGAAAAACAGAACCCAGAGATTTCACAGAAAAATCTTTCAACCTGTGGGGTCCAACAGCCAGGGAAATCTGACTAAATGCCCAGACGCCAGCAGAAGATAACAGATCACGCTCAGAAAATTGAAAATATGGCCCAGTCAAAGGAAAAAACCAATAGTTCAAATGAGATACAGGAGCTGAAACAACTAATGCTGAATATACGAACAGAAATGGAAAACCTCTTCAAAAACGAAATTGATAAATTGAGGGAGGACATGAAGAAGACATGGGCTGAACAAAAAGAAGAAATAGAAAAACTGAAAAAACAAATCACAAAGCTTATGGAAGTGAAGGATAAAGTAGAAAAGATGGAAAAAGCAATGGATACCTACAATGACAGATTTAAAGAGACAGAAGATAGAATTAGTGATTTGGAGGATGGAACATCTGAATTCCAAAAAGAAACAGAAACTATTGGGAAAAGAATGGAAAAATTTGAACAGGGTATCAGGGAACTCACGGGCAATGTGAACCGCACAAATATACGTGTTGTGGGTGTCCCAGAAGGAGAAGAGAAGGGAATAGGAGGAGAAAAACTAATGGAAGAAATTATCACTGAAAATTTCCCAACTCTTATGAAAGACCTAAAATTACAGATCCAAGAAGTGCAGCACACCCCAAAGAGATTAGACCCAAATAGGCGTTCTCCAAGACACTTACTAGTTAGAATGTCAGAGGTCAAAGAGAAAGAGAGGATCTTGAAAGCAGCAAGAGAAAAACAATCCATCAAATACAATGGAAACCCAATAAGACTACGTGTAGATTTCTCAGCAGAAACCATGGAAGCTAGAAGAGAGTGGGATGATATATTTAAAATTACTAAAAGAGAAAAACTGCCAACCAAGACTCCTGTATCCAGCAAAATTGTCCTTCAAAAATGAGGGAGAAATTAAAACATTCTCAGACAAAAAGTCACTAAGAGAATTTGTGACCAAGAGACCAGCTCTGCAAGAAATACTAAAGGGAGCACTACAGTCAGATACGAAAAGACAGAAGAGAGAGGTATGGAGAAGAGTGTAAAAAGAAGGAAAGTCAGATATGATATATATAATACAAAAGGCAAAATGGTAGAGGAAAATATTATCCAAACAGTAATAACTCTAAATGTTAATGGACTGAATTCCCCAATCAAAAGACATAGACTGGCAGAATGGATTAAAAAACAGGATCTTTCTATATGCTGTCTACAGGAAACACATCTTAGACCCAAAGATAAATATAGGTTGAAAGTGAAAGGTTGGGAAAAGATATTTCATGCAAATAACAATCAGAAAAGAGCAGGAGTGGCTATAGTAATATCCAACAAATTAGACTTCAAATGTAAAACAGTTAAAGGAGACAAAGAAGGACACTATATACTAATAAAAGGAACAATTAAACAAGAAGACATAACAATCATAAATATTTACGCACCAAACCAGAATGCCCCAAAATACGTGAGGAATACACAGCAAACACTGAAAAGGGAAATAGACACATATACCATAATAGTTGGAGACTTCAATTCACCAGTCTCATCAATGGACAGAACATCTAGACAGAGGATCAATAAAGAAATAGAGAATCTGAATATTACTATAAATGAGCTAGACTTAACAGACATTTATAGGACATTACATCCCACAACAGCAGGATACACCTTTTTCTCAAGTGCTCATGGACCATTCTCAAAGATAGATCATATGCTGGGTCACAAAGTAAGTCTTAACAAATTTAAAAAGATTGAAATCATACACAACACTTTCTTGGATCATAAAGGAATGAAGTTGGAAATCAATAATAGGCGGAGTGCCAGAAAATTCACAAATACATGGAGGCTCAACAACACACTCTTAAACAACAAGTGGGTCAAAGAAGAAATTGCAAGAGAAATTAGTAAAGACCTCGAGGCAAATAAAAATGAAACACAACATATCAAAACTTATGGGACGCACAAAGGCAGTGCTAAGAGGGAAATTTATTGCCCTAAATGCCTATATCAGGAAAGAAGAAAAGGCAAAAATGCAGGAATTAACTGTCCACTTGGAAGAACTGGAGAAAGAATAGCAAACTAATCCCAAAGCAAGTAAAAGGAAAGAAATAACAAAGATTAGAGCAGAAATAAATGAAATTGAAAACAAAAGAGAAAATCAATAAGGCCAGAAGTTGGTTTGATGAGAAAATCAATAAGATTGATGGGCCCTTAGCAAGACTGACAAAAAGAAGAAGAGAGAGGATGCAAATAAATAAGATCAGAAATGGAAGAGGAGACATAACCACTGACCTCACAGAAATAAAGGAGGTAATAACAGGATACTATGAACAACTTTACGCTAATAAATACAACAATTTAGATGAAATGGACGGGTTCTTGGAAAGACATGAACAACCAACTTTGATTCAAGAAGAAATAGATGACCTCAACAAACCAATCACAAGTAAAGAAATTGAATCAGTCATTCAAAAGCTTCCTAAAAAGAAAAGTCCAGGACCAGACGGCTTCACATGTGAATTCTATCAAATAGTCCAGAAAGAATTAGTACCAACTCTCCTCAAACTCTTTAAAAAAATTGAAGCGGAGGGAAAACTACCTAATTCATTTTACGAAGCCAACATCACCTTCATACCAAAACCAGGCAAAGATATTACAAAAAAAGAAAACTACAGACCAATCTCTCTAATGAATATAGATGCAAAAATCCTCAATAAAATTCTAGCAAATCATATCCAACAACACATTAAAAGAATTATACATCATGACCAAGTAGGATTCATCCCAGGTATGCAAGGATGGTTCAACATAAGAAAATCAATTAATGTAATACACCATATCAACAAATCAAAGCAGAAAAATCACATGATCTTCTCAGTTGATGCAGAGAAGGTATTTGACAAGATTCAACATCCTTTCCTGTTGAAAACACTTCAAAAGATAGGAATACAAGGGAACTTCCTTAAAATGATAGAGGGAATATATGAAAAACCCACAGCTAATATCATCCTCAATGGGGAAAAATTGAAAACTTTCCCCCTAAGATCAGGAACAAGACAAGGATGTCAACTATCACCACTATTATTCAACATTGTGTTGGAGGTTCTAGCCAGAGCAATTAGACAAGAAAAAGAAATACAAGGCATCAAAATTGGAAAGGAAGAAGTAAAACTATCACTGTTTGCAGATGATATGATACTATACGTGAAAACATGGAAAAATCCACAACAAAACTACTAGAGCTAATAAATGAGTACAGCAAAGTAGCAGGTTAGAAGATCAACATTCAAAAATCTGTAGCATTTCTATACACTAGTAATGAACAAGCTGAGGGGGAAATCAAGAAACGAATCCCATTTACAATTGCAGCTAAAAGAATAAAATACCTAGGAATAAATTTAACTAAAGAGACAAAAACCTATATAAAGAAAACTACAAAAAACTGCTAAAAGAAATCACAGAAGACCTAAAAAATGGAAGGGCATAACGTGTTCATGGATTGGAAGACTAAATATAGTTAAGATGTCAATCCTACCTAAATTGATCTACAGATTCAATGCAATACCAATCAAAATCCCAACAACTTATTTTTCAGAAATAGAAAAACCAATAAGCAAATTTATCTGGAAAGGCAGGGTGTCCCGAATTGCAAAAAACATCTTGAGGAAAAAAAACAAAGCTGGAGGTCTCGCACTGCCGGACTTTAAAGCATATTATGAAGACACAGTGGTCAAAACAGCATGGTATTGGCATAAAGATAGATATATTGACCAATGGAATCGAATAGAGTGCTCAGATATAGACCCTCTCATCTACGGACATTTGATCTTTGATAAGGCAGTCAAGCCAACTCACCTGGGACAGAACAGTCTCTTCAATAAATGGTGTCTAGAGAACTGGATATCCATATGCAAAAGAATGAAAGAAGACCCGTATCTCACACCTTATACAAAAGTTAACTCAAAATGGATCAAAGATCTAAACATTAGGTCTAAGACCATAAAACAGTTAGAGGAAAATGTAGGGAGATATCTTATGAAACTTACAATCGGAGGCGGTTTTATGGACCTTAAACCCAAAGCAAGAGCACTGAAGAAGGAAATAAACAAATGGGAGCTCCTCAAAATTAAACACTTTTGTGCATCAAAGAACTTCATCAAGAAAGTAGAAAGACAGCCTACACAATGGGAGATAATATTCGGAAATGACATATCAGATAAAGGTCTAGTATCCAGAATTTATAAAGAGATTGTTCAACTCAACAACAAAAAGACAGCCAACCCAATTACAAAATGGGAAAAAGACTTGAACAGACACCTACCAGAAGAGGAAATACAAATGGCCAAAAGGCACATAAAGAGATGCTCAATGTCCCTGGCCATTAGAGAAATGCAAATCAAAACCACAATGAGATATCATCTCACACCCACCAGAATGGCCATTATCAACAAAACAGAAAATGACAAATGCTGGAGAGGATGCGGTGAAAGAGGCACACTTATCCACTGTTGGTGGGAATGTCAAATGGTGCAACCACTGTGGAAGGCAGTTTGGTGGTTCCTCAAAAAGCTGAATATAGAATTGCCATACGACCCAGCAATACCATTGCTGGGAATCTACTCAAAGGAATTAAGGGCAAAAACTCAAACGGACATTTGCACACCAATGTTTATAGCAGCATTATTTACAATTGCAAAGAGATGGAAACAGTCAAAATGTCCATCAACAGACGAGTGGCTAAACAAACTGTGGCATATACATATGATGGAATATTATGCAGCTTTAAGGCAGGATAAAATTATGAAGCATGTAATAACATGGATGGACCTAGAGAACATTATGCTGAGTGAGTCTAGCCAAAAACTAAAAGACAAATACTGTATGATCCCAATGATGTGAATCGACATTCGAGAATAAACTTGGAATATGTCATTGGTAACAGAGTTCAGCAGGAGTTAGAAACAGGATAAGATAATGGGTAATTGGAGCTGATGGGATACAGACTGTGCAACAGGACTAGATACAAAAACTCAAAAATGGACAGCACAATAATACCTAATTGTAAAGTAATCATGTTAAAATACTGAATGAAGCTGCATCCGAGCTATAGGTTTTTGTTTTTTTTTGTTTTGTTTTGTTTTGTTCTTACTATTATTACTTTTATTTTTTTCTCTATATTAACATTCTATATCTTTTTCAGTTGTGTTGCTAGTTCTTCTAAACCAATGCAAATGTACTAAGAAACAATGATCATGTATCTATGTGATGATGTTAAGAATTACTGATTGCATATGTAGAATGATATGATTTCTAAATGTTGGGTTTATTTCTTTTTTTCCGTTAATTAATAAAAAAAAAATGCTTTAACAAAACTAAAAAAAAAAATTTAGGCCTAAGAGTCACCCCCAAGAGAGCCTCTTTTGTTGCTCAGATGTGGCCTCACTCTCCAGCCAACACAACGAGCAGTCTCACCACCCTTCCCCTCTCTGCGTGGGACATGACTCCCAGGGGTGTGGACCTTCCTGGCAATGTGGGACAGAGATCCTGGAATGAGCTGAGACTCAGCATCAAGGGACTGAGAAAAACCCTAGAATGAGCTGAGAATTAACATCAAGGGATTGAGAGAACCTTCTCGACCAAAGGAGGAAGAGTGAAATGAGACTAATTGTCAATGGCTGAGAGATTCCAAACAGAGTTGAGAGGTTATCCTGGAGGTTATTCTTATGCATTAAGTAGATATCACCTTGTTGTTCAAGATGTAGTGGAGAGGCTGGAGGGAACTGCCTGAAAATGTAGAATTGTGTTCCAGTAGCCATGTTTCTTGATGATGATTGAACAATGATATAGCTTTCACAATGAGACTCTGCGAATGTGAAAACCTTGTGTCTGATGCTCCTTTTAGCTACTATATCAACAGAAGAGTAGAACATATGGAATAAAAATAAATAATAGGGGGAACAAATGTTAAAATAAATTTAGTTTGAAATGCTAGTGGTAAATGAAAGCGAGGGGTAAGGGGTATGGTATGTATAATCTTTTTTTTCCCTGTTATTGTTTTATTTCTTTTTCTGTTGTCTTTTTATTTCTCTTTCTAAATTGATGCAAATGTTCTAAGAAATGATGAATATGCAACTATGTGATGATATTAAGAATTACCGATTGTATATGTAGAATGGAATGATCTCTTAATGTTTTGTTTGTTGATTTTTTTAATTAATAAAAAAAGTTTAAAAAAAAAAAACCACAATGAGATATCATCTCACACCCACCAGAATGGCCATTATCAACAAAACAGAAAATGACAAGTGCTGGAGAGGATGCAGAGAAAGAGGCACACTTATCCACTGTTGGTGGGAATGTCAAATGGTGCAACCACTGTGGAAGGCAGCTTGGCGGTTCCTCAAAAAGCTGAATATAGAATTGCCATATGACCCAGAAATACCATTGCTGGGTATCTACTCAAAGGACTTAAGGGCAAAGACAGAAACGGACATTTGCACACCAATGTTTATAGCAGCGTTATTTACAATTGCAAAGAGATGGAAACAGCCAAAATGTCCATCAACAGAAGAATGACTAAACAAACTGTGGTATATACATACGATGGAATATTATGCAGCTTTAAGACAGGATAAACTTATGAAGCATGTAATAACATGGATGGACCTAGAGAACATTATGCTGAGTGTGTCTAGCCGAAAACTAAAGGACAAATACTGTATGGTCCCACTGATGTGAATCGACATTTGAGAATAAACTTGGAATATGTCATTGGTAACAGAGTCCAGCAGGAGGTAGAAACAGGGTAAGATAATGGGTAATTGGAGCTGAAGAGATACAGACTGTGCAACAGGACTAGATACAAAAACTCAAAAATGGACAGCACAATAATACCTAATTGTAAAGTAATCATGTTAAAACACTGAATGAAGCTGCATCTGAGCTATAGGTTTTGTTTGGTTGTTTATTTGTTTTTGTTTTTTTGTTTTTTGTTTTTTTTTACTATTATTATTACTTTTATTTCTTTTCTCTATATTAACACTCTATATCTTTGTCTGGTGTGTCGCTAGTTCTTCTAAACTGATGCATATGTACTAAGAAATGATGATCATGCATCTATGTGATGATGTTAAGAATTACTGATTGGGCGGGCCGCGGTGGCTCAGCGGGCAAAGTGCTTGCCTGCTATGCCGGAGGACCTCGGTTCGATTCCCGGCCCCAGCCCATGTAACAAAAACGGAGAAACAGAATACAATAAAAAACAAGAAAATGTTTAAAAATGTTTCCCTTTCTTCCTTCCTTCCTTCCTTCTATCCTTCCTTCCTTCTCTCTGTCTTTCCTTTAAAAAAAAAAAAAAAAAAAAAGAATTACTGATTGCATATGTAGAATGGTATGATTTCTAAATGTTGGGTTAATTTCTTTTTTTTTCCCCGTTAATTAATATAAAAAAAAAGTGTAGGGAGAAGAACCCAGGCAGAGCCCTGAGTTAAGGAGATAGAGCTGAGAGTTCAAGGAGTCCAAAGTGGCTAGAGTTCACAAGACAGAGTACAGGAGAGGAGAGTGCTGCACTGAGAGAGAATTCCAGAGACCTTCACGAGATCCCCCTCCAGTGTTCAGGTGAGTACTGATCAGTGTATATATATATATGAAGAATCCACCTGAGGCCTGGGAAAGGAGCTCCCAAAAGGATAGACATAGCAGTGTTGAAAGAAAATCAGCTTGACTAGAGAACCTCATGATTCAGAAAAAAAAAAATCATGAGGTAGCATCCACAGAAATGTCTTCCTTCAGTACAGGGGAATAAATAACCCTAGCCTGAGCACTGTTCTGGCCCTGCCTTAAATACTGTAAAAGCAAATCCCAGGAGGATCAACTATTTTCAGGTAACTTAACTGCATCCCAGAACAAAGCTCAAGAATATTTATATAAAAAAATCAAGCACCAAAAAGTTAAAATTCATAGTGTTTGTATTCAATCAAAACTTACCAAGCTTATATGACCTGGCAATCCCACTTATAGCTATATACCCCAAAGAATTGAAAGCAAGGATTAGTATAGATATTTGCACACTACTGTTCATAGCAGCATTATTCACAATTGCCAAAAATGGAAGCAACCCAAGTGTCCATCAACAGATGAATGAATAAGCAAAATATGATGTATCCATACAATGGAATATTATTCAGCTATAAAAATGAATGAAGTTCTGAACATGCAACAACATGGATGCTGAAGGCATCATACTGAGTGAAATGAGGCAGACACAAAAGGACAAACATTGTTTCTGTCTCACTGATATGAAATAATAGAGTAAGCAAATTCATAGAGTCAGAAATAAGAATATAGATTACCAGGGGCAGAGGTAGAGATGAGGAAGGAGGGATTAATGCTTAATTGGTACAGACTTTCTGTTTCAGGTGATATAAAAGTTTTGGTATTGGATGGTGTGAATGTAACTAATACTACTTAACTGCATATTTGAAAGTGGTAAAAATGGGAAATTTTATGTTGTATATATGTTACTACAATAAAAACTAAAAAGCAAACAAATGATACAACTGTACAACAGGAAGGGTGAAACCAAAATAAACTCTAAATTATAGTTAATAATATAATTATAATAATATTAGTTTGTCAATATCAGTTGTAACAAATATAGCACAGTACTGCGAAATGTTAACAATAGAGAAAATTGGGGGGGCATGGTTTATGGGGATTCTGAACTTTCTACATGATTTTTTTCTGTTAACCTACGAATGTTATCAAACAAACAAACCAGAAAACAAATAAACAATAAACAAACTTGCTAGGCATGCAATGAAACAAGAAAATACATCCCATAATAAGGAGAAAAAGAAATCAATCAAAACTGACCCAGATCCCAGTAAATCCCAGAGTGATTTGAACAGTGAATCAAAAAGTATTTGCAAAGTCCCCTTCAGGGAATGGTGAGAAAGGGGGAAAATTCAGCTTTCCCAAGTTGAATTCTTGATATTCTCACAAGAAGTGTGGACAACCAAAGCTATAGGCTGAGTCCCCAATCTTGGGGTTTGTTCATATGAAACTTAACCCCACAAGAGATAGATCAAGCGTACTTAAAATTAGGCCTAAGAGTCATCCCCAAGAGAACCTCTTTTGTTGCTCAGATGTGACTTCTCTCTTCAGCCAACACAACAAGCAAACTCACCACCCTCCTTCTGTCTATGTGGGACATGACTCCCAGGGGTGTGGACCTTCCTGGCAAAGTGAGACAGAAATCCTAGAATGAGCTGGGACTCAGCATCAAGGGATTGAGAAAAACTCTAGAATGAACTGAGACTCAGCATCAGGGGATTGAGAAAACCTTCTTGACCAAAAGGGGGAAGAGTGAAATGAGACAAAATTAAGTGTCAAAGGCTGAGAGATTCCAAACAGAGTCGAGAGTTTATCCTGGAGCTTATTCTTACACATTAAATAGATATCACCTTGTTAGTAAAGATGTAGTGGAGAGGCTGGAGGGAACTGCCTGAAAATGTGGAGCTGTGTTCCAGGAGCCATGTTTCTTGAAGATGATTGTATAATGATACAGCGTTCACAATGTGACTGTGTGATTGCAAGAATCTTGTGTCTGATGCTCCTTTTATCTATCTTATCAAGAGAGGAGTAAAACATATGGAATAAAGATGAATAATAGGGGGAACAAATGTTAAAATGAATTTAGATTGAAATGCTGGTGATCAGTGAGGGGGAGGGGTGAGAGGGTATGGTATGTTAAAAAAAAAAAAAACCGACCCAGAACTGACACAACTTTTAGAATTTTCAGACAAGGACAGTGAAACAGTTGTAAATGTATTTCATATATCACAAAAAGTTATGGAAGATATGATAATAATTATATATGTATAATTATATATGTAAAGCTTATAAAGATGGAAATTATAATGTGTGAGATGGAAAATACCTTGGATATGATTAATGTCAGATTAGACCTTACAGGAGAAATTAGTGAACTTGAAAATGGAACACAGAGAGAAAAGGTAATTTTATGAAAAATGAATAGAGCATCAGTGAATTGTAGGGCAATTTTAAATGGCCTAATATACTTCAAGTTCCCAAAAGAGCAGGAGGGAGGTGGAAAACAAAAAAAGTACTGATTATGATTCTTGAATCACTGTATCGATATTTCTTTTTACTTTCTAGTGTATTAGAATAGCCACAAAGAAATACCTGAAATTGCTTAACTGTAACCCAGTTACCTTGATCTTTGATAATGATTCCATAACTAGATAGCCTTTATCTTGTGCCCCTGTGATTACAGAAACCTTGTGACTGACCCTCACTTGTACTACCCCTTTATCTGACTTTTCAACTTTTTAGTCTTATGACCACTAAAGACAGCCCCTGTTGTATATTAATGAAGAGTCTTGAGTCTGACCAGAACTAACCAATTCCAAAGCTTTCTTGATAAAGGAAGTTGGAGCTAATCAAAATGGGTCCACCTGACATGCTCAGTAGTTTAAATTTTAACCTGTAAGTGACTTGTACCTCATTATAATATTAAAAATCTATCATCATATTAAAGCCACCATTTTCTTATATACATTCTGTTACTAAGCATGTAATCAATCCACATATACTCAATAATTAGATCATCTTTAACCTTCTCATCTCAAGCCATTGTGCTCATAACCCTAAACCTGCCCATCTTTTGATTTACTTTTAAAATTGTCGGATTTACTGCAGTTTGGGGAAACAATTTTTTATGCATCTGATCTCCTGCTTAGTGTCTAGCAATAAACTCTTAGAAACCCTGGTGTCAGGAATTGGTCATTTGAGCGCTTAGGGCAGAGAAACCACCACTTTTGACCAGTATCAAAGTTTTGGGAGATGTTGTTTACTGTAGTTTTCCTGAGATTGGGACAAAAGTGAACAAATATTATGAATTTGGTGCTTTGGAAAGTGAACTTTATTTTCCTCTATCAGGAGAAGTAACAGAAATTAATGAAGCTCTTGCAGAAAATCCAGGACTTGTCAACAAGCCTTGTTGTGAAGGTGGTTGGCTGATCAATATGACATTGAGTAAATCCTTCAGAACTTGATGAATTAGTGAAGGAAGAAACATATGAGAAATACATAAAATCCATTGAGGAGTGAAAATGGAACCCTTAAATTAACTACTCTGAAACAACTTAACCCAATATTTTAACTTATTGGTGCATAGAGATTTGTAATAGCAATTTTTAGCAATAGCAATAGGAAAATGGAAACTACTGGTACCAACTATGCTATTGAAAGAAAATACCCCATAACTAAAAATAACAACTAAACACAATATACAACTTTTTCATACCACCCTGTGATTTGGACTAAGATATAGTTATATTCAGAATTCATGATTTATCTAAAGTAAAAACTACTTGTAAAAAAGTATGCAATTCAAGGATAATATGGTTATCTTAAGCCTTATGTAATATTGTAACTTGCTTGCCTCAATCCCTGGATTTGGGTCAAAATACTTAATGATTTTTTTTCATTGGAAATAAATGAAAGTGGAGATAAGCTTTTGCTAATTGTACAGTGTCAGATGAGGAGCTGTGCTATACTAATTTTGCAATATACCATGTGTACTGGTTTGAAACTGTTGCATACCCCAGAAAAGCCATGTTCTTTAATCCTGAATCAATATTGTTGGGTGGGATCTTTTTGATTAAGTTGTTTCCATGGAGATGTGTCCCCCCAGTTGTGGGTAGGACTTTTGATTAGATGATTTCCATGGAGACGTGTCTCCACCCATTCAAGGTGGGTCGCTTACTGGAGTCCTTTAAAAGGGAACCACTTTGGAAAAAGCTTCAGAGCTGACAAAGAGAGACCATTGGAGATACAGAAAGAAAACACCCTGGGGAAGCCATTTGAAAGTGAGAAGCCAGGAAAGAAAGCTAGCAATGGTCATCATGTGACTTCCCAGCTCACAAAGGTGTTCTGGACTCATCAACCTTTCTTGAGTCAAGATATTTTTCTCTGGATGCCTTAGTTTGGACATTCTTAAGGCCTTAGAACTGTAAACTTGTAATAAATTCCCATTTTTAAAGCCATTCCATTTCTGGTATATTGCATTCTGGCAACTTTAGCAAAGCAAAACCACATTTGCTGGTGCTATTCTCATAGAATGAAGCAACAGCTTTGCAGCAAAGTAATAAACCATTTAATAATAATAATAAAATATTCAACTTCTCCATTAAAATAGTCAATTGACTCCCAGGGAAGAGCCTGGCCCTGGCACCATGGGATCAACAATGCCTTCCTGATCAAAGAGGGAAAAGAATTGTAACAAATAAGGTATCAGTGGCTGAGAGAGTTCAAACAGAGTCAAGAGGTTACTGTCATGTAAGCTTCAGCTAGATATTGCTACTTATCCTGGTTTGCCAACCCCCAACCAAAACCATTTCTGCTAACCCTAAAGAACACCTAGGGCTTTATCTGAGATTCTACAAAGATTCCATGAACTGTGATTATTTTCCAGAAAGCTACCACCTCCAGATGAGGTCCTAGGCCAGATAAGTCCTGAAACCCAGAGGGGCCAGCCTCTCCAAGAACATCAACTTGTTCCATTCCCTTATCCCATATTATTGATAGTCCTGTCCAACATGAAAAAACTAGAATGGGCATAGTCCAAATAACTCTAAAGAGTGAGAGAAAGCTCAAAAGAGAAAGTTAAGTTATAACAAAGAAGATAGGATTTGACAAATGAATATGATTGCTGAATCATTATATTGATATTTCTTAAGTTGCCAGTCTCTTTGAGCAGCTAGAAGGAAAAACCTAAAACTGTGCAACTGTAACCCATACCAAACTTTGAAATTTGTTCTATAACTAATTTTTGTGGTGTGCTTTGAAATGTATTGCTTTTTTGCACATATGTTATTTTTCACAATTAAAAAAGACAATTTATTTCTAGCAATAAACAATCAGAAACTGAAATAAAAATATATTTTCACTGGTATCAAAAATATGAACTACTTAGGAATAAAGCAGACAAAAGATGTGAAAGTCTTGAACAATGAAAACTACAAAAATTACTGAAAGAAATAAAGGGAAACCTAAATAAAGGAGGAGATACACTGTGTTCATGGATCCAAAGACTCAATAATGTTAAGATGTCAATTTCCCCCAAATTGATCTACAGAGTTAACTATAATCCCAATCAAACTCTCAGCAGGAGTTTTTTGTGGCACTCACAAACTTTTTTCAAATTTATAGGAATGGCAAAGGACCTAGAATAGCCAAAATAACTTTGAAAAAGAAAAAAGATCGCTGAATAATTAATACCCTATGACTTAGAGATGTGTTATAAAGCTACAATAATCAAAACAATGTAATATTGGCATAAATATGGACAAATAAGATTAATGGAAGAGATTACAGTCCAGAAATAGATTCACTCATATATGAACAATTCATTTTCAACAAACATATAAAAGAAAAGAAGTGGAGAATTGATAATCTTTTCAACAAATGGTGCTGGAGAATTGGATAACCTATGGGGGAGGGGTAGGGATTTAAGAGCCATACTTAGTATGATATCCAAAAATTAACTCAAAATGGATCATAGACTTAAATATAAAGCCTAACACTATAAAACTTCTAAAAGAAAACATATGAATACTCTTTTGTGACCTTGGGTTAGGCAAAATTTCTCAACTATGATGTCAAAAGCACAAACCATAAAAGAACAATTCAATATACTGAATTTCATCAAAATTAAAAACCAATGTTGTTATTTGAAAGATGACGTTAAGAGAATGGAAAACAAGGCATAATATAGGATAAAGTACTGCAAATTGTATATTTGATAAGGGGCTTATATTCAAAATATATAAAGAAGTCTCAAAAGTCAATAATAAGAAAACAATCAACTTTAAAAATAGCAAAAGATTGGAGCAGATCATTCACCAGAGAAGAAAAATGGATGACAAATAAACACATTAACAGATATTCAATATCATTAGTCATTAGGGAAATGCAAATTAAAACCACAGTAAGATACCACTATATACCTAAAATGTAAAAGTCTGAACCAACTAAGTGTTTGTGAGGATATGGAAAAACTGGGCCTGTTGGTGTGAGTGTAAAATGATACAGCCATTTATGGTAGTTTTTTAAAATGATAAACATTTTTTAAAAATTAAACATACATCTACCACATGATCCAGCCATTCTACTCCTGGAAATGAAAAAAATGTGGACACATAAAGGTATGTATATAAATGTTCTCAGCAGCAAAACCCTGGAAATAATACCAAAGTCCATCAACAGGTGAAAGGATAAACAAATTATGGTATAACCATAGAATAAAAATATCCTCAGTAATTAAAAGGAATGAACTGTGTGAGACTAAAGCAAAAAATGTTTATTTTGTACAAAATTTATATTTTGACTAGTGCATTTCATAATATAACTTATGTGGATAGTTTGATTGAACACCATAAGTACTTGGAATCTCAGGTAGGACATGAGACTTTGTTGGTTTGCCCAGAGTGATGCCCCAATGAATCCCAGAGTGATTCAATCAGTGAGTGGAAAAGTATTTGCAAAGCCCCCTTCGGGGAATGGTGAGAGTGGGGAGAAATTCAACTTCCCCAAGTTGAATTCTTGATATTCTCACAAGTAGTGTGGACAACCAAAGCTATAGGCTGAGCCCCCAGTCTTGGGGTTTGTTCATATGAAACTTAACCCCACAAAGAATAGGTCAAGTCTACTTAAAATTTAGGCCTAAGAGTCATACCCAAGAGAGCCTCTTTTGTTGCTCAGATGTGGCCTCTCTCTCCAGCCAACACAACAAGCAATCTCACCACCCTCCCCCTGTCTACGTGGGACATGACTCCCACCGGTGTGGACCTTCCTGGCAATGTGGGACAGAAATCCTGGGATGAGCTGAGCTTCAGCATCAAGGGATTGAGAAAAAACCTAGAATGAGCTGAGACTCAGCATCGAAGGATTGAGAAAACCTTCTCGACCAAAAGGGGGAAGAGTGAAATGAGACAAAGTGTCAATGGCTGAGAGATTCCAAACAGAGTCGAGAGGTTATCCTGGAGGTTATTCTTACACATTGAGTAGATATCACCTTGTTATTCAAGATTAAGGGACAGGCTGGAGGGAACTGCCTGAAGATGTAGAGCTGTGTTCCAGTAGCCATGTTTCTTGAAGATGATTGAATAATGATATAGCTTTCACAATGTGACTGCGTGATTGTGAAAACCTTGTGTCTGATGCTCCTTTTATCTACCTTGTCAACAGATGAGTAGAATATATGGAATAAAAATAAATAATAGGGGGAACAAATGTTAAAATAAATTTAGTTTAAAATGCTAATGATCAGTGAAAGGGAGGGGTAAGGGGTATGGTAGGTATAATCTTTTTTTTTTCTGTTTTCGTTTTATTTCTTTTTCTATTGTCTTTTTATTTCTTTTTCTGAATGGATGCAAATGTTCTAAGAAATGATGAATATGTAACTAAGTGATGATATTGTGAATTACTGATTATCTATGTTAATTTTTATTTCATTTGTTAATTTTTTTAATTAATAAATAAATTTTTAAAAAAGAAAAAAGAATGAACTATGACAATATAACATGGATACATCTCAGAATAATTATGCAGAATAAAGTAATTCAAACAAAAAAATAAGGATATTCTGGAGCAGCTAGAAGGAAAAATCTGAAAGGATCGTAAGGTATAGCCCATGACAAACTCTGGGATCTGTCCCGTAGCTACTTGTTGAAGAGTGCTTTGAAAACTATTGTTTTTTTTATTTCTTTGTTTTGTATATATGTGATACTACACAATAAAAAAGTTAAAAATAAATAAAATAAAAATTTAAAATAATAATAACCTGACCTCCAAGGAAAACAAAATAGTATAATTTGAATGTAAAAAAAAAAAGGTGCATGTTGTATGATTCCATTTATATATAATTCTAGAAAATATAAACCAATCTATAGTGATAGAAAGTAGATCAATGGTTGCTAGTGTGATGGTTAGCTTCTGGTGTCAACTTGGCCAAATGATTATGCCCAATTGTCTGGTCAAACAAGCACTGGCCTGACCATTGCTGCAAAGATAGTTGGTTAGTTAAATCATCAGTCAATCAATTACATCTGTGATCAACTAAGGCATACCTCCCACAATGAGGTAATCCAATCAGTTGAAATCTTTTTAAGAAAAGAGACTTTTACTGCTTCTCCAGCAAGTGAGCCTCTTCTGTGGAGTTCATTAGGACCCTTCATTGGAGCCTCTGGCTTCACAACCTGTCCTGATTTTGGGCTCTTCCATTGTCATGATTGCATGAGACACCTCTATAAATCTCATATTTCAGATTTCTCCTGTTGAAACAGTAGGGCTCTGTTTCTCTAGAGAACCCTAATACAGCTTGGTACCAGGAATGGTTCTTGAGAAACTGAATCTTAAAAATGGGTTTTTACAATTGATTTTTTACTCTGACTAGACTCAGAGGCACTAATGACTCTGTTTTCAATAATCAAGATGGTATTGACAGTCCATGGGGTGAGTTGGCAAAAGAGATACTCAAAATATCACCATTAGAGTTTGTTAATTGTATGCTTATATGAGGCAAGGCTCTGACTGATAATGTTTTTGACAATTTTACAGACTTTTGTGGAATTAAGAGGTAAAATGATGTTGGCTTGTTGTTGTTAGATACACTGGATACAGTGATGAGGGAAAGGGGTGAGCTGAAGGCTTCACATTTAGAACTTCAGCACCATTTGAATGATGTAAAATTTCCCATGTGCCCTGTAAGAAAATCTTGTTTCCTGTGGTCGCAGACTTGAGATTTCTGAAAAACAGACGCAAAGCCTCACTGTGTGAATAGCGGATTTACAACGTAAACTAAAATCTCAAACTTGCAGGGTATCTCCTGTTAAAGTAAGGGCTTTGATTGAAAAAGAAAGGGATCCTGAAATGTGGGGCGGTGGTATATGGCTTGATAATGATGGTGATGCGGAGACAGGATCTCTGGAATCTGCTGAGCCTTTGCTAGATAGACCAGTAATGGACTTCCCTGAGGAAAGAGCTTCCTGACCTCCAGCCTGCCTTGGGGAAACAGCTTCCTGGCCTCTAGTCACCTGAGAGGATTCTGCCATCCAGCCTCCATCTAAAGAGATTAACCCTTCACTGACTGCTAACCCTGTAACTACCTCCCCTGGGGAAACAGCCCTCAATCCTGTCTGGAGCAACTAATCCTGTTTCACCAGATGAAACTGCAGTGGAATGCCCTGAGGTAATTGGCTTGAAAGACATTTCTACTTCTTTTCATGACCCACCCCCACCACCCCCCTTTTCTTCAAGACCTATGATTAGACTGAAGTCCCAATAGGTCCTGAAAGGTGAGGTGCAATGTGTGACCCATGAGGAGATATACTGTACTCCAAAAGAACTGCATGAGTTTTCCAGTCTATAAAGGCAGAAATCAAGGGAATATGTCTGGAAATGGATATTAAGGGTGTGGGATAATGGTGGAAGGAATATACAGTTGGATCAAGCTGAATTTATTGATATGGGCCCACTAAACAGAGATTCTGCATTCAGTGTTGTAGCTTGAGAGGTTAGAAAGGGCATTAACACTTTGTTTGGATTATTGACTGAAACATGGATCCAAAGGTGGCTGACAACCTGAGGTTGAAATGCCAGAACTGCCCTGGTATAATTAAGATGAGGGGATTCAGGAGCTTAGGGAGATGGGACTGTTAGGGTGGATTTATCATGGAAGACCTGCTCCCACACCCCAGGACTGTCCAGAGGACACATCTTTCACCAGAACCTTGAGAAATAAATTCAAGAGACTAGCTCTGTCATTCCCAAAGAGCTCTGTAGTCACTCTGTAGGTCAGATATTACTGTGGGAACTGCTGTCACTGAGCTGGAGTCCTTAAACACAATGGGGATGATTGGATCCCAAGTTGGCAGAAGCCATGTGGTGACAGTTAATCACCATATACAAGGTAGGTGTGGCCACCATAATAGACAACAAATTCAAAGCAGCAGTCAAAATAATCTGACTCACAAAGACTTGTGGCATTGGCTAATAGATCATGGGGTACCTATAAGTAAAATAGATGGGCAGTCTACTAAATTCTTCTTTGAGCTTTATAAACAGAAGAATTCTAGGTCAAGTGAACAGAAGTCTAACTTGAATTACAAAAACAAAGAATTGTGACCCCTTAATTAATTCCCAGACTTGAAAAAATTTATAGACCCGGAGCCCTTTGAATGAGGGGAAGGTCAGGTACCTGTGGGGAAAGACTCTGTTACGCTGCCCAAAATTTACACTGTTAACATTCCTCCCAGCCTTCCCTAAGGAGACCGACGGCCTTTTACCAGGGTGACTGTGCACTGGGGAAAAGGGAATGAGCAAATATTTCAGGGATTATTAGATACTGGCTCAGAAGTGATACTAATTCCAGGATACCCAAAATGTCACTCTGGTTCACCAATTAGAGTAAGGGTTTATGGAGGCCAGGTGATTGATGGGGTTTTAGTTCAGGTCGATTGCACAATGAGTCCAGCAGGTCCCTGGACTCATTCTGTGGTCATTTCCCCAGTTCCAGAATGCATAATTGGAATCGACTTACTCAGCAACTGGCAGAATCTGCACGTTGGTTCTCCGACTCATGGAGTGAGGGCCATTATGGTAGGAAAAGTTAAGTGAAAGCCACCAGAACTGCCCTTACCTAGCAAAATAGTGAATCAGAAGCAATACCACATCCCCATTCAACTCTCCTATTTGGCCTGTGCAGAAAACAAATGGGTCTTTGAAGATGACAGTGGATTATCATAAACTTAACCAGGTGGTGATTCCAATTGCAGCTGCTGTCCTAGATGTGGTATCATTGCTTGAGCAAATCAACGTATTGCCTGGTACCTAGTATGCAACTATTGATCTGGCAAGTGCTTTTTTCTCAAGAGCTGTCAGTAAGGACCACCAAAAACAGTTTGCATTCAGCTGGCAGGGCCAGCAGTGTACCTCCACTGTACTGCCTCAGGGGTATTTCAACTCTCTAGCCCTATGTTATAATTTTGTCTGCAGTGACCTTGATCATTTCTCCCTCCCACAAGACATCACACTGGTCCATTATATTGATGATATCATGCTGATTGACCTATTGAGCAAGAAGTAGCAACTACTCTAGACTTATTTATTGGTAAGGCATTTGCAGGTCAGGGGATGGGATATAAATTCAACAAAAATACAGGGTCTTTCCACCTCAGTGAAATTTCTAGGTGCCCAGTGGTGTGGGGCATATCAAGATATCTCTTCTAAGGTGAAGGATAAGCTGTTGCATCTGACCCCTCCTATGACCAAAAAAGAGGCACAATACCTAGTTGGCCTCTTTGGATTTTTGAGACAACTTATTCCTCATTTGGGTGTGCTACTCTGGCCCATTTATTGAGTGACCAGAAAAGCTGCTAGTTTTGAATGGGGACCAGAAAAAGAGGAGGCTCTGCAACAGGTCCAGGCTGCTGTGCAAGCTTCTTTGCCACTTGGGCTATATGATCCAGCAGATTCAATGATGCTGGAAGTGTCAGTGGCAAATAGGGATGCTGCCTGGAGCCCTTGGCAGGCCCCTATAGGGGACTCACAGTCCTGAACCCTTAGGATTTGGAGCAAAGCCTTATCATCCACTGCAGATAACTACTCTGCTTTTGAGGAACAGCTTTTAGCCTGCTACTGGGCCTTAGTAGAGACTGAATGTTTAGCCACGGGCCCAAGTTACCATGAGACCTGAGTTGTCTATCACAAAATGGCTGTTGTCGGACCCCCCCAAACTTTAAAATTGGCATGCACAGTAGCATTCCATCATAGAGTGGAAATGGTACATTACTTGAAGTCACAAGTAAGTTACATGAGGAAGTGACCCAAATGCCCATGGCCTCCACTCCTGCTACATTGCCTTCTCTTACCCAGACCAGAGTTATGGCCTCTTGGGGAGTTCCTTACAGTCAGTTGACTGAAGAAGAGAAAACTCGGTCCTGTCTTACAGATGGTTCTGCACAATATGCAGGGACCACCCAGAAATGGACAGCTGCAGAACTACAACTCCATTCTTGTATGTCCTTAAAGGACAGTTGTGAGGGGAAATTCTCCTAGTGTAGGGAACTTCAAGCAGTGTACATGGTTGTTCATTTTGCTTGGAAGGAGAACTGGCCAGAGGTGCATTTGTATACTGACTCATGGGCTGTTGCTACTGTTTTGGTTGGATGGTAAAGTACTTGTAAGGAGCATTATTGGAAAATTGGTGACAAAGAAGTCTGGGGAAGACGTATGTGGATAGACCTTTCTGAATGGGCAAAGATATTTGTGTCCCATATGAATGCTCACCAGAGGTGACTTCAGCTGAAGAAGGTTTTAGTAATCACATGGATAAAATGACCCATCCTGTGGCTACGAGTCATCCTCTTTCCTCAGCCACTCCTGTCATTGCCCAGTGGGCTCATGAACAAAGTGATCATGGTGGTAGGGATGCAGGTTATGCATGGACTCAGCTACAAGGACTTCCACTCACCAAGGCTGACCTGGCTACAGCCACTGCTGAGTGCCCAATCTGCCAGCAGCAGACACCCACAGTCAGTTCCCAATATAGCACCATTCCCTGAGGTGATTAGCCTGCTACCTGGTGGCAGGTTGATTACATTGGATTACTCCTATCATGGAAGGGGTAGTGATTTGTTCTAATTGGAATAGACACATATTCCAGATATGGGTTTGCATTCCCTGAGCGCAATGCTTTGGCAGAAACTACCATCCATGGACTTACGGAATGCGTTATCCATTGTCATGGTATTTCACAGAGCATAGCTTCTGATCAAGAAGCCCACTTCACAGCAATTGAAGTGTGGGAATGGGCGTAGGCTCATGAAATTTTCTGGTCTTACCATGTTCCCTATCATGCAGAGGCACCTGGGTTGATAGAATGGTGGAATGGCCTTTAAAGACCCAATTACAGTGTCAAATAGATGGCAATACCTTGCAGGCCTGGGGCAATGTTCTCCAGGAGGCTGTGTATGCTCTGAGTCAACATTTGCTGTATGGTGCTTTCTCTCCCTTAGCCAGAATTCACAGGTCTAGGAATTAAGGGGTGGGAATGGGAGTGACACCACTCACTATTACCCCTAGTGGTCCACTGAGAAAATTCTTGAGGGACTTCCCGTCCCTCAAATCTTAAGCTCTGTTGGTCTACAGATCTTAGTTCCAAAAGGAGGAGTATTCCTTCCAGGAGACACAACACTGATTCCACTGAACTGGAAATTAAGCCCACCACCTGGCCACTGAATCAGCAGGCATGAAAGTGGATTACTGTTCTGTCTGGGGTGATTGATCTTGACTATCAAGGGAAAATATGACTGCAACTACACATTGGAGGTAAAGAAGAGTTTTCCTGGAATACAGGAGATTCCCTAGGGCATCTCTAGTACTACCATGCCCTGTGACTAAAGTCAAGGGAAAACTGTAACAACCCAATCCAGACAGAACTACCAGTGGCCCAGAAACTTTAGGAATGAAGATCTGAGTCACCCCACCTGGCAAAGAACCACAACCAGCTGAAGCGCTTGCTGAGGGTAAAGAGAATATGGAGTGAACAGTAGAAGAAGATAGTGAGAAATATGAACTATGACCACATGACCAGTTATAGAAACAAGGGCTGTGATTGTATAAATATTTCCTCCCTGTTTTGTTATGGATATGTTTGATTTGTACATAAGCAAATATCTTGTTTTCCTCTTATTGTATGATATAAGTTGTATTGTTCATGTTGAAAATAGTATATAAGTCATAGGATATGAAGTTTAAGAGTGAATGTCAGCTAAGGACTCACACCCTGTTCTGGAGAGATATAGTGCATTTCTGGCTGTACGCAGGACAGTTGAGTATTGTTAGGTAAAACATGTCAGTTGTTGTGTTCTATTTGGAAATTAAGCTTGTTTCAAGCGGCCAGATTAACAAGGGGTGGACTGTGATGATTAAGTTCTGGTGCCAACTTGGCCAAGTGATTATGCCCAATTGTCTGGTCAGGCAAGTACTGGCATTACTGTTGCTGCAAGAACATTTCATAGCTGGTTGATTAAATTACCACTCAGTTGATTGCACCTGCCACATACATAAGGCAGGTCTCCCACAATGAGATAATCCAATCCGTTGAAGGCTTTTAAGGAAGAAGAGAGACTCTTTCACTGTTTCTTCACCAAGCAAGTCTCTCCTGTGTTCATCCAGACCCTTCATCGGAGCTGCCAGCTTCACAGCCTGCCCTATGGATTTTGGACTCTTCCATTCCTAAGGTCATGTGAGACACCTTTACAAATCTTTTATTTACAGATCTCTCCTGTTGGTTCTGTTTCTCTGGAAAACCCTGGCTAACACACCTAGGAATAAATAGGTGAAGATCAGAAGATTACAAGGGTCATGAGGATATTTTGGGGGTAACATATGTTCATTATTTTGATTCTGATTATGGTCTCATGGGTACATACATATGTCAAAACTCATCAAATTGTATACTTTAAATATGTGCAGATTATTAAAATATCAATTCTACTTCAATAAACCTATAAAATAAATAAAGTAAGGCAGAGACATTTGGACTGGAAAAAATACACTACAGATATTCACTTAGTGACTATTTATTATAAACACATAATTTATAATATTTATATTATATATATTTACACATAATATTTATGCCTGTTTCCCCCAAGAATGTGAAAACTTCATGTTCCAGTTTGCTAGCTGCTGGAATGCAATATACCAGAAACAGAATGGCTTTTAAAAAGGGGAATTTAATGAGTTACTAGTTTACAGTTCTAAGGTCAAGAAAATGTCCCAATTAAAACAAATCTATAGAAATGTCCAATTTAAGGCATCCAGGGAAAGATATGTTGGCTCAAGAAGGCCAACGATGTTCAACGTTTCTCTCTCAGCTGGAAGGGCACATGGCAAACATGGTAGCATCTGCTGACTTTCTTGTGGCTCTGCCAAAAAGAGACTCTCTCCAAAATGTTTCCTCTTTTAAAAGATTCCAGCAAGCAACTCCACCTTCAGTGGGTGGAGACACACCTCCATAGAAATCATCTAATCAAAATTACCACCCACAATTGGGTGGGTCACATCTTCATAGAAACAATCAAAATACTCCCACCCAGCAATATTGAATGAGGATCAAAGGGCATGGCTTTTCTGGGGTCCATCACAGATTCAGACCAGCACACTTCATAAAAGCTGAGACAATTACTATTTGCACCAATGCATCTCAAATACATAATGCAGATCTGGTACATATTACGGACTTAACAAATATTTGTTGAAGAAAGAAAAAAGACAGAAGAGTTGAGAATAACTCCAGGTTTTAATCTTGGATACAATGGAGAATGAGTTGCTATTGATGAGACAGAGAAGTCAGGAGGAAGAGACAGAGATGGAACAGTCAGTGAGGCTAAAGAAGAACAGGTAGTGCTGTGTTGGTGAAGCCAAAGGAAGAGGTGGTTTCAAGGGAAAGAAGTATTAGATAAAGTCCATTAGATTTTTGGACTCCCACATTTACAAGGTAATTATTTCAGACAGAACCAGGTTGCTTTTCCCTCCCCTAGTCTTCCCTGTGAGCAGTATCCATTCTCTTGTCTCCATCTTCACACGTAGTCACTGTGGCCTAAGCCCCTTTTCTCCCTCATTTGTTCTATTCCAATAGTGTAGCTCCTTTCTAGGTGCCACTCTTGTTCCCTTACGTTCCGCTTACCACATATTAGCCAGAATGATTGTTTTAAAACACTAATCAATCAACATGGTGATGTAGGACAGCGACTGAAAACCTCTCCCCCAAAGATACAGTGAAAAAAGGGACAAATCTCACTTGTTAGAACTCTGAAGGAAGGTCAGGACTGGAGAAGGATCCCACAAACACTGAATCAAAGAAAGAGAAAAATATCAGGTAGGAAACTTCCACCCTGGACCAGCTGGTCCTGTCTCTTACTCCCACTCGGTCCCACACAGCTCAGGAATTGTTCACAGGCAGCAGCCGGGATCCCTCCCATGTCCCACCAGGGACACAGCCTATAAAACCTCTCACAGCAGTGAGACAGACCCTCACTTATATCCATACCCAGAGACCTTAGTCCACAGGGACCCACGGCAGGACTCAAACTACTGGGGAGAGCAGAATACAAAAGGGCAGCAGGAAGAACTTCTGGAGGATTAGGGAGGGAACCACAGATTCTTCCCCAAACCAGCAAGTAGCTAGGCAGAAACCATCTGAATCAACTGTTTGGGGACTGAGGGGTCAAGGGAGGACATCTCAAGGCCCAGGTCGGTGAGGGAAAAATAGTCTGTGAAAACATGGACAGAGACTGTATTTCCAGCTCTGGGTCTTGGTGTCCAGACCCCACACTTGAGGGAAATAGCATCAGGGGGACAGTGCCAGACTGGGGCAGCTGTGGGAGTCCTCCACCACAAATATGAAGGAGGATACAGCCCAACACTGAGCCAGTCTTTGGCCAGCGAAGTGAGTGCACAAAAACCCTGCAATTTCAGTTCCACCTGGTCTGATGCTGTGGGGCTCCCAGAGATAAATAGCTTCTGAGTATAAGGAAATCATTTAACAGTGCCATCTGCTGGGCAGATTGGAATGTACAAGGGAAAAACTGCAGGGCTTCTCAGAACCTCTTCAGACCCTATCCAAGGCCCATTGTAGCTGATTTATACCCCTTGCATGGTTATCTGGCCCTGTTTTGGCTGAGGAATACTGATGACCCAACTATCAAATCAGTGCCCTAAGACAAATCCAGACAACAACTAAATCCTAGGCAAGAGAGAGAAACCACCCTCAAAATAGACCCATCAACACAGGTAACCAGATATCAGCAAAAGACAAAAACAAAAAACAAGGCACACTAAAACTCAGGAAGGAATGGCTCAGTCAAAGGAACAAATCAAGAAGTCAGAGGAGACACAGAATTTGGAACAACTAATCAAAAATGTGCAAATAAATGTCCTGAATCAGTTCAAAGAAATGAAGGAAAATGTGTATAAAGGGTATTAAGAAGACACAAGAAGAGCATAAGGAAGAATTTGAAAGAATACATGGAAAAATAACAGACATTATGGTAATAAAAGCATGGTAGATGAAATTTTAAATTTATAAGAGAGCCACAACAGCAGATTTGAAGAGGCAGAAGAATCAATGAGCTAGAAGGCAGAGCAATCAAATTCAAACAAACAAAAGAACAAAAGGAGAAAAACATGGAAAATTTTGAGCAGAGTCTCAGAGATATGGTTGACAACAAAAAGTGCACAAACATATGCATCATGGGTGTCCCAAAAGGAGAAGAGACAGGTAAAGGGCCAGAGAGAATATTCGAAGAAATAATGGCTGAATATTTCCCAACCCTTATAAAAGACATGAATATGCAAATCCAAGAAGCCCAACATACTCCAAGCAGAATAAATCTGAATAAACCCACTCCAAGAAACATACTAATCAGACTGTCAAATACCAAAGAGGAGAAAATTCTAGAAGCATCAAGAGAAAAGTGACTCACCACATATAAGGGAAGACAACTAAGACTAAGTGCTGATTTCTCATCAGACACCATGGAGACGAGAAGATAGTCACATGACACTTTAAGATACTGGAAGAGAAAAACTACCAACCAGCAAAGCTGTCCTTCAAAAATGAGAGAAACGCAAATCAAAACCTCAGTGAGATGTCACTTCATACCTACTAGAATGACCATTGTTAAAAAACAAAACAGCAGGAAAATACAAGTGTTGGAGAAGATATGGAGAAACTGGGACAGTTATTGACGGCTGGTGGGAAGGTAAAATGGTACAGCTGTTGTGGAGGGCAGTTTGGCATTTCCTCAGGGAGCTTAGTATAGAGTTGCTTTACCACCTGGCAATCCTTCCACTCAGATATACTCAGAGTATCTGAAGGTGCGGATGTGACCAGATATTTTCACACCAATGTTAATAGCGACATTATTCACAATTGTCGAAAGATGGGAACAACCCAAGTGTCCATCAATGAATGGATGGATAAACAAAATGTGCTATATACATATGACTGAATATTATTCAGCAGTGAGATGGAATGAAGTCCTAACGCACGTGACAGCATGGATAAACCTTGGGGACATTATGTTAAGTGAAATAAGTCAACACAAAAGGACAATATCATATGATCTCACTGATATGAACTTAGTATAATAAGTAAGTTCATAGACATAAAATGTGGAATATAGGTTACCAGGATACAGAATGAGGCTAAGGAATGGGGACCAGGTGCTTAATATGTGCAGAATGTTTAACTAGATTGAACTTAAACATTGGGAAATGGATAGAGGTGATGGTTACACATTATTGTAAAAATAATTAATAATAATAATTAAGGGGAAGTTTAGAGTCATGTATATCACCAACAGGAAAGTTGGAGTTTAAGCGTGGGAATGTATAACACAGTGAATCTTGTGGTAGACAATTTCTGTGAGCAACTGTAAAAATATTTAAAAGTTATTTTGTGAACTAGAAAAAAATGTATGACACTATTGCAGAGAGTTAATAATACAGAATGTTTTAGTTTATTAATGCTGCCAGAAATGCAATATACCAGAAATGGGTTGCCTTTTATAAGGAAAATTTATTAAGTTACAAGTTTACAATCCTAAGGCATGTCGAAACTAAGGCATCCACAGAAAGATACCTTGACTCAAGAAAGAACGATGAGTCCACTACAACGCTGTCAGCTGGGAAGATTCAAGGCAAGGTTTGTTAGCTTTCTCTCTTGGCTTCTCATTTCAAAGGGCTTCCCTGGAGGCGTTTTCTTTCTGTATCTCCAAAGGTCTCTCTCTTTGTCAGCTCTGAAGCTTTTTCCAAAATTGTTCTCTGTTAAAGGACTCCAGTAAGTGACCCACCTTGAGTGGGTGGAGACACATATCCATGGAACCCCCATAATCAAAAGGTGCCATCCACAATTGGGTGGATCACATCTCCATCGAAATAACTTAATAAAAAAGATCCCACCCGAATGTCAAATGGTGCAACCACTGTGGAAGGAGTTTGGCGGTTCCTCAAAAAGATGAATATAGAATTGCCATATGACCCAGCAATACCATTGCTAGGTATCTACTCAGAGGACTTAAGGGCAAAGACACAAACAGACATTTGCACACCAAGGTTTATAGCAGCATTATTTACAATTGCAAGGAGATGGAAACAGACAAAATGTCCATCAACAGACGAGTGGCTAAACAAATTGTGGTATATACATACGATGGAATATTATGCAGCTCTAAGACAGAATAAACTTATGAAGTATGTAATAACATGGATGGACCTTGAGACCATTATGCTGAGTGAGACTAGCCAAAAACTAAAGGACAAATACTGTATGGTCCCACTGATATGAACTGACATTAGTGAATAAACTTGGAGTATGTCGTTGGTAACAGAGACCATCAGGAGATAGAAATAGGGTAAGATAGTGGGTAAGTGGAGCTGAAGGGATACAGACTGTGCAACAGGACTGGATACAAAAACTCAGAAATGGACAGCACAATGCTACCTAACTGCAGTGTAATTATGTTAAAACACTGAATGAAGCTGCATGTGAGAATGATAGAGGGAGGAGGGCTGGGGACATAAATGAAATCAGAAAGAAAGATAGATGTTAAAGATCGAGATGGTATAATCTAGGAATGCCTAGAGTGTATAATAATAGTGAAATGTACAACATACAAATTTTAAAAATGTTTTTGCATGAGGAATAACAAAGGAATGTCATTATTGCAGGGTGCTGAAAATAGATGATAATTAATACTTTAAAATGTCACCTTATGTGTGAGACTAAAGCAAAAAATGTTTATTTGTTACAAAATTTATATTTTGACTAGAGCATTTCCTAATATAACTCATGTAGATAGTTTGATTGAATGTCATAAGTACTTGGAATCTCAGGTAGGACATGAGATTTTGTTGGTTTGTCCAGAGTGATGCCCGATGAATCCCAGAGTGATTTGATCAGTGACTGGAAAAGTATTTGCAAGCCCCCTTCGGGGAATGGTGAGAGCGGGGAGAAATTCAGCTTCCCCAAGTTGAATTCTTGATATTCTCACAAGCAGTGTGGACAACCAAAGCTATAGGCTGAGCCCCCAGTCTTGGGGTTTGTTCATATGAAATTTAACCCCACAAAGGATAGGTCAAGTCTACTTAAAATTTAGGCGTAAGAGTCACCACCAAGAGAGCCCCTTTTGTTGCTCAGATGTGGCCTCTCTCTCCAGTCAACATGACAAGCAGTCTCACCACCCTCCCCCTCTCTGCGTGGGACATGACTCCCAGGGGTGTGGACCTTCCTGGCAATATGGGACAGAGATCCTGGAATGAGCTGAGACTCAGCATCAAGGGACTGAGAAAAATCCTAGAATGAGCTGAGAATTAACATCAAGGGATTGAGAGAACCTTCTCAATCAAAGGGGAAAAGTGAAATGAGACTAAGTGTCAATGGCTGAGAGATTCCAAACAGAGTGGAGAGGTTATCCTGGAGGTTATTCTTATGCATTAAGTAGATATCACCTTGTTGTTCAAGATGTAGCAGAGAGGCTGGAGGGATCTGCCTGAAAAGATAGAGCTGTGTTCCAGTAGCCATGTTTCTTGATGATGATTGAACAATGACATAGCTTTCACAATGAGACTGCGAATGTGAAAACCTTGTGTCTGATGCTCCTTTTAGCTACTATATCAGCAGAAAAGTAAAACATATGGAATAAAAATAAATAATAGGGGGAACAAATGTTAAAATAAATTTAGTTTGAAATGCTAGTGGTAAATGAAAGTGAGGGGTAAGGGTTATGGTAGGTATAATCTTTTTTTTTCTGTTATCATTTTATTTCTTTTTCTGTTGTCTTTCTATTTCTTTTTCTAAATTGATGCAAATGTTCTAAGAAATGATGAATATGCAACCATGTGATGATATTAAGAATTACTGATTGTATATGTAGAATGGAATAATATCTTAATTTTTTGTTTGTTAATTTTTTTTAATTAATAAAAAAAGTTAAAAAAAAAAAAAAAGATCCCACCCAACAATATTGAATGAGGAATAAAGAACATGGCTTTTCTAAGGTACACAACAGTTTCAAACCAGCACTGAGGGGTATGTGGGGAAAATGTACTTTTGCAATCTATGGGCTACAGTTAACATTAATGTTTTAATATTCAGTAACAAAGGTACCACACCAACACCATGGATCAATAATATTGTTTGAAACTATTGTGTACCCCAGAAAAGCCATGTTCTTTAATCCTTGTCAATATTGTTGGGTAAGATCTTGATTAAGTTGTTTTCATGGATATGTGACCCACCCAGTTGTGAGTGGGACCTTTTGATCAAGTGGTTTCCATGGAGATATGTTTCCATCCATTCAAGGTGGGGTTGCTTACTGGAGACCTTTAAGAGGGAACCATTTTGGAAAAAGCTTTAGTGCCCACACAGCCAGAGACCTTTGGAGATGAGAAAGAAAATGTCCTTGAGGAAGCCATTTGAGAGGCCAGTAGAGAAAGCTAGCCATCATCTCCATGTGCCTTCCCAGTTAACAGAGGTGTCCAGAAGCCAAAGACCCCCGTAGACACTAGCCACGTGCCTTCCAGGCTGACAGAAGTGTTCTGGACAGCACCAGCCTTTCTTGAGTGAAGGTTACCTCTTGTTGGTGCCTTAATTTGAACATTTTCAGTTTAGAACTGTAAACTTGCAACTCAATAAATTCCCTTTATAAAGGCCATTTCATTTCTGGTATATTGCATTCCAGCAGCTAAAGTAAACTAAAAAAGGGGTATAGGAGGATTTGGATTTTTTTTTCTTATTTCTTTTCTGGAATAATGAAAATGTTCTAAAATTGACCATGGGACGCATGTACAACTATGAGATGATACCGTGAGCCAGTGATTGTATACTTTGGATGGTTTGTATGCTGTGTGAATATATCTTAATGAAACTTCATTTAAAAACAAACAAAAAAACCCACATTAAATCAGATCATATCCCTAGTACTTCCAGACTGGCTCCTGATCTCCTCTCTCCCCCCATGGAAAGCACCCCTAAAGTGCTCAAGCTGTGAAACCCTCCAGTGTGGTCATATTATCAGGTGGAATCAAGAAAGGAAACTGGATGATGGCATTAGTTACACATTACTGCTTAAACAAATTGATCCAAAACTCAGTAGCTTGAAACAAAAAAATTAAAAAAACATTGATCGTCTTTCATAGTTTCTCAGTGTCATGAATCTGGGAGCAGCTTAGTGGGTGCTTCTGGCTCAGGGTCTCTCATGAGTCGCTCTTGGCAGGGGCTGTAGCATCTGAAGGCTTGTCGGCATTCAATATATCTCTATCACATGGTTGTAAGAAGAGGTCTCAGTTTCTTCATAGTGATTCTGATCAAATGTGAGGTTCTCTGCCCAATGCATGTAACAGCCAATCTATGACACCAGGTATGCTGGTTTGAAAGGACGTATGTACCCTAGAAAAGCCATGTGTTAATCAAAATCCCATTTCATAGGCAGGCCACAATGGGTCAGCAGGCAAGAATGCTTACCTGCCATGCCAGAGGACCCGGGTTCGATTCCCGGTGCCTGCCCATGTAACAACAACAACAACAAAAAATCCCATTTCATAAAGGTACTGTATGTTTGAAACTGTAATCAGATCATCCACCTTGGAGGTGTGATTTAATCAGGAGTGGTTGTTAAACTGGATTAAGTGACGACATGTCTCCACCCATTTGGGGGTGCCTTGATAAATTTCTGGAGTCCTGTGAAGGAGGAAACATTTTGGAGAATGAAGGCTATTCAGAGAGAACAGAGAATGCTGCAGCACCATGAAGCAGAGAGTCCATCAGCCAGCGCTTTGGAGATGAAGAAGGAAGATACCTCCCGGGGAGCTTCATGAAACAGGAAGCCAGGAGAGAAAGCTGGGAGATGATGCTGTGCTTGCCATGTGCCCTTCCAGCTGAGGGAGAAACCATGACTGTGTTCACCATGTGTCTTCTCAGATGAGAGAGAAACCCTGAACTTCATTGGCCTTCTTGAACCAAGGTATCTTTCCTTGGATACCTTTGATTGGACATTGCTATAGACTTGCTTTAATTGGGACATTATCTTGGCCTTAGAACTGTAAACTAGCAATGTACTAAATTCCCCTTTTAAAAAGCCATTTTATTTCTGGTACATTGCATTTAGGCAGCTAGCAAACTAGAATACCAGGGTTTCAAAAAGAGAGAGTTTATTGCCAAGTGTGAAGGAAGAGATCAGATGACCTATCAACCTAAAAATCTGTCTCTCTAAACTTCAGTAACTCTGATAATTTTATAGTATCAAAAGATGGGCAGGCCTTAGGATGATGAGCATAATTACTCAAGATGATGAAGTGTGAAATGCTTTAATTATTGAGCATGCAAAGATTGATTACATGCTAGCTTTGTCTAGTAAGATAGTTTAGAAATTGGGGAGGGTCAATTTTGGGCTGACTCAACTCCCTTTGTTAATAAACATTAGGGGTTGTCTTTGTGATCATAAGACTCTAAAGTTATAAAACAGGATAAAGGGATATTAGTGGGATCAGTCATGAGCATTTTACAATCACAAGATAAAAGTTATATCATTATACAATTATTATCAAAGATCAAGGCAGTTGGTTACAGTTCACTAATTTCAGGTGTAAAATTACCTTTTGGCTATTTTACAATATAAGAGAAGGTAAGAAAAACAACTATATAATGATTTAATAATCATAATTATTTGTTAATTCTTAATTCTCAGTTACAAATGTTGTTGGCATAAGGTCTCAGTTTCTAGCCACATGGGCTTTTCACAGGGCTGCTCGAGTGCCCTCATGTCATGGCAGCTAGTTATAAGGATCCGAGAGAGAGCACAGAAACTGCAGTGCTTTTTATGACCTAATCTTCAAAGTTGCACACCATCACATCCATTGTAATCTGTTTATTAGAGAGAAGACACTAAGTCCAGCCTGTACTTAAGGGGAGGGGACTTAGGCTCCACCTTTTGAAGGGAGGAGTATCAAATAATTTGTGGGCCTACTTTTTTTTTTTACTGTATAGTATAACATATATACAAAACAAAGAAATAAAAAAGCAATAGTTTTCAAACCACTCTTCAAAAAGTGGTTACAGGATAGATCCCAGAGTTTGTCATGGGCTGCCATATGATCCTCTCAGATTTTTCCTACTAGCTGTTCCAGAATATAGGAGGTTAGAGGGCTTAAATGCTTTTTTATCATCACAATCAACTTTTTTTGTCTTTCTTTTCTTGTGAACAATAACATATATACAAAAAAGCTATAAATTTCAAAGCACAGCACCACAATTAGTTGTAGAAAACATTTCAGACTTTGAAGTGGGTTATAATTTCAAATTTTAGGTTTTTATTTCTAGCTGCTCTAAAATATTGATGACTAAAAAAGATATCGATTTAATGATTCAGCATTCACGTTCATTTGGTAAGGCCTATCTTCCATGTATCACTCGAACATCACCTTTGATCTTTCTATACCTCTCTTTGGAGTTGTTTGGGCTATGGCCATTCTAAATTTTTGATATTGGAAGGGTCTGTCACTAATATGGGGTAGGGAGATGGAACTATCTGATATCCTGGAGAGGCTGAGCTAGGTTTCAGGACTTATCTGGACCAGGGACCCACTGGAGGTTGTAGGTTTCTGGAAAGTTACTCTAGTGCATGGAACCCTTGTAGAATCTTATATATTGCCCTAGGTGTTCTTTAGGGTTGGCTGGAATGGTCCTGGTTGGGGGCTGGCAGGTTATGACAGGTAGGAAGGTCTACCTGGAGCTTGTGCAAGAGGAACCTCCAGAGTAGCCTCTAGATTCTATTTGAGCTCTCTCTGCCATGGATACTTTATTAATTATACTACTTTCCCCCCTTTTGGTCATGATGGAATTGCTGATCCCACAGTGCCAGGTCTGGATTCATCCCTGGGAGTCATCACCCATGTTGACAGGGAGACTTTCACCCCTAGATATTATGCCCCACATAGAGGGGAAGGCAGTGATTTCACTTGCAGAGTTGAGCTTAGAGAGACTGAAGCCACATCTGAACAACAACAGAGATCCTCCAGAAGTAACTTTTAGGCATGCCTATAAGTAGTCTAAGCTTCTATGCCACCTACATAAATTTCACAAGAGTAAACCCCATGATCGAGGGCATGGCCTATTGATTTGGGTGTCTCTAAAGTTTGACACAGTATCAGGAGATTCCCTGATGGTAAAATTTAACAGCTTCATAGTCTTTCTCCCCTCCCTCAGGGGACTTATCCAATACTTTTTGATTATCTGCTTAATATATTGTATTAGTTACGGTTCTCTAGAGAAACAGAATCAACAGGGAACACTCGCAAATATAAAATTTATAAAAGTGTCTCATGTGACCGCGGGAAGGATGATCCAAAATCCGCAGGGCAGGCTGTGAAGCCGACAACTCCAATGGAGGGTCTGGACAAACTCCACAGGAGAGGCTCACCAGTCGAAGTAGGAATAGAGCCTGTCTCTTCTGAATCCTCCTTAAAAGGCTTCCCGTGATTAGATTAAGCATCGCTCATTGCAGAAGACACTCCCCTTTGGCTGATTACAAATGGAATCAGCTGTGGATGTAGCTGACGTGATCATGATCTAATTCTATGAAATGTCATCATTGCAACAAACAGGCCAGCACTTGCCTAACCAGACAAACAGGTACCACAACTTGACCAAGTTGACACATGAACCTGGCCATGACATATACTCTAGGATGTTTCCAGGCATTACAATAATCTATACAGGATTAAAGGACCTCTTTCTTATTCTGTGCTTCCTGTGTTTCAGTTGTTCAAATGAGCTATACAGATAGGTTGAATTAGATTATGCACTACAGAAAATTTCAGCTCCAGGATCAAATAAACCTTTCTTCCATTGGTCTCAAAGAGTACGTGTGGTTCCAAAATATAGACACTGTCTTCCTTACTCCTATGTTCTGAATTACTTTAACCCCAACCTGTTTAGCTTCATTCTTATCCCTAAATATCAGGTTATATATATAAAACAGCTTCTCAAAATCCAGAAGTAATAATCACCCTGCCGGACTTACTGTGTCTGCTCTAAAAGCTTACAATCTAGCCCTCTGTTTTCTTATAGGCCTTTTCTAAAGGTGACCACACCATTGTTGTTGTTGTTGTTTTCTGTCTTATTTTGTTTCACCAAATGTCCCACATGTTCATTCACATCGTTGCATGCCTCACGGCATTGTTCCTTTTTGTAGTAGCACAACCTTCGTTCATAAGTATACACCATCATTCGCCAATCTACTTCTCCATCAGTGCATCCTTCAGCCACCTGCATTCGTCGGGCATCATGTATATTGCCCAAAGTCCACAGTTCATCAACATTCTCAATTTTAGATAATTTCATTGTTCCCAAGAGAAAGAAAACCAATAAACACACCCTCTCCAAATAGGAAATCTAAACCTCCTCTTAACTCTTGTCCCTCCCCCCATTATTTACCTCTGCTGTTGCTGTGTTAGTGCTGATGTTTTCCTTTTGAACATAGCTCATAGCATGCAATAGCAGTTTTTCCCCTGTATGCTTGGCTTAAACACTCTTTATACAAGAATCATATCTTTGAAGTAATTCTTACAAGAACTCATTCATTTTTCTGGTGTGAGTCAGTGGGATATGTAGGTCTATACAACCCCTTTCAATCTTGTTCATCTTCACTATGATAATATTACTTCTAGACCCACTAGAGAATCACCTTCACTCCTATCTCTTCCCTTATACTGGAGTTCAACCTCATTAGCTAATGGTTCACCTATCCTAGCTTCTATGTATCTCTAAGTCCCCATCTTCTGTATTATAAGCCTCTGATTATATGTTTATGCTGGTCATGAGAGTGGAATCATACAGTATCTATCCTTTTGTGTCTGGCTAATTTCACTCAGCATTATGTCCTCAAGGTTCACCCATCTTGTCATGTGCTTCTGGATGTCATTTTGTCTTACTGCTGCATAATATTCCATTGTATGTGTACACCACACTTTGTTGATCCACACCTCTGTTGATGGGCATTTGGTTTGTTGCCATCTTTTGGCGATTGTGAATAATGCTGCTATGAACATCGCTATGCAAATGTCTGTTTGTGTCATTGCTTTAATCTCTTCTGGGTATATACCAAGTAGTGCTATTGCTGGGTCATGGGGCAACACGATATTTAGTTTCCTGAGGAACCACCAAACAGTCTTTCATAGTGGCTGCACGATTATACATTCCCACCAGCAGTGCATAAGTGTCCCAGTTTCTCCACATCCGCTCCAACATTTATAGTTTCCTGTTTGTTTAATAGCAGCCATTCTTATAGGTGTGAGGTGGTATCTCATTGTAGTCTTATAGCCAGTGAAAATGAGCATCTCTTTATGTGCTTGAGCCATCTGTATTTGCTTTCCAGAAAAATGCCTATTCATATCTTTAGCCCATTTTATAATTGGATTGTTTATTCTTTTGTTGTTGAGTTGTATGATTTCTTTGTATATACAGGAAATCAAATCTTTGTCTGATATGTGATTTTTCCAATATTTTTTCCCATTGAGTTGGCTGCCTCTTAACTTTTTTTTTTTTTTTTCCACATGGGCAGGCACTGGGAAACGAACCCGGGTCCTCTGGCATGGCAGGTAAGCATTCTTGCCTGCTGAGCCACCGTGGCCCGCCCACCCCTTAACCTTTTTTTTTTTTTAAACATTTTTTAATTGTAAAATATAACATATATACAAAGCAAAGAAAGAAAAAGCAATAATTTTCAAAGCACACTTCAACAAGTAGTTACAGAACAGATCCCAGAGTTTGTCATGGGCTACTATACTACCATCTCAAATTTTTCCTTCTAGTTGCGCCAAAACACTGGAGCCTGGAAAGAATATTAATATAGTGATGTAGCAATCATACGCATTTGTTAAATCCTATCTTCTCTGTTATACCTCCTCCTTCTCCTTTAATCCTTCTCCCAATCTATAGGGATCTTTAGGCTATGCCCGTTTGGACTTTTTCATGTTGAGAAGGAATGTTGACACTAAGAATAAGGGGATGTGATTAGTTGATAATTTTGGAGAGGCTGATCCCTCTGGGTTTCGAGATTTATCTAGCCAAGGCAACCTCCAGAAATGATAGATTCCAGGAAAGCAAACTGAGTGCACGAAACCTTTATAGAGTCTCAGCTCAAGTCCTAGATGTTAAGTGTCAACAGACGTTAACTGTATAGTTTAAAATTTAGACACCATATTTGTGCCTACATAAATAGTTGGTAAAGGTAAAATGTTATAACTTTGGGTGTTTGTTATTAAAGTTAGACCTTGTCTTTGGATAAAAAGAAAAAAAAAAGAATCAACTGAAGTGATGTTGGTTGAGGTTTAGCAGACCAAGGCAATTAGCACTGTGTAACTGAGGCTTGCATAAGAGTAGCCTCCAGAATAGCCTCTTGACTCAATTTAATCTCTATTAGCCACTGATGCCTTGTTTTTTTTTTCTTAGTAATAGTTGTATTTTATTGTTTATTTACTAAGAGCTGCCACTCTCCTTTTCCATTTACATGCATTCTATATCACTTTTTTTATTCATTAAAAAAAATTAACTAACACAACATTTAGAAATCATTCCATTCTACATATGCAATCAGTAATTCTTAATATCATCACATAGGTGTATGGTCATCATTTCTTAGTACATATGCATCGATTTAGAAAAAGAAATAAAATGATAATGCAGAGAGAAAATAAAAATAAAAATAAAAAGTACAAAAATATATATGAAAAAAAAAACTATAGCCCAGATGCAGCTTCATTCAGTGTTTTAACATAATTACATTACAATTAGGTAGTATTGTGCTGACCATTTTTTTTTTTTAAATCATACCATTCTACATATGCAATCAGTAATTCTTAACATCATCACATAGATGCATGATCATCGTTTCTTAGTACATTTGCATCAGTTTAGAAGAACTAGCAACACAACAGAAAAAGATATAGAATGTTAATATAGAGAAAAAAATAAAAGTAATAATAGTAAGAACAAAACAAAAACCTATAGCTCGGATGCACCTTCATTCAGTGTTTTAACATGATTACTTTACAATTAGGTATTATTGTGCTGTCCATTTTTGAGTTTTTGTATCTAGTCCTATTGCACAGTCTGTATCCCATCAGCTCCAATTACCCATTATCTTACCCTGTTTCTAAATCCTGCTGAACTCTGTTACCAATGACATATTCCAAGTTTATTCTCGAGTGTCGATTCACATCATTGGGACCATACAGTATTTGTCTTTTAGTTTTTGGCTAGACTCACTCAGCATAATGTTCTCTAGGTCCATCCATGTTATTACATGCTTCATAAGTTTATCCTGCCTTAAAGCTGCATAATATTCCATCGTATGTATATACCACAGTTTGTTTAGCCACTCATCTGTTGATGGACATTTTGGCTGTTTCCATCTCTTTGCAATTGTAAATAACGCTGCTATAAACATTGGTGTGCAAATGTCTGTTTGAGTTTTTGCCCTTAATTCCTTTGAGTAGATTCCCAGCAATGGTATTGCTGGGTCGTATGGCAATTCTATATTCAGCTTTTTGAGGAACCGCCAAACTGCCTTCCACAGTGGTTGCACCATTTGACATTCCCACCAACAGTGGATAAGTGTGCCTCTTTCACCGCATCCTCTCCAGCACTTGTCATTTTCTGTTTTGTTGATAATGGCCATTCTGGTGGGTGTGAGATGATATCTCATTGTGGTTTTGATTTGCATTTCTCTAAAGGCCAGGGACATTGAGCATCTCTTCATGTGTCTTTTGGCCATTTGTATTTCCTCCTCTGAGAGGTGTCTATTCAAGTCTTTTTCCCATTTTGTAATTGGGTTGGCTATCTTTTTGTTGTTGAGTTGAACAATCTCATTATAAATTCTGGATACTAGACCTTTATCTGATATGTCGTTTCCAAATATTGATTCCCATTGTATAGGCTGTCTTTCTACTTTCTTGATGAAGTTCTTTGATGCACAAAAGTGTTTAATTTTGAGGAGTTCCCATTTATTTATTTCCTTCTTCAGTGCTCTTGCTTTAGGTGTAAGGTCCATAAAACCACCTCCAATTATAAGATTCATAAGATATCTCCCTACATTTTCCTCTAACTGTTTTATGGTCTTAGACCTAATGTTTAGATCTTTGATCCATTTTGAGTTAACTTTTGTGTAGGGTGTGAGATATGGGTCTTCTTTCATTCTTTTGCATATGGATATCCAGTTCTCTAGGCACCATTTATTGAAGAGACTGTTCTGTCCCAGGTGAGTTGGCTTGACTGCCTTATCAAAGATCAAATGTCCATAGATGAGAGGGTCTATATCTGAGCACTCTATTTGATTCCATTGGTCGATATATCTATCTTTATGCCAATACCATGCTGTTTTGACCACTGCGTCTTCATAATATGCCTTAAAGTCCGGCAGTGCAAGACCTCCAGCTTCGTTTTTTTTCCTCAAGATGTTTTTAGCAATTCGGGGCACCCTGCCCTTCCAGATAAATTTGCTTATTGGTTTTTCTATTTCTGAAAAATAAGTTGTTGGGATTTTGATTGGTATTGCATTGAATCTGTAGATCAATTTAGGTAGGATTGACATCTTAACTATATTTAGTCTTCCAATCCATGAACACGGTATGCCCTTCCATCTGTTTAGGTCTTCTGTGATTTCTTTTAGCAGTTTTTTGTAGTTTTCTTTATATAGGTTTTTTGTCTCTTTAGTTAAATTTATTCCTAGGTATTTTATTCTTTTAGTTGCAATTGTAAATGGGATTCGTTTCTGGATTTCCCCCTCCGCTTGTTCATTGCTAGTGTATAGAAATGCTACAGATTTTTGAATGCTGATCTTGTAACCTGCTACTTTGCTGTACACATTTATTAGCTCTAGTAGTTTTGTTGTGGATTTTTCTGGGTTTTCGACGTATAGTATCATATCGTCTGCAAACAGTGATAGTTTTACTTCTTCCTTTCCAATTTTGATGGCTTGTATTTCTTTTTCTTGTCTAATTGCTCTGGCTAGAACCTCCAACACAATGTTGAATAATAGTGGTGATAGTGGACATCCTTGTCTTGTTCCTGACCTTATGGGGAAAGTTTTCAATTTTTCCCCATTGAGGATGATATTAGCTGTGGTTTTTTCATATATTCCCTCTATCATTTTAAGGAAGTTCCCTTGTATTTCTATCTTTTGAAGTGTTTTCAACAGGAAAGGATGTTGAATCTTGTCAAATGCCTTCTCTGCATCAATTGAGATGATCATGTGATTTTTCTGCTTTGATTTGTTGATATGGTGTATTATGTTAATTGATTTTCTTATGTTGAACCATCCTTGCATACCTGGGATGAATCCTACTTGGTCATGATGAATAATTCTTTTAATGTGTTGTTGGATACGATTTGCTAGAATTTTATTGAGGATTTTTGCATCTATATTCATTAGAGAGATCGGCCTGTAGTTTTCTTTTTTTGTAATATCTTTGCCTGGTTTTGGTATGAGGGTAATGTTGGCTTCATAGAATGAATTAGGTAGTTTTCCCTCCGCTTCGATTTTTTTGAAGAGTTTGAGGAGAGTTGGTACTAATTCTTTCTGGAATGTTTGATAGAATTCACGTGTGAAGCCATCAGGTACTGGACTTTTCTTTTTAGGAAGCTTTTGAATGACTGATTCAATTTATTTACTTGTGATTGGTTTGTTGAGGTCATCTATGTCTTCTTGAGTCAAAGTTGGTTGTTCATGTCTTTCCAGGAACCCGTCCATTTCCTCTAAATTGTTGTATTTATTAGCATAAAGTTGTTCATAGTATCCTGTTATTACCTCCTTTATTTCTGTGAGGTCAGTAGTTATGTCTCCTCTTCCATTTCTGATCTTATTTATTTGCATCCTCTCTCTTCTTCTTTTTGTCAATCTTGCTAAGGGCCCATCAATCTTATTGATTTTCTCATAGAACCAACTTCTGGCCTTATTGATTTTCTCTATTGTTTTCATGTTTTCAATTTCATTTATTTCTGCTCTAATCTTTGTTATTTCTTTCCTTTTGCTTGCTTTGGGATTAGCTTGCTGTTCTTTCTCCAGTTCTTCCAAATGGATAGTTAATTCCTGAATTTTTGCCTTTTCTTCTTTTCTGATATAGGCATTTAGAGCAATAAATTTCCCTCTTAGCACTGCCTTTGCTGCGTCCCATAAGTTTTGATATGTTGTGTTTTCATTTTCATTCACCTCGAGGTATTTGCTAATTTCTCTAGCAATTTCTTCTTTGACCCACTCGTTGTTAAAGAGTGTGTTGTTGAGCCTCCATGTATTTATGAATTTTCTGGCACTCCACCTATTATTGATTTCCAACTTCATTCCTTTATGATCCGAGAAAGTGTTGTGTATGATTTCAATCTTTTTAAATTTGTTAAGACTTGCTTTGTGACCCAGCATATGGTCTATTTTTGAGAATGATCCATGAGCACTTGAGAAAAAGGTGTATCCTGCTGTTGTGGGATGTAATGTCCTATAAATGTCTGTTAAGTCTAGCTCATTTATAGTAATATTCAGATTCTCTATTTCTTTATTGATCCTCTGTCTAGATGTTCTGTCCCTTGATGAGAGTGGTGAGTTGAAGTCTCCAACTATTATGGTATATGTGTCTATTTCCCTTTTCAGTGTTTGCAGTGTATTCCTCACGTATTTTGGGGCATTCTGGTTCGGTACGTAAATATTTATGATTGTTATGTCTTCTTGTTTAATTGTTCCTTTTATTAGTATATAGTGTCTTTCTTTGTCTCTTTTAACTGTTTTACATTTGAAGTCTAATTTGTTGGATATTAGTATAGCCACTCCTGCTCTTTTCTGGTTGTTATTTGCATGAAATATCTTTTCCCAACCTTTCACTTTCAACCTATGTTTATCTTTGGGTCTAAGATGTGTTTCCTGTAGACAGCATATAGAAGGATCCTGTTTTTTAATCCATTCTGCCAATCTATGTCTTTTGATTGGGGAATTCAGTCCATTGACATTTAGTGTTATTACTGTTTGGATAATATTTTCCTCTAACATTTTGCCTTTTGTATTATATATATCATATCTGATTTTCCTTCTTTCTACACTCTTTTCCATATCTCTCTCTTCTGTCTTTTTGTATCTGACTCTAGTGCTCCCTTTAGTATTTCTTGCAGAGCTGGTCTCTTGGTCACGAATTCTTTCAGTGATTTTTTGTCTGAGAATGTTTTAATTTCTCCCTCATTTTTGAAGGATAATTTTGCTGGATATAGGAGTCTTGGTTGGCAGTTTTTCTCTTTTAGTATTTTAAATATATCATCCCACTGTCTTCTAGCTTCCATGGTTTCTGCTGAGAAATCTACACATAGTCTTATTGGGTTTCGCTTGTATTTGATGGATTGTTTTTCTCTTGCTGCTTTCAAGATCGTCTCTTTCTCTTTGACCTCTGACATTCTAACTAGTAAGTGTCTTGGAGAACGCCTATTTGGGTCTAATCTCTTTGGGGTGTGCTGCACTTCTTGGATCTGTAAGTTTAGGTCTTTCATAAGAGTTGGGAAATTTTCAGTGATAATTTCTTCCATTAGTTTTTCTCCTCCTTTTCCCTTCTCTTCTCCTTCTGGGACACCCACAACATGTATATTTGTGCGGTTCATATTGTCCTTGAGTTCCCTGATACCCTGTTCAAATTTTTCCATTCTTTTCCCGATAGTTTCTGTTTCTTTTTGGAATTCAGATGTTCCATCCTCCAAATCACTAATTCTATCTTCTGTCTCTTTAAATCTATCATTGTAGGTATCCATTATTTTTTCCATCTTTGCTACTTTATCCTTCACTTCCATAAGTTCTGTGATTTGTTTTTTCAATTTTTCTATTTCTTCTTTATGTTCAGCCCATGTCCTCTTCATGTCTTCCCTCAATTTATCAATTTCATTTTTGAAGAGGTTTTCCATTTCTGTTCGTATATTCAGCATTAGTTGTCTCAGTTCTTGTGTCTCATTTGAGCTATTGGTTTGTTCCTTTGACTGGGCCATATTCTCAATCTTTTGAGCGTGGACAGTTATCTTCTGCTGCTGGCATCTGGGCATTTATTCAGATTTCTCTGGGTGTCGGACCCAGCAAGGTTATAAGATTTTTCTGTGAAATCTCTGGGATCTGTTTTTCTTATCTTGCCCAGTAGGTGGCACATGTGGCACACGTTTGTCTCAAGTGTTTGGAATGGGTCCCCCCCGGTTCCAATCTCCGCGGCCTGGGGTTTTCCGATCCAATTCTCTCCGTTGGTTCAGGGGCCGCACGTGGTGGGGGCGTCAGCTGCCGTGGCTTGAGGGGACCCTGTGGCTGGTCGCCAGCCGCAGCAGCCTGGGGGATTCCCCACCGGACCAGGAAGCCTCCCACAGGGGGGGCCACCGCGGCTTGGATAGCCCTCTGATCCGAGACTCGTAGCCGCGGACTCGAAGCCGAGACTCGAAGCCGCCCACAAAAGAGGGACGCCGGCCGCCTCGGCTTGGGAAGCTTGCCTGTCCGAGACTCTCAGCCCGCCCGGGAAGGAGGGAGGGAGTAGCTCCGACCGCCGCAGCTGCCGCTGCTCGGGAAATCGCGCGCCGCTCGGGAGTCTCACCGCAGCCGAGTCTCGCAGTCAGACTAGCCAGTCCAGACTTTGGATAGCCCTCTGATCCGAGACTCATAGCCGCGGACTCGAAGCCGAGACTCGAAGCCGCCCGCAAAAGAGAGGCGCCGGCTGCCTCGGCTTGGGAAACTTTCCTCTCCGAGACTCTCAGCCGGCCCGGGAAGGAGGGAGGGAGTAGCTCCGACTGCCGCAGCTGCCGCTGCTCGGGAAATTGCGTGCCGCTCGGGGATCTCACCGCAGCCGAGTCTCGCAGTCAGACTAGCCAGTCCAGACTGGGTTACGCTGTGTGTCCATTCCCTGCCATAGCCCCGGGAGCTGTTCTGCACTGTTTCTGTTCACATATTAGTTGATTTGGAGTTGGAGGAACTAAGACGCACGTACCTTACTTAGCCGCCATCTTGGAACCCCCCCCTTAACCTTTTTGACAAAGTCTTTTGAGGTGCAGAAGTATTTGATTTTAAGGAGTTCCCATTCACCTATTTTTTTCATTTGTTGCTTGTGCTTTGGGTGTAAAGTTTAGGAAACTGCCTCCTATTACTAGGTTTTGAAGATGTTTCCTTACATTTTTTCCTAGAAGCTTTATGGTACTAGTTCTTATATTTCAGTGTTTGATCCACTTTGAGTTCATTTTTGTATGGGATGTAAAATAGGGGTCCTCTTTCGTTCTCTCAACTTTTGATATCCAGTTCTTCCATGCCCAATTATTGAAATGACTATTTTGTCCCAGTTCAGAGGATTTGGAGGCCTTGTCAAAAATCAGTTGACCACAGTTGATGGTCTATTTCTGCACTCTTGATTTGATTCTATTGGTTCATTCCTAAGTATTTGATTCTTTCAGTTGCTATTTTGAATGTATTTTTTTCCTTAACTGACTCCTCAGCTAGGTCATTGCTTGTGTACAGAAATGTTACTGACTTTTGCACATTTATTTTATATCCCACCATCTTGCTGAATTTGTTTATTAACCCAAGTAACTTTGCTGTTGATTTCTCAGAATCTTCCAAATACAGTATCATATCATCTGCAAATAATGAGAGTTTTACTTCTTCCTTTCCAATGTGAATGCCTTTTATTCTTTGTCCTGCCTGATTGCTCTAGCTAGAACTTCTAGCACAATGTTGAATAATAGTGGTGACAGTGGGCATCCTTGTCTTGTACCTGATCTTAGGGGGAAGGTTGTCAGTCTCTCTCCATTGAGTACGATGTTGGCTATCGGTCTTCCATATGTACCCTTTATTATATTGAAGCAGTTACCTTTGATTCTTATCTTTTAGAGTGTTTTTATCAGAAAAGGATGCTGAATTTTGTCGAATACTTTTTCACATCAATTGAGATGATCATGTGATTTTTCCCTCTTGATTTGTTAATGTGCTGTGTTACATTAATTGATTTTCTTGTGTTGAACTATCCTTGCATTCCTGGTATATAAACCCCACTTTGTCATGCTGTATAATTCTTTTAATATGCTGTTGGATTTGATTTGATAATAGCTTATTGAGAATTTTTGCATCTATGTTCATTAGGGAAAGTGGTCTGTAGTTTAGCATCTTTACCCAGTTTTGGTATTAAAATGATATTAGCTTCATAAAATGAGTTAGGTAGAGTTCCTTTTTCCTCAATTTTTTGGAAATGTTTGAGCAGGATTGGTGTTAGTTCTTTCTGGAATGTTTGATAAAATTCCCCTGTGAAGCCATCTGGCCCTGGGCTTTTCTTTGTAGGAAGATTTTTGATGACTGATTGAATCTCTTTACTTGTGATTGGTTTGTTGAGAACTTCTCCCTGAATCAGTGTAGCTTGTTTGTATATCTCCAGGAATTTGTCCATTTCATCTAAGTTGTCTAGTTTGTTGGCATATACTTGTTCATAATATCCTCTTAAGATTTCTTTTACTTCTTCAGGGTCTGTAGCAACACGCCCCTTCTCATTTCTGATTTTGTTTATTTGCATCCTCTCTCTTTTTTTTCTTCATCAGTCTTGCTAGTGACCCGTCAATTTTATTGATTTTCTCAAAGAACCAACTTTTGGTTTTATTGATTCTTTCTATTGTTCTTTTGTTCTCCCATTCCTTTATCTCTGCTTCAATCTTTGCGATTTCTCTTCTCCTATTTGCTTTGGGGTTAGTTTGCTGTTTTTTCTCAAGTTCCTCCAGGTTTGTTGTTAAGTCTTCGATTCTTGCTCTTTGTTGTTTTTTTATAATATAGGCATTTAAGGCAATAAATTTCCCTCTCAGCACAGCCTTTGCTGCATCCATAACTTCTGATAAGTTGTGTTCTCATTTTCATTCATCTCCAGATAGCTACTGATTTCTCTAACAATTTCTTCTTTGACCCATTGGTTGTTTAAGAGTGTGTTATTTAATCTCCATATATTTGTGAATGTTCTCATTCTTTGGTGGTTATTAAGATCCAGCTTGATCCCATTGTGATCAGAGAAAATGCTTTGAATAATTTCAATGTTTTTAAATTTATAAAGACCTGTTTTGTGCCCCAGCATATGATCTAACCTGGAGAATGTTCCATGAGCACTAGAAGAGAATGTACAACCTTGTGCTTTGGGGTGCAATGACCTATATATGTCTGTTAGGTCTAATTCATTTATCAAGTTATTCAACTTCTCTATTTCCTTGTTGGTCTTCTGTCTGGTTGTTCTATATATAGAGGACAGTGGTGTTTTGAAGTCTCCTACTATTATTGTTGAAACATCTATTGCTCCCTTCAGTTTTGCCAGTGTCTGTCTCATGTACTTTGGTGCTCCTTGATTGTGAGCATAAACATTTATGATTGTTATATCTTCTTGGTGAATTGACTTTTAATTAGTATATAGTGTCCTTCTTTGTCTCTTATGATATCTTTACATTTAAAGTCTATTTTGTCTGATATTAGTATAGCTACTCCTGCTTTCTTTTGGTTACAACTTGCGTGGAACATCTTTTTCCATCCTTTCACTTTCAATCTATTTGTATTCTTGTGTCTAAGCTGAGTTTCTCATAAACAGCATATAGCTGGATTATGTTTCTTAATCCATTCTGCCAATCTGTATCTTTTAATTAGTAAGTTTAGCCCATTAACATTCAAAGTTGGGCTATGGTGGCTCAGCAGGCAAGAATGTTTGCCTTCCATGCCAGAGGACCTGGGTTCGATTCCCGGTGCCTGCCCATGTTAAGAAAAAAATAATAAATAAATAAATAAGCCTGCCCATGTTAAGAAAAAAATAATAAATAAATAAATAAGATAAATTAACATTCAAAGTTATTACCAAAAAGGTGTTTCTTGATTCCACCAAGTATCTTTTTTATTTTATTCATCAGATCTATGTATTCTTTTTGCTGTTTCTCTTTGTATTCTTTAAATTACCCTTAGTGGTACTCTTCAATTCTGTGCCCTCCTCCAGACCTCCCTCTCAAAGAGGGAGCAGAACTCCCTCTTTTTTTTCAAGCCAGCAGAATTCCATTTAGTATTTCTTGTAGGGCCAGTCTCTTGTTGACAAATTCTTTCAGGATTTCTTTGTCTGTGAAAACTTTAACCTCTCCCTCAATTTTGAAGGACAATTTGGCTGGGTGCAGAATTCTTGGCAGGAAGTTTTCCTCTTTCAGGATCTTGAATATATCATACCACTGCCTTCTGGCCTCCAAGGTATTAGTTGAGTAGTCTGAACTCAGTCTTATTTGATTTCCCTTGTATCTAGTAGATTGTTTTTCTTTTGCTGCTTTCAGGATTTTCTGCTTCTCCTCAACATTTGACAGACTGATTAGTATGTGCCTTGGGGAAGGCCTATTTGGATTTATTCTGTTTGGAGTTCTTTGGGCTTCTTTGACTTTATATTTATGTCATTTATGAGGGTTGGGAAGTTTTCTGCTGTTATATCCTCAATTACTCTTCCTAGCCCTTTACTCCTCTCTTGGCCTTCTGGGACACCAATGATTCTGATATTTGTGTGCTTTGCTTTGTCTATCATTTCACTGAGTTTCCATTCAATTTTTCCCCTCTTTTTTGCCATTTGCTGTTTTAAGTCTTTGAAGTCAATTATCCTGTCCTCTATATCACTTACTCTTTCTTCTGTCTCTTCAAATCTGGTGTTGTGTGCCTCTACTATGTTTTTCATTTGGTCTACAGAGTTTTGAATCTCTGTGATTTCTGCTATTTTTCTATTTATTCTTTCAAATTCCTCTTCATGCTCTACTACGGTCTTCTTGATCTCCTTTATGTCATTTGCTCTCCCACTTCTTTTATTAAGTAGAGTTGTATGAACATCTTTGATTATTTGTTTCAACATCTGTGTCTCCTCTGGTGTTTCAATTTGGTCATTAGGCAGGGCTGTATCTGTCTGCATTGTGATATGCTTAGTGATCTTCTGCTGTCTTTGTCACATGTAAATATCTTGATTGATTTACTTTGGGAGTTGATTTCTTTCAGTAGTCTAAGGTCTTGTGTTTGTGGGATGGTTGTACAGCAGGAAGCAGGGCACGGGGTGGGGCACTCTGTATGGTGATTTGTTTCAAGGCAATTATGGGCGCAGGTTGAGGATGTTATGCTGATGCTTGTGAACGTGGGCACCCAGGGGCCAGGGAGGATGTAGCTGTGTGGGTGCACCGGTCTGGTGGGGGGAGGGCACATAACCTTGGTGTGCGCTGATCTAAGGCACAGGGCTCTTTGTGCACATGTGTAGAACTGTGGCAGCAGGTCAGTGTTATGCCTTCATGGATTAGGGGCAGATGTGACCCGACTGCACAGGTTGGCACTTTCTCAGAGCTGGGAAGTGAAGCTGAGAGCTTTGTGCGTGCACGGTTCTAGGACTGCTGTAAAGTGTGGTTCCCAGAACTGAATGACATGATTGGGGGCCATGTGCATGCGTGGGCCTGGGAGTGCCATAAAAGGATGCACTGATTTCAGGGAAGGTGGGGTGAGGCTGTGTGACACTATGGGTGGGGGGTGGGGGTAGCCTAGGAATGGAGGTTAGTGCCTGCAACCATTATGTACTGTCAACAGCCTGCAGGGAACAGGGAGGGGGAGGTAGTGCTTGGGAGGGGTGAAGGAGAGGTGGGTTGGGGGCACCTGGAGCACGAGGAATGGGAGTGAGTGATGGGTTTGGGTGTGTAAGGTGTGGGGTGAGTTTCCGGTCATGGGGTTGTGCTGGTGAGGGTAGTGCACCCAAGGAACATGGCCTGGCTTATTTCCTAGTACCGTGCTCCCATCCGTGCACTCCCACAGGCTCCATGCCAGGCTCCAGCTTTCTGCCTCTCAGTTCCTCGGCCTCTGCAGCCAGGGCTGCAGTTGGCTCTTCCAGGTCAGCCACACTCTTGTCCTTTCTCTAACTTTTCTGTGAAGCAGGGCTATGCTTGAACTAGTCTATTCAGCCATCTTCCCAGAAGTTGCTCCTGTGAACTCACTTTTAAACCATTCTAGTAAAAGGAGGAAGAAAGGTATACTGGAGACTTCGAAGACAAGATTTGCAACATGAGTTGTGAATAGTGATAAAGGGGGTAAGTATAACTCATGGTTATACAAATGTAGTACTTTCTCTAGTTGTGCCTCTCATGACAGATGCAGGACAGAAAGTAGATGAGGCAGCTGGCCAAGTGCTTGGGACTTGAAAATAGTGATAGGACAGAGAAGCATAAGAGTTTAGAGTAGTATAATTACTGAAGTCATTGATCTGAAGCTCAGACTGAAACTCTACCATAAAGAAAGAGCTAATTACTTCCAAGAATGAAGCATTTGAGATAGCTCTTTAGGGAAACTAACTTAACCTATTTGTGTTTCAGATTTCCTCAGCTGGAAATTGGGATTCAAAATGCCTGCAGTACCTTCATCAAGTTTTTATGCAGATAAAGTGAAATAACAGATGGGAAATTACTTTGAAAAGCATTAACTATCTTCTAAGGAGCTTCTTGTCATCATTGCTTCTCTGGAAAATTTTAAAGGCCTGAGTTGATGTTTAAAAATATTGCAAGCTGGATTTTTCAGTCTGTTTCTCCCTCCAGTCTTTAGTAATAATAGCCCATAATACTGGGATGGGGAAAAGAAAGCTCAATTTTCTTCACTCCTTTCCTTCAGATTTTGATGGATATGCAAATGAGATCTGGGACATGAAAAGAATCTTAAACAGAATGTTAAATATGCACACATACACATTTATTGGCTATAGCGAGGATATCATGTTTTATTCTGGTAGCTGCTTGTTCTCATCACTACTGAACAGAACAAGCTCAGTGGGTTGGAAATCTGCAGGAGGAATTTGGGTTATAAAAGTATACAAGGAGGGACTTCTGGGAAGATGGTGGAATAGTGTAGTCTGGTTTCACCCCTGCTCCAGGGGGCAATGAGGGGGGGGACAGAAAAAAATGACTGGGACTGCAGTTCCAGTGGGGTGAGTGATCAGAGAGTCTTCAGCTTTCCTGGGGAGGTCCTTGTAGAGAGACGCAGGGAGACAGGGACAAATAGGGTGAGTCTGGCAATGACCCTGCTGGCCTTGAGCAGCAGCACAAGGGGAAGTGCAGATTCAAGGGAATGCACCATCCTTCCACTCCATCCTGCCCAGAAGCTAGCTGGGGGGCCCTCCCTGTTAGCTGGTAGCTCCTGTGGGGAGCCCAGAAGTGTGCCGCACTACCCCTGCAAAAAGCCGTGCTGGCTGGGCACTGTGATCAATTGCTTCACTGGGCTCTGTAAGTGGTGGGCCCGCTGAGGGCCAGGTGCTGCGATCAGCTGTACCGCAGGGCAGGGCGTTGTGATCAGCTGCCCTGTCCTGCAGGCTGGGAGCTGCACTCACCTTCCCGCTGCCCACACCATCTTTTCCAGATGCTGCTGCATGGTTGGGGAAAGGCCAGCCTGAGGGGAGAAGGTGGCTTAAGAGCACCATCTTCTGGGAAGAAGCAGTAAGTGCAGTCTTGCAAACTTCCTATTTGCCTAGTTTTTAAATTTATTTATTTTTCATTTTTATTTTATTTTACTTTATTTTTCTTTCTCTTCTGTGGGGATCAGTCTGAGTTAATTCTCAATAAATCTTGCGCTGTCTCCTGGCTTTGGGCCTACTATTGCTGAGGGTTTTTTGGTGGAGAGGGTACACAGACCAGGAATTGAAGAGCCCAAGTCTCCCGCATGGCAGGCAGGCGTTCTGCCTCAGAACTATCTGTGAACCCCTGCCTAGCTTTTAATAAACCCTCAAGTAGAATTGCACCCCCTATATGAGATCTTGTTCTTGGTTGGTGGGGAATTACTGACAAACCACGTGTAAAAGAGGACCATCAATGCAAACTCAAGTAAATACAAACTTTAGACGAGTGAGGGAAACCAACCTGCAAAATAATCTTAAGATCATCAAATGCCTGAACATAATAGAATGGCACTAAGTGTGTGAAGAACCAGGAAGAAATGGACCAGCTAGATAACCAAATCAAAGCACTGAAATGGTCACACCTACTCAAGGCTATTTATTTTAAAATAAAGAATATTAAGAAGACACTAGAAGAGCATAAAGAAAAGCTTGAAAGACTAAATAGAAAAATAGCAGATCTCACAGAGATGACAGACACTGTAGACCAAATTAGAAAGACACTAGAGACACACAATAGCAAATTCAAAGCAGTGGAAGGAAGAATAAGTAAGCTAGAATATAAAACAATTGAACAAGAGTGCACAAAGCAACAAATGGCAAGAAAGATGGAAAAAATGGAGCTGGATCTCAGGAAAATTATGGAAAACAAAAGCTGTGCAAAAATAAAAATTATTGGTGTCCCAGAAGGAGAAAAGAAGAGTAAAGAGTTGGGCCGCATCGAGAGATTATCCTGGATGTTATTCTTATGCATTATATCGATATCCTCTTTTTAGTTTACGGTATATTAGAGTGGCTAAAGGGAAATAGTGGAACCGTAGAGCTGCGTTCCAGTAGTCTTATTTCTTGAAGATGATAGTGCAATGATGTAGCTTTTACAATGTGATGGTGTGATTGTGAAAACCTTTTGTCTGATGCTCTTTTTTTTTTTAACTTTTTTTATTAATTAAAAAAAATTTAACAAACAAAACATTTAAATATCATTCCATTCTACATATACAATCAGTAATTCTTAATATCATCACATAGTTGCATATTCATCATTTCTTAGTACATTTGCATTGATTTAGAAAAAGAAATAAAAAGACAACAGAAAAAGAAATAAAATGATAATAGAGAAAAAAACTATATGTACCATACCCCTTACCCCTCGCTTTCATTTACCACTATTTCAAACTGAATTTATTTTAACATTTTTTCCCCCTATTATTTATTTTTATTCCATATGTTCTACTCTTCTGTTGATATAGTAGCTAAAAGGAGCATCTGTCTGATGCTCTTTTATCTAGGGTATGGACAGATGAGTAAAAAATATGGACAAAAAATAAACAAATGACAGGGGGAAAAAAGGTTAAAATAAATTGAGTAGATGGAAATATTAGTGGTCAATGAGAGGGAGGGATAAGGGGTATGGTGTATATGAGTTTTTTCTTTTTTTTTTTAATTCCCTTTCTGGAGTGATGCAAATGTTCAAAAAATTGATCATGGTGATGAATACACAATTATGTGATATTGTGAGCCACTGATTGTACACCGTGTATGGAATGTTTGTATATTAAGTTTTATCAATAAAAATATTTTTAAAAAAGAGTTGGGAAACTTAGTTGAAGATATAATCGGAGAAAACTTCCCAACCCTTATAAAAGGCATAAATATGCAAATCAATGAGGGCCAACGAATCTCAAATAGAATGAATCCAAACAGGCCTACTGCAAGACACATACTAATCAGACTGGCAAGTGTTGAAGAGAAGCGGAAAGTCCTGAAAGCAGCACAAGAAAAGTGATTTACTATGTACAAGGGAAACCACATAAGACTGACAACGTGTCTCAATAGACAACGTGGAGGCAAGAAAGCAGAGGTATGATATATTTAAGATGCTGAACGAGAAAGGCTTCCAGCCAAGAATTCTGTATCCAGTTAAGCTTTCCTTCAAAACTGAGGGAGAGATAAAAATATTCAAAGAAAAACAAAGACTGAGGGAGCTAGTCAACAACAGACCCACCCTACAAGAAATAATAAAGGGAGTCCTGTTAGCTAAAGAAAAAAAGCAAGAGAGGGAGATCTGGAGAAGCTCCAGAATTGAAGAGTATCAGTAAGAGTTATTTAAAGGACAAAAAGAGAGAAAGGGAAAATAATATATAGATTTGACAAATAAAAATTAGAGGATAAGAAGGTAGAATCAAGAACTGCTTTTACAAACTGTGGTATATACATACGATGGAATATTATGCAGCTTTAAGACAGAATAAACTTATGAAGCATGTAATAACATGGATGGACCTAGAGAACATTATGCTGAGTGAGACTAGCCAAAAACTAAAGGACAAATACTGTATGGTCCCACTGATGTGAACCGACATTAGAGAATAAACTTGGAATATGTCATTGGTAACAGAGACCATCAGGAGTTAGAAATAGGGTAAGATAATGGGTAATTGGAGCTGAAGGGATACAGACTGTGCAACAGGACTGGATACAAAAACTCAAAAATGGACAGCACAATACTACCTAATTGTAATGTAATTATGTTAAAACACTGAATGAAACTGCATCTGAGCTATAGTTTTTTTTGTATTTTTTTTAATTTTTAATTTTTATTTTTTTCTCTCTATTATCATTTTATTTCTTTTTCTGTTGTCTTGCTATTTCTTTTTCTAAATCGATGCAAATGTACTAAGAAATGATGATCATACATCTATGTGATGATATTAAGAATTACTGATTGTATATGTAGAATGGAATGATTTCTAAATGTTGTGTTAGTTAATTTTTTTTAATTAATTAAAAAAAGAACTGCTTTTACAGTAATAACGTTGACCATTAATGGACTAAACTCACCAATTGAAAGATGCAGATTAGCATAACTGACTAAAAAATATAGTCCATCTGTATGTTGTTTACAAGAGAGGCATCTTAGAAGCAAGAACACAAATTGATTCAAAGTGAAAAGATGGAAAAAGATGTTCTAGCAAGCTGTAAACCAAAAGAAAAAGGAAGTGGTTATACTAATATCAGATAAAATAGACTTTAAATGTAAAGACATCATAAGAGACAAAGAAGGACACTATATATTTAATAAAAGGGACAATGCTCCAAGAAGAAATGACAATCATAAATGTTTATGCTCCCAGTCAAAGAGCTCCAAAGTACATAAGGTAAATGTTGGTGAAACTGAGGGAGCTATAGACATTTGAACAATAATAGTGGAAGACTCCAACACACCTCTCTCCACTATAGATAGAACAACAGACAGAAGATCAACAAGGAAATAGAGAACTTAAACTATGTGATAAATGAATTAGACCTAACAGGCATATATAGATCGTTACACCTCAAAACACCAGGATAAGTATTCTTCACTAGTTCTCATGGAATGTTCTCCAGGATAGATCATTTACTAGGACACAAGACGGGTCTTCATAAGTTTAGTAAGTTTGAAATTATCCAAAGCACGTTTTCTGACGACAGTGGAATGAAGCTGTAAATTAATAATCACCAAAGAATCAGAACTTTCACAAATATAGGGTGATTAAACAACACACTCTTAAATAATCAGTAGGTCAAGAAGAAACTGCCAGAGAAATTGGTAAATATCTAAAGATGAATGATAATGAAAATACAACATATTAGAACTTATCAGACATGGCAAAGACAGTGCTAAGATGGAAATTTATTGCTGTAAATGCCTATATTAAAAAACAAGAATGAGAAAAAATTGAGGACTTAACTGCTTACCTGGAGAAATTAGAGAATGAACAGCTAACTAACCCCAAAGCAAATAGACAAAGAGAAATAACAAAGATTAAAACAGAAGTAAATGAACTGGGGAACAAAAACCAATAGAATCAACAAAAGCAAAAGCTGGTTCTTTGAGAAAATCAATAAATTGGTGGACCCCTAGCAAGGCTGACAAAGAAAAAAGGAAGACACAAATAAATAAAATCAGAAATGAGAGGGGGTCATTACCATGAATTCTGAAGAAATTTTTAAAAATCATAAGAGCATACTATGAAAAATCATATGCGAACAAACTAAACAACTTAGATGAAATGGACAAATTCCTAGAAACACAGGAGTTACCTATACTGACTCAAGAAGAAATAGAAGATCTCAACAAACCAATTAATGCAAAGAGATTCAATCAATGATAAAAAAAATTTCCTACAAAGAAAAGCCCAGGAACAGATGGCTTCATGGGGGAGTGATATCAAACATTACAAAAAGAACTAACTCCAATCCTGCTCAAACTTTTCCAAAAAATTGAGGATGAAGGAATGCTACCTAACTCATTTTATGAGTTTGGTACTCTAATACCAAAACTGGATAAAGACGGTACAAGAAAGAAAAACTACAGACCAATCTCCGAAATGAACATAGATGCAAAAATTCTCAACAAAATACTATCAAATTGAATCCAATAATACATGGAAAAAATTATACATTATGACCAAGTGGGGTTTATACCAGGAATGCAAAAGAGTTTCAACATAAAATCAATCAACATAATACAGCACATTAACAAATTGAAAGGGAAAAAAAATCACATCATCATATTGACTGATGCTGAAAAAGCATTCAGCAAAATTCAAATCTTTATATGATAAAAACACTTCAAAAGGTAGGGAATCAAAGGAAACTTCCTCGATATCATAAAAGGCATATATGAAAAAACAATAGCCAGTATCATACTTAATGGTGAGAGATTGAAAGCATCCCCCCTAAGATTGGTGTATTAGTTAGGACTCTCTCGAGAAACAGAATCAACGGGAAATATCTGTAAATATAAAATTTATAAAAGTGTCTCACATAACCATGGAAATGTAGAGTCCAAAATCCGTAGGGCAGGCTGTGAAGTGATGACTCCAATGGAGGGTCTGGACGAACTCCACAGGAGAGGCTCGCTGGCCGAAACAGGAAAAGAGAGACTGTCTCTTCTGAATCCTCCTTAAAAGGCTTCCAGTGATTAGACTAAACATCACTCATTGCAGATTACAAATGGAATCAGCTGTGGATGCAGCGGTTGTGATTATAATTTAATTCTATCAAATGCAATAGACAGGCAAATGCACTTGCCCCACCAAACAGGTACCATCACCAGGCCAAGTTGACATATGAACCTCACCATGACATCGGGAATGAGACAAGGATGCCCATTGTCATCAATATTATTCAATATTGTACTAAAAGTCCTAGCTAGTATGATCAAGCAGGAGAAAGAATTTAAAAGGCATCCAAATAGGAAAGGAAGAAATAAAACTTTCAATATTTGCATATGACATGACTTGGATGTTTGATGACTTGGAAAGCCCTGAGAAATCTACCATAAAGCTACTTGAGTTAATAAACAAATTCAGCAAATTGGCAGGATACCAGATTAATGTACAAAAATCAGTAATGTTTCTATATACAAGTAATAACCTAACTGAGGAGAAAATTAAGGGAAAAAATTCCATTCAAAATAGCGACCATAAGAATCAAATGTCTAGGAATAACAAAATTATGATGTATGTAACAACATGGATGGACCTTAAGGACATTATGCCAGAAACAAAAGGACAAAGCCAGAAACAAAAGGACAAATACTGTATGGTCTCACTGATATGAACTAACATTAATGAATGAACTTGGATAATTTCAGTTAAAAACAGAGGTCATCAGGAGATAGAAATAAGGTAGATATTGGGTAATTGGAACTGAAGGGATACAGATTGTGCAATGGGACTGATTGTAAAAATTGAGAAATGGATGGCACAATACTACCTAACTGTAATAAAATAATGTTAGAACACTGAATGAAGCTGACTCTGAGAATGATAGAGGGCGGAGGCCTAGGGGCACAAATGAAATCAGAAGGAAAGATATACAATAAAGACTGAAATGGTACAATCTAGGAATGCCTAGAGTGTATAATGAGAGTGACTAAATGTACAAATTTAAAAATGTTTTGCATGAGGAAGAACAAACAAATGTCAATAGTGCAGGGTGTTGAAAATAGATGGCAATTAATATTTTGAAACTTTAACTTATGTGTGAGACTAAAGCAAAAAATATTTATTTGGTACAAAATTTATGTTTTGACTAGTGCATGTCCTAACATAACTTATGTGGACAGCTTAACAGAACACCATAAGTACATGGAACCTTAAGTAGGGCATGAGATTTTGTAGGTTTGTCCAGAGTGATGCCTCAATAAATCTCAGAAGGATTTGAACAGTGAATAAGAAAGTATTTGCAAAGTCCCCTTGGGCGAATGGTGAGAAAGAGGGAAAATTCAACTTCTCCAAGTGGAGAATTCTTGATATTCTCACAAGCAGTGGGGACAACCAAAATAATAGGCTTAGCCCCCAAACTTGGGGTTTGTTCATATGAAACTTAACCCCACAAAGGATAGGCTAAGCCGACTTAAAATTAGGCCTAAGAGTCACCCCCAAGAGAACCTCTTTTGTTGCTCACGTGTGGCCTCTCTCTTAGCCAACATGACAAGCAAACTCACTGCCCTCCCCCTCCCTACATGGGACATGACTCCCAGGGGTGTGGATCTTCCTGGAAATGTGGGACAGAAATCCCAGAAAAAGCTGGGACTCAGCACCAAGAGATTGAGAAAACCTTCTCGACCAAAGGGGGAAGAGAGAAATAAGACCAAATAAAGTGTCAATGGCTGAGAGATTCCAAACAGAGTCGAGAGGTTATCCTGGAGGTTATTCTTACACATTAAATAGATATCACCTTCCTAGTCAAGGTGTAACAGAGAGACTGGAGGGAACTGCCTGAAAATGTAGAGCTGTGTTCCAAAAGATGATTGTATAATGATATAGCTTTCGCAATGTGATTGTGTGATTGTGAAAACCTTGTGTCTGATGCTTCTTTTTTCTACTTTATGGACAGATGAGTAAAACATATGGATTAAAAATAAATAAATAATGGGGGAACAAAATTTAAATTTAGTAGATTGAAATGCTAGTGATCAATGAAAGGGGCAGATAAGGGATATAGTATGTATGAATTTTTTTTCTGTTTTCTTTTTATTTCTTTTTCTGAATTGATGCAAACGTTCTAAGAAATGATCATGATGTTGAATATACAACTATGTGATAAAAAAAGAATGTTCATATTGTATGTTGATTGATTTTATTAATAAAATTTTTTAGAAAAGAATCAAATGTCTAGGAATAAGCTTAACCAGGGATGTCAAGTATTGGTATAAAAAAAAAACTATGAAACATTGTAAAAGAAATCAAAGAAAACCTAAATAGATGGAATGATATTCCATGTTCCTGGATACGAAGGTTGAACGTCATTGAGATGTCACTTCCGTCCGAATTGATCTACAGAATCACGCATACCAAGCAAAATTCCAAAAACCTACTTTGAAGATTTGGAAAAGCTAATTATCAAGTTATTTGGAAGGGAAAGAGACCTTGACTAGCTAAAGATATCCTAAAAGAGAAGAGCAAAGAGGGAGGACTAACACTTCCCGACTTTAATTAAAGCTTACTATAAAGCCACAGTGGTCAAAACAGCATGGTACTGGCACAAAGATAGAAATATTGACAATGGAATTAAACCAAGAGTACACAGATAGACCACTATGGTCAATCGAACTTCAATAAGGCTCCCAAATCAAGTAAATTTTTTGGACAGAATAGTCTTTTCAATAAATGGGCATGGGAGAACTGGGTATCCACAGACAAAAGAATGAAAGAGAACCCCTGCCTTACACCCTGTATAAAAATGGATTAAAGACCTAAGTATAGGAACCAGTACCATAAAACTCCTAGAAGAAAATATAGAGAAATATCTTCAAGACCTAGTAATAGGAGATAGCTTCTTAAACTTTACACCCAAAACACAAGCAACAAAAGAAAAAATTGGTCAATGGGAACTTCTTAAAATCAAAAGCTTCTGTGCCTCAAAGAAGTTTGTCAAAAAACTGAAGAGGCAGCCAACTCAATGGGAGAAAATATTTGGAAACCACATACTGGATAAAGGCTTGTTATGCTGTGTACATAAAGAAATTGTACAAGTCAATAACAAAAGAACAAACAACCCAGTTATAAAATGGGCAAAGATATTTTTCCAAAGAGCAAATACAAATGGCTAAAAAGTACATGAAGAGATATGTTCTTTTTGTTTTTTTTTAATTTTAAATTTTGTTTTTTTTAAATTTTAAATGTAAAAGTATATTTTTTCACAATCCTTGAGAAGTTACCATTCCTTTAAAAAATTCTTCATGAGAAAAATGCCCCCAAAATTTCAATAGTAGCTTAGGCTAAACCAAAAATATACATTTGATGTATATAAACTTTAAAAAGCGTAACATGGGTAATGTGAATGTAAATTGCCTTTAAAATATTTCCAATGTCAGTTACAACTTAAATTATGTTTTAAAAGACAGAAATAATAGCATTATCTAATGTATTATATTTATATATTTAGTCAGTGTCATTTATTTCTATGACATTAAAAAAATAAACGATGAAACTACAAATGACATTGCCTTGCAGTTCAAATATTGAAAGGGCCACATGATTTTTTTTTTAAAGTACAACAAGAACTTTTATTTTACTATTTATATCTCGACCTTCCTACATTTTTAAGAGTATGCACTGTCACCATTGCAAGCAAAAGAAAATTAAGAAACACTAAGGAAAAAAGTGAAAAACCATTTTCTTACTAAAATTTTACTCAATCCACAAAAAATAAAGTAAATCAATTATGCTAAGTAGTGTTTTATAACCTTGGCCTTTTAAACTGATACATAGACTTTAGGGAAAAGAAGAGCTATTGTGTACCATAAAATGTAGCTATAAATATAATTAGTTTCATCTTGTTAAAGCACCTTATATTACAAGGCAAAAAAGAGGCTTACTAATATCAATGGATCTTTTTTTTGTCTCTTTTTTTATGTATTTTTTATTAATTAAAAAAATTAACAACAAACAAAACATTAAGATATCATTCCATTCTACATATACAATCAGTAATTCTTAATATCATCACAGTTGCATATTCATCATTTCTTAGAACATTCGCATCGAATATCAATGTATCTTTCATACCAAAGAGGATTTTATTTGTTTGAAATACCCATATATCTTCCTTTAATTTTTCTTTTCTATTAAATCATTCACAGAAAATATGTTCTGGATAAAATCTTTCTCATTTAAGATTGGAAATGTAGAATTTCATTGGAAATGTAAAATTTTTTTAAATGGCATCTAGAAATTTAATGTCAATTAACTTAAGCCAATATTCATTTATAGTGACAATGTAAAATGAAGTGAAAATTAAATGTATTTTCTTAACTATTATTTTTGATTACTACCAACTTTAAATGTCCAAACTCTGAAAGCTTATTTTTATCATAGTATCCTTTCTTCACATTCAATATTATTAAACTAGGATATACAATAAGTGTTGAAAGAAACTGAATACTTTAGCATTCCTTTAGGATGTCTACTCAAACTAATTACGCTTACTTTTAGACAGTAAATTTCTTATAAGTCATAGAAATAAATAATTCTGAAAAAGGGGGCAATATTCTTTATCTGAATCTGGCACTCCCTCTTCATGCTCCCTTCATATCTAATAAGAATTTTTTTAATGCTTTAATATTTTCACATTTAGATCCTGAAATAGATTTAATAAAACTTCCCAGGTGAAATTAATAAAACTATTTATAAAAGTGAAAATCTAGGGCGGGCCGCGGTGGCTCAGCGGGCAAGAGTGCTTGCCTGCAGTGCCGGAGGACCCCGGTTCGATTCCCGGCCCCAGCCCATGTAAAAAACAAACAAACAAACAAAATATGATAAAACAAGAAAATGTTTAAAAATGTTTCCCTTTCTTCCTCCCTTCCTTCCTTCCATCCTTCCTTCCTTCTCTGTCTTTCCTTCCTTTCTTCCCTCTCTCTTTAAAAAAAAAAAAAAAAAAGTGAAAATCTAAAGAAAACAGGTAATTAAGACAATCTTAATCAGTAGCATGACAGAATGATTAAATTTTTCTTGAAATGCAGAAAGCAGATGATGAAATTGCACTTAATTCTGAGGCAATTCAGGTATCTCCTATCATTCCTATTCCTTTCTAATAAACATTTGCAAAATGGTTTTTTACCTCCCCTTTACAAAAAAGGCTCAGCACAACCATTTATACATTCTGGTTGATTTTTTAAAAAATGTTTTTGTGTTTTGTTGTTGTTGTTGTTGCTTGTTTTTACCATTTTGAGCCCATTTTAATTTATTTCTTTATATATTTTTCATATATTTCCTTGTGGCTACCATCGAGCTTAAATTTAACATCCTAATTCTCTAACAACGTTCTGGTTGATTTTTAAAATTTGGTAATAACTGATAAACAGGATGACACAAATTTACCCTATCGATTCTTTTTATCTGTATCAGATTGTTTTATGCCAGAATCAAACAGTTCTTAAATAGGATTTACAAATCCAGAACACTCAGAATTGCCACTATCATCCATTCCAGCACTAACAAAATCATTCGCCCGCTCAGGTCCAATTGGAATCATCAGAGGTTGAAGTGGGATCACTTCCAGTCTTCTGCTGCTGTACTTAAATGCTGCCCATAGAATATCTTCCTCTGTTTTGGTGTCAGAAATGTAGCATCTGACAAGAGTCTGCTACTTTGAAAAACTTCATACTGTGACTTCACATTTCTCAAACAAGATTCGAAGTCATCTTCTGGTCCAGAGCTTTGATACTCTCCGTTGTTGGAAGGATGGTATCGCTGCACAACCCTCTGCCTTTCTCGCTCCAAGAGCTTCCTCTGCTTTGCTGCCCTGGCTGCTTCACGCTGTGCGGCGTATAAAGCTGCTTCTTCTGGTCTTAACTTCTCTTCTTGAAAGGCTAACTCTTTTTTAATTTTCACATTAAGAATTTTTTGTTTTTCAGCAATAGAATCATAATGCCTCTCTCTTACTAGGTCAACAGTTTCTTCCTCTGTAAGAGGCCGCGATGACTGCTTCCTGGGCTTTCCCCTTCATCGCTTTCTATTAGATTCTCAAACTCTATAGTTAAGTGCTTGAACTCTTGAGCTTGTTCTGAAATGCTAGGACCCTCCGCTGCCTCCTGCTCGCTGCAGTCGCCCGGCTTCTCTGCGGAGGAACCCAAAGTGCTGCGTCCAGCCGCATATCCCATCGCGCTGTGGCGGCTCCTCCTCCAACTCCCCGGCAAAGCCCAAACCCAGACCCGGCAGCCGCAGCCGCGTGGCACAAGCCTGAGAGGGATCTACGATTGAGTATGGCACATCTTCATGGAAGCAATCTAACCAAAAGGTCACCCCCACAACTGAGTATATCACATCTCCATAGAAACAAACCAATCCAAGTTCCTCACACAATAGGTCTGGCCCCGCAAGATTGGGTCAGGATTAAAACGTGGCTTTTCTTAGGTACATAGTAGTTTCAAACCTCACACAAAACTATGGAATATGTTCTGTAGCCGCTTGTTGGATCTTAGAAAATTATTGCTTTTTCTTTTTTTTTTCTCTGTATATACTTAAATTTCACAATAGTAATAGTAATAAACATTTTTTAAAAAGGAAGGGCATGCCAAAAATATTTTGGGAAGAACAGTACAGTCTTTTTTTTTTTCTACACACACACACACACACACACACACACACATACATATATATATATTTCAAAAAGGGGAATTTACTGCATGTAAAACCTTATTTTTTCTTAATTCTTATTTTTAAATAATTAAGTAATTATTAAATAGTCTTCAAAAACATCATGTTTAATAGTTGCACATATTCCATTGTATGGTAATAGCTTAATTAATCCCTTAGATGTTGAGCCTAAAAAAAAAGTATCCAAGGAGAGTAAATAGCTGGGAAATGTCTGAAACAACTGTTTGGGGGATGTCAGTGGCAAGACACACACCATACATCAGTCTGGAATGGGTGGAAGGGCCGAGTCATAGTACATAAAGCCCCCAAACTGCAAGGCTGGTGCCCCTCCCCCACGAGCACAGCAGGCTGTGTTGGAGACACTACTCCATGAGAAAAGGAAGCAGTCCATGCTAGAAACAAGGGAAGGTAGCTCACCCAAGATCCAATTGTGGTTTTAATTAACAAATTTGGAATGTTGAGTATAAGCTCAGAGCACAGATAAACCCTGATCAAGCAGGAAAGGAACCCTGATATCTCTCCTGGCAGGGAGGAGGTAGGCTTGATGGGGGGAAAAAAAGAGGCTTTTGGAGTTGGCTGAGCTCAGAACACTGGAAAAGGTCTGTGTCCCAAGAAAAGAGGTACATAGAACTAGGTGCCAACTCTAGCTCTTGCCTCATGAACCTAGGACCCTGGGGACTGGCTCTGAAAAGGGAATTCTTTCTTTTTCTTTTTCTTTTTTTTTTAAGTTGTTCTAAGTAGTTCATTAGTGAAAGCCTCTGGCATTTTCGGTTGTCAGCACTGACCCAGGCAAGGGCAGAGTTAACATAAGTCTGAGAGATGAAGTAATGAGTCATGTGAAGGAGATAATTCCCTAAAAGGCATACTTCCCCAAGGAAAGGCAGGCAGGGCCCAGCTCAAGTAGCAGCCCTCATTCAGAGAATTCAGAACCCAGGACCTAGAAAACAGAAACAACTTAAGCTTGCTTTCTACCTCAGCCTCTGTCTCAACATGCCTCTGACAGAAATAGGGTCTGATGAGAATTAAAGGCACCGCACCGCTTTATGCTGGTGGGATGCTGCAGTCTAACAAGCAGAACCTGCTGGGCAAGACAGAAAAAGCACAGAACCTAGAGGCCTAGAAGGAAAGTCTGACACCCTGCTGGGTCTCATCCTCAAGGAAACTTGATACTGATTACACCTTCCTCCTAAGACTTGGGCCTGTCTGGTCTGAGAAAATCTGACTGGGGCTGATCATGTGTGGGGAGATCCTCCTCAAAAAAAAAAAAAAAAAGTTCATTTAGGCAAGGCAAGAACCAGAAAAAAAAGAAAAAGAGCTGAAAAATTCTGATCAGTTAAACAGAAGCTATGCTAGAAGTCTAGAATAAGTTGAAATGAACACCAAAGAGTGAATAAAGAACAAAGCCAACTAACAGAAAAACCTCAGGTGAAAGAGTGAAAACAACATCCAAATAAATTACTCAAGGAAATCAGATGCCTAGACACCAACAAAAAATTACAAATCACACCAAGAAAAATGAAGATATGGTCCAGTCAAAGGAAAAAACTAACATGTCAAACAAGATGCAGGAGTTGAAATAACTGAAGGTGTTCAAACAGACATGCTAAATCAAATAAAAAATAAAATCAACAAGTTGAGAGAAGATATGGAAAAGAGATGAAGGATATAAAGAAGACATTGAGTGACCATAAAATAGGTCTTGACAGCTTGAAAAAGCAAGTGGCAGAAATTATTGAAATGAAAGACACAATAGAAGAGATGAAAAACACAATGGAGACTTACAATAGCATATCTGAAGAGGCAGAAGAAAGGATTAGTGAACTAGAGGACATCCTATCCTACACACAAAAGAACAAATAGGGAAAATAAAGGAAAAAAGAATGGAGGGATCAACAATTTCATCTTGACCAAAAGGGGGAAAAGAAGTGTAACTAATAAAGTATCAGTGGCTGAGAGAGTTCAAATAGAGTCTAGAGGCTACTCTGGAAACAGTCACTCTTATGCAAGTTTCAGTTAGACATTGCTACCTATCATAATTTGCCAAACCCCAATCAAAACCATTCCAATCAATCCTAAAGAACATCTAGGGCAATATATAAGATTCTACAAAGGTTCCATGCATTAGGATAACTTTCCAGAGCCTACAACCTCCAGATGAGTCCCTGGACCAGGTGAGTACTGAAACCTAGAGGACCCAACCTCTCCAGAACAGCAACTAGTTCCATCTCCCTACCCCATATTAGTGACAGCCACTTCCAACATGAAAAAGTTAGAATGTCCCTAGCCCAAATACCCCTAAAGAGTGGGATAGAAAGATCAAAGGTAATGGTGGAGTTATACAGAGAAGGTACAATTTAACAAATGAATATGATTGCTGAATCATTAAATTGATATCTCTTTTAGTTTCCAGTATCTTAGAGCAGCTAGAAGTAAAAACCTAAAATTGTGGGATTGTAACCCATGTCAAACTCTGAAATATGTTCTACAACTAATTGTTATGCTGTGCTATGAAATTTATTGCTTTTTTGTATATATGTTATTTTTCACAAAAGAGAAGAAAAAGTTGGTTGTGGGGCAGGCCATGATGGCTCAGCAAGTAGAGTTCTTGCCTGCCATGCCAGAGGACCTGGGTTCGATTCCCGGTGCCTGCCCATGTTAAAAAAAAAAAATCTTGATTGTGATGATAAAAAAAAATATTTATTCCTTCTAGCCTCCAATCTTGTGGGAGCAACCCTTCTTTTAATCCCTATTCAGTGCTTGTCATGGTTAGGGACAGGTGTCAACTTGGCCAAGTTGTGGTACCTGTTCATCTGATTGGGCAAGTGCTGGCCTGTCTGTTGCAATGAGGACATTTCATAGGATTAGGTCATGATCACGTCAGCTACATCCACAGCTGATTCCATTTATAATCAGCCAAAGGGGAGTGTCTTCTGCAATTAGTGATGCTAAATCCAATCATGGGAAGCCTTCTAAGGAGGACTCAGAGGAGACAGGTTGCATTCCTGCTTTGGCTGGTGAGCCTCTCCTGTGGAGTTCATCCAGGCCATCCATTGGAGTCATCGGCTTCGCAGCCTGCCCTGTGGATTTTGGACTCTGCGTTCCTACGGTCACGTGAGACACCTTCATAAATTTTATATTTGCAAGTGTTCCCCTGTTGATTCTGTTTCTCTAGAGAACCCTAACTAATACAGTGCTATAGGTCAGAAATTTGATTCGATTATCCCCACGGATGTGACTCGCCCAATTGTGGGTATTAACCTTTTGTTAGAGGGAGATGTGATGCTACCCATTCCAGGTAGGTCCTTGTTAGTTTGCTGGAATCCTTTAAAAGAGGAAGCATTCGGGAAAGAACCATGAGCAGAGAGTCCACACAGCCAGAGATCTTTGGAGACGAAGAAGGAAAATGCTCCTGGGGGAGCTTTGTGAAAGAAGAAGCCTGGAGAGAAAGCTAGCAGACATTGCCATGTTCACCATGTGCCTTTCCAGTTGAGAAAGAAATCCCAAACTTCATCAGCCTTCTTGACCCAAGGTATCTATCCCTGGATGCCTTTGATTGGACATTTCTATAGCCTTGCTTTAGTTGGGACATTTTCACAGCCTTAGAATTGTGGACTTGCAACTTAATAAATTCCCTCTTTTAAAAGCTATTCTGTTTCTTGTATATTATATTCTGGCAGCTATAAAATCAGAGCAAAACTTATTCCTGCAAGGGAAAAGCTAAGCCTATTTATAATTATGCCTAGGAGTCACCCGCATAGAACCTCCCTGTTGCTCAGATGTGGCCTCTCCCTCTAAGTCAAGTCTGCAGATGAACTCACGGCCTTCCCCACCCCTACATGCGACATGACTCCCATGGATGTAAACCTTCTGGTAATGTGAGCCATGACACCTGGAGATGAGCCAGGACTAGCATCATGGGATTGAGAAAGTCTTTTGACCAAAAAAAGGAAAAGAGAAATAAAACAAAATAAATTTGCAGTGGCTGAGCAATTTCAAACAGAGTCGAGAGGCTATCCTAGAAGTTATTCTTATGCATTAAATAGAAATAACTTTTTGGTTTGTGGTGTATTGGAGTGGCTAGAGGGAAGCACCTGAAACTGCTGAACTGTATTCCAGTAGCCTTGATTCTTGAAGATGATTGTATAACTGCATAGCTTTTTAATGTGACCATGTGATTGTGAAAACCTTGTGGTTGATGCTTCTTTATCCAGGTTATAGAAAGATGAGTAAAAAAAATAAGGACTAAATAAATAATGGGGGTATAAAGGGTAGAAAAAAGTGAGCAGATTGCAATACTAGTGGTTAATGAAAGGGAAGGGTAAGGTATATGGGATGTACGGTTTTTTTTTCTTTTCTTTTTTTTTGATGCATTACCTTTATTATTTGAAAGATGTTTGAAATAAATATATTTCCACATATATAGCATAACCACAACTGTGATGGCAAAAAATACAGACTAATAGTAATTATGTTGAATTGGTGGCTCAAATGAAATTAGTTATTGTTATAATTTTCCAGAATAGTAAATTCTTGGAAATGTTTCAAACAAAAATATATTTTAACATTCATTAATCTAATCGCATGTTTGTGAAATTTAGCATATAGTAAATACTGCAAAATATAATTTATAATATCTAAAATAGATAGTCTATCATGAAGTAATTATAGACAGATTTTTATCCGAATGAACATTCCATGAAACATTTTATTTTCATGGGGGTATGTATGAAAATTCTCCATGGGCAAATGTAGAACTTTACATACATTCCCTCTATATGTATTTGCTCCTTCCAGTCTTTGGGACTATATAAAAGGTTATTTTTAAAAATCTACCTGTAGGGACAATATATTAATTTCCTAGGGTGGATTAACAAAATACCGTAAACTGGGTGGCTTAAAACAACAGAAATATTTTCAAAGTTCTAGAGACCAGAAGTCTGAAATCAAGGTCTCAATAGGGGCCTTATCCTTCCAAAGTTTCTAAAGGAGAATATATCCTTCCTTCTCTAGCTTCTGGTGGCCCCAAGTGTTTCTTGGCTTATTGGCAGCATAAGTCTAACTTCTGTCTCTGTCTTTAAGTTGCCTTTTTCATTGTGTGTCTCTGTATCCTCTCTTCTTCTTACAAGGATATCAATCATGGGATTTAGGACCCACCCTTCTGTATTTTCTGCTCTAAGAAAGTTGTTGATGTGGTAGCAGACATAAATAATAATAATTGGTATATTTTCATTGTGAACAATACAATTCAGCTTTATAAACTACCCTTCTTTGTCTCCTTAATTACTCTTTAACAGAGTAATTAAATATTTAATAGAAATATTGTCACATATGAAGTTCTGTATGTCATTTCTCCTTTTCATGTGTATGTTCTTGGTAGATATTTGTCATTCTGTTATTTTTTAAACATTTGGGATACTGTTAAGGTGGATTTCTCATGCATAGTATAACATCATATTTTATTTTGGTAGTAATTTGAAAATCTTTTCCTTTTATTTGGTGAGTTAAATTAGGAGACTTGCATTTATTTGGTTTTAGTTTTTCCTTTTATTTCCTTATTTGTATACAGTCTAATCATGTGAACTATTTTGTTTTCTCTCTTTTTCGAATGCATCTTTTGGTATATCAGAAGGGAATTGAGGTAATGATAGCTCTTGAGTTCTTTTATATTCATTAATGTCCTCCTGTTAATTTGAAGGTTAATTTGGCTGGATATAAAATCTTATGTGCCCATTTTCTTTCCTTGAAGAACTTAAGTCTGCTATTCCATTTTTTTGGGGAATATGCCATGCTGTCAAAAAGTCTGATGTCAGTTTGATTTTATTTTCCTTATAAATAGATGATCATATGTTCTATTTTGCTGAAACAATCCTGGTTTACAACTATTGTCCAGGGCAATTTTTTTAATAGAACTTTTTTAACTCTCAAAAGTTTCCCCATTTATCTCTAGGAATTTGCTTCTTCTAGGTACTCCATATACACAGGATCAAGCAGTATTTGTCTTTCTGTGTCTAGCTTACTTACTCAACGTGGTGTCTTCAAGAATCATCCATGTTGTGGCATTCATCATGGAGAAGTGGCAAGAGGAGGTGGTTATTTAGTAAGATGTGCAGAGTTTCTCAACTTTTTGTCTCTTTCACTTGTAGAAAATATCCATTGATGAATGCTATGCTTTCTGACTCACAGGGCCATTAGAAGTCATTTCATTTCTCCTCCACTTTCTCATTCACAGTTCCAGAAATGACTCTGCTGTAGCTGTTGCAAAGTTTTGTCTCCACCATCAAGAATCTGGATCTTGTCCCTGCTGGAGGGACCTGTCCGTAATCTCGGCCATGTCAGGAGCCCCTCTCCAACTGAGTTGTTCTCCGGGGACGCCTGGAGGGCCTCTCGGTTTCCTGCTGTTTCCAGGAACGTGGGGTGTGGAGACGTCCTCACTGTCACGCCTCCCTGCCAGTCCCCCAGGGGGACCCCTTTCCGATAGTCCGGCCATGCCTCAGGATGCCTGAGCTTGGTCTGACTATTTCCAGACTTGACCTAAATTATGGACAACCAGGAGTCTTGCATGGACCCAAAAACCCAGCTTGGATGTTTAATCCACAATGTGGCTAAATTGGGCATATCCATAAAAATGAAAAGGCTTATTGTCTTCCTGTCTACCAAAACCTGGCCTCAATACCCTCACCCAGACAGGTCAGTCTGGCCACCCGAAGGCACTTTAGATTTTGAGATCCTTTCTAATCTGGACACTTTCTGCCAACAGACCAGCAAATGGTCGGAGGTCCCATATGTCCAGGCTTTCTGGTATCTAAGATCCCGGCACGAATTATGCTCTACCTGCAATACTGCTCAAGTCCTCCTCGTAGCAAAGAAACCCTCACCCCCTCTTTTTTCTTTTTATTTCTTTTCTGGAGTGATGCAAATGTTCTAACAATGATCATGATTTCTCCACATACTCTCTAACATTTGAAGTTTCCTGTTTGTTTAATAGCAGACATTCTTATAGGTATGAGGTGGTATCTTATTGTAGTCTTGATTTACATTTCCCTTATAACTAATGAAAATGAGCAACTCTTCATGTGCTTTTTAGCCATCTGTATTTGCTCTTCAGAAAAATGTCTATTCATATCTTTAGCCTTTTTTATAATTGGGTTGTTTGTTCTTTTGCTGTTCAGTTGTATGATTTCTTTCCTTATACAGGATATCAAGCTTTTACCTGATGGGTAATTTCCAAATATTTTCTCCCATTGAGTTGGCTGCCTCTTCACCTTTTTGACCAAGTTTTTTGAGATACAAAAGCATTTGATTTGGAGGTGTTCCAATTTATCTATTTTTTCTTTTATTGCTTGTGCTTTGGGTGTAAAGTTTAGACAGCCACCTCCTATTACTAGGTCTTTGTTTTAGTTTGCAAGCTGCTGGAATGAAATATACCAGAATGGGAACAACTTTTATAAAGGGGAATTTAATAATTTAAAAATTTACCTTTTCAAGGCAATGAAAATTCCCAAATTAAAGTATCAACAAGAGGTTACCTTAACTCAAGGAAGCCTAGGTTAGGAACAACTTTGTTAGCTGGATAGTCATATGATTGACATCTGCCTCTCCAGGTTTGAGCTTGCTTAACATCTCATGGAAACATCTGCTGGGCTCCAAGCATCTCCAAACATCTGTGTCTCTGTTCTGCACATATCCACATCTGTGTCAGCTCTGCTTTGAAGTTTCTGTGGCTCTGAGGCTTCTGTCATTTCTCTAGGCTCTTTCAATTCTGGTAGCTCTCCTGGCTCTTTCCAAAGTGGTTCCTTCTTAAAAGGCTCCAGTAAGCCACCCCACTTTGAATAGGTGGAGACACATCTCCATGGAAACCATCTAATCAAAAGTTACCACCCACAACTGGGTGGTCATAGCTCCATGGAAACAATAAAAAAGTCCTACCCAGCAATTATTGAATTAGGATTAAAGGACATGGCTTTTATGAGGTCCACAACAGATTTAAACTGGCACTTCCATGCTTTGGACCCCAAAAAGACATATTCTTTCCAAATGTAAAATTAATTCATTCCATAACAATATCAGAAAATCTTAAACCATTTCAGTAACAATGCAAATACAATACAAAGTCAAAAATAGTACAAAATCTCGTCAAAGTCAACTACAGGCATGATCTGTCCTTTGGTTAAATTCTCCTTTGGCTCTGGACCTGTAAAACTCAGAACAAGTTATTTGCTGCCAACATACAAAGGAAGGACAGTCATAGGATACATATTCCCATATCCATAGGGAGAAATTGGAAGGAACACAGGGTCACAGGACCCAAACAGTTTCAAAAAGCTGCAGGGCAAGCCCTCCCCTCCCTCTTTCTCCGCCGGCGGCACTCCTGCTGCCATCCAGCCCTCCTCTTCCCCCCTCTGCTCCGGCGGCACTCCATCTGCCATCTTGTTCTTCCCTTTCTCCTCCTGCTCCAGCGGCTCTCCAACCACCACTGTGCCCTCTTCCACCTTCACCGGCTCTTCCGCCACTGTCCTCGACAGCCTTGCCACCCTCACCTTTCCTCCTCCAGAACAGCTACTGGGGGAGTGGAGATGATACAGAGCAACTTCCGGAGCCACGATGGAGATCAAAGGGTCGGTGTACCCCATCCTGGAATGGCTGACTGTCTGGGAGAACCAGCTCCGGTGAGATCACCGAGGGGCGCGGGCTTTCCCGGGCGGGACGGCAAGCGGCCAGAGTCCCTCCCTTCCTCCTTCTCAGGCCAGCTGGCAGAATTGGGCAGGCGGTCCCCTCGGGCTGCGGCGGCCGGCGACCCTCCCCGCGTTCGGACCCCTGGGCCGGCTGGCACTCTTCCAAGCCGCTTCGGCTGGCGAACCTCCCGGACGGCGAGAGTTTTCCAAAGTTAAAGGACCCACAGCACCTTTTACTGGTGGAACCCACAGACAAACGTGTGCCACAAGCGCCACCTACTGGGCAGGATAAGAAAAACAGAACCCAGAGATTTCACAGAAAAATCTTTCAACCTGTTGGGTCCAACACCCAGGGAAATCTGACTAAATGCCCAGACGCTAGCAGAAGATAACGGATCATGCTCAGGAAATTGAAAATATGGCCCAGTCAAAGGAACAAACCAATACTTCAAATGAGATACAGGAGTTGAAACAACTAATGCTGAATATACGAACAGAAATGGAAAACCTCTTCAAAAACGAAATTGATAAATTGAGGGAAGACACGAAGAAGACATGGGCTGAACAAAAAGAAGAAATAGAAAAACCGAAAAAACAAATCACAGAGCTTATGGAAGTGAAGGATAAAGTAGAAAAGATGGAAAAAACAATGGATACCTACAATGATAGATTTAAAGAGAGAGAAGATAGAATTAGTGACTTGGAGGATGGAACATCTGAATTCCAAAAAGAAACAGAAACTATCGGGAAAAGAATGGAAAAATTTGAACAGGGTATCAGGGAACTCAAGGACAATATGAACCACACAAATATACGTGTTGTGGGTGTCCCAGAAGGAGAAGAGAAGGGAAAAGGAGGAGAAAAACTAATGGAAGAAATTTTCACTGAAAATTTCCCAACTCTTATCAAAGAACTAAAATTACAGATCCAAGAAGTGCAGCGCACCCCAAAGAGAATAGACCCAAATAGGCGTTCTCCAAGACACTTACTAGTTAGAATGTCAGAGGTCAAAGAGAAAGAGAGGATCTTGAAAGCAGCAAGAGAAAAACAATCCATCAAATACAAGGGAAACCTAATAAGACTATATGTAGATTTCACAGCAGAAACCATGGAAGCTAGAGACAGTGGGATGATATATTTAAATTACTAAAAGAGAAAAACTGCCAACCAAGACTCCTATATCCAGCAAAATTGTCCTTCAAAAATGAGGGAGAAATTAAAACATTCTCAGACAAAAAGTCACTGAGAGAATTTGTGACCAAGAGACCAGCTCTGCAAGAAATACTAAAGGGAGCACTAGAGTCAGATATGAAAAGACAGAAGAGAGAGGTATGGAGAAGAGTGTAGAAAGAAGGAAAGTCAGATATGATATATATAATACAAAAGGCAAAATGGTAGAGGAAAATATTATCCAAACAGTAATAACACTAAATGTCAATGGACTGAATTCCCCAATCAAAAGACATAGACTGGCAGAATGGATTAAAAAACAGAATTCTTCTATATGCTGTCTACAGGAAATATATCTTAGACCCAAAGATAAACATAGGTTGAAAGTGAAAGGTTGGGAAAAGATATTTCATGCAAATAACAACCAGAAAAGAGCAGGAGTGGCTATAGTAATATCCAACAAATTAGACTTCAAATGTAAGAAAGTTAAAAGAGACAAAGAAGAACACTTTATACTAATAAAAGGAACAATTAAACAAGAAGACATAACAATCATAAATATTTACGCCGAACCAGAATGCCCCAAAATACGTGAGGAATACACTGCAAACACTGAAAAGGGAAATAGACACATATACCATAATAGTTGGAGACTTCAATTCACCACTCTCATCAATGGACAGAACATCTAGACAGAAGATCAATAAAGAAATAGAGAATCTGAATATTACTATAAATGAGCTAGACTTAACAGACATTTATAGGACATTACATCCTACAACAGAAGGATACACCTTTTTCTCAAGTGCTCATGGATCATTCTCAAAGATAGACCATATGCTGGGTCACAAAGCAAGTCTTAACAAATTTAAAAAGATTGAAATCATACACAACATTTTCTCGGATCATAAAGGAATGAAGTTGGAAATCAATAATAGGCGGAGTGCCAGAAAATTCACAATACATGGAAGCTCAACAACACACTCTTAAACAACGAGTGGGTCAAAGAAGAAATTGCAAGAGAAATTAGTAAATACCTCGAGGCGAATGAAAATGAAAACACAACATATCAAAACCTATGGGACACAGCAAAGGCAGTGCTAAGAGGGAAATTTATTGCCCTAAATGCCTATATCACAAAAGAAGAAAAGGCAAAAATGCAGGAATTAACTGTCCACTTGGAAGAACTGGAGAAAGAACAGCAAACTAATCCCAAAGCAAGTAAAAGGAAAGAAATAACAATGATCAGAGCAGAAATAAATGAAATTGGAAACATGAAAACAATAGAGAAAATCAATAAGACCAGAAGTTGGTTCTATGAGAAAATCAATAAGATTGATGGGCCCTTAGCAAGATTGACAAAAAGAAGAAGAGAGAGGATGCAAATAAATAAGATCAGAAATGGAAGAGGAGACATAACTACTGACCTCACAGAAAAAAAGGAGGTAATAACAGGATACTATGAACAACTTTACGCTAATAAATACAACAATTTAGATGAAATGGACGGGTTCCTGGAAAGACATGAACAACCAACTTTGACTCAAGAAGAAATAGATGACCTCAACAAACCAATCACAAGTAAAGAAATTGAATTAGTCATTCAAAAGCTTCCTAAAAAGAAAAGTCCAGGACCAGACGGCTTCACATGTGAATTCTATCAAATATTCCAGAAAGAATTAGTACCAACTCTCCTCAAACTCTTCAAAAAAATCAAAGTGGAGGGAAAACTACCTAATTCATTCTATGAAGCCAACATCACCCTCATACCAAAACCAGGCAAAGATATTACAAAAAAAGAAAACTACAGGCCAATCTCTCTAATGAATATAGATGCAAAAATCCTCAATAAAATTCTAGCAAATCGTATCCAACAGCACATTAAAAGAATTATACATCATGACCAAGTAGGATTCATCCGAGGTATGCAAGGATGGTTCAACATAAGAAAATCAATTAATGTAATACACCACATCAACAAATCAAAGCAGAAAAATCACATGATCATCTCAATTGATGCAGAGAAGGCATTTGACAAGATTCAACATCCTTTCCTGTTGAAAACACTTCAAAAGATAGGAATACAAGGGAACTTCCTTAAAATTATAGAGGGAATATATGAAAAACCCACAGCTAATATCATCCTCAATGGGGAAAAATTGAAAACTTTCCCCCTAAGATCAGGAACAAGACAAGGATGTCCACTATCACCACTATTATTCAACATTGTGTTGGAGGTTCTAGCCAGAGCAATTAGACAAGAAAAAGAAATACAAGGCATCAAAATTGGAAAGGAAGAAGTAAAACTATCACTGTTTGCAGACGATATGATACTATACGTCGAAAACCCGGAAAAATCCACAACAAAACTACTAGAGCTAATAAATGAGTACAGCAAAGTAGCAGGTTACAAGATCAACATTCAAAAATCTGTAGCATTTCTATACACTAGTAATGAACAAGCTGAGGGGGAAATCAAGAAACGAATCCCATTTACAATTGCAACTAAAAGAATAAAATACCTAGGAATAAATTTAACTAAAGAGACAAAAAACCTATATAAAGAAAACTACAAAAAACTGCTAAAAGAAATCACAGAAGACCTAAATAGATGGAAGGGCATACCGTGTTCATGGATTGGAAGACTAAATATAGTTAAGATGTCAATCCTACCTAAATTGATTTACAGATTCAATGCAATACCAATCAAAATCCCAACAACTTATTTTTCAGAAATAGAAAAACCAATAAGCAAATTTATCTGGAAGGGCAGGGTGCCCCGAATTGCTAAAAACATCTTGAGGAAAAAAAACGAAGCTGGAGGTCTCGCGCTGCCTGACTTTAAGGCATATTATGAAGCCACAGTGGTCAAAACAGCATGGTATTGGCATAAAGATAGATATATTGACCAATGGAATCGAATAGAGTGCTCAGATATAGACCCTCTCATCTATGGACATTTGATCTTTGATAAGGCAGTCAAGCCAACTCACCTGGGACAGAACAGTCTCTTCAATAAATGGTGCCTAGAGAACTGGATATCCATATGCAAAAGAATGAAAGTAGACCCATCTCTCACACCCTATACAAAAGTTAACTCAAAATGGATCAAAGATCTAAACATTAGGTCTAAGACCATAAAACAGTTAGAGGAAAATGTTGGGAGATATCTTATGGATCTTACAACTGGAGGCGGTTTTATGGACCTTAAACCTAAAGCAAGAGCACTGAAGAAGGAAATAAATAAATGGGAACTCCTCAAAATTAAACACTTTTGTGCATCAAAGAACTTCATCAAGAAAGTAGAAAGACAGCCTTCACAATGGGAGACAATATTTGGAAATGATATATCAGATAAAGGTCTAGTATCCAGAATTTATAAAGAGATTGTTCATCTCAACAACAAAAAGACAGCCAACCCAATTACAAAATGGGAAAAAGACTTGAACAGACACCTCTCAGAAGAGGAAATACGGATGGCCAAGAGGCACATGAAGAGATGCTCAATGTCCCTGGCCATTAGAGAAATGCAAATCAAAACCACAATGAGATATCATCTCACACCCACCAGAATGGCCATTATCAACAAAACAGAAAATGACAAGTGCTGGAGAGGATGCGGTGAAAGAGGCACACTTATCCACTGTTGGTGGGAATGTCAAATGGTGCAACCACTGTGGAAGGCAGTTTGGCGGTTCCTCAAAAAGCTGAATATAGAACTGCCATACGACCCAGCAATACCATTGCTAGGTATCTACTCAAAGGACTTAAGGGCAAAGACACAAACGGACATTTGCACACCAATGTTTATAGCAGCATTATTTACAATTGCAAAGAGATGGAAACAGCCAAAATCTCCATCAACAGAAGAGTGGCTAAACAAACTGTGGTATATACATACGATGGAATATTATGCAGCTTTAAGACAAGATAAACTTATGAACCATGTAATAACATGGATGGACCTAGAGAATATTATGCTGAGTGAATCCAGCCAAAAACTAAAGGACAAATACTGTATGGTCCCACTGATGTGAACGGACATTCGAGAATAAACTTGAAATATGTCATTGGTAACAGAGTTCAGCAGGAGTTAGAAACAGGGTAAGACAATGGGTAATTGAAGCTGAAGGGATACAGACTGTGCAACAGGACTAGATACAAAAACTCAAAAATGGACAGCACAATAATACCTAATTGTAAAGTAATCATGTTAAAACACTGAATGAAGCTGCATCTGAGCTATAGGTTTTTGTTTTGTTTTGTGTTGTTTTGTTTTGATTTTACTATTATTACTTTTATTTTTTTCTCTATATTAACATTCTATATCTTTTTCGGTTATGTTGCTAGTTCTTCTAAACCAATGCAAATGTACTAAGAAATGATGATCATGCATCTATGTGATGATGTTAAGAATTAATGATTGCATGTGTAGAATGGTATGATCTCTAAATGTTGGGTTAATTTCTTTTTTTCCGTTAATTAAAAAAAAAAAAAAAAAGAGAAGGGATAATTGGAGATGAAGGGATACAGACTGTACAACGGGACTGGATATAAAAACTCAGAAATGGACAGCACAATACTACCCAATTGTAATGCAATTATGTTAAAACACTGAATGAAGCTGCATGTGAGGTATAGGTTTTTTGTTTTTGTTTTTTTTGTTTTTTTTTCTTTCTATTATTGTTTTAATTCTTATTCTGTTGTCTTTTTATTTCTTTTTCTAAATCGATGCAAATGTACTAAGAAATGATGAATATGCAACTATGTGATGTTATTAAGAATTACTGATTGTACATGTAGATTGGAATGATTTCTAATTGTTTTGTTAATTCTTTTTTTAATTAATAAAAAAAAAGGATTAAAAAAAAAAAAAAAGAAAACTACAAAAAACTGCTAAAAGAAATCACAGAAGACCTAAATAGATGGAAGGGCATACCGTGTTCATGGATTGGAAGACTAAATATAATTAAGATGTCAATCCTACCTAAACTGATCTACAGATTCAATGCAATACCAATCAAAATCCCAACAACTTATTTTTCAGAATTAGAAAAACCAATAAGCAAATTTATCTGGAAGGGCAGGGTGCCCCGAATTGCTAAAAACATCTTGAGGAAAAAAAACGAAGCTGGAGGTCTCACGATGCCGGACTTTAAGGCATATTATGAAGCCACAGTGGTCAAAACAGCATGGTATTGGCATAAAGATAGATATATCGACCAATGGAATCGAATAGAGTGCTCAGATATAAACCCTCTCATCTATGGACATTTGATCTTTGATAAGGCAGTCAAGCCAACTCACCTGGGACAGAACAGTCTCTTCAATAAATGGTGCCTAGAGAACTGGATATCTATATGTAAAAGAATGAAAGAAGACCCGCATCTCACACCTTATACAAAAGTTAACTCAAAATGGATCAAAGATCTAAACATTAGGTCTAAGACCATAAAACAGTTAGAGGAAAATGTAGGGAGATATCTTATGAATCTTACAACTGGAGGTGGTTTTATGGACCTTAAACCTAAAGCAAGAGCACTGAAGAAAGAAAGAAAGAAATGGGAGCTCCTAAAAATTAAACACTTTTGTGCATCAAAGAACTTCATCAAGAAAGTAGAAAGACAGCCTACACAATGGAAGATTATATTTGGAAATGACATATCAGATAAAGGTCTAGTATCCAGAATATATAAAGAGATTGTTCAACTCAACAACAAAAAGACAGCCAACCCAATTACAAAATGGGAAAAAGACTTGAACAGACACCTCTCAGAAGAGGAAATACGGATGGCCAAGAGGCACATGAAGAAATGCTCAATGTCCCTGGCCATTAGAGAAATGCAAATCAAAACCACAATGAGATATCATCTCACACCCACCAGAATGGCCATTATCAACAAAACAGAAAATGACAAGTGCTGGAGAGGATGCGGTGAAAGAAGCACACTTATCCACTGTTGGTGGGAATGTCAAATGGTGCAACCACTGTGGAAGGCAGTTTGGCGGTTTCTCAAAAAGCTGAATATAGATTTGCCATACGACCCAGCAATACCATTGCTAGGTATCTACTCAAAGGACTTAAGGGCAAAGACAGAAACGGACATTTGCACACCAATGTTTATAGCAGCATTATTTACAATTGCAAAGAGATGGAAACAGCCAAAATGTGCATCAACAGAAGAATGGCTAAATAAACTGTGGTATATACGTACGATGGAATATTATGCAGCTTTAAGACAAGATAAACTTATGAGGCATGTAATAACATGGATGGACCTAGAGAATATTATGCTGAGTGAGTCCAGCCAAAAACTAAAGGACAAATACTGTATGGTCCCACTGATGTGAACGGACATTCGAGAATAAACTTGAAATATGTCATTGGTAACAGAGTCCAGCAGGAGTTAGAAACAGGGTAAGATAATAGGTAATTGGAGCGGAAGGGATACAGACTGTGCAACAGGACTAGATACAAAAACTCAAAAATGGACAGCACAATAATACCTAATTGTAAAGTAATCATGTTAAAACACTGAATGAAGCTGCATCTGAGCTATAGGGTTTTTTGTTGTTGTTTTTTACTATCATTACTACTTTTATTTCTTTTCTCTATATTAACATTTTATATCTTTTTCTGTTGTGTTGCTAGTTCCTCTAAACTGATGCAAATGTACTAAGAAACGATGATCATGCATCTATGTGATGATGTTAAGAATTACTGAGTGCATATGTAGAACGGTATGATTTCTAAATGTTGTGTTAATTTCTTTTTTTTATTTTTATTATTTTTTCTTTCTTTACGTTAATAAAAAAAATAATAAATAAATAAATAAATAAATAAATAAAAAGCTCCCCACAAAAAAAAAAAAAAAAGAAAGTAGAAAGACAGACTAAACAATGGGAGACAATGTTTGGAAATGACATATCAGATAAAGGTCTAGTATCCAGAATTTATAAAGAGATTGTCCAACTCAACAACAAAAAGACAGCCAACCCAATTACAAAATGGGAAAAAGACTTGAACAGACACCTATCAGAAGAGGAAATACAAATGGCCAAAAGGCATATGAAGAGATGCTCAATGTCCCTGGCCATTAGAGAAATGCAAATCAAAACCACAATGAGATATCATCTCACACCCACCAGAATGGCCATTATCAACAAAACAGAAAATGACAAGTGCTGGAGAGGATGCGGAGAAAGAGGCACACTTATCCACTGTTGGTGGGAATGTCAAATGGTGCAACCACTGTGGAAGGCAGTTTGGCGGTTCCTCAAAAAGCTGAATATAGAATTGCCATACGACCCAGCAATACCATTGCTAGGTATCTACTCAGAGGACTTAAGGGCAAAGACACAGACGGACATTTGCACACCAATGTTTATAGCAGCGTTATTTACAATTGCAAAGAGATGGAAACAGCCAAAATGTCCATCAACAGATGAGTGGCTAAACAAACTGTGGTATATACATATGATGGAATATTATGCAGCTTTAAGACAGAATAAACTTATGAGGCATGTAATAACATGGATGGACCTAGAGAACATTATGCTGAGTGAGTCTAGCCAAGAGCTGAAGGACAGATACTGTATGGTCCCACTGATGTGAACTGACATTCGAGAATAAACTTGGAATATGTCATTGGTAACAGAGTCCAGCAGGAATTAGAAACAGGGTGGGATAGTCGGTGGTTGGAGCTGAAGGGATGCAGACTGTGCAACAAGACTAGATACAAAAACTCAAAAATGGACAGCACAATAATACCTAATTGTAAAGTAATCATGTTAAAACACTGAATGAAGCTGCATCTGAGCTATAGGTTTGTTTTTTTTTTGTCTGTCTGTCTGTTTGTCTTTTTTTTCTTTTTCCTTTTCTTTTTTTTTTTTTACTATTATCATTTTTTTTCCCTCTATATTAACATTCTATATCTTTTTCTGTTGTTTTGCTGGTTCTTTTCCTGGATCGATGCAAATGTACTGAGAAATGATGATCATGCATCTATGTGATGATGTTAAGAGTTGCTGATTGCATATGTAGAATGGAATGATTTCTAAATGTTGGGTTAATTTCTTTTTTTTTCCTTTAATTAATAAAAAAAATGAGGGGGAAATTAAAACATTTTCAGACAAAAAATCATGGAGAGAATTTGTGACCAAGAGACTGGCTCTGCAAGAAATACTAAAGGGAGCACTAGAGACAGATATGAAAAGACAGGAGAGAGAGAGAGGTGTGGAGAAGAGTTAGAAATGAAGACTATCAGTAAAGGTAAAAAAGAAGAAAAATTAGATATGACATGTAAAATCCAAAAGACAAAATGGTAGAAGAAAGTACTGCCCGTACAGTAATAACACTACATGTTAATGGCTTAAACTCCCCAATCAAAAGACATAGACTGGGAGAATATATTGAAAAACAGGACTTATCTATATGCTGCCCTACAGGAAACGCATCTTAGACCCAAGGATAAACATAGGTTGAAAGGGAAAGATTGGGAAAAGGTATTCCATGCAAATAACAATCAGAAAAGAGCAGGAGTAGCTATATTAATATCCAACAAATTAGACTTATGTATTAGTAAAAGGAACAATTCAACAAGAAGACATAATAATCATAAATATTTATGCACTGAGCCAAAATGCTCAAAAATACATGAGACAAACACTGAAAACATTGAAAGAAGCAATGACACATCTACCGTAATAGTTGGAGACTTCAATTCCCCACTCTCATCAATGGGCAGAGCATCTAGACAGAGGGTCAATAAAGAAACAGAGAATTTAAATACAATAAATGAGCTGGACTTAACAGACATTTATAGAATGTTTCACCCCACAACAGCAGGATATACCTTTTCTCAAGTGCTCATGAATCATTCTCAAGAATAGACTATATGCTGAGTCACAAAAAAGTCTCAAAACAGAGGTCATCAGGAGGTAGATATTGGGTAATTGGAGCTGAAGAGATACAGATTGTGCAATGGGACTGATTGTAAAAGTCCAGAAAGTAGTCATGTTTCTTGAAGATGATTGCATAATGGTATAGCTTTTGCAATGTGACTGTGTGATTGTGAAAACCTTATGTCTGATACTCCTTTTATCTACCTTATCGACAGACGAGCAAAACATATGGGTTAAAAATAAACAAATAACAGGGGGAACAAATATTAAAATAAATTTAGTAGATTGAAATGCTAATGATCAATGAAAGGGAGGGGCAAGGGGTATGGTATGTATGAATTTTTTTCTGTTTTCTTTTTATTTCTTTTTCTGAATTGATGCAAATGTTCTAAGAAATGATCATGATGATGAAAATACAACCATGTGATGATATTGTGAGTTATCGATTATATAACAAGAATGGAATGATCATGTGGTAAAAAATAAAAGAGTGAATGTCATCTAAAGGCTTGCACCCTATTCTAGTGTGTTTCTGGTTGTACGCAGGACAGTTGAGTATTGTTAGGTGAAACATATGTCTGTTATTGTGTCCTATTTGGAAATTAAGCTTGTTTCAAGGTGATGTGTATAGTAAAGGTTCTGATGTCAACTTGGCCAAGTGATTATAGCCAGTTGTCTGGTCAGGCAAGCCCTGGCTTGACCAGTGCTGCAAGGCTATTTCATGGCTGATTGATAAACTGGAAGGCTGGTGTATTAAATCATCATTCAGTTGATTGCATCTGTTCCTGATTATATCTGGAATCAACTAAGGCATGTCTCCTACAAACAAGATAAAATCAGTTGAAGACTTTTAAGGAAGAACAGAGACTCTCTCACTGCTTCTTCAGCCATTGAGGCTCTCCTGTGTAGTTGTTCTAGACCCTTCATTGAAGCAGCCAGCTTCACAGCATGCCCTGAGGATTTCGGACACTTTCATTCCCATGGTTGCATGAGAAGCCTTTATATCTCATATTTACAGATCTCTCCTGTTGGTTCTGCTTCTCTAGAAAACCCTAATAAAATAGCTTAAGGGGAAAGAGTAAGGAATTCCTTGTATCTAGAAAATAGAACATTAAAACATCCATGTTCAAGAACCATAGTTTACAGACGTGGCCTCTCTCTCTCTGGGCCAACTTGGCAGGGGAACTCACTGCCCTCCCCCCATTACGTGGGACCTGACACCTTAGGGGTGTAAATCTCTGGCAGTGTGGGACAGAAATCCTGGGATGAGCCAGGACCTGGCATCCTGAGATTGAGAAAACCTTCTTGACAAAAAAGGGGAGGAGAGAAATGAAGCAAAGTGAGGTTTCAGCAGCTTTTGAACAGAGTCAAGACGTTATCCTGGAGGTTATTCTAATGCATTATAGAGACATCCCTATTTGGTTTATGGTGTATTGGAGTGGCTAGAGTGAAGTACCTGAAGCTGTTGAGTTGTCTTCCAGTTGCCTTGATTCTTGGAGTTGATTGTATATCTATATAGCTTTTACAATGTGACTGTGTAGTTGTAAAAACCTTGTGTCTGTGATGATATTGTGAGCCATTAATCGTACACCATGGATGGAATGTTTTTGTGTCAAGAATATATGTTTGTATGTTAAGTTTTTACAATAAAAATATTCTTTTTAAATTAAAAAAAAGTTAATATGCACAATCAGATGAGTCATATCTCCATGTGACTCCCAGCCAGCAATACTGAATGAGGAGTAAAGATATGGCTTTTCTGGGGTCCACCACAGTTTCAAATTTGCACAGCATATATATAATTTACCTTAGTGAATAGAATAGGAACCTATGGTTTAAAAGAAGAGTAGACAGTTGATGTGGACAAATAAAGAAGCAGGAAAAAAAAAGACAAAAACCAATTTAGGAATCTTGTGAGTTTAAATTTTGCAACCCTTTAAAAAGGTCTCAAGTAGATTTTGATTGTGAATTCATTGAATCTAATCATCAATTGGGGGAGCATTAACATCTTAATAATATTGAGTCTTCCAGTCCATGAACATAACCTACCCCTCCCTTTATTTGGAGCTCTGTGAGATTCCCTCAATAAATGATTACAATAATTAGATTTTAAAATATCATTAAAATGTACTTTTGAAGTCAAAGCCTGTATTTCCTTTTAAGGAAATACAATAAAAAACTAGAACTGATTGCATTTGTTTGGTGTTTTTTGGTATTTAAAAAATAATTAATAAAAAAAATTAGAACTGACTTAGAATAGAGATAGGAGCTTTCATGAAGTTATATCCCTTTGCATAGAACTTTCACATTTTTCATTCATTCCTATCAGAAAATGCTACTCTTGAGATGACTCCCAGGAATGAATCCAGACTTGCACTGTGGGATCAACAATTCCATCCTGACCAAAATGGGGAAAAGAAGTGTAATTAATAAGGTATCAGTGGCTGAGAGAGTTCAAATAGTCAAAAGGCTACTCTGGAGTTTGCTTTTATGCAAGCTTCAGGTAGACCTTGCCACCTGTCATAACCTGCGAATCCCCAACCAGAACCCTTCCAGCCAATCCTAAAGAACACCTAGGACAATATGTAAGATTTCACAAGGGTTCCAGGCACTAGAGTAACTTTGCAGAAACCTACAACCTACAGATGGGTCCCTGGCCCAGATAAGTTCTGAAACCTAGCCCAGCCTCTCCACAATATCAGATAATTCCATCTCCCTACCCCATATTAGTGAAAGACCCTTACAATATCAAAAATTTAGAATTGCCATAGCCCAAACACCCCTAAAAAGAGGAATGGAAAGATCAAAGGTGATGGTGGAGTTATACAGAGAAGATAGGATTTAACAAATGAATATGAATGCTGAATCATTAAATTGATGTTTCTTTTAGTCTCCAGTATTTTAGAGCAGCTAGAAGCAAAAACCTAAAACTGTGAAACTGTAACTCATGCCAAACTCTGAAATATGTTCTACAACTAACTGTGGTGCTGTGCTTTGAAATTTATAGCTTTTTTATATATTTGTTATTTTTCACAAAAAAGAAGGAAAAAAGTTTATTGTGATGATAAAAAAGTATTTAAACCCTCTAGCCTCCTACATTCTGGAGTGGCTAGAAGGAAAAATATGAAAGGATCATATGGTAGCCCATGATAAACTCTGGGATCTGTCCAGTAACTAATTGTTGAGGAGTGCTTTGAAAACTATTGCCTTTTTATTTCTTTGCTTTGTATATATGTTATACTATACAATTTAAAAAGTTAAAATGTATATATTTATAATACATGATTACCTAAAAAAAAATTAAGTAATGAACAACTGGGGCCTAAAGCACATGGTTGGGAGATCAAAAATTTTTTTAAGAGCTCATATTAAAAAACAATAATAATTTTCTTCTTTGGCCTGAACCAACACCGTGCACTGAAATGAATCCCAATTTGCTTATGAAGAAGAAAAAAATTGTTTCCTTTAAGAAACAATTTTTATTGTTTATAATAAAGTATAAAAAATATTAAATTTAGCCCATAACAAATAAATTAATAACTTTATTTAAATTCAGTGTTAAAGAATTTGACATTCCAAGAGATCAGTGAACCCAACAGGTTTGTCCTGATATTCTCAAGTATTTGATTTTGTCTCGAGATTTTTAGTACAAAAGTACAGAGAATTTTAGTACATATGTCAATTGCGTTGGAATGTTTAAGTTAACTTGAAAACCTATAAACTTGTTAAATTAAGGTTAAATATAGCCTTATCTATAACTTAACTTGTTAAATTTATTAGGATTGTGTAAATTCCTTGTTTGGCTAGTTACAAGACAAAATAAAATGCTTGGGACAGGCCACAGTGGTTCAGCAGGTTGAGTTCTCTACCTGCTGGAGACCCAGGTTCGATTCCCAGTGCCTACCCATGCAAAATTAAAAAAAAAAATCCTTAAAGTATTAAAAATATTTATTAGTAGACAAAGTTCAAGGCTATTTACAGGATTTTAATGAACTAAATTTTTAAATAAGACCAAACACTAATGAAATGTTCCCTTATAATAATTATTAAAACATAATAGATATGAATAGAAAAATAAAACCTGTAAGTTGAACTTAGAAGTTCAAAGAAAAATATTTTGAAATTTGTAACATTAATGAATTGAATCATTGTGGAAAATCCTAAATAAATGCCAATATTAAAAAAAATGCTACTCTTTGTACCCCAGACTCATAATATCACTTTACATAACCATACCAAGAGATTACAGGTATCTCCAACAGATGACTATCTTTCAGAATTGCTTACTAAAGACAGAATCATTTTCATTAAAAACTTAAAAAGAAAATATGTTAGGGTAGGAACATGCAGCATGTTTCAATTATTTTAGACTTCCTCTGAAAAATTAACTTCACTAAAAGTGATCATAGATTTCAACTGCTTTGAAATTCGTGATGGAACTTCAATGGTCGTCAGTCAAATGGTGGTCAGTCAACTCTGAGACCATTGTAAAAGGTCTATCTAGTTGAATCAGAAAGAACTGAAACTTTTCCTGGAGGAGGATAGCCTCAGAAATGGAGGGATGGGGCACTAAATCCATAAGAAGAGGGGAGACAGGTAAAGCAGACTCTAGAATCATAGAACTTTAGGGTGTGGAGAGATCTTTCAAAGTCACTGGGTCAAAAAAACCTCAAGTTTTAGAGGATTGTCTGAAATGCCAGGGAACTGGACAGAGTCTAAGACAGAAGAAAGGTTAAGGAAGAGAACATACTGGATGCTTAAATTACTAGGCTGTGGCCACCTTATAAGTGATTTACCTTGTAAGTCACCTTTGTTAAAATTAGAAAAATGTTTTTGTCCCTTTTGGGTAGACACAGATTTAAGGACACTCAGCACAGTTAATGAATGGATTTCAGCCTCTCCCCTACACTCTTGTCTGTATGCTTTTGTGTGGCACACAAAAGCCATACAAGTGGCCTTGCCATGAGCCAAAGAGAAATCTAGAAATCAGAATTCTTAACCCAGGTAGTTTTGGAGTGAAGTGATTATAGTTAGAACAGTTTGAACACAATGGTTCATAAAAAATATATACAAGTTTTCAGGCAATCAGTGATAGATTAGAGTGGATAAGACTTGACAGTGATCCAGAAGAAAAATGAATAAAGAAGATTGATTGGAGGACTGTATCTCCAGAAGTGAGGTTCTAGAGAAGATCTCAAAGGCTAATGGAGAATGATGACAAGGGGTACCTGGAAAACTGTCTGATACTTTAGCCTTCATGAGGCTCTCTCTGCATAGTTTCTATTCCTAAATTCTCTCATGCTGAAGTGATATGTTGGAGCTGAGATACGGGGGAACAGTTGGTGTGTAGATTGGTTTTTGGGAATCGGTCTTTGGTTGAGAAACCACAACAAAAATCTTCATTTGGTTTTGGGTGATGGCAATAAAGAATGAATTTAAGTTCTATCAGAGATGAGTTAGAATATAATTCTTCAATTTATCTGCTTTAGCCCAATGTTGTTTTTAAGACCTTGGACCTGCAGATGTGAACATTGTATCAGTAAATTAGAAATACATTGTAAATGATTATGACTACTGAATTATTATATAGATATTTCTTTTTAGTTTATAGTATGTTAGAAAGGCCAGAAGGAAGTTCCTGAAATTGTGGAACCATCACCCTGTAACTTTGAAATTCGTTCTATAACTACCTGTTAAACTGTACTTTGAAATTTATCACTTTTCTGCATATATTTCACAGTGAAAAAATTTTTGTTTTGTTGTTTTTTTTAAAAAAAAGGGTTCAAGTACAATGCCTATCAGCATATCACACAGAGGGTATTTGATACATGGCAACTATAGTCGGCTGCCTTAGATAACATTTATTTTGAGATAGTATCCTTTGTCCCCTTTCTATTTTTCCCTACCAATAAGTTATCAGGTTTTTTGCTTACTGCCTCAGGAGGTAAATGTGACAAGTCGGATAGAATTAGTAGGCAAACATTTTGCTTCCTTGGCAAGATACTCTAGGACGTAACCTGATATATTGGCCAGAAATAAGAAAGGAGAATTTTCACCAAACTAAAAAGAGTTTCCCTCCTCTAGACAGTGGGGAGGAGAGAGAGAGGGTTAAGTCTGTAGGGTTCTGACATCAGAATTTCTGGACCAGACAAATGCAAATAAATTCAGAGGCCCAGAGCACAATATGAATGGTGAGGCAGGGTTTGTTTACCTGCTTCACCCAGTCATATTATCTATATTCCAAAATAATATTTCATCATCTCAGACTCACTCAAAACATAATTAAAGAAAGCAGGATTTTAAAATATTTTATTTTGTTTCTATTTTTAAAATTTGGAAAAAAAACAACAGTAAGCACACAGAACAACAGTAAACGTCCATGTGCCCATTGTTCAAAATTGACAAATGCTAAGATTTTCTTACTTTCGCTTCATATCGTTTCTCATTAAAAAAAGGATACTACAGAAATATTGACACTTCCTTTCCCTAATATCATTCACTTCCCATCTTCCCCAGGGACACCTATTATTATGAATCTAGTATTACTATGGTCCAAGTTTTTAAAAATTGCTACATATATACGTATTAATAAACCATCTATTTTCTTGTTCTTGGAGTTATTTTAAATTTATAAAATGGCATCATATTGCATATAACATTATGTAATTTGTTTTTGCGCAACATTGGGCTCAAGATGTGTTGATGTTGATATGTATAAATCTAATGCATTTGTTAAATAGTTGCATGTTTTTTGTTCAATGTATATATCTGTTGCTTAACCTTTTTCAAAATTCTCTCTCCAAGGAGAAAAACTAGATTGATTATAATTAAATTAATCAAAAATTTAATTCTAATTTAATTTATCCCTAATGAGAGAAATTAAATACTAAGAAATGAGATTTTGTGGGGTAAGGTTGAGATAAGATTAAGATTTTTGGGCAGCCCCAGAACCAATTTTCATCCCCTTGGGGTAATAACACATTGTTGAGAAAGCATTGTATAAATGCACCACAGTTTATTTCCCAAGGCGCGGATTTTTTGGTTGTTTCTAATTTATTGTTATTTCCAAAAAAATGCTGCGATGAGTAAACTTAGGTATGTAGACACACACATATATACTGAAATATATACCTAGAAGTTGTGGAATATGCTTATTTTCAGCTTTGCTAGATCTCACCAAATTGTTCTCTAAAGTGGTTGTACTAATTTTCCATTCCACCAGTAGGATATGATTTCCCACCTTTTCACTTCCTCACCAATACTGGAGTTGTCAGGCTTTCTGATTTTGCCAATCTTATGTGAAATGGAAGATCATTTGCTTCAATTTGCATCTTCCTGATTACTTGTTAAGGTTGAACATACAAGCCCTCAATCCTGGAATTCGCCCCTATGCAACTTATCCCCTCAAAGGAGAGGCTAAGCCTACTTAAAATTAGGCCTAAGAGTCACCCCCAGAGAACCTCTTTTGTTGCTCAGATGTGGCCTCTCTCTCTAAGCTCACATGGCAAGTGAATTCCCTGCCCTCCCCCTCTCTACGTGGGACATGACTCCCAGGGATGTAAACCTCCCTGGCAACATGGGATAGAAATCCTGGGATGAGACGGGACCTGGCATCAAGGAATTGAGAAAACCTTCTTGATCAAAAGGGGGAAGAGAGAACTGAGACAAAATAAAATGTCAGTGGCTGAGAGATTTCAGAGTCAAGAGGTTATCCTGGAGGTTATTCTTATGCATTATATAGATAGTCCCTTTTTAGTTTATGGTGTACTGGAGTGGCTGGAGGAAAGTACATGAACTGTAGAGCTGTATTCCAATAGTCTTGTTTCTTGAAGAATGATTATATAATGATATAGCTTTTACAGTGTGACTGTGTGATTGTGAAAACCTTGTGTCTGATGCTCCATTTAACTAGAGTGTGGACAGATGAGTTAAAAAACACAGATAAAAATAAACAAATAATAGGGGAAACGAAGGTTAAAATAAATTGGGTAGATGGAAATACTAGTGGTCAATGAGAGGGAGGAGTGAGGGGTATGTTGGGTATGAGTTTTTTCTTTTTTATTTCTTTTCCTAGAGTGATGAAAATTTTCAAAACAATGATAATGGTGATGAATACAAAAATATGTGATGATATTGTGAGCTATTGATTGTATACCATGTATGGAATGTTTGTATGTTAAGAATGTATGTTTTTACATTGTTTTATTAATAAAAAATATTTTTAAAAAATATTGAACACAATTTCACATATTTTGCCAGCCATTTGGATTTTATCCTTGTTAAATTGTCCATGTATAACCTTTGCCCATTTTCTGTTTGGTTTTGGTCTTTGTCCTATTGATTTGTAGGAAAAACACTGTTCCATTTATCTATTCCACCCTAAACTTGGTGAGTTCAAACAACCATTTTTTTAGGTTTGAGACTGAGAAAAAGTCCAAATCAAGGCATCCTCAGGGTAATGCTTTCCTCCCGACCCAGTGTTCTGGGGCTGGCTGTCGATGATCCTCGGCTTCTCTGTCACATGGCAAGGCTCTTGATAGTGTCTCCTGGCCTCTCCTTTCTCTTTTGGGTTCCATTGACCTTCAGCTTCTTGCTTCCCGTGGCTTTCTCTCTCTCTCTGTCTGAATTTCATTCTCTTATAAAGGATTCCAGTAATGGGATTAGGAAACATCCCCATCTGGATTGAGATGGGCCACACCTTAACTGAAATAACTCATCAAAAGCCCCTATTACAATGGGTTCACACCCACAGGAATAGTTTAAACAACATGTTTTTTTCTGAGGTAATGCAGTTTCAAACCACTATAGCTTCAAAAGAGCACTGATAAACTGAACAAAACCCCTACAGAATGGGAGAAAACATTTGTAAATCATTTAAGTTCCAGAATAAAAAGAACTCCTACAAGTTAACAATAAAAAGACAAACAGGCGAAGGATCCAAGATGGCGTCTTAGTAAGGTACATGCGTCTTAGTTCCTCCGACTCCAAATCAACTAATAGGTGAACAGAAACAGTACAGAACAGCTCCCGGGGCTACAGCAGGGAATGGACACACAGCGTAACCCAGTCTGGGCTGGTTAGTCTGACTGCGAAACTCGGCTGCGGTGAGTGAGATCCCCGAGCGGCGGGCGATTTCCCGAGCAGCCGCAGCTGCGGCGGTCCAAGCTAATCCCTCCCTCCTTCCCGGGCTGGCTGAGGGACGCGGAGAGACAAGCTTCCCAGCCAAGGCGGCCGGCGCCACACTTTTGCGGGCGGCTTCGAGTCCGCGACTACAAGTCTCGGATCAGAGGGCTATCCAAAGTCTGGGCTGGCAAGTCTGACTGCGAGACTTGGCTGCGGCGAGACCCCTGAGCGGCCGCAGCTGCGGCGGTCCGAGCTAATCCCTCCCTCCTTCCCGGGCTGGCTGAGAGACTCGGAGAGACAAGCTTCCCAGCCAAGGCGGCCGGCGCCACACTTTTGCGGGCGGCTTCGAGTCTCGGCTTCGAGTCCGCAGCTACGAGTCTCGGATCAGAGGGCTATCCAAAGTCTGGGCTGGCAAGTCTGACTGCGACTCTTGGCTGCGGCAAGACCCTCGAGCAGCGCGTGATTTGCCGAGCAGCCACAGCTGCGTCGGTCCGAGCTAATCCCTCCCTCCTTCCCGGGCCGGCTGAGAGTATCGGAGAAGCAAGTTTCCCAAGCCGAGGCAGGCGGCGCCCTTCTTCTGCGGGCGGCTTCGAGTCTCGGCTTTGAGTCCGCGGCTACGAATCTCAGATCAGAGGGCTATCCAAAGTCTGGGCTGGCTAGACTGACTGCGAGACTCAGCTGCGGTGAGACCCCCGAGCGGCGCGTGATTTCCCGATCAGCGGCAGCTGCGGTGGTCCGAGCTACTCCCTCCCTCCTTTCCGGGCCGGCTGAGAGTATTGGAGAAGCAAGTTTCCCAAGCCGAGGCAGGCGGCACCCCTCTTTTGCGGGCGGCTTCGAGTCTCTGCTTCGAGTCCGCGGATACGAGTCTCGGATAGGAGGGCTATCCAAGCAGCGGTAGACCCCCCCCACGGGAGGCTTCCTGGTCCGGTGGGGAATCCCCCAGGCCCGCTGCGGCCTGCAACCAGCCACAGGGTCCCCTCAAGCCGCGGCAGCTGACGCCCCCACCACGCGCGGCCCCTGAACCAACGGAGAGAATTGGATCCAAAATCCCCAGGCCACGGAGATCGGTGACTGGGGGAGACCCATTCCAAACACTTGAGACAAACGTGTGCCACGTGCGCCACATACTGGGCAAGATAAGAAAAACAGATCCCAGAGATTTCACAGAAAAATATTACAACCTTGCTGGGTCCAACACCAAGAGAAATCTGAATAAATGCCCAGACGCCAGCAGCGGAAGATAACTTTCCACGCTCAAAAGATTGAGAATATGGCTCAGTCAAAGGAACAAACCAATAGCTCAAATGAGACACAAGAGCTGAGACAACTAATGCTGAATATACGAACAGAGAAGGAAAACCTCTTCAAAAATGAAATCGATAAATTGAGGGAGGACATGAAGAGGACATGGGCTGAACATAAAGAAGAAATAGAAAAACTGAAAAAACAAATCGCAGAACTTATGGAAGTGAAGGATAAAGTAGCAAACATAGAATAAATAATGGATAGCTACAATGATAGATTTAAAGAGACAGAAGATAGAATTAGTGATTTGGAGGATGGAACATCTGAATTCCAAAAAGAAACAGAAACTATCCAGAAAAGAATGGAAAAATTTGAACAGGGTATCAGGGAACTCAAGGACAATATGAACCACACAAATATACGTGTTGTGGGTGTCCCAGAAGGAGAAGAGAAGGGAAAAGGAGGAGAAAAACTAATGGAAGAAATTATCACTGAAAATTTCCCAACTCTTATGAAAGACCTAAAATTACAGATCCAAGAAGTGCAGCGCACCCCAAAGAGATTAGACCCAAATAGGCGTTCTCCAAGACACTTACTAGTTAGAATGTCAGAGGTCAAAGAGAAAGAGAAGATCTTGAAAGCAGCAAGAGAAAAACAATCCATTACATACAAGGGAAACCCAATAAGACTTTGTGTAGATTTCTCAGCAGAAACCATGGAAGCTAGAAGACAGTGGGATGATATATTTAAAATACTAAAAGAGAAACACTGCCAACCAAGACTCCTATATCCAGCAAAATTATCCTTCAAAACTGAGGGAGAAATTAAAACACTCTCAGACAAAAAGTCACTGAAAGAATTTGTGACCAAGAGACCAGCTCTGCAAGAAATACTAAAGGGAGCACTAGAGTCAGATACAAAAAGACAGAAGAGAGAGATATGGAAAAGAGTGTAGAAAGAAGGAAAATCAGATATGATATATATAATACAAAAGGCAAAATGTTAGAGGAAAATATTATCCAAACAGTAATAACACTAAATGTCAATGGACTGAATTCCCCAATCAAAAGACATAGATTGGCAGAATGGATTAAAAAACAGGATCCTTCTATATGCTGTCTACAGAAAACACCTCTTAGACCCAAAGATAAACATAGGTTGAAAGTGAAAGGTTGGGAAAAGATATTTCATGCAAATAACAACCAGAAAAGAGCAGGAGTGGCTATACTAATATCCAACAAATTAGACTTCAAATGTAAAACAGTTAAAAGAGACAAAGAAGGACACTATATACTAATAAAAGGAACAATTAAACAAGAAGACATAACAATCATAAATATTTACGCACCGAATCAGAATGCCCCAAAATACGTGAGGAATATACTGCAAACACTGAAAAGGGAAATAGACTCATATACCATAATAGTTGGAGACTTCAACTCACCACTCTCATCAATGGACAGAACATCTAGACAGAGGATCAACAAAGAAATAGAGAATCTGAATATTACTATAAATGAACTAGACTTAATAGGCATTTATAGGACATTACATCCCACAACAGCAGGATACACCTTTTTCTCAAGTGCTCATGGATCATTCTCAAAAATAGACCATATGCTGGGTCACAAAGCAAGTCTTAACAAATTTAAAAAGATTGAAATCTTACACAACACTTTCTCGGACCATAAAGGAATGATGTTGGAAATCAATAATAGGCAGAGTGCCAGAAAATTCACAAATACGTGGAGGCTCAACAACACACTCCTAAACAACGACTGGGTCAAAGAAGAAATTGCTAGAGAAATTAGCAAATACCTCGAGGCGAATGAAAATGAAAACACAACATATCAAAACTTATGGGACGCAGGAAAGGCAGTGCTAAGAGGGAAATTTATTGCTCTAAATGCCTATATCAGAAAAGAAGAAAAGGCAAAAATTCAGGAATTAACTATCCATTTGGAGGAACTGGAGAAAGAACAGCAAGCTAACCCCAAAGCAAGCAAAAGGAAAGAAATAACAAAGATTAGAGCACAAATAAATGAAATTGAAAACATGAAAACAATAGAGAAAATCAATAAGGCCAGAAGTTGGTTCTATGAGAAAATCAATAAGATTGATGGGCCCTTAGCAAGATTGACAAAAAGAAGAAGAGAGAGGATGCAAATAAATAAGATCAGAAATGGAAGAGGAGACATAACTACTGACCTCACAGAAAAAAAGGAGGTAATAACAGGATACTATGAACAACTTTACGCTAATAAATACAACAATTTAGAGGAAATGGATGGGTTCCTGGAAAGACATGAACAACCAACTTTGACTCAAGAAGACATAGATGACCTCAACAAACCAATCACAAGTAAAGAAATTGAATCAGTCATTCAAAAGCTTCCTAAAAAGAAAAGTCCAGGACCAGACGGCTTCACATGTGAATTCTATCAAACATTCCAGAAAGAATTAGTACCAACTCTCCTCAAACTCTTCAAAAAAATCGAAGTGGAGGGAAAACTACCTAATTCATTCTATGACGCCAACATTACCCTCATACCAAAACCAGGCAAAGATATTACAAGAAAAGAAAACTACAGGCCGATCTCTCTAATGAATATAGATGCAAAAATCCTCAATAAAATTCTAGCAAATCGTATCCAACAACACATTAAAAGAATTATTCATCATGACCAAGTAGGATTCATCCCAGGTATGCAAGGATGGTTCAACATAAGAAAATCAATTAATGTAATACACCATATCAACAAATCAAAGCAGAAAAATCACATGATCATCTCAATTGATGCAGAGAAGGCATTTGACAAGATTCAACATCCTTTCCTGTTGAAAACACTTCAAAGGATAGGAATACAAGGGAACTTCCTTAAAATGATAGAGGGAATACATGAAAAACCCACAGCTAATATCATCCTTAATGGGGAAAAATTGAAAACGTTCCCCCTAAGATCAGGAACAAGACAAGGATGTCCACTATCACCACTATTATTCAACATTGTGTTGGAGGTTCTAGCCAGAGCAATTAGACAAGAAAAAGAAATACAAGGCATCAAAATTGGAAAGGAAGAAGTAAAACTATCACTGTTTGCAGATGATATGATAATATACGTCGAAATCCCGGAAAAATCCACAACAAAACTACTAGAGCTAATAAATGAGTACAGCAAAGTAGCAGGTTACAAGATCAACATTCAAAAATCTGTAGCATTTCTATACACTAGCAATGAACAAGCGGAGGGGGAAATCAAGAAACGAATCCCATTTACAATTGCAACTAAAACAATAAAATACCTAGGAATAAATCTAACTAAAGAGACAAAAAACCTATATAAAGAAAACTACAAAAAACTGCTAAAAGAAATCACAGAAGACCTAAACAGATGGAAGGGCATACTGTGTTCATGGATTGGAAGACTAAATATAGTTAAGATGTCAATCCTACCTAAATTGATTTACAGATTCAATGCAATACCAATCAAAATCCCAACAACGTATTTTTCAGAAACAGAAAAACCAATAAGCAAATTTATCTGGAAGGGCAGGGTGCCCCGAATTGCTAAAAACATCTTGAGGAAAAAAAACGAAGCTGGAGGTCTTGCACTGCCTGACTTTAAGGCATATTATGAAGCCACAGTGGTCAAAACAGCATGGTATTGGCATAAAGATAGATATATCGACCAATGGAATCGAATAGAGTGCTCAGATATAGACCCTCTCATCTATGGACATTTGATCTTTGATAAGGCAGTCAAGCCAACTCACCTGGGACAGAACAGTCTCTTCAATAAATGGTGCCTAGAGAACTGGATATCCATATGCAAAAGAATGAAAGAAGACCCATATCTCACACCCTACACAAAAGTTAACTCAAAATGGATCAAAGATCTAAACATTAGGTCTAAGACCACAGAACAGTTAGAGGAAAATGTCGGGAGATATCTTATGAATCTTACAATTGGAGGCGGTTTTATGGACCTTACACCTAAAGCAAGAGCACTGAAGAAGGAAATAAATAAATGGGAACTCCTCAAAATTAAACACTTTTGTGCATCAAAGAACTTCATCAAGAAAGTAGAAAGACAGCCTACACAATGGGAATCAATATTTGGAAACGACATATCAGATAAAGGTCTAGTATCCAGAATTTATAAAGAGATTGTTCAACTCAACAACAAAAAGATAGCCAACCCAATTACAAAATGGGAAAAAGACTTGAATAGACACCTCTCAGAGGAGGAAATACAAATGGCCAAAAGACACATGAAGAGATGCTCAATGTCCCTGGCCATTAGAGAAATGCAAATCAAAACCACAATGAGATATCATCTCACACCCACCAGAATGGCCATTATCAACAAAACAGAAAATGACAAGTGCTGGAGAGGATGCGGTGAAAGAGGCACACTTATCCACTGTTGGTGGGAATGCCAAATGGTGCAACCACTGTGGAAAACAGTTTGGCGGTTCCTCAAAAAGCTGAATATAGAATTGCCATACGACCCAGCAATACCATTGCTGGGAATCTACTCAAAGGAATTAAGGGCAAAAACTCAAACAGACATTTGCACACCAATGTTTATAGCAGCGTTATTTACAATTGCAAAGAGATGGAAACAGCCAAAATGTCCATCAACAGACGAGTGGCTAAACAAACTGTGGTATATACATACGATGGAATATTATGCAGCTTTAAGGCAGGATAAACTTATGAAGCATGTAATAACATGGATGGACCTAGAGAGCATTATGCTGAGTGAGTCTAGCCAAAAACTAAAAGACAAATACTGTATGGTCCCAATGATGTGAATCGACAATCGAGAATAAACTTGGAATATGTCATTGGTAACAGAGTTCAGCAGGAGTTAGAAACAGGGTAAGATAATGGGTAATTGGAGCTGATGGAATACAGACTGTGCAATAGGACTAGATACAAAAACTCAAAAATGGACAGCACAATAATACCTAATTGTAAAGTAATCATGTTAAAATACTGAATGAAGCTGCATCCGAGCGATAGGTTCTTGTTTTGTTTTGTTTTGTTTGTTTTGTTCTTATTATTATTACTTTTATTTTTTTTTCTCTATATTAACATTCTATATTTTTTTCTGTTATACTGCTAGTTCTTCTAAACCGATGCAAATGTACTAAGAAACGATGATCATGCATCTATGTGACGATGTTAAGAATTACTGATTGCATCTGTAGAATGGTATGATGTCTAAAAAAAAAAAAAATGGTCAGCACAATACTGCTTAACTGTAGTGTAATTATGTGGGAACGCTGAATGAAGCTGCATCTGATCTATAGTTTTTTTTTGTTTTTTTTTTCTTTCTCTTATATATTTTTGTACTTTTTATTTTTATTTGTGTTTTCTCTGTGTTATCACTTTATTTCTTTTTCTGTTGTTGTGCTATTTCTTTCTAAATCGATGCATATGTACTGAGAAATGATGACCATACACCTATGTGATGATATTAAGAATTACTGATTGCATATGTAGAATGGATTGATTTCTAATGTTGTGTTAGTTAATTTTTTTTAATTAATAAAAAAAAAACAAAAAAAAAACAACCCCACTTTTTTAAATGGGCAAAGGCTTTGAATAGCCATTTCTCAAAAAAAGATGTACGATGACAATAAGCACCTGAAAAGATGTTCAATATCATTAGTCACCATGGAAATGCAAATCATAATCAAAATGAATTAGCCACTTCACACTCACTAGGATGACTATAATCCAAAACTTGAATACTAAGTATTGACGAGGATATGGAAAAATTGAAAACTCCCCCCCCCCCCCCCATTTCTGGTGGGAATTTAAAATGGCACAGCAGCCATTAAGCAGTTAGTAAAAGAGTGTAAAAGTTTAGCAGTTCATTAAAAGTGCAGTGTTCCAGTTTGCTAAACTGCTAAAATGCAATATATGAGAAATGGATAGCTTTTAAGAATAAGGATTAGCTTACAAGTTACAATTTTAAGGCTGTGAAAATGTCCACATTAAGGCATCAACAGGATACCTTGACTCTGAAGAAAGGCTGTGGGCATCAGGGACACCTTGTAAGAATAAAATTAAGTTTAGCTTTCACATGTTGGAGAGTACAAGGGGTTTTTGGATTTGGGGTTTGGATTCTGTATTTTAATCTAACATAGTTAATAGTGACCCTGGTCAGAGATTCCTGCCAAGGAAGATAGATGAGGGAGTTAAAGCTCAATTTAAAAATGAAAATAATTATACTAGCTATCATGTTCCAAATTCAGGATGCAACAAGCCCCATCAGATTGGTGGTGAATGTAACTGAAGTTTTCGAGTCCCAAACTGTACAGTTTGATGCTTGCCAAGTGATAGACGGGGAGACTTAATGAGTCAATGGCAACTGAGTGTGGAAAACAAATGTTTGTATCCAGAAACAGTAGGGGGGTATTATAGTTGGGCCTCTCCTCGCCCCTCCTGGGATAATGTATGACGGACTACCCAGTTTCAAGGGTGGAATGTGAACATGTGATTAATTTCACAGATCTAGAGGCCATTAAATGATAAAATAACCTTTTATAAAGGAAAATCCCCACCAAATTGCAAAAATCTTTAATGTAACCTGGTGGTGATGACCATCAAGAAAGTAGACAAACATCCAGCAAAGGGTGGCAGCAGGGATGCAGTAATAGTTGATAGAATATATGGGATGCAGACAGACCTCACTGGAAAAGACCCTCTAGGAAGGTTCAGGATACATGTCTTTTCCCTGACACCAACAACACCCTCTCCAGTTAACTCTTCTATAGCACCAAAGGAGACCCAGCTGGAGGTTAAGTTCCCCAATACAGAATGATCCCAAAGTTGTCAGAGTGGTCAAGGCAGAAAACTTCAAGCAAGTCATAGAAATAGAGACAGGGTATGGAGAGACATATGCCTGGGTAAAATGGATTAAATACACAGTTCAGAGTCTAAACAAAAGCAATTGTTATGCTTGCACAACAGGCCAACCCACTGCCTTTATGGTGCCCTTTCCGATAGGTATGGAGAACCAGGAAAAGGAGTTCAAATGCCTGATACCCCTCTTTCAGAATACTACTGCTGGTGAAAATTGTAGAACATTGTCCTCTCTTTTCCCTCCAGTCAGGGATGGAAAATCAAGGCCATACCAGCTTCCCGCCTCTGTCCAGGAGACCACTCTGCCTGTCTCTCTAGACGGGGAGAAGCATTCCAGGACCTTGGGATCATTGGGCTTGTGTACCCAAGTGTGGGATGTGACTGAGGAAAGTACTGGCAATTTTTCCAGTTTATTAATACCCCGAGCAGACCCTTGGTGGCATTGTGGAAAGTGCATCCTCTGACCAGTATTACCTAAGAAGTGGAAGGGGACCTGTTCTCTAGTCCAATTGGTCATTCCATTCACCCTGCCATTTGAAAAAGGAGGAGGAAGTTCTAACCCAAGGAAAAAGAAAGAAAAAAAAGCCTACTTGTTTCCTTTGACAATCGAATTTATTTAGACAGATAGGGGTGTCATGGGGAATCCCGGATGAGTTTAAGGAACCAAGTAGCTGCAGGATTTGAGTCATCCTTATTCTGGTGGGTCACCATCAACAAAAATGTGGATCAGTAAAGATTTATCAATTACACCAAGGATGCAGTTGAGGGAATAGCAAAACAGTTGGATGCTTCCAGCCAAATGACATGGGAAAATAGGATGGCCCCAGACATGATGCTAGCTGAAAAGGAAGACATTTGTATTGTGGTGGCCCGCCCCCTTGTTAACTTCTTTAATCAACATAACTGTGGTATTCACAGCACTAGGGTGTTACATTATCTCATGTGCCCGAGGACTAGCTCAGAGACTCACTGAAACTGCCCTAACCAAGCAAATGCCTATTCAGTACAGGCAAAACAATTTGCACATCCTTAAAGAGCATGATGCTTATGATGAGGAGTGTGAAAAAACTCTTATCAAATTGGGGAAAAAAACCTGAATGTGAAAACTAAAAGAGTTCAAAAAGACAGAGGGGGAATTTGCAAGAATAAAATTAAGTTTAGCTTTCACACAAGATGGCGCAGGATGAGGAAAACAGAACTCACTAAACAAAGGGCTGCAAAATGGCTCAGGCTTGTCTTGCAGGCAGGGAAAGGGGAGGGCCTCTGATGCAAGCCTAACTGGTGCCAAATCCTTATAGAGGTAAAAACAGGTTTAAATAAGTAATGGCCAGGGTCACTAAAATGTAAAGAGTAATCAAAAGCAGGAACCTTTGGAGGGAAATTTGAATCAGTTAGACTACCAGTATAGGCTGTAACCTCTGGAGTATTCAATCAGCGGAGAAACAGAGGAGGGACCTGCGTGCTAGGCTTCGGGTATAAAATCTGTGGCATTCTATTGCTTGGCGCCCTAGCCACCACATTTTGATTAAGTGCCTATTCTTGCAAGATCCTGCATAAATTCTTTTCTTCTTCACAATTGGGTGAGTGTTTATTCTCTTTCAGGTATGGCTTTTTTTCTAACAACCTCTGTCACATGGGAAGGCACATGGTTGGCATCTGCTCAGCCTTTGCTCTTGAGTTCCATTGCTTTCAGCTTCTGATTATAGCGGCTTTGTCTCCGAGCATCTAGCATCTCTGGGGCTTCCTTCCCCCTGTGAACTCTCTCTCCAGGTCTCTCTCTTCTCTGGGTGTTTCTTCCTCTAAGCTCTCACTGGGTATTTTTCTCTTTTATCCTCTCATAAAGGACTCCAGTAAAGGATTAAGACCCAAGTGAATTGGGTGGGTCATGTCTCAATAGAAACAATCTAGTCAAAAGTCCCACCCACAATAGGGCTGCCCCCACAAGAATGGATTAAAATAACATGGCCTTTTCTGGGATACATAACAGCTTCAAACCAGCACAGGCAGTGATCTTTGTGTTTTGTTCATTGATCTATCCACAACTGCCTAGTAAAACAATATCTGGCACATAGTAGGTGCTCAAAGAGTGAATAACTTAAGTCAGTCAACAGTGTGCAGGCCAAATTCTTAGCAATTAATTTTTTCCAGGAAGAGAGCTATATAATCTGTCTGACAAAAGGTTTCTTGTGCCTTAATGATGGCATAGAAACAGCTGCTGTGTCTGAAAGAGTTACACTGGTCCAAAGGTTTGCAACCTGTGTGGATTCATTACAGATGGGTCCTGTTCCCCAGCACTTTGGACCCAGAATTGTGGCAGAAATTGGGGTGCGGTGGGGAAGAAAAACCTCAAGTAGGACAGAGAATGTATTTTTTCCAGCTCTGGTGAGATGGGATTCATAGTAAAAATTAGTTTGCAGTACAAAATTAAAATTTTTTTGCATACCTGAACTTGCATATTGAAATCATACCCTGCACATTTGTATTCTTGACTAAAAAGTTAACTATTCTATCCTTCCAGAAAGTGATTTCCGAAATCCTGGATTTTGATCTAATTTACACTGATCAGATACTTACTCTAAATTTCCTCCTGTATTTTGCAACGTCTTTTGCATCCGTGGGCCTGTTATCTCATCTGTGAAATAAGGGAAGTGGGGGGAAGGATCTGTTTTGTGGGGCCTAAAACATATACAATTCATAGGACTCTATTTAAGAAAAACAATACAAAATTATGTAACAAAGTGAATATTTATTTAGCATGAGAAAAGAAAACATTATAGATTTTTAAATGCTGAGAAAAAAAAACTCAAACATCAAAAACCCCAGGAAAATATCATTAACTTCCTGGCAATCACAAAATCCTTTAGTTTCTATATTTTTTAGCTGCATACCCTTTGATTACCTCTTCATATAACCATTTTTTTATTTTTATAGCGCTATTAGAAAGATAAATCACTTTTAAAAAGTGTATTTTTATTTTTACTGATAGTTTAGAAAGTTCTTTTCTGCTTCGTAACTCCTTACAGGTAATGCCACATATTCAACTTCCTCTGAAGTTCTTGCACTGACTGTGCTGCTTGCTAAAGACGAGTCGTTTCAGCGAGGGAACTCCAGCTCTTTGATCTCCCTTGGGTGATCAAAGAAGATGCCTGAATGTACTAAGAAATGATGATCATGCATCTATGTGATGATGTTAAGAATTACTGATTGCATATGTAGAATGGAATGATTTCTAAATGTTGTGTTAATTTCTTTTTTTTCTTTAATTAATAAAAAAAAAAAAAAGATGCCTGAACAGCTCTCGGCCAGGTCGCCGTCGCCCTCGCCCCTCTCCCACCTTCCCCACCCACTGTGACTAAGACTATACCGCCAGCCTGCCAGCCCCGCCCGCGGCCCAGGATCACCACTTGGCTTGGAAGATGACCTCCACGTTGGGATCCACTTATTTGAAGCAGGACTGGGGCTGCTGTTTCTTCCCAGCGTTCCTGGAGAATGCGTCGAGACTTGAAAGGTGCTTTGAAGCGTTAGCTCCCACAGAGATATTCACAGTGAAGTCGGTCTCTGTGGGCGCACTTTTTTGTGTATTGTTGTCTGAGTCTCGTTCCCTCCTTTAACATCCCACCCGAAACCTAAAACCAGAACTCTGGGACTTTGCAGCACCATCCCATCAGGCTTTATGGGGGCTCCATTGCTTATCGGTTGTCTTGGGCGGGGCCTCAACTTGTTCGCCAGGGGCTGCAAAGGGCAAACATTCTTCCTTAGTGTGGGGAAAGAAGGCGGAGACATTTTGATACGACGCGGGTTGGTGGCCAGAGTGTTGACGGACGAGAGCCGAAGCTAATGGTTCCGAAATAAGCGGCCATTGTTTATGCACCTACAGCCAATGGAAAAGCAGAAAGGCGGTCAGTGGCCAATTAGGTCTGGCTTTAAGACGGACGTGGGGCGGGGCTTCCTCTAGGGGCGGATACTAGATAAAGAGTCTGGAGCCGACCCTGGGAGTCAGTAGCACATCCGGTGTTGGAGGAGTCGCGTTGCTTCTTGGAAGGCGGTTAAGGCGGTATGTCTGAAGCTAGGACTGGGCAGAGTGGGAATGAGAGAAGAAAAGACGGGAGTTGTAATTATTATCTGAGTTGGAGTGGGGATAGGCTCCGTTTTCCGACAGACTCCATCTAGGGTGACGAGGCCCAGTTCCGCGACGGGACTCCGGAAAGCTGGGAGGGGAGAGGCAATGGGATTAGTGTCGCGCATGCGCAGCTGTTTGGGAGCGGGGTGGGGCGAGGGGCGAGTCTGTGGGGTCCTTTGCGTCGTCAAGGCGTCTCTTTAACACCCGAGCGCTACCGAGGGCCAATTCTTAGCCTGCCTCCCCCTTCTCCCTTTCCGGCCCAGTGTAGACGCTGAGCCCTCTTGACCCTGCCCTGACCGCTTGAGCTCAGAATACGTCCCCGCCCCCTCTTTCCGAGACCTACGAAAATGAAACCTCGCACGCCTGTAGTCACCCCCGCCCCACCCGACCGGTCGCTGCTGCGCTGCGGGTCCTGTAATCCGGCTGCCTGTGGATGAGCGCCCGGGCCTCGGGGCCCAGGCTTGAGCAAGGGCCTGGTCTGGCAGGCTGCCCTGTCACGGCGGGGCGGGTGATGTCACACTCGTCTGTGACACGCGAGGCTCCTTAGTTGCTCGAAGCTAACAGCAGAGGCGTGAGGAGAGAAGAGACCAGAGCTTAACCGGGCCCCTCAGGGCGGCCCCGCTTTGGTCTGATTGGTTACCTTTGGACAGGTGAGAGGTGGCTTTGCTGGGTTCTGAGCCTTGTAGGCATCTTGCTCAAAAGCTGTTCTGGAAGGGCGTTGTTGAGCGGTTGGTTTTTTTTTTTTTTTCTTGGATCTACTTGCTGGAGCTATGGTAATAAATAGGTTTTGGTATTCTGCATATCCAAGGATATTGTGGAATTTGCTACACTGTGCCAGCCAAGGTTGCGTAGCTCCCCAGCCTTTGGTATGGTAATAAATAGGTTTATTAAATAGCTTTAATAGTTTATTAAGTTGTGGAATTTGCTACACTGTACCAGCCACGGTTGCGTACTCCACCAGCCTTTCATTGACCAAACAACAACAAACCCCTCTGAACTTGTCCCAACAAAGGTTAACTTGTGAATATATAACTCGATAGAAGAGCTGACTGGGCCTGAAACAGGCATGAATTTTAAGGTTAAAGGTTAATGGAGAATGGACTTTTCTAGTTACTTATTGATATTTATTTCTAGTTATGTCTTTCAATTGTATGTGTAGTGTAAGAATTTTGTTCAGGAAAGGTTATCTGAATTGCGTAATCAGATGCTTCTGGAAATATACTTTTATGTAGTTACTGTATTTACTGTTTGGTTTTCCTTTTTCCTCTAGCTAATATTTTTGTTTTGGTTTCAAGAAAAAGTTGATATTTAGATTCTGTTTGCTGTTTTCTTCCAGTGGGGACATCACGGATTAATCGTTTAGAAATGCAGTCTGTAATTTGGATCCAGAGTTTCCTTCTTCCATTATTCATCTTGTTATGGAACACTGTTCAGTACTTTCCTCCTGTCTCTCCCCCACTGTCGACCTGAAATCCTACTCTCTTAAACAATAAGGGTAAAATTAATCCAGATAAAAACACTTCCATTTTTTCTGATTGTGGATATAGTTCATGTTCATTTTAGAAATATTTAGAAACACATGAACATTTTTTAAAAAACACAGAGAAGTGTGTATATAACGACTCTCTTGACCTGTGGCTGGGATTGCTTTAATGAAAACTTTTCCTTTTGTAGGGTGGGATAGTAGAAAGAGCACTGGACTTTAAATTTAAAGATCAGAAGACCCTGGATCTGGTTCTACCTCTGCTGTTTAACTTTCTGATGTTGGTCAAGTCAATAATTACTATTTTCTGTTTAGCATTTTACAATGATTTCCCACAAATTTTCTTAATGACATTTAATGAGCTGCAGAGCTTGGTAGAATAGTTATTAATCATCACCCTTATTTTACAGATGCAAAAGCTGAGATGGCCTTAGGTGAAATGAATTCCCCAAGGTTATATGGTAGAAAATGGCAGGACAGTGTCTACAAATCCAGTGCTCTTGCCACTATTATGCTGCTTTTTTAGTTTTTAAAGAAGGAATTAATCATTGTTGCCCTTTCCTCTTGGATTGTTATGGAGATAGAAGGGGTTGTTGTATATAAAAAGCACTTTGAGGGCTGTGCAATGGTGGTTAAGTGACAGAATTCTCACCTGCCATGCCGTAGACCCGGGTTCAATTCCTGGAGCCTGCCCATGTAAAAAAGAAAAAAAAAATGTAAAAAGGCACTTTGAAAGTTGTAAGATTTTATGTAAATGCAGTTAGTGGTATTATGGTAGATACTAATGCCAGCTTAAAGAGTTTCACTTTATTTCATAGCCTACTCAAGAGTACTCTCTGGAGATTTGCATTTTAACTAGGATCGTGGTACTCAGTCTTCTAAATTTTCCACTGTTATGTTGAATTGACTGTGAATCTGGTATTAGCATTTTCTGTTTTGTCTTTCCCACCTCCAAATTTCTAAACAAATTTCATAGAGCCTTTTGTAGTTTTTATACTCATTTTTATTTTCCAAAGACAATATCAAGACCAGAGAGAGAAGGGATGTAGAGATTGGCTTCTAGGGCCTCCTGGAGGTAGGGTCTGCTCTGAGCCAGCTGAGGAATATTGACTTCAGATTGCATCACTCTTGACCTGATAATGGATCTGGAGATTCTTCGTTGTGCTTAATTCTGGGGGATGTTGGAGCTGAATCAGAGGTAAACTGTGCTCTCAGGGTCCTCACAACCTCTCTCACTAATGTGAGAGAGTTTCTGCGCAATTAACTGGAATTCAGAACACTTGAAAAAAGGACTTTTAAAGGGGCGGGTCAAATGAGTATGTTTGTCCTAATCTATAGTTGTTAATTATTTGGGTTAAATATAGTGTTGGAAAGGGATTGCTGGTTTATACTTGAAGTATTTAAGATATTGTGACCTTCTTATGATTCACTTCTGTCAAACAAAAACCATTGTGGTTATGGAGAGGGAAATTCAGTAGTGTCGGAGTTTGGTACAAACGATAATATATTGAAGGCAGTAGCTACTCATTCCATCTTCAGTTAACTGGTTTGTTTGCGGGATCCCCCTAGAAAGGATTCAGTGTTAACTAATTCAGCGTTATTTTTTTTTGGGTTAAGGGAGAGACTGGAAACTCTAGGATCCATCAGATCTGAGATCATCAAATCCCAATCCATTTCCCAGAAATGAAATTGTTAGGATTGTCCTGAACCTAAACTAACCACCCACCTTCTGGGAGTGGCAAGGAAAACATCAAGCTAATGACCATTTACTTCTCTACCATATCAGATAACAGGTAGTGGCTATTAGGCTGTCTCAGAATGCCTTATGGCCCTTTGGGACAGGAGGTACAGTACAAATGTGCCAGTGGAGAGACATGTTGTTTAAACAAAAATAACTTCAAGCAATAATAATATTTATCAAGTTCCTTTAAATCCCAGTTTAAATTTTCTTAGACACCCCCCTCCCCTTTAATTTTACTCTGATGTTTGGGCAGGTATCAAGCCTTCAGGGTTTATAGAGTAGATGTGAGTTAATGGTTTAATAAGTTTTTTAAAAAGTAATTTACAGTGCATATGTAAATTAAACCTGGGATAAATATCTTCTAAAACTAGCTTTTTAAAAGGGAGAATCAGATGTTTTCAATGGATTGTACTGAGAACAAGAGAATGAGGGCATTTATACTGATAATAAAAATGGTTTACTAGTATTAAACTCAGAATACAATCAGAATCTTGACCCTAAAGACCATTAACTGTAAATAGAGGCAAAGTGAATAGTAATTGGGTATCAGAAGTTCCTGAACATACATGATGACCAGTTTTTGTGCAAAAAAGACTAAGTATTTTTTTTAAAGTTTATACCTCAATCTTTACTATTATATTTTTTAAAAGCAGTGTTTCAAGTAAAAATTAAGAATTGTTGCTTTTATTAAAACAACTTCATAGAAATATTTATATCATTTAAAAGGTCAAATTCATTAAACCAAGAACTAGAGTATGTTAAGACCTTGTATCTGATTTTTGCCATGGATTCTTTCACGCCAAGAAATTAAAAAGCACATATGATAAATGTAAATATACCATCCTAAAGATCATAAACCTTGATATAGTGAAAGAAAGTGCAGAATGATGGGGAAAAAACAACTTATAGTTTCGCAACAAAGAGTTCTTGGATTTATTTTTACCTCTGCATCAGGGCATTTTATTTATATTAAAATATGCTAGAATGGTTCAGCTTGTATTTTCTGATCCTGTAAGTCCCTCTGTAGCATGACCCCCACAGAAAGTAATGCATTTATAAATACCAAAGATGTAACAGTTCTCAAATTTTCTAGATTACTGCAATAAAATATTTTAAGTTTTTGTATGTATAAAGCACTATTCTAAGCACTTCACTTTAGTTGTATTATCTCACTTAATTCTCAACCCTCTTGAGTGGGGAATATTGTATTTTCCTGTTTTTTTGTACCGATGAGGAAACTGAAGCACACAGAGGTTGAGTGCCAGAAACTTTCTGTATGTCACACAGCTGAGAAGATAGCAGCTTGGATTCAAATTCAGCAGGCCATTTTCTTAACCACTGTGCCAGGGACTGGTTTTCTTGAGTCCAAAAGCTAATCAGTAGAAAGAATTACTGGAAAATTCTGCCCCCTTTTTACAGTCACATGAGGTTTTTCTTCTGAGTGTCAAGAAGGTTGAATTAATCACAGGAATCAAGAACCATGTAGTTTACAAACTAATCTTTAATTAAATTAGTCAACACTGTTCTTTTGACCTGCTGGTAAAGTATCCTTACACTGTATACTCTGAGGCAGCTGCTGTCCTGCCTCCAGCATTCAGTAGACTTTTATTTTTCAAAAGGAAAGATTTTTTTAAATGCATGCCAAATGCTTGATGGCTTCTGTTTTGCATAGCTTTTGGCCACAGAGGCATGTTTCATACCCAATGTACTTAGATGTTAGAACAAAATTGTAGAGTGTTTTGTTTTAATTGAAGGCTTGGCCCTAGGTAATAATCTTGCTTTTCTTTTTCTTTCTTTTTTTTTTTTTTTTTTTTTGGCCTTTGATGATAATCTTGCATTTTAGGGCAAGGGTAGGGAAGATAACTGGAACAGAAAAAAAAGAGGGGTTTAATAAAATGTAGGTGTTCATTGATAAGAATATATGCTTTTTTAAAAAAAGAAAATTTTTAAGGTGGACTGTCTGGAATGTTACTTGGTTAATGGTTTTGAATACTTAAAGTTCTGTTGAGAGCAGACTGTTCTGGGGCTCAAAATACTTTCAGAGTGGGAGCTGCTTTTACTGAGTTATGAATGCAGTTTAATCTTGTGCAGCTGAGTTTGCATATTAGCCCTTGAAATGTTGGTATCTTTACTGTACAGCTTCTGGGCACAGCTAGTTGAGGCTAAGATAGAAACCTGATGAATTTATTCCATCTGGCAAACTTCTAAAAACAGTTTTCTCTCATTACATATCTGTCGGTTTAGAACAGATCTAGAGTAAATTATCATATTTACTGATTCTCTAAGACCTAACCCCCATTTTAACATTTCTGAAATAAAAAGATGTCTTACTTCATTAAATGTATACTTCTGTTGTGTTTCTTTTTTCCTCCATAAAACTGCTGTGCACCTTTGCACTCAGAAAATGTGGTAGTTACATGTTTAAGATTTGAAATAAGTAGTGATGTTGGAAAACTGAGGTTTTTAATTTTTATGTTTTAAGTCACAACAAAATCAGGGATAAACTCCTGTTTGACGACCCTTCCGACCCCCTCCCCCTCCCCCCCCACACTCACTCACATAACCTTTGATGGTTTGGGTTTATTCATCAGTGCTTGTCAGAGAACCCCAGAAAGAGGCCCTTAGTACCCCTTGGGAAATGTTAGAGCAGAACTGACAGTTTCTCCCGTTGTTCCCTCCCACAATTTCCACTGAGTGGGCTCTGGTTACGTGAGTGTTGCCTGTTTCTGACTAACAATCCCCTGGGTATCTGAGGATTTGCCTGTCATTCCCCACCCCCCACCCCCACCCACCCCCACATCTTTTTAAACTCTTGAAATTGGAAGCAAGAGATAATTTACCGTTGCTGTTGTGAATACTAAGAACTTGGCTCCAAGTGTTGCTTCAGTATTATTGCAAGTTCTGTCTGGGGATGTCATTAGGGGTGTTAATTGAAGCTTTAAACAAAGACACTTTCCAGACTGTGGATTCTGCCATCCTGTAAGTGTGCTCTCTAGAGGATGAATTCATCATGGTTATGGAAGGCTGTGGTTGGCTGTGCAACAGCCTGCAATAATTGCACCATTTAGATCAAGAGGGCCCAGAGTTCTGTGACTTAGAGGTGAAAGCAATAGCTTTAGTAGATTCTGCAGCTTCTTGCAGCTTCTTACTCTGTCCATCCTTAAGAACAGGAATAGCGAAAGTATCAGGTGAGTAGGAATGTTGATAAGGAAAGGAAAAGTAAAACCTGAGAATCCAGCCATCGTAAGAGTGTCGTGTTTGGGAGAAAGCCTCAGAAAACAAGCGGCCGTGATGTTGGGGAGCTATAAGAGTGGCATCTTTGCCTTGGCCCAGGATTCCTCAGGAAATCGATTTGGGGATTATTACTTTTGTTACCTAGATTAATTTGCTGAACATTGGCCTAGATGTTGATCAGAGTAGGCATAGGTAATTGGCCTTTCAGCAGGTTACTCTTTGTGTTTGAACCCCCACCTCATTTTGGTTGTTTTGAAATGGCTGAGATTACCATAGGTCTAATAAGAATTTGGAGGATTTATACTTGGGAAAGATAAAATGCCTTGATTAGATTTTTAGTTCTATTGAATATGTTTATTGAGAATGGCATGTGTGATGGGGAGGAGTAAAACTTAAGAACCTGACTTTATGGTATTGTTCTGATGTAGCTTAGATATAGTTCAATTTAAAAATGTCTTTAAATATCCTTTCTGACATATTGAGACAGTTGACAAAATCTGAATAAGATCTGTAGATGAGCCAAATAGTGTTATATTTGTGTTAATTTCCTGATTTTGATCGTTGTTTTTAGGATGTACCCACTAAAGTATTTAGAGGTAGAGAGGCATTGTGTCTGCATGGTTAGGAAAAACAATATTTAGTTCAAATATTTTATATATTGCTGGGGAAATGGAGGATAAAGCATATGTGTTGAAATATTAACATTAGGATTTCTGGGTGAAGGATATACAGGAATTCCTTGTTCTGTTGCAGTTTTTCTGTAGGAAAGATGCTGAAATTATGTTTAAAAGCAAAAAAAAGAATCCTTTCGCATAAATTCCATTTTCGTAGAGGTTTAGGAGCTTGTTTCCTTTTAAAATTAGGAATCCCTTTTATTCAGTTCTGTAAGACATGTTAGAGTTTCTTCTTCATGTGCATATTTTAAATGCAAGTCCTTGTGTGAGACCTACCTTTATAGATTTTATTTTTTAGTCTTTGAAGGTCTCTGCCTTTCCTGAGGGAATTCTCTGATACCTTAAAACAAGTTGACATGAAATTGCTTTATGTTCATGACTATGTCTCTTTTTTTTAATTAATTTAAAAAAATTAACAAACAAAACATTTAGAAATCATTCCATTCTACATATATAATCAGTAATTCTTAATATCATCACTTAGTTGCATATTCATCATTTCTTAGTACATTTGCATCGATTTAGAAAAAGAAATAAAAAGACAACAGAAAAAGAAATAAAATGATAATAGAGAAAAAAAACTATACGTACCATACCCTTTACCCCTCGCTTTCATTTACCACTATCATTTCAAACTAAATTTATTTTAACATTTGTTCCCCCTATTATTTATTTTTGTTCCATATGTTCTACTCTTCTGTTGATATAGTAGCTAAAAGGAGCATCAGACATAAGGTTTTCACATTCACAGAGTCTCATTGTGAAAGCTGTATTATTGTTCAATCATCATCAAGAAACATGGCTACTGGAACACAGCTCTACATTTTCAGGCAGATCCCTCCAGCTTCTCCACTACATCTTGAACAACAAGGTGATATCTACTTAATGCGTAAGAATAACCTCCAGGATAACCTCTCAACTCTGTTTGGAATCTCTCAGCCATTGACACTTTGTCTCATTTTACTCTTCCCCCTTTTGGTCGAGAAGGTTCTCTGTGTCTCTTGATGTTAATTCTCAGCTCATTCTAGGGTTTTTCTCAGTCCTTTGATGCTGAGTTTCAGCTCATACCAGGATCTTTGTCCCACATTGCCAGGAAGTTCCACACCCCTAGGAGTCATGTCCCACGCAGAGAGGGGGAGGGTGGTGAGACTGCTCATCATATTGGCTGGAGAGAGAAGCCACATCTGAGCAACAAAAGAGACTCTCTTGGAGGTGACTCTTAGGCCTAAATTTTAAGTAGACTTGACCTATCCTTTGTGGGGTTAAGTTTCATGTGAACAAACCCCAAGACTGGGGGCTCAGCCTATTGCTTTGGTTGTCCACACTGCTTGTGAGAATATCAAGAATTCAACTTGGGGAAGTTGAATTTCTCCCCATTCTCACCATTCCCCGAAGGGGGCTTGCAAATACTTTTCCAGTCAATGATCAAATCATTCTGGGATTCATCGGGGGATCACTCTGGACAAACCAACAAAATCTCATGTCCTACCTGAGATTCCAAGTACTTATGACATTCAGTCAAACTATCTACATGAGTTATATTAGGAAATGCTCTAGTCAAAATCTAAATTTTGTAACAAATAAACATTTTTTGCTTTAGTCTTACACATAATGTGACATTTTGAAGTATTAGTTATCATCTATTTTCAGCACCCTGCAATAATGACAATCCTTTGTTCTTCCTCATGCAAAAACATTTTTAAAATTTGTACATTGTACATTTCACTATTATTATACACTCTAGGCATTCCTAGATTATACCATCTCGATTTTTAACATCCTTCTTTCTTTCTGATTTCATTTATGTCCCCATCCTTCCTCCCTCTATCATTCTCACATGCAGCTTCATTCAGTGTTTTAACAGAATTATGTTACAGTTAGGTGGTATTGTGCTGTCCATTTTTGAGTTTTTGTATCCAGTCCTGTTGCACAGTCTGTATCCCTTCAGCTCCAATTACCCACTATCTTACCCTATTTCTATCTCCTGATGGTCTCTGTTACCAATGACATATTCCAAGTATATTCACTAATGTTGGTTCATATCAGTGAGACCATACAGTATTTGTCCTTTAGTTTTTGGCTAGTCTCACTCAGCATAATGTTCTCTAGGTCCATCCATGTTGTTACATACTTCATAAGTTTATTCTGTCTTAGAGCTGCATAATATTCCATCGTATGTATATACCATAGTTTGTTTAGCCATTCTTCTGTTGATGGACATTTTGTCTGTTTCCATCTCCTTGCAATTGTAAATAATGCTGCCATAAACATTGGTGTGCAAATGTCCGTTTGTGTCTTTGCCCTTAAGTCCTCTGAGTAGATACCTAGCAATGGTATTGCTGGGTCGTATGGCAATTCTATATTCAGCTTTTTGAGGAACCGCCAAACTGCCTTCCACAGTGGTTGCACCATTTGACATTCCCACCAACAGTGGATAAGTGTGCCTCTTTCTCTACATCCTCTCCAGCACTTGTCATTTTCTGTTTTGTTGATAATGGCCATTCTGGTGGGTGTGAGATGATATCTCATTGTGGTTTTGATTTGCATTTCTCTAAAGGCCAGGGACTTCTAGCATCTCTTCATGTGCCTTTTGGCCATTTGTATTTCCTCTTCTGAGAAGTGTCTGTTCAAGTCTTCTTCCCATTGTGTAATTGGATTGGCTGTCTTTTTGTTGTTGAGTTGAACAATCTCTTTATAAATTCTGGATACTAGACCTTTATCTGATATGTCATTTCCAAATATTGTCTCCCATTGTGTAGGCTGTCTTTTTACTTTCTTGATCAAGTTCTTTGATGATGACTATGTCTCTTTAACTCGGTTACTAATTGAGAATTTCTATAAGAAACATACTATCTTTTAAAGTGGCAAATTATCCTCTGAACAAATAGAAATAAAATGAAGTGATAGTACCTTAATAGTTTGGGGGAGAAGAAGATGGGTTTATTTCCTTTGTCTCCTTTAAAGTGGTTGATTAAAGTAACAAATGTGCATTCTATAAGAAAATATTTAAAAATGAAAATGGTTGGTTTGGACAATAAAATTTTAAAAACTTTTTTATTGTGAAATATATTTGCAGAAAAGTGATAGGATTCAAAGTACTTTTTTTTTTTTTTTTTTTTTATAGAAGGAAGGAAGGAAGGAAGAAAGGGAAACATTTTTAAACATTTTCTTGTTTTACTGTATTCTGTTTCTCCGTTTTTTTGTTACATGGGCTGGGGCCGGGAATCGAACCGAGGTCCTCCGGCATAGCAGGCAAGCACTTTGCCCGCTGAGCCACCGCGGCCCGCCCCAAAGTACATTTTAATAAATACTTATAGAACAAACTTCAAAGGATGATATGGGTGGCAGTTCCACAATTTCAGGTATTTTCTTCTAGCTGCTCTTATAATACACTGGAGACTAAAAAAAAAAAGTCAATAAAATGATTCAGTAGTCATACTAATTTAAGTCCTGTTTTCACTGTTACAACTCCTCCATCTCGTTTGATTCTTCTCTGTATCTTTAGGTATATTTGGGCAATGACCCATCTAACTTTTTCATATTGAGAAGTAGTGTCAACATTATGGGGTAGGCAGATATAATTGATGCTTTTGGAGAGACAAGTGCCTCTGGATTTCAGGACTTCTCTGGCATAGGAACAAACTGGAGGTTTTAGTTTTCTGAAAAATAAACTTTGAGTGAAACTGTTACAGAGTCTCAGATAGAGCCCTGGGTATCCTTTAGGGTTTTCAGGAACACCGTTTTTTGGGGACTTGGTATACTGTGGCAATTTGCAATATCTAGCTGAAGCTTGCATAAGAGTAACCTCCAGAATAGCCTCTCAACTTTATTTGAAATCTCTTAGCCACTGCAATGTTATTTTGTTACATTTCTATCCATCCCCTCCCCCTCCACCCACCCCCGCCCTGGACTTCAGGATTTTGGATAACTTTTTTTTCCCAAACTCATAAGTTATTAATATTTTTTATTAAAAAAGTTATTCATACTATGTTGTATGTCACACACCTTTAAAATAAACTCTCTTACTTTTAAAATAAATTCTCTTCCTTTTATTCTTGATTTTCCAGAGCAGAGGCTGTCTCCCACAGACTCTGGCACCATGAACATATTTGATCGGAAGATCAACTTTGATGCACTCTTTAAATTTTCCCACATGTAAGTGTTTTGACCTTGACTGAGGTTTCTTACTGCATTGCATTTTAATTCATATATGGTTTCTTTTTCCTAACTTAACTTTTATATATGAAAGCTAACAAATTAACTGTGCTAGAATCCAGAGTAACTAATAAAAGTACCCAGATTCTTTTATCCTTTAATTAAAAGGGGTACTTTTAAATTATTCCAGTACCCAAAGGGTAAGGGATTTTGGCTTTTCCTCAGTATTTAAGATTCTCTATTACCATAATTTCAAGACATTTTTTTTACTATAATATGTTCTTTCCAAAATATATCAAACTATTTGTAATATAACTTTCACATATTCCCCAGAAGGGGAGGAGAAGGGAAATGATTCTTAGCTTATGGATGAAATTGGTTCTGGAGTGATGGTCATTATTAACATCCTTTCCTAGAACCCCCTTGACACAGCAGCACCTAAAGAAGGTCTATGCCAGTTTTGCACTATGTATGTTTGTGGCGGCTGCGGGAGCCTATGTCCATGTGGTCACTCATTTCATTCAGGTAAGAGCAGTTTTCTCTTGTGGTTGCTGTGGTAAAAATTGTATTAGGAAGAAACCAGCTCAGCAAGGCTACGCTCCTTAATCCTTATCGGTAGTTTGGGATCTGCACTTAGCCAGCCATTAAGTCATGACAGGTAAAGCCATTTAAATTTTCTGGGAACTGTGCTCCCTCTAGATACTGAAAACAGAATGTTTTAACCAGACACCGAATGGTGTACTAACTTGCAGGCAACCCATCCCACCCCTACCTTGTAGTGGCATGATGACATGCATACTGGAGTTACTATGCACAGTGGCCTTTTTATTTTTTCTTCTATTCTTCCTCTTTTCTGCCTGAATGACTTCAGTGTACATGGATACAAAACATTGATTGTACAATTATCAGCAAAGGCAGGGTTGAGACTGCTAAGGATTTGACCTCTTTTATACTCTCATATATCAATATCTGCATAATTGAGTGAAGACCTTCAACAACTGGTTTTCTTACGTTCGAAGGAGATTTTGGGTTTGGCCAACAGGAGTAGAAGGGACATTTGTGGACATAGAGGTTCAAGTTCTCACTAACCAAGCCTTGTCCTTTTATGGTAAATATAGATATGTTTGTGTGTGTGTGTGTGTGCTGACATTTGCTACTACTGAAGGGAACTATTGTCAGGTATTTCTTGACAAGAGTTGTATGCAAAATGACAACACAAAAGGATAGGAATTTGATCCTTCAGGTTTAGGGATGCATCATATCCCTACTTTTTAGGCAGGGTTAGTCCTTTTGGTTTCTGGTTGTGGTTTTTTTAAGTAATGTAGGAAAATACCTTTAAAGGAAGGAAAGAATAAACTTCAGTATCTACATCCATTTCTGGTGATTTCCTTCTTTTCTTAATGCCTATGGTTTTTCCCACTACTTTTTTTTAATTACAAAACTAATACATGTTCCTTTTGAAACTGGGAAGACAGACTAGCAATAAAGTATTAAAAAGCCTCCATACTTCCAGCACCCAGAAATAATTACTGTTAATATTTTGGTGCTTACCCTCTCAGTTGTGTGTGTGTGTATGTGTGAGAGAGAGAGATCAAAAAGGGGTCATTTCCACTTGTTTGTTCTACAGATTGGAATATATTTCAAGCATCTGTCATTTTGGTTCATATCTTCCCTTTCTGGGGAAAGACTCGCTCATAGTTTGACTTGGTTAGTTGGGTCCTAGCAGGTGAGCTTTCAGTGTCCACCACGGTCCTAATCCTGTTTCTTCAAGGCTTCTGGTTTCTTTTTTCAGTCCCCACTGCTAAGAAAACATTGCCTTCTCCGCTGCCTCCATATTAGAAGCAAATGTTAGAAAGTTGAGTTTTTGAACCAAGTTCTCTTGCTAAATAAATTCTATACTTTCATGAATTTAATTATTGACTGGTTCTTACAGGCTGGCCTCCTCTCTGCCCTGGGCTCCCTGGGATTGATGATTTGGCTGATGGCAACACCTCATAGCCGTGAAACTGAGCAAAAAAGACTGGGACTGCTTGCTGGGTTTGCTTTCCTTACAGGTATGTTAAGAGATTGGTCTAATTTTGAGGGGAAAAATTATTTTTAATATCTCTTTAGACTAAGGCCTGAAATTTGTATTTATTCTGATTAACTCCAGTGGCCACCGTTTGTCATACAGTTCCTTCAGCAGACTTCTCTTTGTGTAGAGTCTTCTCTGAAGTGTCTTTCTCCACTGTGATCCTCCTTTTTGGCTTCTTCTAGCCAGTCTTATAGTTTAATGTGTTTTACCTTGTATTGCTTCCTTAGTACATATAGATAGGTATATCTTGCTTCCCCATCCACAAGGTGAGCGCTTTGTGACCAGGGACTGTAACTTCTACTTTTGTATCCAGAAATAGGTATGGCATGTGTGAATGAATGAGGATCAACGTTAGGTGATATGACTTGTTAATGGTAGACACGAAACTTAAACGAGGCCTGATAATCTTAGTTGGGCCCACACTGGCAACTGTCATGGGAGCATCTGTTCTGAGCCTTGCAAACAGTTCGTTCAAGCCATACATTGAGACCTATTGTACAAAACACTTTGCTCATTCTGAAGAAAAAAATTAGTAGTGCAACTGTTCTAGAATTATCATCAAGGAAAACAAGATTCAAGCTACATAATAAAAATACTTGCCAAGCAATATATGAGTTAGTACCACTTGTTCTGAGTGAACAGTCTAATCTGTACAGTGTTGAGGAAATTGTATAAAGAAAGGGACTTGGGGATTAACATTTTGAATCAGAGAAGGCTAGTTTTTGAAGGCATTAAGGGATGGGATTATCAAAAGAGAGAAGAGTAGCCAGAGTGGAGGAAATGTTGGAACTGGAGCAGATTGTTACTGCACCCTCCACTTGGCAGGTGCCCACCTGCAGAACTGGTCTGACCTTTTTTGCTACAAAGGAAATCAGTCCTGCATGATTCCACGGTTGTTGGCCACAAGCCACAGCTTTACTCTTTATCCATTTCTAAGCCACAGCTTTACTCTTTATCCATTTCTTCTGTTCTAATCCCTGACCTGACCCACATTACAGTTCTCTTCAGAATCCTCTTCATCTCTCTTCAGAGTTTTGCAGCCTTAAAATTTAGCTCAAAAGTGACCTGGCTGTTTCATTTTTTCTACTTTGTATTCTTCTGTAGTCAAACGTGAGTTTTATTAACTAAAAGGACAGTTTTACAGCATTGTTTATAAATAATCAGTCATTCTGTTGAAAACATTTGAGGAAGAAGGAGAGGCTTACTTTTAGTTCTCATATTTTGTTTGTTTTCTCAGGTTTTAGATAAGGAATTGCTTCAATGTTGTGTTCTGGGTTTTGTTTTGTTTTGTTTTCTAGGAGTTGGCCTGGGCCCTGCCCTGGAATTGTGTATTGCCATCAATCCCAGGTAAATTCTTTTGTTTTTTTTTGCGGGTGTTTTATTTTATTTATTTATTTATTTTTGGTGCATGGGCCAGGAACCAGGTAAGAATTTTAGTAGTGCCTTATATCTTTTTACTGTTATGAATATCCTTTTTATATATAGACTATATATACCTGTAGCCCTTAATCTAAATGTCTTTTTCTTTAATAGTATCCTTCCCACCGCCTTCATGGGAACAGCAATGATTTTCACCTGTTTCACCCTGAGTGCACTCTATGCTAGGCGCCGTAGCTACCTCTTCCTGGGAGGTAAGTGTGAGCTGGAGAGCAGGGCAAAGTCTCTGCTGTAGCCAGAGTTCTCTTTCCCCGCCCCCCAACTCCCTTGTGACTGTTGGGCTGAAATTGAAAACTTTCGTTTTTAGGGAAAAGTAAGGAATGTTCTTCCTTCTTTTTTGCTTCTCTTAAGACAGCCTTTTGCCATCTCTTGTAGGTACCTTGATGTCAGCCATGAGCCTGATGTTGTTGTCTTCCCTGGGGAATCTTTTCTTTGGATCCATTTGGCTTTTCCAGGTGAGTCTTTGCATATAAATTTCCAGCAGCTAGTTGCCTCATGCTTCTTTTTCTTCCTTAACTCTGAAGCAAACTAGAATCAGATTCCTCCAGGATGCTTAACTGTGTTGGGAAATGCTCTTCATTCAAGCTTCTCCACTGACCATCCTAGGATGGAGCCCTCTGCTGTGGGTGAAGATACAGACAGAAGAGCAGTTGGGTGTAGCTGACTAAGAAGACAAAGAAGACAGTTTGCTCAGAGATCATTTGCCTATGGCCAATCCAGCCTTGGCTCCTTGTTAAAATGGGTGAAAAGCTCTTCCAGAGATAATAGTGACTCCTTGTTAAATGGGTGATGCTCTTCTACTGACCTAAAAAAAAAAATGAGTACAGAATTGTGTCTAGGAAATACTGTGGTCTTCATCATAGATTTCAGTTCCCATTAGTGTTAAGGTCAATAGAGTAAGCATCTGATGTGCTTTCAAATGGCCAAGTGCCAGAAAGTATGTCTGTGTTTTTCTCTGCAACTTCTTCCACATAGTAATCTCATCTCATTCTTTTGTTAGGCAAACCTGTATTTAGGACTGTTGGTCATGTGTGGCTTTGTCCTTTTTGATACTCAACTCATTATCGAAAAGGCTGAAAATGGAGATAAGGATTATATCTGGTAAGTGTGAAAACTGGTCCTTAACAATCATGAAGGGTTAGGTATGCCATTCCATTCCATGGCTCTCTTCTGAATATCTGGGATAATCCTTTAACTGACCCATCTTCCTGTCCATGGTAGTAGGGATAAGAGTGGACTAGATGGCACTGGCTGACCATAGGTGGCTAAGCTTAGGGAGTTAAAAATGGTAGGATACCCATGGTTCTGGAACTATGCACCAAATAGTATAGTTCTCTCAATTCCTGAAAGACATCAAATTTTTAAAAGTTGGACTAGTAATCTTTATTTGTATATTTGTACTTTTTTCTTTTTATTAGAGAAGTTGTAGTTGTACAGAAAAATCATGCATAAAATACAGTTACCCTGTTAACACCTTGCACCAGTATGGCACATCTGCCACAATTGATAAAAGACCATCTTTATAATTGTACTATTACCTATAGTCCATGGTTTACATTAGGGTTTACCCACCTGTATTTCACAGTCCTATGGTTTTTTTTAAAAAAAATTCTAGTAATGTATATACATATATACAACCCAAAACTTCCCTCTTCAAGCACATTCAAATATATAATTATTATTCAGTGGTAGAATGCTTGCCTGCAACGTGGGAGACCCAGGTTCAATTCCTGGCCCATGCACACAAATAAAGGAACACTTCTTTTCTGTATGGTTTCAATTTTAGTATTATGTGCTGTCAAAGTGAGCACTATATATATTGTTTTGTTTTTTAATTTCAGGAATTTATTTAATATTATACAGCTGCTATGTATAGTTTTACGTCTACGTAGGGAAGAGGAAAGGAGTCTTTCACTTTTTTTTTTTTCACATGGGCAGGCACCGGGAATCAAACCCCGATCTCCAGCATGGCAGGCAAGAACTCTGTCTGCTGAGCCACCCTGGCCCAACATTTACTCTTTATGCTTCCGTATTCTTTGAACCTTCAACAATAATAAGATATACATATATATTTTTTTAATGTAGTGATACAGTTCTTGTAAGTAGTTAGTGGTAGATCAAGGATTCAGACTTAAACATCTGAGTCCAAAGCCCATGCTTTCCTTTTCTTTCTCTTTCAGGCACTGCGTTGATCTCTTCCTGGATTTTGTTACTCTATTCAGAAAACTCATGATGATCCTGGCTATGAATGAGAAGGTTAGTCACCCCACCATCCAAAGCTGAGAGGATAGTTCCTGAGCTTGGTATCTTTGTGTGCTTCAGATTTGAGAGGTTGCTCACACACTTGTAGATCCAGGGGATCTGTAAGGCAGACCACTGAAAAAGAGGTAAACCAGAAGCCTTTCACTGATGGAGGGAAAAGAACAAGTAAAAACAAACTTTTTTTAAACTACGAATCCCTGAGATACTAGTACTATCAAAAGGGAAAGCGCTTCAGTGGCAGCAAGAAACATCATAATATGAAAAATTTAAAGGCTGTATAAGTTATTACTCAGAGTAAGATATCCCAGAGAATATTGTGTAATATTCATTTTGTAAAAACAGCTTTTGTAAATAAATGTCAGAAATAGACCAATTATATCCATTTGTAATTCTTAAATTTTTTTCCCATTTTTGTGTATAGTGTTAATATCAAAACAGTCTAGTCAAGCAGTAGGTGAACAAATGAAGCCACAAGCTTTTCTTTAAACAGACCCTATTATGGAACAGTAGACAGGGCGGCGATGATGGAATCAGATGACTAGAAGGGATTGGTGGTTCTCTGTCTGGGCTGTGCCACAGTTAGACTGAGCACCAAGCAGGTGTCTGAAGGTTGATTAATGCCCAGGATTTACACTCACCCTTGAGGGTGGCGCACATTCCAGGCCTGATGGAAAGCTGGTGATAATCTTGGCCTCTTGTCTAACTGTCAAGAGTAGACTGCCAGTCTGTAGCTTTCACTGGTTAGGGTTCTAAGCTGTGGTGGTTGTGAAAGCCCTAGAGTTTTACTAAACAATAACTTTAGGGACCACAAGTGACATACAGTAAGGTTCAGTTTTTGCTGAGTGAAGGGAACACTTCTCATTCCTTTTTATTGTCCTGTTCCCTTCCAGTCCCTATTCAAATGCAGTCACTTATTGGCTGACTCAAGAATTAACTTGAGTGGCAGATGCCAAAAATTAATTGGATGATTTTTTCCTCTATTTTTAGGACAAGAAGAAAGAGAAGAAATGAAATGACCAGAAGAAATGAAATGACCATCTAGCTTTTCCCAATTTGACTTCCTCTTCCTCTACTCCTCATTTCCTGTTTGCACACATTACAGGTGGCGTGTTCTGTGATAATGAAAAGCATCAGAAAAGCTTTTGTACTTTGTGGTTTTCTCTATTTTGAATTTTTTAATCAAAAAACTGATTAGCAGGATATAGTTTGGAGTTTGGCTTTGTAATCCTGGGGTTCATCTCCATTTCCTTTTCTATCAACCCCATTCCTAACTCTTCCCTGGCTCAGGCAGCCAAATCACCAGGAGGAATGGGACCAGCAGAGGGAGTACACTCCAGGAGTCTGCTTTACTAATGACTGAGCTTCACCAAGTGGACTTGAACTGTTGGGTGGATAACCACTTTGCTCTTCCTTCTGCAGCATGGTTTGGTTGTGCAAGTTTCCAGTGGGACTGGGCAGTGTGTTTTCCATTGGAAAGAAGTTTGCTGGTCCCATTGTTACCCACGCTCATTATATCTGGGCTTTTGTCAACCCCTACCAAGAAAATGAAGAGACTTCATTGATGTGGATGCTTTGCTTCCTCTGAACTACCCAAATTGCTGCTTGTGTGGCAAACACATCTTTATGCCTTGCCATCACAAAAGGAATAAGATTAGCTTGTGTTCCCTTTCGCATCCCTTGCCTGACCCTCAGGGAATCTGCCTGCTTTCCATCCGTGGGGGTGGGAGGATTTCACCACAAAGGGAAGACTCTACTACTTCTTGTCAGGCGTTTATGGAAAGGCTGATTATGTATGGCAAGGTATAGCATAGAATTCACAAACTTTCCCTGGTATGTTTTTTTGTTTTATTTTTTATTGGTTCATCTTGGTGAGTGACCTCCACCAGGTAGCTGTGGTTAAGCGTTCCAAGAGAGGCAAAATAGGAAAGGGATATGGTTGAGCCTCTGGCTAGTTGTAACTAATCCTGCCAGACAGATATATAATGACTTATTTCAGATAGAGGGAACAAATCTCTACCAATTGAGCGGTTCTTTGTTCAGATAACAGAATGGGGCTGTGATAACTGGGAGGCAGCATCCATAACAGTCCTTCATTAGATTTTTGTCCCTATCTGGATCAGGCCAGAGATTTGAGGCAGTAGGTAAGTGTTCATTTTACAGATGCACTTTAGTTTTTGGTCTGTTCACCTGTTTCCAGAAATCTGAAGCCTTCTTCCAGGCAGGTGCCAGGTAACCAAACCTGTGAGACCAGGTTTCTTGAAGCTTTGTGGTTGCGTAGTGCTAGTGAGACCACCAGCCCCTCCCTCTGCTACTGCAGTCACCTAGCACAAAAGGCAGCAATGGGAGCAGCTGTGACTGGAGACTCAAAGGGCTTCAGTGAAAGGGGAACCAAACCATTGAAAGCTCATTTCCAGTAGATACCATTTTTGGTTCTCCCTGATTACAACCAGTGTAGTTTGAAACCATGGGTGCTGGTTCATGAGTGTACCATGTCACTGCCATCCTATGAAACTGTTCCCAGGCTGTTTATTTCTGGGGTGATGTGCTGCCCAGAACGGCTCACCTCCACAGGGGATGCCATCTGATTCAGCTGCTGCCTCCATCCTCTGGCTTGAGAACTTAGTAAAGGGACTTCCTTCCTCTTAAGCCCCCATTAGCAGCTCTCCATAAATTTGGTGATGCTCTGCCCGGCCTGAGAATCTGAGTTAAATCTCCTGAAGCCAAACTCCACCTCTTGTGCTTTTTTGCTTGGGATAAAGGAGTTTTTCTTTAGAAACAGTGCCAAGAATGACAAGATATTAAAAAAAAACTTTTAAAGAAAATGCCTAACTGGTTTTTAATACAGTAATCACTGTAATTATCACTTTCTTTTCTAGTTCCTTGTTTTTCAGCTCAGGCTGCATTCTCTAACTCATACTGTGAAGACAAAGGTGTTTTTGATTCAGAAATATATGAAATCTACATAGTCTTAATTTGTAAAAAATAAAGAAAATGCTTAACCTTTTCTGTTGTTTGTGTTAAATTCAGGGGCACAGCTGAATCTGGGGCTTGGGGTATGGTGTAGCTTGCTAGCAGTGCCTGGCAGTGGGACATGATAAAGTTTCTATTGCAGGTGTAAATAGAAACAAGGACCCCACATAGGCCTTCCATTCTGTAGCTCCAACTTGCCACATACAAAAAGCTGGGAATTTTCTCAGTCAAATATACAGCCCAGGGCTTTTCCCATTCCTCTCCCCAACCCCTGCCTTTATCAAAGTAGGCTTTTGTGGGAGCAGAAGCATGTGCAGTTAATTCAAATATACAGCCAAACTTTGAAATTTGAGGATGCATAAGGGAAGAAAGGCAGATTATTTTAATTGATTCTACAAGTATTATCACTGAGTTAGATTGTGTTCTAGGTACTGTGATCATCAGTGAGTAAACAGTCCTTAGCTTCTATATTAGTTAGGGTTCTCTAGAGAAACAGAATCAACAGGAAATACTCATAAAATTTATAAAAGTGTCTCATGTAACCGTGGGAATGTAGGGTCCAAAATCTGCAGGGCACACTGAATGAAGCTGCATCTGAGCTATAGTTTTTGTTTGTTTGTTTGTTTGTTATATATATTGTATTTTATTTTTATTTTTTCTCTATATTATCATTTCTTTTTCTAAATTGATGCACATGTACTAAGAAATGATCATACATCTATGTGATGATATTAAGAATTACTGATTGCATATGTAGAATGGAATGATTTCTAAATGTGTTAATTTTTTTTAATTAATAAAAAAAAAATCTGCAGGGCAGGCTGTGAAGCTGAGGACTCTGATGGGGGTCTGGACACACCACAGGAGAGGCTGGCTGAAGCAGGAAGAGAGCCTGTCTCTTCTGAATCTTCCTTTAAAGGCTTCCAGTGATTAGATTAAGCATCACTCATAAAGGGGGACACTCCCCTTTGCTGATTACAAATGGAATCAGCTGTGGATGCAGTCAATGTGATCATGATTTAATTCTACGACATGTTCTCATAGCAAGACAGGCAAGCACTTGCCCAGCCAGACAAACGTACCACCACCTGGCCAAGTTGACACATGGACCTGACCATGACAGCTTCATAGATCTTACATAAATTATAAACCAGAGCTTGCATTAAAATCTGATTGAGTTCTAACATCTGTTGACTCTGGTTTTCACATTAGTTGTAGACACAGACCTTCCTGTTGGTACCTGATTTAACTCTGACTGGTTCATCCCAATTACTCCCAATTGACCTGTTTGGTTTCCTGTGCCATCACCCCAGCTAAACATAGCCACCTCCCAACTTGGAAAGTGTTCTTTAAACATCTTTTCTTGCCCTTTTCTCCCACTGACTAATAAGGCTAATCTCAAAGGCCATGTTAAGTGCAATTTCATCTTTGTGGTGCCTTCTGTTCTTGAGGGCACTGGAATGTGCTTTACGTGAGTTGTTTCATTTGTTCCCAATAGACAAAGAAGTAGGTGGTGTATTCACTACATGTGATCAATAACTTTCAAGGTCACACCAGAAGGCAGTGGCAGATCTGAATATGGAATCCAGGAGCACCGTCTCCAGAGCCCCCACTCTTAATGTAGGCTGAATACTGAGGTTAATGCCTTCTGGGCTGGTGTCATATTTTCTGTCCCGACCTACATCCTGGCTGCAGCTTTAGCCAAAATGGGAAGGAAATGTGAGATGATTTGAGCAAAATCTCCCCACTCTCAATATTTGTAACCAGGATAGAGTGAGCACCCTTTTAGTGCTCCCCCACCTCCCACTCCTGCCCAGCAATTACAAATTAAAAGAAGGTGATACAGCAGCTCTGTCCATGCCTAGCAGACTCGCAGGCCTAACTAGAGTGGGGAAGACACTGATGGGGAAAGATAGTCTTTTTTTTTTTTTTCAGTAGTTGTATAATTTATTGGCATACATTTGTTCACAGTATTCTCTCTCAGTTCTTTTTATTCCAGCAGGGTCATTAGTAATGTCTCCCTTCATGTTTCTGACTTCTGTTATTGTATCTTCTCTTTTTTTCTTTGTCAATTTAGCTAAAGGTTATCACTTTTTTTTTTAGAAGGTATTTATGAAATTTTTATTTGCTGTATACCAAACTTAGAGTTGGAAATTTTTACTTTTTTTATTCATGATCATTTCTTAGAACATCTGCACCAATTCAGAAAAAGCAATAAAACGAAAACAAAAAAATTCATACATACCATACCCCTCACCCCTCCCCTTCACCAATCACCAGCATTTCAATCTACTAAATTTAACATTTGTTCCCCCTATTATTTATTTATTTTTATTTCATATGTTTTACTTATCCGTCGATAAACAAAGGGAGCATCAGACACAAGGCTCTCACAATCACACAGTCACTCTGCGACAGCCATATCATCGTACAATTATCTTCAAGAAACATGACCACCGGAGCATAGCTCCATGTTTTCAGGCAGTTCCTGCCAGCCTCTCCATTACACCTTAACTGAACAGGTGATATCTGTTTAATTCCTAAGAATAACCTCTGGACTCTGGAATCTCTCAACCTTGACACTTTCTTTTGTCTCATTTTGCTCTTCCCCTTTTGGTCAAGAAGGTAGGTTATCACTTTTATTGATATTTTAAAGAAGCAACCTTTGGCTTTGTTGATTCTCTATTGCTTTTTTGTTGGTTGGTTTTCTTTTTCATTTATCTTCCGCTGTAATCCTTGTTATTTCTTTCTGCTGGCTTTGGGTTCAGTTTGCTCTACTTTTTCTATTTCTTTCAGTTTTGAGTTAAGTCTCTGATTTGAAGTATATCTTTTTTTTAATGTTAGCATTAAGTTCTATAAATTTCCCCCTCAGCACTATCTTTGCTGTTTTGGTATGCTGTATTTTCATTTTAATTCACCTCAAAACATTTCCTAATTTTTCTTCAGATTTCCTCTTTAACCCAATGGCTATTTAAGAATATGCTGTTTAATTTTCACATACTGGTGAATTTTTCCCTTTCTCCCTCTGTTATTGATTTCTCGCTTCATTCATTGTAGTTGTAGAACAGGCATTGTATGATTTCAAAATTTTGGAATTTACTGAGGCTTTTTTGTGACCCAGCATATGTTCTATCCTAGAGAATGATCCATGTACACATGGTAAAATTGTATATTCTGTTTTATATGTCTGTTATTTATATGTCAGTTAGTTCTAGTTGCTTTAATTTATCAATCAAGTCCTGCATCTTCTAACTAGATGTTTTATCCATTATTGAGAGTGGTATGTTTAGAATTTCTATTACTAATGTAGAACCATCAGTTTCTTTCTTCAAATATGTCAGTATTTGCTTCATGTATTTTGGGGTTCTGCAGTTAGGAGCATAAATTATTTTATCTTTCTGTTGAATTATCCACTTTATCCGTATATAACGGTCATCTTTGTACTTCATACTTTAAACTTAAAGTCTATTTTATCTGATATAAGCCTAGCCACTCCAGCTCTTTTTTAGTTACTACATGAGTGGTATGTATTTTTCTATCTTTACACACTCAGGATACATGTATCTTTGAATTTAAGGTAAGTCTATTGCAGACAGCCTGTGGTTGGGTCATGTATTTTTATCCATTCTGCCAATATCTGCCACTTGACTGTCGAGAGTTTAATCCATTTACTTCTTTTTTTTTTTAATTTTTTTTTAAATACAAAAAAACACCAAATAAACTCAAACATTCCTATTTTGATCATTCCATTCTATATATATAATCAGTTATTTACAATATAATCACATATTTGCATATTCATCATCATGATCATTTCTTAGAACATTTGCATCAATTCAGAAAAAAAAAAAGGAAAAGAGAAAAAGAAATAAATGAAAACAGAGAAAAACAAAAAATATACATACCATACCCCTTACCCATCCCTTTCACTGATCACTAGCATTTCAAACTAAATTTATTTTAACATTTGCTCCCCCTATTATTTATTTTATTCCATATGTTCTACTCGTCTGTTGACAAGGTAGATAAAAGCATCAGACACAAGGTTTTCACAATCACACAGTCACATTGTGAAAGCTGTATCATTATACAATCATCATCAAGAAACATGGCTACTGGAACACAGCTCTACATTTTCAGGCAGTTCCATCCAGCCTCTCTATTATATCTTGAATAACAAGGTGATAAAAAGATAGTCTTTTTATACTGAAGCAGCGTGATCAGGTGGGGGCATCGATTAGGTGCCAGGCAATGTGCTTTCATAACGGTGAAAAGATGAATGATAACAGTTCCTGCTTTTTAGTCATTCTCTGCTCAGCAGAGGAACGGAGCTACGCATAATCATGTCCTAACACAGGGGTAAGCACAGGGGCCCATGAAACAACATTGGGAGGCACCTAGCCAGCTTGGTGGTTGAGGGGAAGGACATGAAAGCTAAGCTAAAGCTACATGTAGAAGGATAATTCCAAGTGAGATTGGTGACCGAATTAACAAGGTGGAGGTGGGAGTGCATATGTTTTCAGGTCAAGAGATAAGCATGTGAAAAGCTTGCATGATCCAGCACAGCAAGAAGAGAGAGCTGCAGAAAGTTAGATTTTGCTGGAGTGTAAAATTTAGAGAGGGGACTAGTTAGCAATGGGAGGGAGGGGTAAACATGCCAACTAACCAAGGAGCAGGTAGGCTATGCTAAGGAGTTGACTGTGTCCTGAGGTCAATCGAGAGCACTGAAGGGCTTTGAGCAAGGGAGTGGTCAGGTGCTTTTTTGTGTCTCTGGTGAGAGAGTGAATAGACAGGATTTGGGAGAGAGTGGCAGTCATAAAGCAATTATTTTCTAATGCCCAGATTGTGGTCTCTATCTTTTCCCACTAGAAGGAACCAGAGCTCCTTAGAGAAATGGTGATTCCAGGTCTGTGGCAGGAAATCTACAAGATGAGCCTGGAACATAATGTCCCAGAAAGCAAAGAAGCTATCAAAGATGAATAGTATTGTTTCAAAGGACTCAGAAGCCAATCTAAACAGACCCTCACTGGCCAAAGATGAGATAATTTGAGCACCAATTAAAATAACTGCAATGAATAAGTCAAATATTTTAAAATCTATTAGTTCATGATTTTTTATCGTGAAATATAATGTATACAAAAAAGCAATAAATTTCAAAGCGTACTGCAACAATTATTTAAAGAACATATTTTAGAGTTTGGTATAAGTTACAGTTTCATGATGATATTTTAAATATACCTGACTGGTCACCTTTGGAGGATGCTAAGAAACTAACCACTTCTGAATAACTGTTAATAAAGGGAAAGAAAAAAGCATTTATTCTTTCTTTTCTGAGCTAGCTGTACTTCAGGGTAATAAAAAAGTAAGTTTCCAGAAACCTACAACCTTCAGATGATTCCTAGACCAGGTAAGTCCTGAAACCCAGAGGGGCCAGCCTTTCCAAGAACATCAACTAGTTCCATCCCACCATTCCATATTGTTGACACCCCTGTCCAATGTGAAAAAGTTAGAATGGGCATAGCCCCAATACCCCTAAAGATTAGGAGAAGGATCAAAGGAGAAAGTAAAGTTATAACAGAAGATAGGATTTAACAAATGAGTATGACTGCTGAATCATTATATTGATATTTCTTTTAGTCTCCAGTATCTTGGAGCAGCTAGAAGGAAAAACCTTCTATTTTTTAATTTATTTTCTAAATTGTAGAACTGTAACCCATACCAAACTCAGAAATCTGTTCTATGACCACTTGTTATAATGTGCTTTGAAATTTTTTGCTTTTGTGTGAATATGTTACATTTCAAAGTAAAAATATATATATTTAAAAAGCAAGTGAAAACTTCTCTATTTAGAAATATTCCAATTAATAAAGGAAGTATAGGGTTAGTTTATCACTATTTTGTATACCTCACATGAAATAGTGAAGTTAGGCAATACTAATCAGTAGTCACAAACACTGACATCATATTATGACATTAGGTGCCTCCTGATGGAAATAAACAACTCTAGCAATGATGTTTTCTTGAAAAAACAAACAAAAAGCTGAATCTGAATCATATCTATTTCTAAATCTACCAGTCATAGGAAACAGACAGGATCAAAAAGGAACATGTTAAATGACATCATGGGGATGCAATCAGCAAAATCCAGTACGTGAAAAACTTTAAGAACAAACAACCTGTTTTTGTTGTTTTTAAAGAGAAATGGCAAAGAAACAAGAACAGAAACAAAACAAATAGAAGGAGCTTTTACAATGTGATTGCAAAAACCCTGTGACTGACTCTCCCTTTATCCAGGGTTTGGGCAGATGAGTAAAAATGTAAGGAAAAAAAATAAATAATGAGAAGGGGGAACAAGAGCAAAAAAACCCAAGTAGATTGTAATACTAGTGGTCAATGAGAGGGAGGGGTATGAGATATGGGATGTATGGGGGTTTTCCGTTTTATTTCTTTTTCCGGAGTGATGCTAATGTTCTAAAAATGATCATGGCGATGAATACACAAGTATGTGATGATACTGTGAGCCACTGATTGTTATACTTTGGATGGACTGTATGGTGTGTACATGTATCTCAATAAAAATGTTATTTTAAAAAATAGAAGAAGGTGCAGTGGTAGTTCGGGGGTGCAAGGACAGTTCAGTGGTAGAATTCTTGCCTACCAGGCAGGAGACTGGGGTTCAATTCCCAGTCCATGCACTTCGCAAAAAACAAAACAAACAAGCAAAACAATAAAAAAACAAGCAAACAAAAAATTCAACAAACGGTGCTGCAATAACAGGATACTCACATGGAAAAATAATGAAATGTGATCCTGCCATACAGCATACAAAAACAAAACAAAACAAAAGAAGGTGGGGGAGGGAACCAACCGAAAGAGTAAAAGAAACTTTTGAGCTATATCAACAAAATACAGTGTGTGACAAAAAATGCGATGCGTGAACCTTGTTTGGACCCTGATTTAAATAAGTTGTAAAAAAATGTTTAAATAAATGAGAGATATTGGTATTCTTGCATATACTAGTCATTCAATAAATTATGACTTTCCAAAAAAATAATAAATAAATTAATAAATGAGAGAGAGTGCAAGAGAAAGACAACTGGGGAAATTTGAACCATTGGGGGCCCCTGCAGTAGTCACTCCTCATAGGGTTCCCTCCCACATTGAAGCAAGGCTGGCATGTGTCACCAATGGAATACTGCAGAAGTGGGCATGACTTCCGTGGCCAGGTCATAAAATGCACTGCAGCAAGCCACTGATGGTATACTTTGGATGGGGCGAATGGTGTGTGACTGTATCTAAATAAAACTGCTTTAAAAAAAAGGGGGCGGGGGGAGAAAAAGACACTGCAGCTCTCTCCTTGGCCCCTGGGGGGAACTAGCCAGAGGTTCTGAGAATACTCAACAGTTTCAAACTGGCAAAATTACAGTGATAGAAAACGGATCAGTGATCACCAGGAATGAGTGTTGGGGGAAGACTAGGATTATAATAAAGAGTAACTGAGGAAAAGGGGAGGAGAAAAATGAGACAAAATTAGGTATCTGTAGCTGAGAGATTTCAGAGTCGAAAAGTTATCCTGCAGGTTACTCTTACACATTATATAGATATCCCCTTTTTAGTTTATGGTGTATTGGAGAGGCTAGAGAGAAGTACCTGAAACTGCAGAGCTGTGTTCTGGCAGTCATGTTTCTTGAAGATGATGGTATAATATATAGCTTTCACAATGTGACTATGTGATTGTGAAAACCTTGTGTCTGTTGCTCCTTTTATCTATGGTATGGACAAATGAGTAAAAAATAGGGATAAAAAATAAACAAATAATAGGGGGAACAAAGATTAAAATAAATTGAGTAGATTGAAATACTAATGGTCAATGAAAGGGAGTGGTAAGTGGTATGGCATGTATGAGTTTTTTCTTTTTTCTTTCTATTGCTGGAGTGATGCAAATGTTCAAAAAAATGATCATGGTGATGAATACACAACTAGGTGATGCTATTGTGAGCTACTGATTGTAACCATGTCAAGAATGTTTGTATGTCAAGAATGCATGTTTATTGTTTATAGTAAAAATATATTTTTTAAAAGAGTAACAGGGATTTTTTGTGTATATTGATGTTTTGTGTTGACAGAACAGTCTTATATCCTGATTGCAACAATAGTTACATGATTCTGTAGGCGTGGTGAAATTTCATAGAACTACACACCCAAAAAACAAACAAATGCATGTAAAAGCTGGTGAAAACAAGTAAGGTATGTAGTTCAGTTGATGGTATTGTATCAATGCCAGTTTTCTGATTTAGATAAAATACTATGGTTATGTAAGATTTTATCACTGGAGGACGCTTGGGTATACAGAAACTCTCAGTACTAATTTTGTAACTTCTGCAAGTCTTAAAGTATTTCAAAATGAAAAGTGTTAAAAAAAAAAAAGTCAGCTCACACCTAAGGACAATATGCAGAGTGAGAAGAGATGAGCCCAACAGAACCAAAGGGACCTCATCATTTAAGGGTTGTGTAGAAACCTTTTTTCTGTCTACTGCTCTCCATCCCAAATGCCACTGCCTAGGTCAGGCCCTGCTGAATCTTGCCAGGGTCAGTGCCCTGGTCTCCTCTCTGGCTTCCAGCCCCCAGCCTTGGGTTCACCCCCCACACAGTGAGTGTTGAGTTCTCCAATGGCTCATCTGGCAGGGTAAAGTTCAAACTTATCATATTTTCAAAGCTCCTGCTTATCTCTGTCCTCTTACCTCTTATTGTTCCATCCATAATAAATTCACTTGAATGCCTAGAATGTTCCATTTGATCCCTCATGCTGGAATTTTTATTTTCTACCTTAAACTCTCATCCTTATCCTATTTGCCTGACTCGGTCATACCCTCACGCAGGACTTAGCTGTGATATCACCTTCTCTAGAAGGCGGTCTCTGAGCCACCAAGACTGGGCTGGAGCCCCGACTGTGCCACCCAGCACGTTCCTAAGATCACCCAATGACAGGCTGGCATCACCCAGTGCGAGTCCTGAGGGCTGGGACATGCCACATTCATCTCGGGCCCCTGGCATTAGTATTTCATTCCTACTAGTGTCCAATAAGTAAGTGTTTGTTATATAAACAGCAGTGTGGCTAGAAATGAAAGAGGAGGTGTGTGTATGTGTGTAAGCAGGCGTGTGTGTGTGTGTGAAAAGGGACAAAGACTCATAAGGGTCACTGGGAGGTAGTGTCCTGACTTCAGAAGGGTCAAGAACAGAAAGAGAAACAAGGCCCAGAGACCCTCCTGCCGCCTTGCCCACGACGCATGCCTTGGGACAGGCTGCGAGAATGGCGCCCACCATGATGCCAAGTTTGGGGACTTGCAGGACTGGCAAGGATCAGTGCCAGGGAACAGACATGAGGGAAGATTATATGCCCGTCAAGTCCACATGTTCACATGCTCCGTACTTTGTCTGACGAACATAGCGGATGGGTGACACGCTCAGAGGGGAGGGTGGTCGGGATTTGGTGGGTTGGTCACAAGTGAAGGGAGGGCCCCCTGTACTTCCTCATCCAACCACAAGGTGGCAGTTCAGGCCCGCAAGCCTCTCAGGTGGGCCTGCCAATACTGGGTCCCTCTTGGCAACAGATTAATCCCGATTGTTCAGTAAAAAATGACTTTTTTTTTTTTTAAGTTTTAGAAGTTTGAAAAGGAAGCATATTTGTAGCTAACTTATATGTGTGGCTTCTGAATAACTGCTGGGCCTGTTCTGCCTTAGAGAAGGACCCCACGGCTACCCTGTTGGCTTCCATCCACCTCACTCAACCACGGAAGCCGGATTTCCCGGTGACCTCACGGCCGGACGTGACCCCGCCCACTCGCACTCGGCACGGAGGGCAGACCTGGCTCCATCTCCCTCTCCCTCCGTGTCCGTGTCACTCTGGGGTACCTTGGTGTTCCTGTGGGTGACCGCCCCCCACGCCCACCGCCAGCCTCTCAGCGCCTCCATGTCCCCTCAGGGGACTTTCACGTCTGCCTCAGCCCGGCACCCGCAGCGGATCTGAAAGCCTACTCTTCACCCTCAGACCCGAGCCCGCGGCCTTCCGGCTCTCACGTCCTCGCCCCTTCTCACCTGCGCTGGGGTTGCGGCAAACCCCAGCCCGGCCCCTTTACCCTCCCCTTTATCCCGCTCCGGAGCCCCACCCCCGCCCCTACTGCCCCTGGTGACCTGCTCGCCTCAGCGGAGGAGCCTCACCAATGCCTGCTTTGAACTTTGAACTCCAGCCAGGTGGTCCCGCATGACCCGTGCCACGGCCTGTTGCACGCTCCGCCGTGAGAGCTGGTGCGCGAGGCTGGGAGTGCCGCCAGCGCCGCGGTCAAGGCCAAGCGCACGGTCCAGTTTGTAGACCCGAACCAGGGGGTTCGAGGTCGCCGCCGTCTGCCAGCCCCCCACCGTGGGGCAGCGGGCCTGTGCCTGCCCAGCCGGGGCCCACCACGAGTTTGACCGGATGTCTGCCACGAGGGCCTCCTGCGCGGGCGTGGACGGAGGGCTCCCATTCTCAGAGGCTCGCGAAGGCTCACGAAGAAGGATTTTGAAGACGTGGGCGGAGAGGATGAGAGTGAGGTGGTCTGGGGGCCCTGCACCCGCAGCGCCGGGTCTGTCTCCCCAGTTTTGTAATTCTCATTCCTCTGTTTCCCTAACCGCCTACAAATACAGTTGATGTCACAAGTGAAAAAAAAAAAAGTGATGCGGTCTCATCTTGCAGAAGGTAGCCAAGAGAAAGCTGAAAAGCTCGCCTTAGGATGTTTTTGTTCCCTGGGTGGAGCTTCTGCTAAAATCTCAGGAAACCTGTTCTGAGTTTAGGCTCGGTAGCTTTCAGATCTTCTGTGCTGGGCATTTTCGGCATTTCTTAGGGGCTCACCTCCCTCAACTGCAGCCTTAGCTGCTCAATACCTTTGGCATAGAGCTGTAAGCTCAAATTCAGGGACTTTTTTTTTTTTTTCAACTTGAACGTTGTAAAATTTTATTGCAATTTCTTTCCACGGATTTTCTTACCACTGTTTGGAATCTTAAAATCCATGAGCCAGAAGAAAAAATGAAAAATCGTGGAATGGTAACCTATACCAAACTTTAAAATCTGTTGTGTAACTACTTGTTAAAATGTACTTGGAAATTTATTGATTTATGTATATATATATATATATATATATATATATATATATATATATATGTTGTTTTTTCACAATAAAAAAAGTTAAGGCATCTGAAATACGTTCTACAACTAATTGTGATGCTGCACTTTGAAATTTATTACTTTTTTGTATATATATTATTTTTCACAAAAAAGAAAGAAAATAAGTCGATTGTGGTGATAAAAAAATATTTAAGCCTTCTAGCCTCCTATATTCTGGAGCAGATAAAAGGAAAAATCTAAGAAGATCGTATGGTAGCCCATGACAAACTGGGATCTGTTCTGTAACCATTTGTTGAACAGTGCTTTGAAAACTATTGCTTTTTTTTTGTTGCTTTTTATATATGTTAAACTATACAATAAAAAAAAGTTAAGGCAGTCCAATGGTAGCTCAGTGTTAGAATTCTTGCCTGTTATCCTGGAGACCTGGTTTGATTCCCTTCTTTTAAAAAAAAGTTAAAAAAAGCGGGGGGAGGAGTGCAAGGATAGTTCAGTGGTAGAATTCTCACCTGTGATGCGGGAGACTGGGGTTCGAATCCTGACCCATGTACTTCCTCAAAAAAAACAAAAATGCAAAGAAACAAACAAAAATTCAACAAATGGTGCTGCAATAACCGATACTCACATGGAAAAAGAATGAAATTGACCCTGATATACAGCATACAAAAAAAAAAAGTGAAACTTCTCCTTCCAAAAGTAAAGTTTCTCTTTATCAGAGACGATTATCTGTATCTCTCAGCAGGTTAGTCACTAACCTGCTTGAGGACATGTAAATGGGGAAAGAAAAGGGTTTACATATACAGATAATTTAAATGGATATAACCTTATGAAACTTGTGTTACAGGAGATAGCAGGCTAATTAATCTACTTTGTTTCGCTGGACTGTGTTGTTGTAATTCAATATTTTGATGTTTTCCTTGGTCTGTGTTTTATAAAATGATGTGATATAAATGTTGTGAATTGTGATATAATTCAAAATAATGGATATTTAATAGGTTTCATTTTGGAACAATGTGCTAACAGTCCCCATTTACAAACCACTTCTTAAAGTTCTTTGATCAACCCCATAAAGCCTACTGACTTCCAACACAGTCAAAAGGTGGCTGAAGCACAGAACATAGCCAGATCTAGTTGGCTTTTGTGGGCTGACCTGGAAATTTAAGTTCCACCTATTACATTGTTACTGTAAGAAATAATACATTCCAGATTGGGAGTTAGGCTCCTGAGAACACCTCCTTCCCATGGTGGCCCCTGGCTACCTTACCAGATCAAAGCCCAGCCTCTCCACTACCAAACTACAGTTGTAAGTAGAGAGAGGGCCAGACAGTTTATAGGACATTCTCTAAGTCATGTTGAGTGTGCTGGTTTGAATCCGTTATGTACCCCAGGAAAGACCATGTTCTTTTAGTCCAATCATGTAAGGCTAGACCTCTTGTAGATGGGACATTTTGGTTAGGCTATTTCAATTGAGAGGTGACCCAGTCCATTCCAGGTGGGTCTTAATCCTTCACTGGAGTCCTTTGGGAAGAGGATAAAATACAGTAAAAGCATAGAGATAAATGCCTTTGGAGAAAGAAGCGAGGATCTACAGGAGCTGCGAGAGAAAGCCATTGAAACCAGAACCCAGTAGAGAAGGACCGAAGACTTCGCCATGTGCCTTCCCATGTGACAGAGGAATCCCAGATGCCATTGGCCTTTCCTCAGAGAAGGTATCATCTTGTTGACGCCTTAATTTGGACATTTTTCTAGACCTTAGAACTGTAACTTGTGGTAGAATATATCTCTGTTGGTAAAATCCAGTCCATTTTTGGTATATTGCATTTGGGCAAATTTAGCAAACCCAAACAGTGAGATTTTACCAATATCCATGTCAACTTTACTTTGGTATAAACTCCCTACTAATATAACAAAATTAAAAGCCTTAAATAAAACAATGCATGCTATCTAGGTGCTATTATAACAATAAATAAGCGTATTTGTGCCAATTTTATATACAGTTATCAGGTATAGAAAACTGACTTTTGACAGTATTTTTTCTACTCCATTTTCTGTTTTTATAAAGTCTTATTTAGTTATCGGGCTTAGTTGTGTATTGTTTCTGTTCTCACTGCCCTTGTTATTGCTGTAAAATGTTTCATCTATGCCTTCACAGTGTGAAATCTTTATTCTAGTCTTTTTTGTAAAACATACTATTGGCTTCCATGTGCAATAAACCCTTTCTGTTGGGATTATGGGTGCAGGCTGGAGCTGGACTGCCTGGGTTGAATCATGGCTCTTCCACATACAAGCTCTGATGTCGGGCAAGTTACTGAAAATTAATACCCATCTTAAATGGTTACTCTTTGGAGAAAAATCTGAATTCTCCACTGTGGATTTCAGGTACAGGCTGGGCCTCCATCTGTGTCCTCACTGACCTGTCACTGGGTTCCAGCTGCTCTGACATTTTCAACTGCATCAGGAACACTCTAAGCTCTTTCTCTTCTCAGAGTCTTTGACATGCTGGTCCCTCTGCCCAGAATGCTTTTACCTCCCATCCACTCTACCCCATCCCATCTTGCATCTCATGACACATGCACCCCATCCCTCTGGGCTCAGATGAAATGTCACTTTGATAGAGTGACTTTCCCAGACCACTCTATATAGCAGTGCTGTCCAATAGAAATATAACATAAACTACTACTGTAATTTAAAATTTCTAGTAGCCACATTAAAAAAAGTAAAAATAAACAAATGGAATTAATTTTAATAATACATTTTATTTTACCCAACGTTTCAGGTCACTACAGTCTCTTTTGCTGAAGAAGCCTTCTTGCTGGTCTCCTACTTCCGTGCTTGCCCTCCATAGTCTATTCCCATCACTTTCCAACATCTCCCCCCTTCGCTCTCAGTAAAAGCCTAAGTCCTTACAAGGCCCTGCATGATCTCTCTCTCCTATCAAATTGGCTAAGAATAAAATGCTTCACGAATACTCAATGTTGTGGAGGATATGGGGAGACAGTCCCACTTCTGTACAGTCGATGGGAGTGCACAAAAATTTAAATTAAACATACTTTATGACCAAGAAATTCCATGTGTAGGAATTTATATTATGGAAACAGACAAATGACCAAAGATGCATGCGTGATGTTCCCTGCAGCACTGTTTGTCATGGCAAAACAAAGCAAAACAAAATGGCAACCAACTAACTGCACATCAATAGGGTCAGTGGCTGAAAGATTTCAAATAGAGCTAAGAGGTTATTCGGGAGTTTATTCTTAAGCATTATATAGCTATCTCTTTCTAGTTTATGGTGTATTGGAGAGGCTAGAGGGAAGTACCTGAAACTGCAGAGCTGTGTTCTGGTAGCCATGTTTCTTGACGAAGATGGTATAATGATATAGCTTTCGCAATGTGACTGTGTGATTGTGAAAACCTTGTGTCTGTTGCTCCTTTTATCTATGGTATGGACAGATGAGTAAAAAATAGGGATAAAAAAACAAATATTAGGGGGAACAAAGGTTAAAATAAATTGAGTAGATTGAAATACTAGTGGTCAATGAGAGGCAGGGGTAAGAGGTATGGCATGATGAACTTTTTCTTTTTTCTTTCTTTTGCTGGAGTGATGTAAATGTTCAAAAAAATGATCATGGTGATGAATACACAACTATGTGATGATATTGTGAGCTATTGATTGTAACCATGTCAGGAATGTTTGCATGTCAAGGATGTTTGTATGTTTGTTCGTTGTTTAAATAAAATTTTTTTTAAAAAATAGGCAGCTGATTAAATAAATATGACACATCCATACAATGGAATTCCACAAACAATAATGGAGATTCATGGTCTTCAGAAAGAACTCTAAGATACATCTAGTGCTAAAAGGAAAAAGTAAGTCAGCAATAGTAGAAAATCTCACTGTCTAATAAAAGGTAAACAAAAACATACTTATGTGCATTGTATTTTTAAAATGTTTGATAGGAAAAAAATGTTTGATAGGCTTACTATCTAACTGGGGTTCTGTCTGGGGAGTGAGACTGGAAATTGGAGTGTGAAAGAAACTCTTCCTTTTACTTATATAAACATTCAATTCAGTTTCGATTAATTTTTTTACCATGAACATGTACTTTTATGATTTGTATGCTTTTAATACTTTAAAAACTAATTTAAAAGAAACCCCTCCCCACCCCAAGATTGTAGAAATGCTCACCTATACTTACTTCAAATTCAGGTGACTTTACTTTAAAATTATTCCTAGGATAGAATTAACTCACACGTGATTACAAACCAGGGATCTATTTGGAAAGCTGGCTGCAGAGTATGACTGTCTCTTTTTAAAAAAACTTTTCTTTTGATAAAGAAAGCAAACGTGCTATTTGTAGAAAATCCAGAAAAGGGTAAAGAAGAAAACCATTGGCAATCCAGAGAAAACCTTGATTAGCATTTTGGGACATTTCCTGCAAAAGGCAGCGTGCCCAGTGAAGTGGAACCTGAAAGCTTTTCATCATTTTTTGCTGAGATCTTGATGCCATTTGGGGGATTTCTGGCAGTTTAGGCTTCCTTTGTTTGGGAAACTTGGCAGAATGGGTCATACGCAATGGGTGGGCAAATATTCATCCACTGTCGTTGGAGAAAACAGTGTGGCTACCTTAATTCTGCGAGCAGATGTGGCAAGCTGAAATGTGAAGGGTTTGGTCATGATGAGAAACAAGTGGTCTTGTAGCCGAACCCTTCCTTGGAGAGCAAGGAGGAATCGGTTTCCTGGAGCATTTTAAAACTCAATTACGGGTCCTCCTCCACAGAATGATTTCTGCCAGAATTTCAGTTATCCCACCCTGTGTGGGGACACACACACAGTTCCGTGGGTTGCCGGGTGGCTCGCCTGGGGATTTCCCATCTCGGAACAGCTGGTAAGAAAGCGCTGGGCCCTGGCGTGGCCGACGCTGCCCTCTTCTGCCCACATTGCCCAGGGACCGCAGTGACTCCCTGCATTTGCAAACGCTGGAGCACAGAACCCAGCAGCGGACTCATCAGGCCCTGGTGACTGAAATGTGGACTGAGTCTCCACTTGTAGGATGTGGAATACAGGTCCAACCCAACCAAAACTCCTTCCAGGAAAGGAAATAGGATTAATAGCCTGCAGGCAAACTTCTGTTGCAATAAGGAAATGAGGTAACCCATCAGGTTCAAACCGAGAAAGGGGCTTGATAAATCAAGAAATGGTTCGCTATGAAAAGAATGTACACTTCTTTGAGCCCGCCTGGCAAGAGGCAGAGCTGTGCAGCTTGGTAATATCACACTTAAGCCCATAAAAGCAGAAGAGACAGTGGGTTAGAGACCTGGGACTAGAAGATGGAGGTGAGACAATGGGACGCTAACATTTAAACAAGACCGTGACTTCTCATTTGATCCTCCTCGAAGTCTTGTTCATTTTTTTGATGGTGACATCAAATAAGGAAACAGGAGGGACAGAAGTCAGATCGGGGAAGGAGATAGAAAGAGCAGAGTAAAGGAGAAAGACAGGCTGATGGGAGCCCCTGGACCGGCCCAGCCTGCTAACATTCCAGTGATGGGGAAAACCGAGGCTTGAGGCTCAGAGGAGGGACAAAACTTTCACCTCAAAACCAGGATTCGTAGCCAAGGCTTTCCACTTCCAGCGCAGGGCTCTCAAGCCGTGCTCACTGGGAAGGATGCACTAGGCCAGAACAGGATGAGATCAAGTCCCGGCAGAAGGTAAAGCTGTCCACCCAAAAAGGAACTATTCCCACCAGGCTCCATCACTTCTCGGCCTCAGGCAATCGTGGAATCTTCTGAGCCTCAACGTCTTCATGTGTAAAATAAGGTTGGTGATGCTTCCTCCGGCAGGGCTCTTGTGGGGTCAGGAATGGAGAGGCTGGACCACATGGTGGGTGCTTATTTTAATGGTGGTTATCTCACTGTCCTCAGGGAGCATGGTGGCTGCTGAGGCACCGCTGGGGGCAGCTAGAATAAAGGTCGCTGCTGACACCCTCCTCATCCCCAACTTTCCTTGGTTTGCTCAGGGGATGCAACCAGCCTCCAGTGGTATGACTGCATTTTTTTTCTAATTGTGGTTTCAAAAAAAAAATTATATATATATAATAAAATTTGCCATTCTAACCATTTTTAAAAGTACAATTCAGTGGCATTAATATTTTTACAAAGTTATGCTACCATTACTACCATCCATTGCTAAAACTTCTTTCATTACCCCAAAACAGAAACTCTATACCCATTGAGCAATATTTCCCCATTTCCCCTCCAGGCTCCCGTCCCTGGTAACCTGTAATCTACTTTCTGTCTCTTCATAATGTCCTTATTCTAGATAGTTCATATCAGTGGAATCATACAATATTTGTCCTTTTGTGTCTAGCTTATTTCACTTAGAATGTTTTCCAGGTTCATCCGTGTTCCAGCATGCATCAGAGCTTCATTCCTTTTTACAGCTGATTTAAGATTCCTTTGTAAGAATAGACCACATTGTTTACCCATTTATCTGCTGATGGATACTTGGATTGTTCCTCCCTGTTGGCTATCATGAGTAATGCCACCATGAACAATTGCACACAAGTGTGTTTGGATCTGTTTCCAGTTATGCAGCATATACAAACTAGGAGTTGTATGGCTGGATCATATGGTAATTCTGGTTAGCTTTTTGAGGAACTGCCAATTTGTGTTCCATAGAGGCTGCACATAACTGAGATTGGTATGGACCCTGCAATCCTCCCTGTCCACACACCCCTAACTTTGGCTCTTGTGAGTCTGTGGTGCTAACACAAAGCCGGACACACTAACCACGTGTCCACTACAGGGACCCCACTCCCACACACACCCCACCAACCCATGGGCACAAACTATCCAGAGCCCTGGCCACAAAGTCAGGGTCCCTAGGCATGCCCGCTGACTTCAGAGCTATCGATAAGTCATGGCAGGTGTAGACCAAGGCAGGTGGGTGCTCTGGACAAGTCATAGCACACCTTGCAGGAAAGAGGCCTTCCTTAGCCCAGCCCAGGCTGCACCTTCAGGCCACAGCCCAGGTTCTCCCCCAACAGGAAATCCAAGTGCTGAGGGGCCATGATCACCCCATGGTCTCCGGTGGCCTGTGGAGTCTGAAGTAACTCCTGGAAATCTGGACCCTTCTCTACAGCCTCATTCCTGCCCCCCTTTCTAAACTGGGAATTTTAGAGCCAGGGGTAGGAGCATGAGGGTTTGGGGAAAACCCAAAATGTGAAGAGAGAGTAGAGAGGGTGGCCAGTTTGATCCTAGCTGTGCTCCCCTCATAGGAACAAGAGGTGTCACTGAACTCCATTTGCTCTCAGCCCCTAAGCTAACAGTCTGCAGGTCCCACCCCGCCTGATGTGGAAGGGTTTAGTGCTGTGCCTCGGCCATCCTCTCTGCCTCCGTTCTCCAGAGACAGCCCTGCCCAAGCCTTAGGCCAAGGGAGTCTCCCTCAGCCCAGGCGCCATTCCAGGCCTAAGCAGGCCCTCCTTCCTTAGTCACCTTCTGGGGCGACTCCAGCCAGCTACCCTGGGTGGGGGGGTGGGGCTTGCAAGGGCACTGGGTCAGAGTCCAGGTCCCCGAGGTCCCTAGACCTTGAGCCCACACAGAACCTGTGCACCCCTCCACCCCTGGGCCCCCCGCAGAACCAGCCGAGGCACGGGCAGGGAGAGGCCTCCACGCTTTATTAGGGATACGGCAGAAGCAGAGGCTGGAAGCAGAGCAGCCGCCTTTTAAACAACAGATAAATTAACCGCGGTGCAGGGACGGGGACAAGGACTGGGCCAGGCGCTTTAATGTAAAAAAACAAACAAAAAAACAAAAAGGACAAACAGACCCCAAAGATGTGGGGCGGGGGAGGGCAGCACCATCCAGATAGCTGGGAGGACCAGGGCGGACAGAGAGAGAAGGCAACTTGTCCCCCTCACCCCCAAACTCCCCCACCCAGGGGCCTGGGACTGGCCCGCTGGGGGCTCCAGGGCGGAGGAGCAGCCGGCGAGGGGAGGCGGAGATGGCACGGCTGGCGGGCAGGAAGCCCAGCACCACAAGACGGCTCAGCCTCGGGGGTGGGCCACAGAGGCCTTGCACCCCACCCCCCAGAGGAAGAGCCTTACTCTGGGTGAGAGAAGGGACCAAGGGTGGCTCTCTCCCTGAGCTGAGAGCGGTCATCTCATCCACAGCAGTGGTGGGCAGTGGGGGGGTGGGAGGGGCCAGGTGCCCCCTTCGCCTCCCTGTGCCAGGGATCCACCTGCCCCCTTGGTCCCTCGAGGGAGGGGCCCACTGGCCCGCGGGGGCGGGGCCGGAGGAGAGCCAGTCCGGTCAGGTCAGCTCCAGAGGGGGCGGCCGCGCAGCGCAGCCCCTCAGCCCTGGCTCCCGCAGGAGGAGAGCGAGTCATAGAGCGAGTCACTGAGCGACTCGGAGGTCTCCAGCCCCGGGGGGCCCCCGCTGGCCACTCTGCCTTCCTCGCCCATGTCTGACGTGCTGGGGGTGCGGCTCCCCCCAAATGCCGGGCCCGGGGGAGTGGGAGATGGGCGGCTGGGCTCCAGGCTCCGCTTCCGCTCCACGGGCAGGGCCTGGGGAAGGAGGAGCGGCTCAGGAGGTGGCTCCCCCCACCTCTGGGCTCAGTCCGAGCCCCCCGATTGGTGGTCACTGCAGATGGGGTCCACGAGCGGTCAGTAGAGGAAGCAGGCTGGAGGTATGGGCTAAGCACAGTCCTACTGAGGTTTGGGGGGAAGGCCAGAAGCCCCTTCCCCAAGAGGGGTGTGTGAAAAGGTAGATGGCCAGGCTGCCCAGAGCCCCGCTCGCTCAGTCCTGCTCCTCATGGAAGGTGTTGGTCTCCCCAGGTCACTCCCTCCTGCCCCCCCAGGCCTCTCTGCCTGCTTCCCCCACTGCAGTTCTCACCATGGGGTTCCTGGGCAGCCCCTCCAGTTGTCGGGGTGGACACAGGAAAGGGTCCGAGGAGCTGCCAGTGGCCTTTGCATTGGGGAAGGTCCAGTTCTTGGCCAGCTGGACAGGAGGAGGGCCGGGGTCTTCACAGGAATCTGTCCAGGAATAACAGGAAGGCGGATAGTGGGTGTGCAGGGGTTCACCCTGGGACCCTCCCAGGGCCGGCCCACCCACAGGCCTGGGTCACTCACCGTCAGGACAGGTCTTCTGGCCCCGGCGGCCCGGAGCAGCGAGCAGTGCGGGGAAGGCTGGCATGCTGGGGTGCCGCCCACTCACCAGCAGCTCCTCCATGCCGGGCACCTCACGCTCCAGTGTGTGGGCACGGCGGGGGACTTTCGTAAGGGGTGGGGGCCGAGCCGGGGGCGCCCCGGGTGGGGGCTCCAGCCGTGGCGGCTTGGTCTTGGGGAGATTTTTGCTGGGAGTCCCACTGCTGCTGTGGTCTGGGGGAGGGAAGGTCCCGATGCCGCTGTCCAGGGTTCGAGTCAGGGAGCCACAGGCTGCAGCGAGGAGATGAAGGTCAAGGAGGTGGCCTTCCTCCCCCAACTTCCTGCCCCAGCGGTTAAGTCCACAGGGCCGGAGCCCACAGCCCCAGCCCGCGCTCTTTCAATGCCAGGCTTGGGGAGGGACTCATTCCTGTGCAGCCCAGTGCCCATGGAGTACGTGGCAAGAAGATGGCCTTGAACTTGCTGCAGCAACAGGAAGGAGGAAAGCATGCGGGCCCGCCCCACTGACCTGTGAAGTGTGGGGTGGGCACAGGCTCAGCCAGGCTGTCCTCCGAGGGGATCTCTTCCCGCCTCCCTGACTCGCTGCTCAGCTGTGTGGAGTTAGGAGCCCTCAGAATCCAATCCTGCCCCATTCTGAAGGCTCCTGGACCCGAGAGTTCCTGCAGCCTGCCCAGCCCCCAGAAGGCCCTTCCCTGCTCTCCAACACACTGAATACGTCCAGCAGTTCCCAGGCCCCAGGGAAGGGGAGCCCTCCAGAGCTAAGAAAGCCGGACACCTCCCCAGCTGCTGCCCCAAGAACTTACCTTCCCAGGAGGTTTCCCACAGCCCTGAAGAGGACCCACTAGGCCATTTCGGGACACACAAGCTGGCCAGGGGTTCTTGGGGTCAGAGGACACTGGCTGGAAACCCCCATACTCAGGCTTGGGCTCTCGCCAGCTCTTGGGTGGCAGCTCCTTGCCGTCCACCCTAGGGAGCAACAGTGCAGACAGGGGTGAGGGAGGCCTGCACCCCACAGCACCCCCCCAACCCGTGGAGCTGGGCTTAGTTGGTGCTCAGTACCAACCACCCCTGGAAACAGGACACATCCCGGCAGTTGCCCCCACCAGCTCCTCCTGTCACTGTGAGGTGGGAAAACACCCCCAAAGCTACCCAGGGTCAAGGCTAAAGGGTTCTTGAGCATGTTTACATGAGCAGACCCAGTCCCATCCTGGTCCATACACCCTGCCTGCTCCAGCTCGACTTCTGCACAGGTGAGCTGCCCACACCACACACTAACTGGGGCTCAATCTCTGTGGACTTTCTGCCTCAGCTGGACCCAGAAGAATCAACCCTAAGGGCGTGGGCCTTTTCTCTAAACCACAACTCCCACTCCTTGAGTCTGTGGCTAGTGCTAAAGAGCATGATAGGAAGGGGTCCCTCTTTGTCCTGTATGATAGAAAACACCTGAGGAGGTGCACAGACAGGAAGTAGCATTCCCTTCACTGCACACAAAGCACTTCAGAAAGGCTACCTCATCTGGTACTGGAGACCATCCAGGAAAATGTGGATGGCCAACTCTTCTCAAATGAGAAACTTGGTCTTGTCAAGTCTGGCAAACCCCAGGCTTCTGATTTGAGCCCCTGATCTCTCCTCCAGGCCAGGCCACTAACTCCTAGATGCTTGGGGGGCATTTTATTGACCTTCCCCACCATCCCTTCTGACCCCTGAGAAGCCCACATTCCCTGGAAAGGCAGTCCCAGCTCCAGGCCCTACTGTGCCTGCAGTAGAACAAGGGCCCTGAGCCGGCCGTGTGCCTGGCTGATTGGTCCCAGGCCCTCACCTGTTGAGGAGCTGCTGCATGAAGGTATCTGCGCCCTGGTACATGCCGGCCAATTGGCCCTGCACCTGCCCCAGCCCCGTGCTGGGCCCTGGGACTGGTACCCCGGGCCGTGGCCGGGCCCTGCTGCTTAGGTAGGCCTTCTCCTCCTCCAGCGCCCGGCGCAGGTCTTCCGCCTTAGCCATCAGCTTGGAGATGTTGAGGCTCTCTGCCTCCAGCTTCCGGGCTTCCATCTTGACCTCTTTCCGGAGCGGGGAGCCCCCGCTGGCCCCTTCCTTGCTCTTGGTGGCCTCGGTGCGGCGGTTCAGCGCTGGCAGCTTGCTCTTCTTAAGGCCGAACCAGCTAGCAATGCTGCTGGTGTTGCGGTGCTTGGCCTCCGTGCCCGGGGCCCGCTCCTGGCCCTGGAGCCGCAGCACGTTCTCCTCGATGCCTTTCATCACCTTCTCCTCGATGGCCGAGTGTGGGGCCAGCCCCTCGGGGCCCTGGATCGGGTCAGTGGGGCCAGGTGTGGAGGGCAAGGGTTGGGTGGTGGTGCCACCACAGTCTGCCCAAGGGGGGCCCTTCCCCTTGTCAGGCTTGGGCACCTCCTTGAGAGCGGGAGGAGCCCCAGGCCGGGGTGCCACCTTGGTGGGTGATTTGGAAGGCAGCTTTGTAGGGCTGCCATGCGGGCTCTTACTGGGCTTGCCCAGACTGGGGGCTGAGGTTGGCACTTTGGCAGGGGCACGGGGCACCGGGGGACACAGGGCCCCGGCCAGCCGGCTCTTGGCCAGCTCCACTTTGGTGAGACAGCTCCTTGGCGAGACAGGCTCCAGGTCCACCCGGGCCCCCATGGAGTGGGAAGAGTAGACACGCACCCCAGGGTCCCCCAGGAACCCAGGCTCCTGCTGCTTCAGGCTGCTCATGCCTAAGGCCACTGCTCCTCGTAGGACCCCCTTGGCTTCTGGCTGCTCAGGGGGCTTAGGGGTAGGAGGTGCCCCATCTCCAGTGCTCTCCCCCGACCTTCCTGGTCCCCGGGTCTTCTCAGTGCCGGGCCTGGCTGGCCCCACATTCTTCTCTGGGCCCAGGGGCCCCTCGGGGCCTGTCTTCAGTTTTCCCAGGACTGCCAGTCTGTCCCGCAGGGGTGTGTGACCAGGGTCCCCAGGTCGTCGCCCTGCCCCCTGGCCGGGCTTCTTAGAAGAGCCGCCTGGGGTCCTGCGGCCAGGATGGGGAGACTCAGAGCCTGCCTTGTCCAAACTCTTGTCCTGGGGGCTTCCATAGGGGCAGGATTCTGGGAGGCAAGGGCTAGGGGGTACTCCAGGGCTTCTGAGGACCTCAGAGCCCCGAGGTACCTCCAAAGTCAGTTGTGGGTATGTGGGCACCTGCAGTGGGGATGGAGGGGGTTCTGGGGAAGGCCCCCTGAAGGTGCCCCGGGAAAGGTCCAAGATATTCTCGTAGCAGGGAGACATCACCGGCCCTGGGGACAGTGCAGTGGACAAGGCCGACTGAGGGGGTCTGAGCTGTGCAGAGTCCGGGGTTGTGGAACAGGGAGAAGGGCTGGTGGGCAGGGCCTGCACCCCCTCAGGGGACAGCTCTCCCCCACCCAGACCCCTGCGGGTCAGCAGTGGGGAAGGGCTTCCATCCGAGCCACCATTTCGACAGGGGATTCGGGAGTTTCGAGGAAGTTGGGGGCTTAGCTGGGGGCCTCCTGGGCTGGGGATTTTTTCCGAGGCTGGAGGCAGCTTTAGGAACTTGGGACCTCTGGCTGGAGAGGACAGAAGGGGTCCCTGGGCTTCCCCAGGAGAAGGGAGGCCAATTTGGAGCTTGCTTTTCACCTGAGAAGAGGAATGGGGGTGGCCAGGCCGCAAGCCTAGGGGAGCATCCCCTGCACCCATGAACATGCTGAGCAAGGGAAGGGGCCCCTGGCCTTCTGAGGTAGCACCAAAGCCTGGCCTGTGGGCCTCTGGGGTGCCCCCACCCCATGCTGACTTAGGGAGGCCTTTGGACTTGGACAGCTGTGGGGGCCCCTGGTCTGGGGCAGGCGGCTGCCCCGGACCTGGGTGGTTGCCGTTGAGTGGGCCTGCAGCCCCCGCCAGGAAGGCCTGCAGGTAAGACTCTGTGTCCTCAAGGAGTTGGCCTAAGTTCAGCTGTTTGCGGGCCAGGGCGCCGAGCAGGGTGTCAGGGCTGGGCGCCTCACTGGGGTCACCAGCCTCATCAGAGGAGGAGGAGGAGCTGCTGCCTGGGGCACACTGTGGGCCAGAGCTGGTGTCCTTGGCCTGGGGAGGGGTCCTACCAGGGCCCCAGGGCTGCCTGGTACCTTCCTCTTCACCAGGGCCTCCCAGAAGGCGCTCCCAACGCAGCAGGCCTTCCAAGTTAGTAGGGCCCAACAGCAGGTAGGGGGCCCAGGATGAGGGTTCAGGCTGGGGCGGGCCACACAGTTCGCCATTGATGGGCTCTGGGGAGCCAGGACCCTCGCCTGGAGGCTGCCAGGGGGTGGCAGGTGAGCACAGAAGCAGGGGATCAGTCTCCTCCAGGGCTCTCAGCACCTCCAGAATCTGAGCTTTCTTCCGAAGGAATGGGGACAGGGCATCCAGCGCTGGGGGTGGGGTAGCTGGGGGTCCTGGGCCTCCTGGCCGCAACTGCTGCTCCCAACACACCTTGGAGGAGAAACACCATGAGGAGGAGGCCAGCTGCAGCTGGGACCTGCTCCTGACCAGAGCTGTGCATAACTGAATATGTGGGGAACAGCACTAGCCTCGTTTTGTCTGTGCCCCCAAAAGGAACTGACAAACGGCTCCTGGGATATGGTGGCTCAGTTTATTCAAGGATTGCTGAGCTTTGGTCACCCCAACTCTCTTCTTCCCGGCACACTCGGGGTTGGGGTAGGCACCCCACATCCCCTTCTTGGTTGTCCCAGACTCCCCCTCCTTACTGCAGTCTAGGCTAGCCATTCTGACCACCAATAACTCTGTTCTCTATGCTTACCCCAGGGGAGGGGGCCAGTCCATTTTTCAGGCTGCAGAAAGTCCACAGAAGTGGATGTGATGTGGCCAAGTCCTAACTCAGTTACTTCGGGCAAGCCCAGGCCTTATCAGTCAGCTGACCCTGCTGGCCTGGTCCCCAGCAGGAGGGGGTTGGGAGAGACTCCATGCAAACACTTCACTGCTCTTACCGGGTCCCATCTTGGGCTTAGTATAGTCTGGTATAGTGATGAAACTACATGGGCATAGGTTCAAATCCCAATTCTACCATTTAACCAGCTGTATGCCCTTCAGCAAATTATTCAGCCTCTAAGCTACACAGTGCCATCTGTAATGTGGGAGGGTGACTGTGCTTAACCTCACAAAATAAGATGAGATCCAGGGTGTTCAGCCAGAGTTCGGCATGGAGGAGGAGTTCAGTTAAGTGTTAACTACTACTACTACTGCCCTAACTAATGTGTTCGCTTGCCAGGCCAGCGGCTGGGGGTGGGGAGCTCTTTTTCCTGGTATGAGGTCAGCAACTGAGGGCTCACATCTGCAGCCTGTAAGAGGCCATGCACCAGAAAGTGGCCCTGTTCCCAGTTCTCTTCAGGAGGCAGCAGTGGAGTACAGACCAGCTACCCTTCACTCAGCGAAGCCCACAGACCCGCCTACCTCTCTCTGCCCAGCACAGCGCCCCACAGGCAGTAAGGTGGCTGGTCCCTCGGCGGAGCTCAGGGAGGGGGAGGCTGGTGGCTCTGATGGCAGCTGGAGTGGACTGAGTGGGATCTGCAGAATGAGAGGCAGAGTTTGCCCAACTGCTATCTGGTTTCCAGGGGCAGGAAAATACTCTTCAGAGTTTGCTCCTTTGGAATGTCTCCTGGTCCAAGGCTCCTCAGGAGACCATGACACAGGTAGATGTGAAGACAGTGCAGGTCCCACAGACCACGTGGCAGGGAGGTGGGACCAGTCTGCGTGCTTTGGAGAAAGAAGAGGAATCTCCCTGTCCCAGGGGCAGTGAGTGGGCCTAACCCTGGGCACCCATCTCGGCTCCAAGGCTGCTCTGCTTTCTGTGTCGCTTCTTTCCCATTACAAATGGGCCTAAGGGCAAAGGTCCCTTCCTGTTCTGCCCACCCGTGACTGCAAGACCACAGAGGTGGCTGGGACTAATAAAAGAGGGAGGCATTTGCTACCAGCTCTTAGAAAAAACTCTATAGCAGAGAGTTATCATTTCTGTCTCCCCAACTGGTCCCATGTGAAATGTAAGAGTACTACTTAATCATGGGCCTCTTCTCAGTCCCTGAGAATGAAATTTCCTTCTCCCAGGAGTCTTGGCTAGATATGTCAGCTTTAACTCTTCCCTCCCCCTCATTCTCTGCAACTTTTAAATCCTGTCTCTGCAGCACCTCTCCCCCTTCCTCTGTACCTCTGTATCTGTAGCCTCCTCCTTTAGCTCAGCGCCTCATGCCTCCAGGCCAGACACTGCTCACCATTTCCATCAGTCTTTTCAACCTGGTCCGGCCTCTTCCACTTCCATGCACATGGTAGCCTAAAGCATCTTTGTGCTCAAAAGCCTCCAATGCCTACCTACTGCCCAGCAAAATCGGTCTGAACTCTACCAGCATCCCTGGCCCCATGGGTTCTTCCCCTGAAATCTCCTCCAGTTTTCTAATCCCTCTCCCCTCACACAGCCTTTGCTTCAGCCCAGCTAAACAGCTGCTGCTCCCTGGGATTTCCTGCCCTGGTCTTTGTGTATGCTGATTCTTCCACAGAGAAGCCCTCTCCCCAACCCTGACCCCACTTTTTCTAAATCTTCCATCTTTCAGGTCCCGGCTAGTGTCATCTCCTTAAAGGAATATTTCCTATCCCTTCCCTGGATAGCCTTTCTCCTGCCTTCAGATTCTTGGGCAACACTTCTCATACTCTGCTCTGTAGCGTGGCTATCCATAGACCTGTCTGGGCTTCCAATGACCCCAGCACAGGCCACAGCCCTTGGGGTCTAACTCCACCAGGATTTGCGAAGCTCTGCTCACGCTGTTGCTCAATGAAAAATTTGTCCTAGCAAAACACAAATTGGAAATAGCATTCATCGATGATGATAAATAGCTGCCATTTATTAATTCTCTACTGTGTACTAAACACTATATATTATCTCATCCTCACAACAAGTGCAATATAGGTATGTTTATCTCTATCTATAAGGAAAAAACTGTGGTTTGGATGTTTAAATAATTTGCCTGAGATTCCAAAGCTAAGAAGCAGCAAGTTAGGGATCCAACCCAAGTTTATCTGAGGCCAAGGTTCGTGCTCTTTCCATTAAGTCATGTTACCCCTGGTGAAGATAACTTTATTGCCAAAATCTCAAAAAGGTCCCAGAATTCATTTCAGTAAAAAATAAATGAGTTGAGGATTATTGAGAGGTTACAGAAGGGTGAGCTCGCTGGCGGGGGAAAGGCCTCTGGGATTCCAGGGAGAACCTTGCGGCAGGGATGGATGTAGGCAGGGAAGGCTGCAGGGTCACTGCTGCCGACTGGGACCCAGCTCTGCCCTGGTCTGGTGACACGGGGGCTTGAGAAAGGCTGTGGGGATGGCAGGCTTCCTCTGCAAGGGCCCTGGCTTCCCAGGGAGCAGAGGGGTTCCGTGCTCAGGCCTGGGAGCCAGTTGGTGCTTGATTTACTCCAGACAGACACACACACACAGAAAGTGCTTCTCTTGTCAAAATGGAGGGAATGGGCTGGTTGACCTCAGAAACAGCCTGCTTTTCACCTCAGGTACCCAGAGCTGCTCCTGACCCTCCCATCCTCAGGTGTCACCACATTCTTGGGGGTTCCTGACAGAGTAACCCCAAGTGACATCTTATTCAGCCTAGGGTTCATTCCCAGTAGCTTCCAGCCTCTCCTGGGAAAGCCAGGTGTGGGGGTTGGAAGCAGAGACCAGTGTCTGTGCACACGGCTGTGGGTCAGTGGGTGAGTGTGCATGATGTGCACATACACAGGTATTAGGATGAAGTATCTTTCCTGACCCTACTGTGACCCCAAGCATTGGACTGCCTTACGCCCCACCCCACCCTCTGCCCCTAGCCAAGAAGAAGCAATGTCAGTGGCCCGAGGGATCCCTTGGGAGCTTGAAGTAATTGCATTTCCAACCTCCACCTACCTCCCCACACAGGGCAGGGGCAAGGGTGCACTCTGGCAGTAGGAAAGGTGCCATCAGCTGGGTGGGGGCATGAGAAGGCGGAAGACAGCCAAGCTTGAGGGGACTCAGTTTGCTTTCACACCATCTGAGACTCAAATCTGTCAGGCTAGGCAGATCCCTTCCCCGAATGGACAAAATCCTCAGGAAGGCTGAGAGTTTCCTTCTGCAGGTGCTTGTGGTAAAAGAGGGTGAGGATGAGGATGATGATGATGGAGTTGGGGAGAGGCAGGCAGCTGGGCTACGAGGAGGGAGGAGATGCGCATGTGCCTACCTGAGGCAGGGAGCCTGTCGTGAGCTGGATTTTCTGCTGAAACAGGGCGCTGAGCATCTGGTTCTGCCGTTCCAGGTCAAACACCCTCTTCTTCAGCTTGATGCACTCCTCCCTCAGGTCCTGCCGGCCCAGAGGAGGCCGGGGAAGAGAAGAAGAGGATGACAAGGAAAGGAAGAGGTTAGAGCACAGCTCTCCTTACCAAAGCAGCAGGCACAGGTATACCTAGACAACCCAGGACACCTGTGGGGCCTGCCTCCTCCCACCTTCTCCCTCCGTCAGGCACCTGAGCCTACCTGTTTGTAGTGATAGCATTTTCCTGGGATGGGAAATACCATCTGGGGATCGTAAACTTGGGGTTTACTACCCTGTATGGGAGAAAAATCCCATTCCCTTTGGCGCCTCTCCCATCCTTGGAACCAACCTCCTGGCACTTAGGACCCACACATCAAAGAAGGGCCCATATGGGCAGAAGAAGGTCTGGGGTTGGCCCACATACCAAGGAGTTACCCACAGAACTTGAGTAAATATTTAGATGCCATCTCAGGCTCACAGCATCAGCACTGCTTTCAGTCCCTTCACAACTGGAGAAACTAATTGAGGCCAGGGTAAGGAAAGCATTCAAGCCCAAATCAAAGCTGCCAGAACTCAAAGGGATGTGGCCTCACCTAGCCTCACACCCACCTCGACGTAGAACAAAACTGGCCTGTCCAAGGCCAGGAGAGAAGGCATCATTGGAGAGTCAATAGGGTCATCTCTACCAGCCCCCCTCCTTTTACCCCCAAATGAAAGCTTAGCTGAGCAGGTTCAGGGAGTCCCCAGGAAGGGGACTTGACTTGGGGGTGAGGATGCCTTCTGTGGCCACTTACCTTCTGGTTCAGCAGAGCCTGCACCACGTGGTTGGCAACCTGGAGACAAAAAGCCCGAGGCACAGCTGTCAGCTGGCCAAGCCTCTGCCTGGAGCAGAAAAGCTGTGCCCACCTCCACCAGCACCAGTCCCACCAGAGACCCCGCAGACCTCGTCCAGACAGCGCTCATAGGTCTCCCTTTGGTTCTCATTGGCCTGGGCAAGTGCTGAGTTCTCTGCCTGCAGGAGGGAGGGGCAAAGAGGGCAGAAAGGAGGCTTTGGGATCATTCTTTCCCAAGGGAAAATTCATTTTGGGAAAGGGAGGGAAGGAGTCTACTGCTACAACCCTGCCCTAGCTCTTGGCTCTATGCATCAACGATGCATATCTAAGATGGGCTGGTTTTCTATAAACCCTAACTGCAGGCAGTAAGGCTGAAAGGACTAAAAAACATGGTAGCCAGGAGGAAATGAGGTGGGGGATGCCAAGAGTAATGCTTATTTCCCTGGGGGTGAGCAGGGGAAGCTGGAGGGAAGAGGGCAGGATCTCAAGAACGTGTTGAGCAGCTGGTTTGAGGATTCACATCTTGTCCCTCTATTCTTGAGCCCTGAGTCATCTAACACCTTTCTGTAATCCCAGAGTTGCTGGTGTCACAAAAGCGTAAGGAAGAAGGTAAAGAAGGGAACTACTGGGGGACTCAGGGCAGCCGTGCCCCATGCATGCCACTCATCTCCCAGCTTGGATTGGAGAGCTAAAGCCAAGGAAAGAGCTTCTCAGACAAGTTCTGTTAAAGGACTATTCAGCTCTGCTCCAGCCCGGCAAAGGAGATGGAGAGGAAAACCCACGCTGCCTCCTCCAGGGCCCTGGTCAGCACCACTGCCCTGACCCAGTGCCATGCCCTACCTACCTCCAGCTCCCGCAGCCGATGCAGAAGCTCCTGGCAGGTGCCCAACTCCATGCTGCCGTCACCCTCTTCTCCTGGCCTCGGGTTTCCAGGAGCCCCGGCCGGCTGTTCCATGGCCTCTGACATGGGGCCCTGAGGACAAGTGAGAGAAGACCTGGAAGGCTACTCCTGGGCACAGGGGTGGGTGGTGGGGGGAGAGTGGAGGAGGATGGAGGTTAGATCGGTGGGACCCACGTGCACACACACTGTAACATTTCAGTGGCAGCCTGGGAGTCTCCTGGGTCGCAGGACAGACACAGAGACATTCTTACCAACCTCAAAACAGAGTCCATTGTTTCATAAACCCCTACATGTGCACAAGCCATATCACAGATCAGACAGGCCCTGGGCTAGGAGCTGAAAAACCTGAATTCTCAGCTGGAATTGGCCTCAAACTGACAAGCCATTCAACCTCCCTATGCTTCGGTCTCCCCCTCTGTAAATGGAGTGATACTTGGCATGTAGGAGACAGAAGATGTGATGATTAAACAGACCAGTTTGAAAGACAATAAAACTAAACACCTAATCTCACTTAGTGGTTGGAAATGAAGATTAACTCTGTGAAAGTGATTTGAAGAAGCTGAAAAGAAAACTATTTAAAAATATGAGGCTATTATTATTCAAAACAGTGAACAATAATCATTTAAAAACAATTCTTGGAACTAACTTAACGGATAAGGCCACTATGATTTTGTTCTGATGATCAGTGGGGCCCTCTGAGTGGACCAAATCCTGGCTTTGTGGCCAAAGGCCTCCCATCGTGAGCTGGGGAACGCGCAGAGACTCGCTTAGCTCATTCATTCCCTTGGCCAACAGACTGATCTCAGTATCCTAATTATACGAAGTGGGCTGAATTCTTCCTTACAGGGTCGTTGTGAGAGTCTGACATGACTACACACGGGAAAGCACTTTGAAAACCGGCCTACGAAGGAGCTACTCCCTGGGGATCTGAGGTCGTGACCCAGGATGTCCGGTCCTGGCTCTGCGGCTCTCTTGCTGTGTAGCTCTGACACCCTGGAGGCGGCCTGTGCACTTCCAAGGCCCCTCCCTTCCAGCTCCAGCTGCTCAGGGCACCCACCGCCTGGGGGAAGCAGAGGGCAAACCAGCCTCTTTAGCCTCTTTGTACCTCCGTCCCCTCTGCAGGGGTCTCCTGACCTTCCCCTTTTCTCTTGCTAGCTCCCATTCATTCTTGAGGGGTACTCCTCCAAGTCAGGGTTAGGTAACCATTTCCCCCACTAGAATGTTAACTCCCTGAGGGCAGGAACACTATCTTCACTTCACTGTCCAAACTCACAGATTCTGGTGAGTAGGAGACAGCCTATTTGATGACTAAACGGACCAGTTTGACAGACATAAAGGCTTCTGTCCTGCATTGCATTATGCAATTCCCCTCCATCCCAACAGTCTGTTGCCCTAGTTATTACCTGGCTAGTCCTCATCTTCCATTTGCATTTCAATTTCTCTGCTAGAGGAAAGTTCTCATTTTCTTTTCTCCACTAGTACTGTGGAGGATGCCAGCAGGGGGGAAACCCTTCTCACTGTAAAAGGGTGGAAGTCCTGAGCCTACCAGTGACTACTCCCCTTTCTGCCCCATCGAAGCCTCCACAACAGGGGCTCAGGGCTTTGGGGACAAGGTAGAGAGGGGTCCTCAGTAGTTCACTAACCCAGGCATCTGCACGCCCCTTCCTCTCCTCAACAGCTGGGCACGACGGATGACCCGCCCACCCTCCAGCTCTCCTCTGGTCCCCATCGTCAGCACACACAGGCCTCCAACCCCCTCACCTGTCTCTGCCTCCTCACCCAGGCTGGCACACTCACTCTAGCAGCCAGAATGGTCACCTCGCCTGTGGAGAAACAGAGGGAGACTGTGTCAGCCGTGCATTACACAAACATTTATTGGGCTCCTTCTGAGCGCCACCCACTGGGACACGGGGACAAACAAGATAGGCGAAATCCTGCCTTTATGAAGTTCCCATTCTACCGAGGGAGGCACATATACACAGAAAAACCAATGAATGTACACCGTTGGGTCGTGATAAGGCCCTGAAAAGGTGACAGCTAAGCAAACACCTGAATGAAGTCCAGCTGATAGCCTGGAACAGGAAAAGCAAGCCGGGCAGAGGCAACACCAAGTGCAAAGATCCCAGCTCTCAGCAGGAATCACTCAGATGACAGATGAGAATGAACAGCAACACCTGGTGTTTTAGAGCCCTTCTTCTTTAATCCTCATAAACACAAAGAGAGTGAAGTACTACTATCACCACCTAAACTGAGGAACAGGAGGTTACACTTAGACATTCTAAGTGTATCCTCTGTGCCAGGGAGCTGACACTTTCTCATGCATCACTGAGTTCTGCACTGACAACTCCGCAAGGAGAGTCTAGGGGGAGGAAGCAGGCTCCAGAGGCAAAGGACGCTGCTCTACTCTACAGCTGGTTCACAAAGTGCACTGGGCCATCCCCTTTACCACGTGGTCTCTCTGTCCATACACCAGTTGTATGGGGAGTGGCTTTGTCTCAGGACTTTCCACAAAGCCTGGCATATTGACTCCGAGCTTCGCAATGGAAGGATCTGAGTGAGAATCCTGATTCCAGAATTGATTTGGACGGTTCTATCACAGGGCTGTTGACTGAACTTCTCTGGATGAGTTTCCTCACCTGTAAAACGGGGCTAATAATTCCTAGCCCAAATGTTTGTTGAAGGACTAAGTGAGTTGGAGGATGTAGTGTCTGGTGTGAACTCATTGAATGAAGGCTTTTATCGTCATGACCTGACGCAGTGCAAAGCCCTGGGGGAGCTGCGCTGCCTATAACTTCCCATCTGTCCACACGTGGGTGGGCCCTCGCCCAGGGGTCACAGCTGTTTGGGTGCCTCAAGATCTCAGAGGATGCTGCCTGGATGCTCCCTTCTCCTACGGACAGCCCAGCCTTCCTCCCCTGAGAGCCTGAAAGAGAATGTGGATGGATGTTTCGAGGCCGGGGTGGGGGTTGGGAGACAGTAAAAGGGGAGTGTGTTTGTGTGCATCTATGGCAGTGGGAAGGGGGCTCCTGGGGACATTTAGAGGAAAAGGAAAACCTGTCTAATACTCCTTTTTAACACTTCTTAGCAATCTCAGGTCCTTTGCTATTTTAACACCATACACATTTATCATATATAACTTGACTTGCTCATAAAAATAACATTATCATGTTTGATATATTTAGGCCTAGAAAAATGAAAAAAATTCAGAGAATATCCTCCTTCCTATTCACAATTAGGAGTTAAACCCCCCAAAAAAGGGCCTCAGGAACAAAAATAAGGGGTAGGGCACTTGACCCATTCCACCTCCACCCTTAGTCTCCAGCCCTTGTCCCCTCGGAGACTCCTACCGTGTTAGGAAGGACCCACCTCCTTCTCTTCCCAGCTCTTCCCTCCATCCCTTCACCATTTATTTCCCTAATGGAAGTGGCTGGGAAGGTTGAGGAAATACTAGAAGGGGGAGGAAAAGGAATGAGATGAACAGGACAGTGCCCAAGGGCCAGAATAGGATAAAGATAAAGTTTAACTCAAAATCAAAAGCCGAGCAAAGGGGGGGTGCACGGGTAGTTCAGTGGTAGAGTTCTCGCCTGCCATGTGGGAGACCCGGCAGCCCATGCACTTTCCAAAACAAATAAAAAACAAACAATTTCAACAAATGGTGCTGCAATAACGGGATACTCACATGGAAGAAGAAAGAAATGTGACCCCCACCATACAAAATAAAAGAGCAAGCAAAGGGCAGGGTGGTTTAGACTATCTTTTCCTTTTAAAACAAAACAAAACAACGACAAAAAGTATCCAGGTTAGGAGTGAGACCCAGGCTGTGAAGAATGAATGTGGATTATGTATGTTACATCGAGGTGGTTCTGTGTATATTAAGGGCAAGGACCCAGCACCCCCCACCACCGCTGCCACCCTCCAAGCCTAGTCCCTACAGATCCCACTGTGTACTGGGGGAGACCCTTCAATTTATAAGTCACCCAAAGGCAACATTTCTTTATGTCTACCAGGCTGGGCCTAGGAGTGGCTCAGGAAATGTTGGCTGAAGGCAGCCTGTGACAGGTCACTTCGGACGAAAAGCTGTTCTGTCCTCACCCCAGCGCGGTGTGGGCCGACCCTGGACGGAGGGCAGGAAGCAGTGGGCCTGGATGATTGAAAAGTCACAGGGAACAGGCTGCATTTAAACTTGGCGGTGGGGGTGGGCACACTGCTGTGTGACTCAGGCCAGGGTGTCAGTTCAGGATTTCTACAGTGGAAAGAAAACTCCCTGCTTCCTTACCCTCCTCTAGGGAAAATCAACATCCAGGGGACACCACCACCTCCAGTCCCAGTCTGAGCCTAATTAGGGATTTGGGCCTTCCGAGTCTAGGTTTTTCTGCCTAAATCGCATGGGAAAAAGCCAACCCAGGCCAGTTCCCCAGTGGCTGCCCCTCTCCTCCCCCGCCCCAAGGGCTTCTGTCCTCCGTACCCCGCAGCTCCTACTTACAGCCTCTCTGCTCGGCCTGATCTGGGGCCCAGGGAAACCCTGGGTCTGGGTCTTTCAGGACGGCCCTGGTTTCGGACATTCCTGGTGGTCCCACAGCACATTCAGAAACTTAGGTCTGGAACACATGACCCTGGCGGGCTGGGAGGGACGGAGCTGCAGGGGTGGGAGCTCTAAGTTGAACTGGAGGCTTCTCCCGCCAGAACTGCCAATGGGCGGCCCCTCCCGCACAAAGGCCTGATTCAGAGGGAGGTGACCTCAGAGCGGAGGGGGAGGGAGGGAGGAAGAGCAGACAGAGCCCTTGGGCCTGCCCTTCAGCCCAGGGGTGGGGGGCTGCTGCTTAGGGGTCTCTGGGTAACTTAGAGTCTTGGCTAGTTTAGCCCAACTGCTGAGTGAATCTGAGCGACCCTATCTCCTGGTCAGCTATCTGGGGCCCCACCTCTACCCCCACCCCATTTAAAGCTGGGGGTGGGGCTGGGAGTAGGGGCAGGGGTTCTGGGCCTCAAAAGAGATCTGGCTACACTGGCCTTTCTATCAGCCAGGCCATAGAAGGGGTCTGCAGCTCCCACCCCCTCCATGGCCGGGGCACAGAGTCCAGGCCTGGGAGGAAGGGGGGTGCGGCTGTGCAGACAGACTCACAGATGGGGTGGCAGCAAGCCTGCCTCAAACCCCCCCTCCTCCCCACTCCCACCCCCAGCCCCTAGCCAAGGCTTTCTGGCCCCCCATGAGCCATCACTCACCAGCTGTTCTCCCCAGAGACCTCTAGGGAGAGAAGCCAGGAGCCAGGAGGTAGGGAGGGGTGGGCAGTTGTGGGAAGGCAGAGATGGAGGAGCTCATTTTAATAACAGAATCATCCGAAACATCAACCAACCCTCTTCCCTCTACCCCAGCTGCTTTTCGGAATCCCTTCTACTTGTCCCAGCCCATCACACCCAAAACAGACTCTGCTCTTAAACAACAACTTCTGTGTCCACAGCCAACACTACCCTCCAGCCAAGGCCAGCCCTGGGCTTTTTTCTGGAGGGTGTGGGATGGGGCACAAGGCCTGAGGTCTGGCTCCCGGGGGGACCACTGGCCTGCAAGTGGACACCTCAATTCTGGCCCCAAAGCATCTTTTCGCCCTGAGAATTCCAACTGCTCCCCACCCCACCCCTGCCCCCAGGGAGAGAGGGCAGACAAGAGGTTCTTTCCCTTTTCCTGACAACTGGCACCAGAGACACAAGAGACCTTCTGAGAGGCATCTGTTCTTGGGGAAGGGCCCACTGCACAACCCCTTCCACCTCCTCTTCCCAGGTGCTCCCCGAGCCTCTCCTGCTGCAGTGCTGGTTCTTTTTAACCAGCAGCAGGATCAGTTCCCTGACCTCCCAGGCAGGGCAGGGGGAAGAGCAGTCATGCTGTGTCCCAAACTTCTAGATTTCAACACCCCTTATCTCCCCTCCCCCGGATCCTGTGTTCTCTGGCCACAGCATAACCCAACAACAAAAATAGCAGCTGCAGGAGCGGGGACAGGGAGGGAAGGGGCTCTGACACAATGGGTGTATTTAGAGGACTGCACACCAGGGGCTCTGCAGCCCACTCCCCAAAGCCCAGCCTGGCCCATCCTCTCCCAGCCACGGGTACTGGAGAAAAAAGAAATAAACCAGAAGGCAGAAGATCTATTCAAGTCTAGTTCCAACTCTGCCGCTTCCTTGTTGTGGCTTCAGACAAAATCATTCTAAGGGGCGGGTTCCTTCATGCCTTGTGGAAGTTGTTCTTGAACACTGGTGCTCAAAGTGTGGTCCAGGGACCAAATCCTTTCAAGGGGCCCACAAGGTCAAAATTATGTTCATAATGCTACTAAGGCATTATTTGCCTTTCACTCTCATTCTTTCACGTGTGTACAGTGGCATTTTCCAGAAGCTAAGTGATATCTGATATCAGAACAGCTTGAATGCAGAAGCAAATACGAGAATTCAGCTGCCGTCTGTTGTTAGACATTAGAGATTTGTGAAAAGAACAAGGCCACTCTTCACTTTTTTTCTTTAAATAATATAGTTATTTTTCACAAAATAAGTTGACAAGCAATGGATTTACTAGTGTTATATTAAAACGAACTGTTTGGGAAACACTTTTCTAGAACAGGGCTGTCCAGATGAAAATGCTTTATTGTACTAGCCATACTAGCCCACTAGCCATACTAGCTGGAATGAGGGCAGCCCCCCTGCTATCAGGCTATTAATAGGTGAAATGTGGCACATCCAACTGAGGAACTACATTTTTTACTTCAAATTATTTAAAATTCAATCTTAAATAGACATCTGTAAGAAGTCGTATTGGACAGAGCTCTAGAAGATCCCTGGGACTCTGTGACTTGCACATTCTCGGCCAATGCTTCTTTGCATAGACTCTAGAAGCTGGAGCTGGGGAAGGGGCAAGACTTTCACTCCAGACCCCGGGCTTTTGCTCGCACTGTTTCTCACTCTCTCTTTCTCATCAAAGGACAGACATCTCAGCCAGACTGTCGGTTTTGCCTGATAGTCCTTTCAAAGTTTCCTGTTGGCCTCTTATTCTCTGCAATGACCAGGTCACACGGTCTCCGCCCTCCTCAGACTTCCAGCCTACCACCTCCTCTCCTGATGACCCAGAAGATTAACATCAACAGGGAACCCACCCCCAAGCCTCCTGCCACCACACTGTCCAGCCTCCTGGGTACTGGCATCAGAATCATCCTGCCTCCTTATGCTCCTCGACAGCAGAGGGGCTGCCCTTATCCCAGCTAAGGCCAGTCCTTCCACAAATCCCCAGCCCCTCAAATCTGTCTGCAGTATATACCTCCATCCTGAAGGGAATTGGTCCCTTCGAGTCTGCTCAGGTGTCTCTCATCTTAAAAATAACCTCCCTTAACATTTCTCCAGTCTGTCCCTTCCTGTCCTTTATAGCTGAACTTCTTAAAAGGAGCCATCTCCAATTCTTCACTTCTCACTCCTTCCTAAACCTGGTCCAACTTCAGCAGTAACTTCCATATGAATAAACCCAAACAGGCTTTTTCAGTCCTCACTCCACTTGCCTTCTCAAGGCCCTCTCCCAGGCGCAGGGTGGACTAGTGGTTAGGAGCAGACAGCAGGCCATACGGTCCACTGGCTGGGTTAGAATCCTGATGCTACTGGTTATTACATAATTCTGGGCCTTAGTTTCCTTGTCAACATGTTCACAGCGCCTCTATCATAGGGTGACCTCTTCCTCCTGGGTAGATTTATTTTTTAAGCCTTATTGCGATATAGTTCCCATACCATCATCCATGTAAAGTGTACAATTCGATGGTTTTTAATATGTTTCCCTAGGCAGCCACTAATTTTGTTACTGTCTCTATAGATTTCCCAGTTGTGGGCATTTCAAATTTTGGAATACTAGAATACGCGGTTCTTTGTGACTGGCTTCTTTAATCTGGTATGTTTTCAAGGCTCATTCGTGAAATTATCAGTACTCCATTCCCTTTTCATGGCTGAATAATATTCCATTGTGTGGCTATATCACATTTTGTTTGTCCATTCATCTGTTGATGGACATCTAGGTTATTTCCACTTTTTGGCTATTGTGAATATAGCTTGTCATAAATGCTTTTGGGTGGCCCTATGTTTTCAGGTCTCTTGGGTACACTTAGGAGTCAGAGTGCCAGGTCATATGGTAACTGCATGTTTAATCATTGAGGAACAGTCAGACTGTTTCCCACAGCAGCTGTACCAATTTACATTCCCCGCCGCAGTGTATTAGGGTTCTGATTTCTCCACATCCTCATCAACACTTGTTATTATCTGACTTTATGATCCTGATGATCCTAGTGGGTGTGGAATGGCATCTTGTGGCTCTGATTTGCATTTCCCTGATGACCAGTGATGGTGAACATATTTTTCATGTGCTTATTGGCCATCTGTATATCGTCCTTGGAGAAACAGCTATTCAGTTTCCTTCCTTTCACTTTTAAATTGGGTTGTCTTTTTATTATTGAATTGTAAGAGTTCTTTAGACATTCTGGACATCTTATCAGATATACGATTCGCAAATATTTTCTCCCATTCTGAGGGTTGTCTTTTCACTTTCTTGCTAGTGACCACTTCCTCCCAGAGGCTTTTCCCCTGCCTCTTGTTCTCTTCCTCCCTCCGACCCCACTCCCCACATTTCTCACCTCCGTCTCTTTGTGTGTGTTATTTTATGTATACACACATACCTTAAAAAAAAAAAAAAAAAAGCATGGTAGCATGCTCTTCTAACTGCTCTGTGCCTTTCTATAATAGAACAATTTTTTTTTTATGAAGCCACAGACTTTATTCAGATTTTACCAGTTTTTTCACTGATGTCCTTTTCCTGTTCAAGATCTAATCCAGGACCCCACACTGCAGTAGTCACCGTGCCCCTTCAGTCTCCTACAATTCATGAGTTCTTCAGTCTTTCTTCGTCTTTCGTGACCTTGATACTTTTGAAGGGAACTGGTCATGTATTTTGGAAAATGTCTCAATTTGGGCTTGTTATATTCTCAGATTATCTTGAGGTTATGGATTTGGGGGAGAACATCACCAAGGTGACGTGCCCGTGTCAGCGCGTCATGGCAGGGCATGCCAGACGTACTGCCAATATGACTGGAGATGCCAACCTTGATCCCTTGACTAAGGAGCTATCTTCCAGGTTTCTCCACTAGGAAGTTACTATTTTCCTTCTGTAATTCATAAATATTTGGGGGGGGGGTGATACTTTGAGATTACACAAATATCCTGTTTCCCAAATTTCCACCCACCAAATTTAGCATTCATTACTGCATCTTCCTTGTGGCAATTATTACTATGGTGTTCTAACAGTGATTTTCTCTTTCTCCCTTATCTCCTGCATTTATTAATTGGATTTGTTTTGTAAGGGAGAGTTGTTCCTTCACTACCATTTATCTAATCATATATTTATATCAATATAGGCTCATAGATATTTATTCTATTCTTTAGGCTATAATTCAATACTATCATTATTATTATTATTATTATTATTGCACAGGCAGGCACCGGGTATCAAACCTGGGTCTCCAGCATGGCAGGGCAAGAACTCTGCCTGCTGAGCCACCGTGGCCTGCCCTCATCACTTATTTTGTGGCTCAAATTCCAGCTTTGGCCTTTGGGAATCCTTTCAGGTTGGCTCCTATGTCCTTTCAACATGCTCTCACTTTTTTCTCTTTAATACTTCCTTGACTCTCTGGCATCATAAGATGGTTAAGGCTCATCTTGTATTTTCCCAAGCCTAGCCAGTTTTCCGAGGAGCCCTACCAGACAGCGATCTTCTATAACTACAAATCTGATTGTGTCCCTCCTGCTAAAAGTCTTCTCAGGACTTCTCACTGCCTTGGGGACAGATCAAAGCCCTCAACGTGGCCTAGAAGCTTGCACTGGTCTGGCCCCAGAGCAATTCTCAAAAGCCTTCCAGGACAGTTGCAACCCACACTGATTTCTCTTCTTAAAGCACCTCCTGCAGGTTCAGTACGTCGACATGTAATGTATCCCGTTAGCAAGGGCGCTCCCCCCAGGCCCTCTGTCAGTGCCGCGCTCCTGCCAACAAGGCCCTGAGCCCCCAACTCCTGATGGTTAGTGGCGAGCTCCTTTCAACCCAGGCAGAAAAAGACCAGGAAGAATGGACAGGTAAGAACATATGCCCCTCCCAAATGGCTCTGAGGGCCCAAATGACAAACCATATGAGGAATAAAGTAAGGGATGTTTCTAGATTTGGCAGGCTTTCTGGATTCCCCTTCTGGTTGGGCCTTGATGCATGACCCTAGGTGGAGCCTAGAACCCCTCTGGGCCTTGGTTTTCCTATCTATAAAATGGGGTGAGCCTTCTCTGACTCCTTACTCCCCGCAGGGCATAGAAGAGCTGGATGAGATCATGTCTAGAAGGGGGTCATAGCTGAGAAGACGGGTCCCCTGGTGGGAAGTGGGGGGACAGGGGGTAGGCACTCAGCAGGGCCTTTGGGGAGAAGTTCTGGTTTTTGATGTCTTCCTCCTCCAGGGCCTGCAGGCTTCCCAGGAAAGCAGTGGAGGAGAGAGGAAGGGACAATGAAGCCAAGAGTAAATTTTAGCCTTCTTCTGGTCCCAAGGACAGGAAGTGAGGTGCCGTCTACAGAGGAAATAAGAAGTAAACATCCCCCCCACCCCAATTTCCTCTACTCACAGTGGAAAGCCAGGCTCCAGCTTCAGAAACCTACCAGCCCAAAGCCAAGGAAATAATGGGCACTGGGGTAGGGGTGGGGAAGAAGGCATTATCAGCACCATCTGGTAGAGAAGGGGGTCTCTTGTATTGGACACAATGAGGTGCAAGAGGCCCAGGACATCCCACAGACTGAGAGAAGGGGAAAAAAGTGAAGCCACTGAAGCCAAGTGGAGAAACCCAGCTTTCCAGGTCACATGGTACTGTACCCACAGCCCTGGACCAGACTCTTGCCTCCTTGCTGTGTTGTGCCATGTGCCTCCCCTAGCACGTCTTTTAATTACTCACTCTTATTGCCCTGTTCTTTCTTTGCAGCCCTTGTCACAGATGTAATTGTATAACTGTTTAATTATTTGTTAATGTGGGCTTTTCATCATCAGTGTATCCCCATGTCTGTCAAAGCACCTGGCACACAGTAAGCTCTAAAATACCTGCTGGGTGAATGAATGGCCTGGCCATAGCCTGACAATTCCTCAGGCTAGTTTTGACCTAAGCCCTGGCATCTGAATCAAGTTGAGTACATGAAGGTCAGTGAACCTTGGGGTCATGACTGGGGCCAACTCTGGGGTGGGTGGCAAAGGACAGAAAAAGGAGACCTGACAGAGGTGGTGGAAGAAATCCATGCATATCCAGCAACTGCCTACAGGCAAAGGGACAGGTGAAGACAGTGTTCACTATATGCTTTCTTTTGAGTAAGGGGAAACAATGAGAATATATATTTGATTTTGTTTGTATTTGCATAAAGAAACTCTCGATTGCTATGTAAGAAACTAATAAGTGATGGGAGAAGGAGATGGAGGTGGATTGAGATTTCTCAATATATGCCTTTTCATATCATTTTAATTTCTGAACTATGTACAAAAAATTCTAGTGAAATAAAAAAAAAAGAAGAAATCAAACCATTCAACTAGGTGATTTCTAAAGCCCCTCCTAGCTGAGGCCATCCATGGTCCTAAATCTTTTCCACCGTAGAAACGAGGCCCATGGGGCAAGAGTGCAAGTAAGAGGTCTGGCTAGATGAATGTGAGACTTGAATCAAGAAACACCAATGCCTTCACTCCCTTTCTTCCCAGAAATCTTTCCCTGGGCTGGCAGAGAGGCCCTCTATCCCTCAGGCTTTGGGGATGTACCTACGGCACAGCAGTTGGTCAGGGCCACTGCCACCTGGTAAAAGCTGGGTTTCCAGATCCCTGGGAAGTAGGACAAGGTCTGGTCAAGGGTAGAGATGGGAGACTGGGCAAAAGGAGAGTTATGGGCAGGTGGGGGTCAGGTGGGGTACATGACTCCTGGAGGAGCCTGGAGCTGCTGCAAGCAGATATTGGGGGTGTCTCAAAAGATTCTCACACAAAAGGGCCAATTACAGCCCCCACATCAAGCCGGCTGGGCTAGAGGTGAATCAGCCTCTGGAAACTGTTGCCGCTGAGAACCCCAGGGCCACACCCAAGGAATTCAAGGGCCCCTCAGAGCCCTGTTCAGAAAAAACGCCATCATTCCCCACCCAGAGGGTCTACAGGTGGGAATAATTTCAGGCTGAATAACATGAGGGTGAGGAGTACTGCCAGCTAGTGCCCTAAGTGGCACCCTGCACTGAAGCCCTGCAGGCAATAGCAGGAGCAGCAGAGTGGGGTTTGCTCTCTATTAAAGTGTCTATGAAAATTTTTTTTAAAGCTCAGTGAGTCCTGGAGACCAGCACAAAGTTCAGGGAGCTGTGCCTGATGGTGCTCTTCTCAGCAGCTGCTGGGTTTTTAGAAATCAGTAATAACAGCAACAATAATTCACCTTAATAACACCCTGGACTCCTCAGGTCTCTTTCATCTGTGTAACTCCCAGAGCTGGGGAAAACGGTAATTATCGAGCAGGTACCACACCCCAATGATGGTGGATGATGAATGCATCGCACATGCTGGGAAACTGAGGCAAGGGAGTAGGATATCCCCTCACAACAAGCTAAGGATTCCTCTAGGCAGTGAGGAACTGAAGGCACCAGCTCTGGACCTGCCGTTTTGGGAAAATGGTGATGACAGGGGAAGGCTTTCCAGAGCATTCCAAACCTGGTTTGGGGAGAGAAAAGTCCCCAGATATATGGGGAAAACAAAAGTCCCCTCCTCTGCAGGCTGCAGTAGAGCCTGGCTGGGACTCAAGGCCTCTGATCTGGAGCTCACCCTCCTAGAGTTCTGCAAAGCAGACCCACAGCAGCTTGGAGCATCTCTGCCCTCTCTACAATGTATTCAAGCACCCAGGGCAGGGGAGGGCTCCGCCCTCCGAATAGTCCCATGCCACAGGCATGGTCCATGAAATGAGAGCGGGGACTTCTGGCAACCTGGTAGGGGAAGCAGATCAAAACATGTCAGGAAGCGGGGAGACTGTTTCTTGGGGATCCAAGCTTTCCATCCTTGGCACTGGTCCTAAAATAATGGGATCTTCCCTATGGCAAAGCCTGCCTGGGCCCTTCTGTGGAAATGTGCAGAGGAGACCAAGCTGGCCTATGGTCACCCACAAGAGGGCAGTGGAGGGTGGGCAGAGAGTCACAGGAGACCAAAGGTCTTTTCCCACTGTGGCCAAAGAGGGAAGAGGCAGAGACTCAGGTAGCAGCCAAGACCTTGTCCTCCAACCTCCAGAGCAGTGTTTGGGGAAAAATATTAAGGGTATTCTAAGGGATTTGAAGGGTTTTTCTTCAGCATGTTAGAGAGTGGACCAGAGCCCCTGAGACAACACTCAGACACTCTAAGGGCCGAGCTCTCCATAATCTCAGGCTCAACAACTGCCTTCTCTTGCCGGAGAAATTAAGGCAGAGGAACCATGGAAAACACTACGCCAGAGTCAGGAGCCCTGGCCCTGACACTCATCACCCCATGAATCACTTCCCCCTGTGGACTTCAGTTTCCCCATTTTTAACATGAGGGCGTTGGACTAGACTGTCTCTAGGATTCCTTCCAGCCTATGACTCTATGTTGTTTTGATGTGGTGGCAGATCCCAGATTGATTTGCATAAATTTGCATGTTCAACCAGAAACTCCAAATTCCAAGTATAGAAAAAAATCCAATCAGTCCGTTAGTACAGCCAGACTGGGGCTGGAGGAACCTGCTGCGTTTGGGTGAGGGTTGTCAAAGCAGACGGTGACAGTGGGGGTGGGGGGGGTCAGGGGCCTGGGAAGCAGGGGCCTGGAGGGGCAGGTGCTCTAAGAGATGCCGTTTTGGTGACCCAGGACAGATGGGGCCAGCACCACCATTTCAGCCATCAGGAAAGGGTCTCTCCTCCTGTTCCTCATGGAGCCTCAGAGCCATGCCCGGGAGGGAAGAGCAGCCTCTGCCCAGCAACAACCACATCCCTCACTCTGACAGGGACTCCACCATTAACCTCTTTCTGGAAATATGACATCTCCCTGGGAGCTTCCATTATCCATTATTCCAGGGGCTCACAGCAGATCGTGAGAAACATTTTCTTGGAGTCTAACCTAAATACCTCCTGCTTCAGCTTCACCCCCTCAGGCAGCAGGGCTAAGGGCAGAATGCTCCCCAAACCAGGAGAGTCAGCAAGGGGAAAAGAATGTACCCCACATCCAGCCAATCCCAGGGCCTCTCTAACCACCACCTCTCCTTCAGCATTCCCCTCAGCACCTGGGAGACCAAGGATGAAAACAAACAAGAACAACGTGAAGGTCTCTGGCTCCTGGGCTGGAGAGCAAGTCCCAACCTGGAGAGCCTGACTCCTGAAAAGGCCCTAACCAAAGGAGGGAAGGGGGCTGGGAAAGGTGAGGTGGGGGCAGCCTCTCCCTGCCACTGCAGAGTCGGCACGGCAGGGCCTGGGAGGCTGGTTGAGGGCAGCAGAGAAGATTCCTTGGTTCCCCTCCCTGAGAGCTGGGGGTGGGGATGCAGGGGTGAGGCAAGAAGGGTGGTGGTGGGGGGGGATGGGCAACAGCAGTGGGGCGGACCAGTGTGTTATACTCCCTGGCCCAGATCCTAAAACAAGTCCCAACAGCTGAGATCAAACTGTCTCCTGGGAATCTGCTTACCCGGCTGGCCCTTGGCTGCCTCCTCTCCCAACCCCTCCCCAGAGGCCCAACTCCAAGGCTGGCCCAGCCAGGATATCTCACCAGAGGCCTTGATGCGTGGGCCAAACCCAAGAGAGCAGGAGTTCATACCCCATGGTGCCAAGGTGAGCAGGACCAAGGCTATTCTCAGGCTGGATGAGGGAATCTGCATCCCTCCACCCAAAGTTCTAACCCTATACAATTGTGATTTAGAACTATTATCACCCAACACCTTTAACTGTCCCACATGCTCAAGTCTCAGCCAGAGGATCCTTCTCACCTCCAGATTCAATGATCAGTGGAACCACACGCACAATGTCAAAAAAGTGGAAGGGAATGTTATAGCTTTCTAGTCCAACCCCTGAATTTTATAGATTCAGGAAGACAGTTGAGGTCCAGAGATGCAAACTTTCTTGGCCAAGGTCACACAGCAAGGTAGGAAGAAAAGACACCACAGCTTCTGTCTCTCAGTCCACAGTGATAAAAGCTTGATCCTCATATATATATATGTGTGTGCGTGTGTGTGTGTTTGCCTGCCTATTGCAGAAGGACCATCTTCCCTGCAGCCCAGGCCATCTGCCTCTTGGTTCTCGCTCTCTCCCCAAAGGACAGAGCCAGAGAAAGATGCTGAAGAATCGAAGCCACCTCCTGAACAGATTATTGACTTAGAAAACAAAGTTGAACTATGTGGGAATATCTCTCCAGACAGGAATACATGTGGTTTCCTTGGGGTAGGAAACTTGCTAATGCCAGGTTGCTCTTAGGAAGACATGAGACCAGTTTAAGAAGAGGATTTTCTATGTCCCCCTTCCTGTCAGACAAGGGGTCTCAGAGAGCAAGCTGGCATAATGTCTGCAAGAGAGTCTGCAACAATGCAACTAGGCCACCTCTATGCCAGGCCTCTACCACCAACCACTTCCTTTGGCTGGGTAACCATGTTTATGCAGCAGACCCCATGGGCAGGGGAGCAGTGGTAAGGAGGGAATAAGAGGGACTGTCTCCACAGCCAGGGAACCATTCAACCTAAGACCCCTGGGGTCCCCAAATGGCTGATAGTTAATAAGTACCAGCTGGCCGGTCTAGGCAACTCGGCTCACCCAGGGCTGAGACACCTGGAAAACCAGGCCTGTGGGAAGTAAGGGTCCTCTGTGTTCTTGGGGTAGGGCCAGGGCTGGAGAGACCGTGGGGCCTTGGGCCGAGAAAGGATAAGAAGGGAGCTGGGGTCAGGTCAGCCACTCTCCTAGTCGAGCCTGGCCAGGGGAGTGTCGGGCACAGATAAATTCTCTGCATTCTTCTGGCACCGCAGTCAGGACCCAGAGAGCCTTTTCTGCAGGCGCTGCCCTGGCCCGACTCCCTGCCCAGCATTCTCCCTTCCTCAGCCTCTCCCTAGCGCTCAGTCCGCCGGGGTCCGCTCCTCCTTCCTGCAGCCCCTCAAAGCCTCCTAGAGGTTTCGCCTTCTCCCCGCCTCCCCCACGCCCTACCGCCCCTGGCGACCGGGACTGCAAGGAGTGCACAGAGAAGCCCCAGGCTCGACTCCGCGCGTGCGCTATGGGGAGAAGCCCCCCCCCACCCCAACCAACACCGCTAGCCCGGCTCCTGGACAGCGGCATGCGGGTGGGGTGGGGTGTGCAGCCGGAGCAAGGTCAGTGCTCTACATGCGGGAGGGAAACCGGCCCCCGGAACATCCCCCTCTCCCGAAAGTTTCCCTTCCGGGGCCACGGAGTGTGCGCGAGGATGGCGCGCGGGGCCGGGGGAGGGGGGCGGGGGATGGAGGGGTGTGGGGTGGACAGAAGCGCAGCCGGACCCTCAGGGGGGAGTGAGGCGGGAGGAAGGGACTGGTAGACAGGTACGGGAAGGAAGATGCGCTGCCCCCTCCGGCCCAGGGCTGCCACGAGAGCCTTATCCTCCATCCCCGCCCCCCACAATCCCTGGCCCGGAGCTTGAAGATGCCCCCACCCGCCGCCCTCTAAATTCCAAGTAGACTTAGAACTCACTGAAATCAGGTGTCGAGCTGGGCCAGGGCAGGCCTGATCCGCCGGGTCCATGGCCGTGGCTCGAGAGTGGGGGGCAGAGAAAGGGGGGGTGCTAAGGCCGCCTCTTGATGTCAAGGCTTTAAAGGGGCCAGTGAGCCCCGCCCCTCGCTTAGGCCCCGCCTCCCTCCTCCCTTGCAGCCAATCCACGTTCACCTTGCATGCGCGCCCCTCCCAGCCCCCTCCAGATGTTCCCAGGACAAGAGCTAAGTCTGCCCGGTCGGCGCGCGCCGCTTCCGGCCGAGAGGGAGAACCTCCCCTTCCCCCTACACAAAAACACTCTGCCCAGGTCGGAAACTGTAAACCTCCCCAGTTCCAGGGTAGGGGTAGCTGGGCTGGGTCGAACGGGATACCGGAGCGGGGGAGGCGTCTAGAGCAAAGAGAACTAAGTAGCTGCGCGCGAGCCCACGGGCATGCGTGTCGGCTTCTGTGGGGCTGGGCGTGCACGTGTGTATGTGGTTGCGAGAGCTGGTGTTTGTAATTTGCCTTCCTGCTGGTTCGTGTTGGGTGTACATCCGTGAAAAGAGGCTTGAGTGCCTCCTTGGCCTTAAATGCTCCTGTCTTCCTTTTCCTCTTTCAGGATCGGGTCCTCCCATTAATTCGGAAAACTGGGCACTAGGAACAGGCTCTGTTCTCATAGCAATGCTGGCCATTCCCCAATGATTTAGGAGGGGGCAGGTTTGGGCAGAAAAAGGACACAGCCTTGTTCTCAGCCACTTGATATCTCAGTGGGGATAAATTCCTTTCCTGTAGAACCACGTGCTAAAAGGGGAAAGCAAACCGCCCCACCCAGGCCCCTGCAAAGCCTCAGAGCTCCCCTTGAGTAGCATTCTCATTGATCCTTGGTTAGACATCTGTTTGCCCTCTGTGGATACCAAATAATCCTCACAACCTACACTGTACCGAGTGGTCCGGAAATGCAGATTCAGAACTGGGTTCTGCAGAGAAATACAGAGGGATCCCTAGTCACAGTCTCTGCCCATTTTATTAAAACTGCTTCAGTTGCAAATATACATGGCAATCTATTGGTTAAGGCAACCTATTGGTCCAATAAATGAAAACAAAAGTTGAGGGAACACAGGATGTTCAAATTGCCTAGGATAAATCAAGGGTTAATCAAAGGTTAGTCGCCAAAGGAGGATTACTTAATTTTTTATTTAAAATGGGATTTGAGTAGGATCTAAGTAGAGTAAGGGTATAAGGTGACTCGGGTAGGAATAAACACATCCTCTGCAGTGAACAGATCACTTTGGGAGGGTGAGGAATAGAAGCCAATGGAGGAAGTCTTGTATGGAGGAGGTCAGAATGAAGATATGGATTGGACAAGACAAATGATAAAAAGAAGTCATCTGGGTTTTTGAGCATAGGGTAGCTTGATGAAGAGTGCCTGTGGTGGGGTGGGGGGAGTGCCTGAGGGCAGTAATACATATTTTTGCCTACTTAAACAAGAAGAATTTATTGGTCACTTTTTAGTTGTAGAAATTTCTTGGAAGATTCCCTGGGATTTTCTGTGTAATCATGTCATTTGCAAATAAGGACAGTTTTACTTCTTCCTTTCAGATCTGTATGCTTTTTTCTTTCTCTTATTGCACTGGCTTGAATTTCAGCACTGTACTGAATAAAAGTGGTGAAATAGGTACATCTTCCCTTTTTCCTGATTAGGAGGAAAGTATTCAGTCTTTTACCATTAGGTATAAGGTTAGTGTAGGTTTTTGTAGATACTCTTGAGTTGAGGAATCTCTCTATTCCTCTTTTTGAGTTGTTTTTTTAAAAAAACTATGAATAAGTGTTGAGTTTTGTTAAATGCATTGATTAATATAATCATGTGGGTTTTTTTTCTTCTTTAGCCTATCAATGTGGTGAAAATGATATGACTGATTTTAGAATATTGAACCAGCCTTGTATCCTTGGAGTAAACTGTACTTGGTCTTGTGGTGTAATTCTTTTTATATATTGCTGAATTCTATTTGATAATATTTTCCAAGGATTTTTGCATTTGTATTCATGAGGAATATTGGTCTGTATTGTCATTTTTCATACTACCTTTTTCTCATTTTAGTATCGGGAATACTCTCATAAGGCAAATTGGGAAATATTCTCTCCTCTTCTGTTTTCTGGAAGAGATTGTGTAGAATTGGTGTTAATTCTTTAAACATTCGTAGAATTCTCCAGTGAAACCATCTGGGTCTTGAGATTTCTTTCTTTTTGGGGAGTTTTAAAATTACGAATTCAATGACCTTAATACTTAATATACAGCGATCTTAATACTTAATATACAGCTATTAAAACTATTTATTTCATATTGGTAATTGGTGTTTTTTGAGGAAGTGCTCCAGTTCATCTAAGTTGTCAGATTTCTATGTGTAGTTGTTATTGCAGTTACTATAGAAAGCTAAAAGATATCATGATGGTTACTCCCACCAGCTCTCATATAGCTCTGCATTGATTGACTGATTGATTGTATGGCAGGGTCACGTTTCATTCTTTATCCATGTGACTATCCCGTTATTGCAACACCATTTGTTGAATCTTTTTTTTTTTTTTTTGGTGGGGGGAAGTGCATGGGTGGGGAATCAAACCTGGATGACCCACATGGCTGGCCAGAATTCTACCGCTGAACTACCCTTGCGCTCCCTTTATTTATTTTAATATTTTTAATTGATGTATCCTTAAATGCACAGATCTTAGGTATTCTCTTTGAAGATGAACAATAATATGCACCCATGTATCCAACACCCTAGACAAGACACTGAACATTTCCATCACCCCACAAAGTTCCCTCGTACATCTTTTTTAGTCCATTCCCATGCACTACTCTGCCCAGCAACTTTTTGAATTCTATCACCATAGTTTTGTATGTTCTTGGGTTTCATATAAATAAAATCAAACAGTATATACTTTTTTGTTCCTGGCTTCTTTACTTTAGTAATGTTTTTGAGATCCATCCAGGTGATTCTGTAGTCTATTCTGTTTATTGCTGAGTAATATTCCATAGTAGAAGTATATCACACTTTGAAATATCCATTTTCCAGTTCATGGAAAATTGGGTGTTTCCAGTTTTTGACTCTTACGTATAGGCAGCTATAAACATTGTGGAAGTTTTTTTATGAACATGTTTTCATTTCTCTTTCTCACCTTATTTATGGATGATAGAAGTGGCATCTGCAGAATCCTGCAGCATTGATTCTTACTTGTTCAGTCATCCCAACATTTATGGAATAGGGACCAGTGGGCTAGTCCTGGGATTACAACACAAATTAGACATGGTCCTTAAAGTGCTTTAGAGTTCAGTAAAACTGCATGTATCTGTTGTATTCCAAAATCATGTGGTGGGAAAACCTTAAAAGTTTGCCAAGTATTTTGAACTATTTTTGGATGTTTCCAAATAACTGAATTTTTGGAAGCAAACAGAACATCAACATGACACTTTTCACCCAGATGTTTATCCATTTAATAAACAAAGCCAGAACATCTTCCCTCCTTACTTAAAGGCTCTTGGGCACTTGATAGTTTAGGCATTCAGATCTTGGCAGATTCTGTATGCTTCATAGACAACCCTCCTGACAGGAGATGAAAGAAGTATAGCTACCATTGCTTCAAGATCCCTTTGCTGATCTTGATGAGACTAAGATACCTTCATTTCTAAGTGATACTGTACACTTAAATTATTAAAAATTGTACAGAAGTCCCAAGGTTGGTTCTCAGTCCTTGTTATAAACCGTTAATCATATATTGTGCCTTACTTGGGTTGCCTGTGTTACCAAACAAGCTAGGCCTCTTAGATCTCCAGTTGCTACAAGCTGTTGGTAACAAACCAGTTTGGTGGCGTGGTCTAACTGTGCCTATAGTGCTGATGACTGGTATCTCAGAGAACCACTCCCTCACTGCTCACATCAGTATTTTGGAGGCTATTCCTTGCTTCAATACTATGTGGTCATTGGGGTATCTTCATACCTGAGCTTGGCATTGCAGCAGTTAGTGGCAGTGTTTCATTGGTTGCTAAGCTGACCCTAGTTTAGAACTCCCGACCTCAGGAGATGGTCAGGTTGGTAACTGGCCTCTCAACATTTTAATAACCTGGCTTTTCTCCAAGTTGGATCACCTCTGAGTGCATTCTTGATGCTTTTCCTCATCAAAAAGAGGAAGAAAGGAGCTGGGAACAGGCTGCTATTTGGTTCATTTGCTGAAGAGGCAGAGATCTCTGCTACTGCTGCTTATTCTACAAGATCCTTGTAGGTTCTCACAGCATTGCCAAGATGTGCTTTGAAGCCTCCTACCTTGCACAAACATGCTAGATCTTTGAACCCCTTTCTCCTTACTTCTCATTACTCAGCATCTCTTATGGAGTCTTTACTGTATGCCAGGCACTTTGCTTATAGCATTAGAAACAAATATGGAGTTTAATGTGGGGTATGATAAGCAATGAGATTGGAAAGGTAAACAATGGGAAGGTAATACTTTATCCTAAGAGCAATGCAGAGCCTTTGAAAGGTTTTAAGCAGAGGGGTGGCATGATCAGATCTGCATTTTTGAAACAACACTGTAGTTGCAGTCTGGTAACTACAAGTCAGGGAAACCAGAAAGAAAGTTTTTGCAGTAATTGTGGGGGCGGGGAATGAAAAATGATGGTGTCTAGACTAGGAAAGTGATAGCGTTGATGGAGAATGGATGACTTCAAGAAATAAATAGTAGTAGAGTCAACAGCTGTTGTATTGGAAGTGGACAGAAGTAGACAGCTAAGGCAAGACCTCCGGACTGGGTAACTAGAAGATGGTAGGAACACTCACTGAAATAGAAAACATGGAAGAGCAGGTTTGGGAGATGACATGCTCACTTCCAAACATGCTGACACTGAATTGCCTGTGGGACATCCAAGTGCAAATGTCTATAGAAGAGGTCAGAGATTCCCAACCATTGTGCCTAAGGAAGATGTTACAGATGTGCCGCATAGTGATCTTCTCACCCCTCAGGGCAGCGTGAGCCCCCTCTGACAAGGGGGTTACTATGGGTTGCTGTGAAAACATAATTTCCTATGTATGCCTTGACATAGAAAAGGTTGGGAAACACTGAAATGGGCTGTCAGATAAATGGAGAGAGATCTGCACTAGAGATGAGAAACTGGTGAGTCATCAGAGCTTAGGCAGTAACTGAAGCCATGCAGCAGGGGAAATCATGCAAGAAGAGAGGAGAAATGGGGCTGGAACGAACTACAAGGAACACTGCCAGTAGAGAGTAATCTCCAAAGACGTAGGGAGAAAACTGGATGAGTGCTATCACCAGATAGCAAAAAAGAGGTTTCAAAAAAAAACAAAACCTTTAGTTCCCAATGTTGCTGAGGTCAAGATGGATCAGGACTGAGGCATCCCCACTGACTTTAGCCACATGTCATCAGTGGCTTTGGCAAAACCAGATCTTGAAGGGTCAAGAAAGATGTATAAAGTAAGGAATAGAGACAAGAAGTGTTCAAAACTCAGGAATTTTGGCTATGCTTAGGAGGAAAATGTTGGGGAGATAACAGTGGGGAAATGGGGGATAAGATATAGAGTCAAGGTAAAGTTATTTTCAGAAAGACACTACTTAATTTTAAAAATAATTTATTTAGAATTAGTTATGTTTTTTTAAATATGTGCATATGGTTAAAACAATCAAATAATATAGAAGTAATTATTTGCAGCACCACCATTTCCAGCCTCTATCAGTGAGACATTTTAACCTTTTGGCTGATTCTTCTAATTTTTCATTTTTCAACGTTTTATTACCTTCCATGTATATATTCTTTTAAAATAGAAATGGAAACAGCCAAAATGTCTAGCAACAGATGAGTGGCTAAACAAATTGTGGTATATACATACGATGGAATATTATGCAGCTGTAAGACAGAATAAAGTTATGAAGTAGGTAACAACATGGATGGACCTTAAGGACATTATGCTGAGTGAGATTAGCCAGAAACAAAAGGACAAATACTGTATGGTCTCACTGATATGAACTGACATTAGTGAATAAACTTGGAGAATTTCATTGGTAACAGAGACCATCAGGTGATAGAAATAGGGTAAGATATTGGGTAATTGGAGCCGAAGGGATACAGATTGTGCAACAGGACTGATTGTAAAAACTCAGAAATGGACAGCACAATACTACCTAACTGTAATACAATTATGTTAAAACACTGAATGAAGCTGAATGTGAGAATGATAGAGAGAAGAGGGCTGGGGGCACAAATGAAATCAGAAAGAAAAATAGACGATTAAGACCGAGATGGTATAATCTAGGAATGCTTAGAATGTATAATGATAGTGACTAAATGTACAAATTTTAAAAATTGCTTTTGCATGAGGAAGAACATAGGAATGTCGTTACTGCAGGGTGTTGAAAATTGATAGTAATTAATATTTAAAAATTTTAACTTATGTGTGAGACTGAAGCAAAAAAAATGTTTATTTGGTACAAAATTTATATTTTGACTAATGCATTTCCTAATATAACTTATGTAGACAGCTTAATTGAATACCATAAGCACATGGAACCTTGAGTAGGGCATGAGATTTTGTTGGTTTGTCCAGAGTGATCCCCCGATGAATCCCAGAGTGATTGAAACAGTGAATGAAAAAGTATTTGCAAAGTCCCCTTCGGGGAATGGTGAGAACGGTGGAAAATTCAACTTCTCCAAGTTGAATTCTTGATATTCTCACAAGCAGTGTGGACAACCAAAGCTATAGGCTGAGCCCCCAGTCTTGGGGTTTGTTCATATGAAACTTAACCCCACAAAGGGTAGGTCAAGCCTACTTAGAATTAGGCCTGACAGTCACCCCCAAGAGAACCTCTTTTGTTGCTCAGATGTGACCTCTCTCTCCAACCAACACAACAGACAAACTCACTGCCCTCCCCCTGTCCACATGGGACATGACTCCCGGGGGTGTGGACCTTCCTGGCAACGTGGGACAGAAATCCTAGAATGAGCTGAGACTCAGCATCAAGGGATTGAGAAAACCTTCTTGACCAAAAGGGGGAAGAGCAAAATGAGACAAAATAAAGTGTCAACGGTTGAGAGATTCAAAACAGAGTCGAGAGGTTATCCTAGAGGTTATTCTTATGCATTAAACAGATATCACCTTGTTAGTCAAGATGTAATGGAGAGGCTGGAGGGAACTGCCTGAAAATGTAGAGCTGTGTTCTGGTAGCCATGTTTCTTGAAGATGATTGTATAATGATATAGCTTTCACAATGTGACTGTGTGATTGTGAAAACCTTGTGTATGATGCTCCTTTGATCTATATTATCAACAGATGAGTAAAACATACGGAATAAAAATAAATAATAGGGGAACAAATGTTAAAATAAATTTAGAGTGAAATGCTAGTGATCAATGAAAGGGAGGGGTAAGGGGTATGGTATATATGAATTTTTTCCTGTTGCCTTTTTCTTTTTCTGAATTGATGCAAATGTTCTAAGAAATGATCATGATGATGAATATGCAATTATGTTATGATATTGTGAATTACTGATTATATATGTAGAATGGAATGATCATATGTTAAGAATGTTTCTTTCTTGTCATTTTTAATTTAAAAATTAATAAAAAAGGTACAAAAATACAATTTTACCATTCACAAGGTGTTTTGCACCTTGTTTCTTGCACTTAAAACATCTTGGTGACCTTCCCATATTAACATATATACATCTCCCCTGTTCTTTTTAAATGATTGAATAGTACTCCATATTTGGCTGTACCATATTATTTATATCTTCTACTGATGGGTAGTTAGGTTGTTTCTGGCTTTTCACTATTATTAGCTATACCATAATGGGTAATACTGAACACATATCCTTGCGTACTTATGTTAAGTATATCTACAAGATAAATTGCTCGCAGTAGAATTCCCGAGTATGTCCTGCATACATTACATTCCCACTAACAGGGTGTAAAGATACCTATTTCCCCCAGATTCCCGCCATCACTGTTTATAAAATTTGTGAATTTTGTTCTCATCCAAATGATGAAAATGCTTTATTTGCATGTGATTAATAAGGAGTACGAGTAAACAAGCCTTTAAGTGTTTATCTGCCATTATAATTTTCTGTAAATGTTTTTCTAATAGACTTATAATTTGTTGCATTATAAATTAGTTCTTTATGGACCTGGGTTTGAGCACTTGACCAGGGCCACAAGGCAGGAGGGTCTAAGCAGATGACATCTGTTTGGGGGAAACAGATGACAGACACCTGACTGCCAGAGCCCTGCTCTGTGTTCCAGTCCCTGTTCCCCAACCTTCCAGCTGGAACAACTGTGCAGTGGGGAGAAAGGTTCCCTGACTGAGCCTAACTGTGCACTGGCACCTAAGAACCTCCACATGCTCAGCACAGGGCCAGGGACACAGAGACACATGAGACAGAAGCAGATCAGCTGTCCCCAGGGTCCTAAGGAGGTGAGAATGGAGAGTGACAGCTGAGTGGGGTGGGGATCCAGTTTGCGGAGAAATGTTCTGGATGTGACAGTGGTGATGATTCTCCAGCATTGTAATATATGCATGACACTGATATGAACACTTCAATACATATTAAAATAAAATATTTTTAAAAATTAGTCCTTTAACACATGTATTAAAAGTAATTTTCCTACTTTCCTACATAGTAGTATGTCATGTAACTTTATTGGATTATTTTTCCTTTTTTATTTATGTGGTCAAATTTATCAACCTTCTCCTTTAAGGATATTGGATTATGTTCAGAAGATAGTTTGAAAATTACCTGTTTGCTCTAGCATGCTTATGGTTTTCTTTTTTCCATGGGTAGGCACCGGGTGGTTTTCTTTTTACTTGTAAATATTCCATCTATAAGCTAGTTAAATGGCAAGAATCACTATTTTATCATTTTCCTTTATTGCCCAGAATGACATCTCCATTCTGCATCAGCCAGCCTTATCCTTAACATACAACACACCCACTCCTGGATGCACTTGCTAAGAGGTTCCTTCCTCCTGGCTCAAGGGAAGTAACTCCTTTCACCCTTATCTGTCATTCCAAATGCTACCTTCCCTTTCAAGGACAGCTCAAGTCCCCCATCTTCCAGATTTCTTTCATGCTCTTTCTAGTCCATGAAGTATTTCCCTTTTCTGAACTTCACCTAATCACATTCTACCTTGTATGAGCTTCTCCTTTTCTCCTCAACTTTAATATAATTGTGGAATGAATCAAGGATAACCTTTGGAGGCCTGGGGTTCTGTTATCTACTTTCCTCTAGTCCCCATAGCTGCTAAAATCATGCTGGGTAAATGGAAGGAATTTGATATGTTAGGATTTGCCATAAAAATGTATGGCTAAGGAGTATCTGGAATGTGGCTGGCTGGTCTGAATTGAGATGGTGTAAAACAAGCCTGATTTTCAATTATAAAAAAATTGTGTAACAACTCATAATAATTTTTAACATTGACTATATGTTGAAATGAAAATATTTTTGGTATATTACAAAAATACATTTAACAAAAAATTTTAAGTATACTCAGGACCATACTATTTCTTGTCCCTTAAGAAGTCGCACCACGCATGGTACTGGATACTAAATTAGGCTGGTTTAAGGATAAATAAGATCTTTTCTTGGAGCCAAAGATATTCTCACCGTCTCCAATGGCTCTTATAGGCCATTATGAATCTTTTTGGTGTACCAGGGCTCCATGGCTACAGGCACTAACTACATGCTTTCTTTGGAACTATCTGCCACAGACTTGAAATACAGTGGTTCTTCCCAAAAGGTCAGGTTCAGATGCTGAAGCATCCCGCCAAGCTTTTAAGTGGTTGAAGATTCTTTGGTTAACCATGTAGACGAAGCCCCTGCCTGCCCTCTTTGGTCTCTGGAGCCATTTTATGCCATTAAAGAATTGTTTGGGAGAGGTGCCACCTGGTTCTTGTACCCATGTCTCTTTGTAGTCACAGCTCCTGTATTTGTTTCCTGTTACCACTGTAACAAATCACCACAAACTTAGTAGCTTAAAACAATGCAAATTTATTCTTTTACAGTTCTAGAGATCAAAAATGTGCAATCAAGGTGTTGGCAGAGCTCAGGCTTCAGGAGAGAATCCATTTTCCAACTTCTAGAAGCTGCCTACATTTCTTGGCTCATGGTCTTTCCTCCCATCACTTCAACCTCTTACTTCTGTTGTTACATCTACTGAGGTCAAATCACCCTCTCTGCCTCCCACCACTTATAAAGACACTTGCCATTACATTTAGGGCCCATTTGGGTAATCCAGGTTAATCTCCTGATCTCAAGATTTTTAATTCAATCACATCTGCAAAGTTCCTTTGCCTTCTAATGTAATACTCACAGATTCTGGAAATGGGGGCATGGACATTTGGTAAGCCATTATTCAGCGCACTAGGGCTCCATAAACACTCCTTCGCACTGTCTTGTTGAAAGATGGTGGGAGAGAGCCCACAGTGGGGTTGAGTGTTCCTAAATTAAAATCTGCAGCAAAATGGGTAAATTCATCTCTGTAACTACTATGCTCACTCTGAGACCCATCATAAACTGGCTTCATCTCCATTAGCAACAATTGCTCCCTCCCAACACTGCTTCCTTTAAAATGCTTTGTAGAACTGAAGCCGAATTCCTTATGGCTTCCCCATCCTAAAAAACAAACTATTACAGATAGTAAAATGCATGTGCTTTACAGAAATGAGATATTTTTCTCTGAAGCCATTTTGGTCTACCAAGCATAGCGGCCGTCTGGGGCAGCCTGAGCAATAAATTCTACAAAATACCTTCACATTCCTTAGGCCATTTAGCATAGGAAATGGAAGATCTTGTGATTCCAGTTGTACAGATTAGTATATTGGGGCTCAGAGGGGTTAAAGACTTGAACAAGGTGGCCACACAAGGAGTTACTAGCACTGTACCGACCCCAGGCCAAACTCAATCCCAGGGGGTTGAGAAGGATCCAACTGAATTGATCCCAGGATCTTGGTCCACCCCTGAGCTGGCCTTGGAATCCTTGTGTCCTCAACATAGAACAGACTGACCTCCACTTTCAGAAGGTCCTACCCAGGGGTTAAAGCTAAGGGCAGATTGGAAATTTAAGGAATCCAGGAGATTAGAGTTGCTGGCAAGTCAAGGGTACAGTGAGAAGGTAGCTGGGACAGAAGAAGATTTAGGAATGTCTATGTCTGCTCCATGTGGCTGCCAACTCCTAATTTTCTACAGCAGCAGGAGGGCCAAGCCTATACGCAGCAGTAGGAACACTACTCAGGATTCAACCTAGGTTTAGATCTGACTCCTGTAAGGGATTTCTATGCTATCAGGCATAGCTAAGGGTAAACTGCGTCAGCCTCTTGTCAGGTCTGTACACCTACAGTGAGGAAGTGCAGTAACTCCAAAGTTTATGCTCTTATCACCTTCACTTCACTGGGTTTCTGGAGTCTCTTCCTGACCTCAATTTCTGAGACATCTCATGCAACTCAGGCCCAGACTCTGAAACCATACTGCCTGGGTTCAAAGCCCAGCTCTGCCATTCACTACATGTATGACCTTGGGCAAGTCCCTTAACTTCCCTATGCTTTGGTGTCCACATGTGCAAAATGGGGGTAATAAAAAAAAACCTACCTCAGAGGGTTGTTTAAAGGATTAATGAAGTTACATTGGCACACGTTCTATATTATTATTTTTTTGTTTTCTTTTTTCCTGTTTCTAACCAGACTTTTTTAGTTGCTTCTTTCCTTCAGACCTAGAACCTAGCCCTCTCCTACAATATGCATTTATTTGTTTTTGGAATTTACTGCTCATTAAATCTCACTCATCCTATGTGAATGACTTCCACATTTTTATATCCAGTCTTGCTCTGTTGTCTGTTGTCCTCTTTCAAATCACCAATAAGCAAGGATTTGATATGGACATTTTGTATTAATGACATGTTTGAGAAAACATACCTCAAATTTCTATGACACCTACGTCTCCCTGGCAACATGGGACATGACTCCCAGGGATGAGCCTGCCCTGGCACTGTGGGATCAACAATGCCTTCCTTACCAAAAGGGGGAAAATAAATTTAACAAAATAAGGTATCAGTGGCCAAGAGATTTCAAATTGCATCGAGAGGCTGTTCTGGAGGTTACTCTTATGCAAGCTTCAGCTAGACAATGCTAATTGCTATGGTATACCAAGCCCCAACCAACAGTATTCCTGTAAACTCTTAAGAATACCCAGGGTTCTATGAGACTCTATAAAAATTTCACTCCCTAAGTTTATTTTCAGAAACCTAAAACCTCCAGGTGATTCCTTGGCCAGATAAGCCCTGAAACCCAGAGTTACTAGTCTCTTCAAAAGGATCAACCAGTTGTATCCCCCTACCCCATAATGTTGACACCCCTTTTCATCATGAAGTTAGAATGGTCATTGCCCAAATACCCTTTTAAAGGTAAGGATCAAAGGAGGAGTTGTAACAAAGAAGATAGGATTTGACAAACGAGTATGACTACTGAATCATTATATTGATACTTCTTTTAGTCTCCAAGGTCTTAGAGCAGCTAAAAGGAAATATCTGAAATTGTAGAACTATATTCCATACTGTACCTCAAAAATTGTTCTATATCTACTTGTTAAAATGTGCTTTGAAATGTATCACTTTTTTTGTATATATGTTACATATTTCACAATAAAAATTGTTAAAAAAAACCTTCAAGAAACAAAGGCCAAGCTTACCTTCCTCTCAAATCCCTAATTTCTCTTTATTTTCATGGTTTCCTGGGCAGTCTTTGCCCAATCATAGATTTCCCTTTTCTTCTCAATAATTGGATTCAGGTGGATTTCTCTTTTCTTCATTTATATAGTCATTCAACAAATAATTCTCTGCTTCTTGCCACGTGTTTAGGCATTGTGCTAGGACTAGGTGTACCAAGATAAGTTGGGCTTCAGGAGATTGATCTTGTGGTGGTGGTAAAGATGCATGTAAACAATTTTGATATGATTGGTAAATAGTATAATAGAGGTTTCTATTCAAAGTCCCCACTAGAATGCTGTGAACAAATGCAAAGTGCTATAGGACTCAGGGAAGGTTTCTAAGAAAATGTAACATAAGCTGTCTTTTAGGACAAACAGTTCACCCAGATTGCAATGTTGGAAGAGTTAGGGGAGAGAGAAGGAGTAGAGGGACAGCTTGTGCTTAGTCCTAGAGGTACAAAAGGACAAGGCATGCCTTGGACGTTTTGCCAAACATTTTTGCTGGGTTTTGAGGCTGCCCAACTGTTAAGGAGAGTGAACCCAGGAATCTTAATTCTCAGTGTAAAACCCTTTCAGTATTTCTTCTCTTGGTTGTCTTCTATTCCCATTTCACTGCCTCCAGAATCTTAATCTTAATTTTCCTCTTCTTTCAGTGATTCAGCAATCAGATGAGTCTCTATGGTCTGTTTTGCCTTAAAGAGCAGAAGGCTTCTGTCCCATTTGGTGTTACCAAAGCAGCACACTAACTCCATGCCATGGTCCTGGGTCAAGATCTGTACAATCTGTTTGGCCATATCACCTCGGATGGTAAGGGAGTGGAAGTGGTCGAAATCATGGTGGCCCAGCTTTCGGAGACGTCTTGCAGCTGCCCGGTAACACTTCCAGGGTTGTGGCTCCACAAGCAGGTAGTGGCAGAGGGAGGAAAGGTGGGCCAGGAACTCCCACAGGCCCTGGTCCCCATGGTTCAGATGAATCCACATGGTTATTGACATGCAGAAGCCAATGTCAAAAACTGAACGTCCAAACTGGCTTAAGAAAGAGTTCAAGAGAATCTTCCGGGTCCTTCGATTCATAAAGTCCAGGGTGACAAAGGTCAAGGTGCCAGGAAAAGGGGATTCTTTTTCAGCTCGCTCCACCAGAACTGGATCTATGTCACAGCAGAGGAGGCGAAGTTCTCTTGCAGCATCTGAACAGGTCTCCCCATCATGTAGGGAAAGGAAGTGTTTGTACAGAGCCACGCTCAGCTCCTAGAGGAACCCAAAAGAGCTTTGTCATTGCAACTCTCAACCAGTGAATGGAAAGAGAAACCCATAGTTCTCATTCTCCCACTGAGTCTGCCATTTGTCCCTGGCATCCTAGGATGTGGGACTCCTAAACTGTAAGGTAAGAAGGTTGAACGGAGTTTTCCACAGATCAGACTCTCAGCGCCCTCCAGGGGTCACAAGCTGTAATGCATCATTTATATAGTTTCCTGACACTAAGGAGAGACAGGATCCTAAAAAGACCAATGGATGGGGCAAAGGAACCTACAGCAGTGTTTTCTAGCCTAAATATTATGTTGGTAAACTTTCTATCTTTTCCTCTACTCATTTTTCGGGTACTTCAGACCCCAGGAATGATAGAAGGAGGAGAGGGGCCCAGAGACATAAACAGTATTCCTTATCAGGAAGGTAAGGAACACCATCTCATAAAAAAGTTGCTTCTCAGACCTGTGGTTGGGAAAGTCTGGATTCCAAAAGGTCCTCATCCAAAATTCACTCCACAGCTTCAGTTACTACCTGTTTTCAACATCCCCTGCTGAGACATTCTGCTTCTGTATCCATCACTCCCCACATTTACTGCTGACTTCCTTCTAGCCAAATCCAATGATCTGTGATTTTGACCATCTTAGTATCACTTTGACTTTTGAACAAGTTATCATCTCCTTTCTCTAACTGTGACTTCTATAACCATTATAACTAACTTAAATTTATGTTGTTCAATACAGTTTTTTCAAGGTATTTTTCTATTCCCTACCTCATTTGTTCTGTGCAGTAATCCTGTAAGGAAAATATTTCTATTCTTTCTGCAGGTGAATAAAATGTGGCTGGAAACATACCAGATGTCCAATAATAGTAGCATGGATATATTAAGAGGCAATACTACATAGCAATTAAAAATGAAGGAACTCAGCTCAGTACAACATGGTCGACTTAACGAATACATGAATGCTGAGTGGAAAAAGTAAGACAAAGGAAAATATATGGTAAGCATTCATTTACATGAAGTTCAATAGATAGAAATTAAGCGCCATTGTTTAGGGATACAATAGTAAACTATAAAGAAAAGCAAGGAAACAATACTAAAAGTCAGGCTAGTAGTTACTCTAGGTAGAGAGCAGGTTTATGATCAGGAAGAGGCACAAAGGGAATTTAGGGGATGCTGACAATGTTTTATGCTTCACCTGGACAGTGGTCATAAGGTGTTTGCTTTATAAATATTTGTAAACTTCAGATTTATGTTTTACGAACTTTTCTGTATACATGGCATGGTTCACAACAAAAACCATATCTAAAAACTTTTGGTTCAATGGTTAAAATGGGAAATGTTATGTTGTATAGATATTACCAGTATAAAATTTTTTTTTAAATTATGATTCAGAGACTACTGACTTACCTGTCCAATGTCACATGGTGAGTACATGGCAAGATAAGGCTACATTAGATTCTTTCCTCTATGCTGGGTTCTGCAACCTTTTATAGGCATACAATCACATGGGGGAAATTATTAAACTAAAGATTCCTATTTAGTAGATCTGGGATGGGGGCTGAGATCCTGTACTTCTAGCATTACCTTCCAAGTTATGCCCATGCTACTAGTCCAAGGCCCGTACTTTAAACAGCAAGGCTCTGTACCAGCCTGCTTGATTTTCTCTCCATTTCTTTCCTTACTTCTTCAGTCTCCCTCTTCCCAGCTGATCATGTTTGGAGGTTCTAGCAGGGAAGCGCAGCTACTCATATACCCTTGACCCAAGAATGATCCTCCTCTGGTGGGGAAGGTCATCCTCTTCGACCCAGCATGCAGCTTAGGAAGGGATACACACAGAGCAGTGAGGGAGGAAAGGAACACCCGACTTGTCAGCCAGATCAGCCCAATCAACCCCTCTCTGATCTTGAATGTGGCCCCACATTTGATCACTTCCTTCACGTCATTCCCTCTACCACATCTGTCTAGAGTTTAAAAAAAGAACAACCTCCTTAAACTAAGGTACATGTATATAATGGAATTATTATGAGGCTGTTACAAAAATGTAGAGCTATGAGTATCTCCAGATTATTAAATGAAAAAAAAAAGGTGTAGAATGGTGTCCTACTATTTGTGAAACAGGGGGCAAATTTATATATACACAGATGTTTGAATACACACTGGATGGATACCCAAGAAATTATAAACATTGGTTGCCCTTGTGGAAGGGAAAAGGAGGACTAAACGTTGGGAGTATAAAGACTTGCTTCTCACTATATACCCTTTTAGGTTTTGAACTTTCTGTTTGATCAAGTGCAAAAATTATATATATTTTTAAGTGTGAAATAAAAAGTTCCCTAAATAGGGTGGGCCACAGTGGCTCAGCAGGCAGTTCGTGCCTGCCATGCCAGAGACCCGGGTTCAATTCCCGGTGCCTGCCCATGCAAAAAAAAAGGTCCCTAAATATACAGCCAGGTTTGGGAACCACTGCCTTAGTTGCCAGCAACTATGTCCTTGCCTCCAACGTGTGTAAACAACACCCTCTCAACTTTTAAAGTCTGCAGTGGTTTCCTAGTGCCTTGTACGAAATCCCAAACCTTAAGCTCTGTCTCTTCCATTGATTTCCCCTTTTGACTTCCGATATCACAGTGGAGAAATGTTTTCAAGGAACACCAGGACACACAGCCATGTGTTCATTTCAGCCTTTAAGTCTATATTCAAATCCGCCCCCACCCCTTACCAGCTGCGTGCCTAATGGCCTCCAACCCTCCACCAGTCTCTTCCGCGGAAGGCCATCAACACTGTAAGTCCAACTCTCTCCACCCTCTCCGGCCCTGATCGGTGGTGATGGAGGGAATGGAATGAGGGTACTAACTTTCTAAACATCCAGTGGATACAAATAGGTATCAGAGCGAATCTCGTTATTTTGCAGGTGGTTTAACCATAATCATTATACGCCTAAAGGAACACTTTGCTGTAAGAAGACCAGGCAATGCCTCTCTCCTTCTCCTCCGGCGAGACGCTGTAATTTCCTTCTCCACTCACTCCATTATACTCCGTCAACTCCTTACTTTAAAAACAACTAACAACCTGACTCCATTACGGCACACAGTGCACGACTCTGACATCCCTGCCTCATTTCTCTCAGTAAACTCGGGTCAACCCCACGCTCCCAAACGTGGGTCTCCGGAAGTCTCTTTCTCCCCAGTCAGGTCGCCAGCTACAGTAGACTAGAGGCTGGCGCGGGAAGTCTAGACGGGCTGCCCCTCCCCACCGGGGTTGGGCCGTGAGGGCAGCGAACGCGGGGATGGAGACACCGGAATTTGGAACGTAGTTGAGAATTATTTCTCCGCAAGATTTCTAGAGAGATGATGGTGGGGAGCTGGCGCGCAGGTGGCAGCAGCACCGAGCCGATCATCGCTACGCCTTTAAGCTCATTTTGGGAAAGTCTTGGGTGTGATGTCACGCCCAGGCCAGAACCCCAGTGAAGGTTAAGACAGCCAACCGCTCTGCTCCTTGAACTCCGATCCCTCCCCGGGCACTCACCCCGGAGTTACACCCCACGTCGAGCCCCAGGATCGGCCTAGTGTCTGGGCTCTCGGAAGGGAAAAGCCGACGAAGTAGCTCCGGGGGCAGGAGGCGGAGCCTCAGCTCTGGAGGGTGGAAGCGGGAGTAATGAGGGAAATTTCCAAACGGGGCGGCCCCGGGTTCCAGAACTCGCCGTTCCTCCCTTGCCGCGGCCTCCTCAACGCCCCCGGTGGCCTGTTTCGTGGGCGCCGCCATTAGCCTCGGCCCCGCCTCTGGGCCTGGGTGGATCGGGAAACCCGGAAGCGGACGCCGGGCGAGCGCGATCCCGGCGGTCAGCGCGCGTGCGCAGTACGGCAGGGACCACGAAGGGAGGTGGGTGGGAATTCTGCGGTGCGTAGTAAAGGCTGGCGTTCCCTGAGCGCTTCTCGTGTGCCGGGTACCTTGTGAAGCGCGGCTTATCTTATTGAATACCCAGGAGATGGCTAGTAATGTCACCACCATTTTACAGATGAGGAAACATGCCCAGAGAGGCTAAGTGACTTGCCCAAGCTGACAGTTTGAAACTCAGGCTACTTGTCCCTGCACAAGGACTTTTTGGGATTTTGGAAATCAATTTTGGTACAACTTTCGTCCTTTACATGTGCATAAAATAAGACCCAGAGAAGAATTTGGTTTTCTGGGTCACCCAGTGAATCTGCGATGTAGAACTTCTTGTCAGCTTTAGATCGTGAAGGCATGGAGAGGCAAGACTATGCACTGAGCACTTCCAGAGTGTTTTACCAGGCACCAGACACTCTTTACACCATTTACATGTGTTAACTAAATCCTCACAGCACCCTGTGAAGAAATGACATAGTTACTAACCCTTTTGTACAGATGAGGACGTTGAGACACAGTCAAACTAGGAAGTTGCCCAAGGTCACAGGGGTGGAAGTGTTAGTACCAGAATTTGAGTCTAGGCAGTCTGGCTCCAGAGGCCATGCTTGCAACCACTATGTTATTTTCAGACTTGAATCTCGTATGTGAGTATAATGCCTGGCACAAAGATGCTCAATGAATGGTTGTTTTTAAAAATATTTTTATATTTAATAGTTTATGTTATAAAATATTTTATCACATACTTATGTATTCATTACCATGGTCATTTTTAGAACATTTTTCATGGCTCTGAGTGAATGTTTGTTGAATGAACATTCAGTAGAGGCTGCAACTAGATGCTTACTTGCCGAGATGGTTTTGGGAAAAACTAATATAGAAGGAAAAAAGGAACAGAGCTGAAACAGACACGGTAGAATAAGACTGGGGAAAAACAACTACAACAACAACAAAACAGAGCTGGTCAAGAGAGCTACTGAAGGGGCAGCCTCACTAGCAGGGTCAAGTCAGAAGGGTGGTCCAGAATGTCCAGTAGGATTAGCCAGCAGTCAGCAGAGTTGTGCCAGGCAGCTCATGTTAAAGGGACCTCCTGCTCCCAGGAGACCACTGATCTGCTTAACTTCCTCTAAGAGACTGATGCCTCGTACCTGCAGACAGTGCCATCAGGGGTTCCAATAGCCCTGTCCCATTTATTTCTAGTTTTTATTTCATAACATTCATATACCTGACCTGCCGTTCAGTGTTTACTTAGAAGATTTGGGGACATAAGTTAATTACTGAAAATCACAGTAGAATACAGTCAATCACAGTACTGAAAATCACAACCAGAAAAGAGAGAGAAAACAGCAGCATTGGTACCATTTCCCTCCCTGGTTTTTGATGGATTTTGGTGAACTGAATTTACCCTTTCTGTCACTAGATGACGCTAGCACAAACACTTGACAACCCTTCATTTTCAAGAAGCTGGAATCAACCTCGTTTTTGTAAAGGCTTTTATGTTTGTTTCTTTAAACACAGTTTTTTGTTTTTGTTTTTTTTTTTGCCAGTAAAAAGTTTAATTTCACTAAGGATCTGGACGTGCTTCGAACACTATTCTTGTCTTGAAACACTATGCACCAGAAGAAAAATAGGCCACAGGCCCAGATGGTGAACTGCAGGCTCCTCCTGATTGCAGGGCTTCTCAAAAAGCAGACTGGGAAGGGCCCAGAAATGTTACTGGTGACCTAAAATGCTTTAGAGGTGAGCCAATTAAGAGGCGTTTTTGTTTGAACCACTCAGGTGACTTTTCTAACTTATGACCATTTTTCAGAGCTTAATCAGCACAAGTGACCTGATGATACCCAGATTTTAGGTCTGTGGCTGAGTAACCAGCCTCAACACCTTGAATAGCTGAGCAAGACCTAAGAGCATGCTAGCACCTGTACTGAGGTTAGCCAGGTTTTGTGAAGCCTGATGCTTATACAGTAGGGGGAAGAGTATTTAAGAAAAAAAATACCAAGGTGCAAAGACAGGAGCACAAGTGAATATTTATTTAGAATGAGAAGAGAAATCACAAAAAGTACACATTTTTAAAAGTTGACAAGTACCCCAACATACCCAGAATTGTTTAACTACCGGTCACACCCAAATATTACTTTTTTCTCTACATTTTAAACTGCATACACTTTGATTGCTTCTTTATGTGACAATGATTTGATAATATTTTTATAGAGGGAGACTAGAAAGATAACTCAGTCTTTTCCTAGCATGGCAGATCATATGCGATATTTATTATTTGATGGTTTGGAAAACTAGTTTCTCTCAGGTTCACAATTTGTTATTGGCAATGTCATTTCAATTTTTAGGTTTGTTGTCAAACTGGGGAAACAATCTTGATCAAATTTCTTTCATCTGTGAATTGTAAGCTTTCAGAGCCTTTCAAATGTCCTTGTGCGGGAACTAATCTCTTCAAACTGACTATACTCATTAGCCAGTTAGGCTTCAAAAACATCATTATAAATGGTGTATTAACAGTTTTATATTACCTTCATTGACATTAGTAATTTGTGTCATAAAAAATTCAAACATACGCATTTTGATAAATTGTACGTCGTACAGTTTCTATGAAAAAGCAAAGAAGGTGTGGTGCATTTATAATTGTATGTACCATGTTATTGAGTATATTGCCGACAGGACAAAACTTGTTTTGACAGAATGTCAATAAGTATGGAATCCTCTGCTTCCATTTTTGTATGTCTAATGATTGGAAGACTTTTCTTCGGACTAGTTTCTGCCCTCATACCTTTTCAAACCTTGATTCTCCTCCACTCCCACATACTCCTGCTGACAGGTGCTATAGGACATATTTATGTCTTTATTTGACATCTGGCCTCACAACTCTGGGTGAGTCAGCATGGTGGGTGGGAAGAGTATCCCTGGAAGCTATTCCTTTAACTCGGTGACAAGTTATAACTCAACTATGCAGGACATTGACTGTAAACTTTACGGATATATCCCAAACGGAAAATATGCCCAACTAAACTTCCTCTTAGTTAGACCTCAGAATTACCTGTGGCCACCCCAGTGCCATCTAACCCAAGGGGAAATGTGAAAGGGGAAGTCTAAGTGGAAGCGGACAGCACTCTTAACTGACTTCAGTAAAAAGCTCTTACTCTTTCAAACTTTACAATAACCGATGAATGACCTTGTGAATGTATGGCTAAGGTCTTGGTAGAGTCCCACATGTGAATGAGAACCCTGAAGCTTGAGGTTCATTTCCTCCATGGTATACCCATCTCTGCCCTGACCAGAACATGTAACCAAGGACAGTTAAAATGAAGAGGTATATATAGAACTGGAAATATCCAATTTAGGAAAGACTTACATGTGTAATCACTTCTGCTGCCTCCCAAGAGAACCTTGTGCAGCTGTCATCTTGGTCCATGGTCCAGCCCACACCACCCACCTGCCCTGTCCCTCTCCAATCCTGCCCTCCCAGGTCTCTGCTCAGCTCTGTCTCTCCTGCCTCACTCACTGCCTCTAGTGTGAGGCCACAGGGGGCCTCAGCACTGAGTGTTTAGCAGGAATCTATGTTTATTTCTAAATATTTAATCTACCTTCTCACTGAAACAGTGTTCTAACAAGGGAGTCCTACCTGAACTGTTGGAGCATAACCCATTTATAAATTTACTCTTTATTGTAGTCGAGAAATTCTACAATTAATCCAGGCAGAGTTTAAAATCACCTGCAAATAAGAACTATATAATTTATAAATTAGAGTGTTATAGCTTAAAAGGTAGCCACCAGAACACCCAGTCTAAATCTCTCATTTGCAGAGAAAGAAACTGAAACCCAGGAGATAAAGGCAGTTTCTCCAAATATGGGGCAGAATTATCCAGCTGTCCCAGACAACCTCAAAATCTCAGCGACTTACCACTATACAGATTTATTTTGCCCTCATGTCATAGTCCAGTATGGGTCAGTTAGCAAAAGGAGTGGAGGGATCTCTGCTTTTCAGACACTTCAGGGACCCATTAGAGGTTCTGCCTTCCTGTGGGGCCCAAGAGTTTTCTCTTTGGGTAAGCCTCACTCTCTTACTACTAACGGGCTTTCTCCATGTGTTTAGGAAAACTGTAGCTATTTTCGTAACTGTCCTGCACAGTAAACCTGAACAGGAGGCGCCTAGAGAAACTAGGGGACATCTGATGGCTTACCTTAGGTCAGAGTCCATTCCCTGAATCTATCACTAGAGCCAGAAAGAAAGGATGTCCTGATGGGCCAGGCCATGTGTCCACCCCTGTGGCAGAATAGGAGGTAGAGGTGGGGAAGGTGCAGCGTGGGGATTGACAAGCTCCCTCCTACTCCCCAGAAGCACGTGGAATGGGGGAGATCAATTCATCAAAGGAAAGGAAGAGAGCAGGTGAAAACTATATCTGTATACTATGGGATGGGAGTTGAACTAGGCTTTGAAGAATGAGCAGTATTTGAGCAAGTCAAGAGGAAAGAAGAAATTGTTCCAGAACCATGTTCTGAATTTTCTTTGGAGGACCCTTCATACACACTCTCCTGTCCATGAATGTGTGAGAGAGCTGATCCCACACACAAATATATGGCCCACGTAGGTCCAGACAGTCAGGCTATTCCACCCCAGTGCCATGGTGATTGGCCCCAGGGAGAGCTTCTGAACCAGGGAGGACCATCAGAGCCAATTCAGGCCTTTGACTGGTATTGCTGGACCAGAGAACTCTTGGAACTCACATAATATAACTTCCATGAGTCAAATTAAGTTGTATGTCCGACCCAAAGCCAAGGAATGGAGAAATAGACTTCATATCTTAAAGGGAGGGGCTGCAAAGAATTTGTGTCCATTTGCATTCACCACACTCTCCAAGTGCTAAAATGAAAAGATCTTTCATTTCAGGGTAGAATGTTGCGGGAACAAAACAAGAATAAAGAATCTGTATACTGTATGCTACTTTTTTTTTAAAGCAAAGTATGAGGCAACAAGAGTGTACATTCAGATTTGTTGTGTTTACATAAAGAAACACTGGGCATGGTTTATCAGGTTGGATCTTAAAATAAAGGGTCCTAGATTGTAAGCTCTTACAGCAGTCACATGTATTCAGGAAGTGTAACTGTTAATTCTAAATTCTGAGATACTGAGCTGTTTGTATATAATATGGTCTTTCCCAGAAACTTCGGGTATTTATGTGACACCTGAGACTCAGAGTCAGAGCACTGAAGCTATGAAAGTCCCCTTAGGGGAATGGGGAGAAAGGGGGAAAGATTCAACTTCCCCATTTGGAGAATTTCTGATACTCTTGCAAGCAGTGGGGAAGACCAATTCAACAGGCCAAGCCCTCGATCTTGGGGTTCGCCCCTGTGAAATTTCTTCCTGCAAAGGATAGGCTAAGCCTACTTAAAATTAGGCCTCAGAGTCACCCTCAGAGAGCCTCCTTTGTTGCTCAGATGTGGTCTCTTTCTCTCTAAGCAGACATGGCAAGTGAACTCACTGCCCTCCCCCACTACATGGAACATGACTCCCAGGGGTGTAAATCTGCCTGGCAACGTGGGGCAGAAATCCTAGGATGAGCTGGAACCTAGCATCAGGGGGTTGAAAAAACCTTCTTGACCAAGAGGGGGAAGAGAGAAATGAGAAAAAATACCATTTTCAATGACTGACAGGTTTCAAACCGAGTTAAGAGGTTATCCTGGAAGTTATTGTTACACATTATATAGATATCCCTTTTCAGTTTACGGTGTATTGGAGTGGCTAAAGGGAAGTACCTGAAACTGTAGAGCTGTGTTCCAGTAGCCTTGTTTCTTGAAGATAATTGTATAATGATATAGCTGTTACAATGTGAATGTGTAATTGTGAAAACCTTGTGTCTGATGCTCCCTTTATCTTAGGTATGGACAGATGAGTAAACAATATAGATAAAAATAAATAAACAAATAATAGGGGGGACAAAGGTTAAAATAAATTGGTTAGATGGAAATACTAACCAATGGTCAATGAGAGGGAGGGGTAAGACGTATGGCATGTATGAGTTCTTTTTCTGGAGTCATGCAAATGTTCTAAAAAATGATCATGATGGTGAATACACAACTACATGATGATATTGTGAGCCACTGATTGTACACCATGTTTGGAATGTTTGTATGTTAAGAATGTTTGTGTTTGTATGTTACTTTATCATTAAAAATATTTTAAAAAGAAACATTAGGAAAAAAATAAACACAAATAAAAGAAGTCTGTCGCAGAAGTTTTAGGAAAAGGGAGGGAGAGGAGAATAGGGTGAAAAGAGGCCAGAGTGGGAGTGAGATTCCTCAACGTGTGCCTTCTGATGTGGATTTGACTTTTTTTTTATTTTCATGATACATAACCACATATAAACACAAACATTCTTACCATATGATCATTCCATTCTTGGTATATAATCAATAACTCACAATATCATCACATAGTTTTACATTCATCATCATGATCAATTCTTAGAACATTTGCATCGAATCAGAAAAAGGAATGAAAAGAAAACAGAAAAAAATTCATACGTACCATAACCCTTACCCCTCCCTTTCATTGATCACTAGCGTTTCAATCTGCTAAATTTATTTTAACATTTGTTCCCCCTATTATATATTTATTTTCAATCCATACGTTTTACTCATCTGTCGATAAGGTAGATAAAAGGAGCATCAGACACAAGGTTTTCACAATCACACTGTCACATTGCGAAAGCTATGCCATCATACAATCACCTTAAAGAAAAATGGCTGCTGGAGCACAGCTCTACATTTTCAGACAGTTCCCTCCAGCCTCTCCATTACACCTTAACTAAACAGATGGTATCTATTTAATGTGTAAAACTAACCTCCAGGTTAACCTCTCAGACTCTGTTTGGAATCTCTCAGCCATTGACACTTTGTCTCATTTCGCTCTTCCCCATTTTGGTTGAGAAGGTTTTCTCAGTCCCTTGATGCTGAGTTCCAGCTCATTCTAAGATTTCTGTCCCACGTTGCCAGGAAGGATTTGACTTTTTAAACATGTGAAAGTATTATCTATTACAATGAAATACACAAGAAGAAAAAAAATACATGTTCACTGAATGCTGGCAGTCAAGGGAAGAGAGGGTGGCAAGAAATAAGACCATTTATTTGTTTGGGAAGTTTGGTAATGGAAAGAAGGAAGTGAGAGTTAGAAGGATGTTTTAGTTATTATCTATTACTGCATAACAAATTACTCCAAATGTAGGGAAACAAAATACTCATTTTATCTTGATCACAGTTTCTGTGGGTAAGAAATTCAAACAGGGCATAGAGACATGGCAGGTGCCTACTTTATGATGGTAGGACCTCATCTGGGAAGCCTTGAATGGCTTGGGTTGACACATTGACTGGGGCAGGAAAATTCCCTCCCAAGATGGCTTCATGTGTCTGGCACCTTGGCAGAAATGTCTGGAAAGCTGGGCTCATTTGAATTGTTGACCAGAGCTCCTACTCTTGGCCTTTCTGTCATGGTGGCTTCAGGGTAGTTGAATTTCTTACATGATGGCTCTGTCTTCCCGTGAACAAGGCAGAAGCTGTATGACATTTCATGACCTATCCTAAGAAGTTACACAGCATCACTTCTGCCATATATATTGGTTGAAGCAGTCACAAGCCTACCCAGATTTCAGGGGAAGGGACATACATCCCACCTCTAAATAGGAAGAATGTAAACTGCTCCAGTCTATCTATAGGTCTCATGTAAAATATACTCAACCCCTCCAAAGACCCTCCAAAGTCTCATCTCATATGACATCAGGCTCAGACTTGAGGTCCAGAATCATATCTAAATCAAGTCTATGTATATATAAGCTTCCTCAAGTTTGGTCCTTGGCCAAGATTGCTCTAAATATGAAGACCTGAAAACTAGAAAGACAAGTCATTTATCCTCACATCACCCTCCAATACAATGGCTTTAAAAACTCTGTGGGTTTTCTATGAGTTCCATTGAGCATCACTCCATTAGACAAAAATCACACAAACAAATCTCTTAAGGAGGGTCTTCTCCATCTTGGGCCTCCAGTGAGGCTGCTAAAGGAGAATAAACTTAAGATCTTTAGGAGCACTGTTTAATAGAGTGGTATTTAACATATACCCTTAAGATCCTTTGGATCACTTCTATCTGTCTGGAAGGTCCTATGAGGAACTACCGTAGAACTTTCTGAAGTCTTAACTAAGGGTTTGACAGTCACACCTCTGGCTTCATCTTCACTTGGACACTATGACGGTTCCCTGGATTTGATCTTTGCCCTAAGGCCCTATATTGCTTTGAGACTTCTTTGACGACTAGAAAGACTGCTGTAGACTCTTTACGTCTCCTTCAAACTCTTCTTTAGCTTTCTCACTATTTGTGTCCTATAAAGAGTCAAAACAGATGACACTTTCACCGTTCTGCCTGGAAATCTTCCTAACCAGATCCATTAATTCATTAGGCACTTTTTCTAGGTTGTTTTTTTTTTTTTTTTGACATTAGTGCAGACAAAAATTTTGATAAACTTTCTACCAGTACATAACAAGGATCTCCATTCCTCTGGTTTTCGATGGCATTTTCTCAACTTTCCTTCAAACCTTCACCTACAGTCGCTTTGAGGTCCTTCCAACTTTCCCTAGCAGTCTCCTTGACCAGTCAGGTTTCTCTCACCACCTAGCCCCAAAACCAAGGCCATATGCTTTAACTTTCATTATGGCAGTGCCTCAATTCCAGGTACCAAATTCTGTTCCAGTTATCTATTGCTGCCTAACAAACCACTTCAAACTCAGTGGCATAAAATGACAACCATTCTGTTATGATCACAGATTTTGCAGATTAAGAATTTGGATGTCTTGGACCTCACGAAGGAAGACTCAATGGTTGGGGTCTGGGATGCTGAAATTAGAGAATCCATTTCCAAGATGGTTTCTTCACTCGTGTGTCTGCCTCCTCGGCGGTCGTGGTGGAAATGTTGGGTTCCGCTGGTCCTGTTGGCCACAGCGTCTATACATGGTCTCCTTGGCACTACTGCCTCAGGACAGCTGGACTTCTTACATAGCAAAGGAGCCCAGTGGATCTATCAAAGGACAGGGTGGGGCTCACTCCTTTTGTCAGGATTTTCCCAGAAAAGAAAGTAGGGTCAACTGTCACTGGAGAGAGTTGGAGATAGTAGGCTAGGAAGAAAGTCTATAGCAGCCATCTGTGAGATAAGAACCGTGTGGCGGGGGCACCATTAGTGAGGACAAACACAGATTTCCTGGGACTAGCCAGATGGGCATATGTGAGCCAGAAGGCATCAGCTCAACTCTGGAATTTCTCCAGCCACACTTAGATGCTTGGGAGTGAGAATGAAGAGCCTTGGTGGGAGGCTATCCCCAGGGTGGGGGTGGGGACTGGGATGTGCATGGAGGTCACCACTTGTAGCTACCAGAAGGGAGTGGATGGGACTGGGTAGGAGAGAGTCATGATGAGGTGGGGCAAAGACATGGGAGCCCAGCACTTCACCCCATCCCTACCATCACTTAGATCGCTTCAGCTCTTCCTTTGCTCTAGGTTCATGCCCCTTAGCGTTTCATACTCTTCAAACCCTGATTCTGAGACCGCCACTTTCCACTGCTCCACATCCTCTCAGTACTCATTCCCTGCTGGCGCTACATTAATGAGCATTTACTTGGGACTCTCAGCCATGTCTCGAGCTGTGGCCCATGTTTCCTCTCCTATAACACAGTTGTTTTCTCTTCCCCCATCTCTCTGTGTCTATGGAAGTGTTTTGTACCTCGTGGGTGCTTAATAAATGTTACACTCTCTTCAGAGTCCCTTAACTATTGCCTCTGTTCCTTTTCCTGCTCTGGCTGAATTTATACCAGAACCTTCTCAGAAGCAAAGGTAATGGCTCCCACTCCTCCATTGTGACGTGACCCAGTCCATGCGCCTGCAAATTGGGGCTTCACGCTAATCCCACTCCCAGTCACTAAGTCATGTGTGACCTTGGACAGGTCACAGCACCTTCAGCTCCTTAGTTTCCTTTTTGGAAAAATGAAATAGTTGGAGTGGATCTATTCATGTTGCTTTTTTCATTCTCCCATTCTTCCATTCGTTTAAAAGTTGTTTGCTGAGGCTGACTATGTGCCATTAGTCCTGGAAGTTCAAGGGTGAACAAGCTACAGTTCCTGCCTTCAAGAAGCTCAAGTGTTATAGAAGGAGGCAGAAGGAGTAGTTAAGATAGTAAAGACAGAGCCTGAGTTGTACAGAGCAGGAGGGTCTGGAGCTCCCAGGGCAAGGATTGAAAAAGTTTCCACAGGGTCACTCTCCTTCAGCTGCTGCTCTTGGGGATCTGTCTGGGTGCAACACGAGGACATGGATTTGGGCTCAAAACAAGGAATAATCTTATAACAGAACTGCCAACAAAGTAACAGGTTTCCATGGAAGGTGGTGAGCCTCCTGTCAGGAAGGAGACTTTAGAGCCCTGTCATGGGTGCAAGCTCTCCGGGATGCCTTCCAACCCTGGAATCCTATGAGCCTCGGAAAAGGATTTATTGAGCAAGAGGACCAGTGTCACTTTGTCCACATAAAAATAAATGTGGAGGGGTTGCCAGGGTAGTTCAGTGGCGGAATTCTTGCCTGCCATGTGGGAGACCAGGGTTCGATTCCTGGCCTGTGCACTCCCCCACCCCCCCAAAAATTTTCCACAAATGCTGCTGCAGTAACGAGATAGTCACATGGAAAAAGAATGAAATGTGACCCCCACCATACAGCACACCAAAACAAATAAATAAATGGAGGTTTAATTCAAACTTGCCTACGTTGAAAGGAGCAATCCCGGCATAAAACCTTCGCACTGAATCTGGAGTTGCACCTCAGACTCCAAGGACCTTCTGAAATCCACTTGGTAACAAGTGAAAGGAAGGTAAAGGAAATGGCTCAGGTGTCAAAAAGCCTTTTATTCTTCTCTCCAGTCAGTCGCAGACCCAGAGAAGGTGAGGCCAGGCAAAGGAACAGGGCACTGGGGAGCTTGAAGGAGCTGAGGCTGGAATGACAGTGTGGGGGGAGGGGAAGGCAGGCAAGACCCTGTCCCTGCTGCTGATCTCTGCCGTGAGACCCTCCGGAGATCCGCTTGAGGAAGGGGGCTGCGCAAAGGGTGGCTTCAAGCAGCCCATTAGGTAAACAGTGTCAGACAAATGCCACGGTCACTGGACAGAAGGGAACAGCCAGAGACTGATGGAAAGAGAAGTCTGGGGAGGTCTGAGAAGCACCGGGTAAGAGAAGGCTGCCGGCCATATCCGTCCCTAACACCTGGGCAAGGTTATGCCCTATTTCCTTCCCACAGAAGCAGGCACTGCTTTTCCTCAAATAGCCACAGCAGGGCAGCAAAGCACTTGTAAAATCCTGACCCACCGAGGCGAGCCGATTTGATCACCTGGGACTTGCCCCGGTGAGGGATCAGTAGGGAAAGGGGCAGCATTTTGGACACAAGGATGACTGTCTGTCTGATCCAGACTCCGCTGGGACGAACCAAGATTCCTGGGGCTTCCCCAGATGATACAGAAGGAGTCATGCATGTGCCTGGAAATTGGTAGGGGGAGTCCAGAGACTTTCTCCTACTGCCCGAGCCCCAATCTACAGCCCCCAGGGGGAGAATCTCCTCTTCTGTCCCCCCTCAGCAGGAGGTCTCTGACCTCATGTTATGGAAGGTCAGATTACTGGCTGCCTCTAGCTTTTTAAAATCCAATTTACTCCTTCCTGGTCCCAGTGCCATCTCTGCCAAAAATGTGAGGGGCCAGAGGCTCCCCTTTTCCTCTGGAGCTTGTGGTGCCTGCCCAGCTTTGATTTCCCGTAATCCTGCATTCCTGTTTCCCCGCCCTTCCTCCTTCTAAGACCCATCCAGGTATTTATGGGACTCCTCACTGCCTGGGACAGAGGTAGAGTGCACAGGCGCCTGCCCTGGCTCTACTGCCACCTCAGAGGTGTCCTGGACCCCTCTCCAGACCCAGAATAGGAGACTCTACCTCATACCTGCTGGGCTTCCCCGCCACTGCACAGGAGGTCTCTGGCATGGCTGTGATTTGCACTCTGGTCACGTTTAGTACTGAGGGTTTACCCTACCCCCAAGCATTTGGAGCTCAGCCTCAGATAAGCTTCTCAGTCCCCAGTTTCTGCATAAATTATCCCAGGAAGAGGAGGACTTGGAGAAATGGATTCTGGGAAGCAGGGCCAAGGCCCGGGCAGGGAGTGGCAGGGCAGGAGGTAACCTCCAGAACTGGGGCCAGAGATCAGGAGGGAAACCAAGAGACCTCAGAGGAGAGGTGGCCGCTGGGTGAGGAAGCCAGTGGAAATAAGTGTTCTGGTGCCTCCCCACGGGCCACGATCTTCCATCTTGCTAATAGGAAATACTGAATCACAGATGGCAAGAAAACTTGCCTAATACCCCGAGCCTATTGGCAGTAAGGTTTGGAATCAGAAACCAGAATCCTGCCCCCCAATCTGTGTCCAAAAAGGTGGAAACCTCAGAGCACAAATGTGGCAGAGGGAGAGACGGAAGGTCAGGGTGGCACGGGAGACAGCGAATCCCAGAGATGTCAGGGTCTAACCACCCTTTCTCAGGGCTCCCTTGGAGTCCCATTCCAGCCCAATCTTGGGGGTTAAGAGTGATGCCTTGTGGGTGAGACAGCTGTGAGTCTGAACATCAGATCCACCACTTATTAGCTGTGTGACCCTGACTTCGTTACCAAACCTCTCTGAATAATTCATTTTCTCTCTTCTGCAATGGGGAGATGCAGAGTTCTGACTTAGTAGAACGGCTGCAATGGATTAATTTAGACCAGCACCCAGTGGGCATCCCACCCATGCTCCCAATTGCCCCCCCACACACACACATCTACACACACAGCTACCCGTTCTTGGCTCCTTCTCTCCTCAAATACCCAAGATAGAACAAAAGTCCAAATGCTTCTGCAATTTTTCTTGAAGGGTGTAAATAAGAAGGGTGTGGAGGGTGGGATTGGGAACAGACAGCATACCTAGCCATCTTCCCCAGAGGCAAACAACACTGGCAAAGGAAGAAGAGAGGGGAAACTTGGAGGGAGAGGCCAAGGTAGGGTCCTGGTATCTGCTCTAGGTCTCCACCTGGTAACTTTCCACGGGCTGGGAGTCCTTGGTATGCAACTGACTGCACGCTCCCCCCAGGCATGGCCCCCGTCCTCTCCCTCCCTACCCGGGGCTGGTGACTGACGCACACCGCACACCCGCACACTGCACACCCGGGGCCCCCCCCCCACCCCCAGATCCCAGGCGCCTGGAGGCTGATAAGGAGCCCCAGCCTCATCACATGGGGCCAGCTGGAGGGATTGGCCCTGGCTGCTGCCATCAGCTGGACAGTTTCCAAATTGAGGAGATGGGATGATAAGGAAGGGAGGGGACTTAGGGACTCTGGGCTGAGTGGCCAGGGAAGCTAGGGGCTGGGACCTGGGCACTGCCAACTCCTGCAGAGGCTGCAGGAGACCTGGATGGGGATAAAGCAGCCAATGGCAGGGGATCAGGGAGGGATTAGGAAGGGACTCTGGCACAGCCGTGAAGGGCTGGGGGCAGGGCAAGATTCCCTCCAGATGGGGCTGGCCCAGCAGCTAGAACCACCCCATCTCCAGGAACATCCGATCCTCTAGGCCAAGCATACTTCCCTCGGCCTCAGTCCTGGGGAGGTGGGAGGTACGCAAGAGAAGAGCCAGAGAGAATGTGGGCCCTGGTCCTGCCAATCCCAAAGCCTCCCAGGTGGACTTGGGTCAGGGGTTGGCTCTACTGTAGAGCCCAGACTTTACAGTCGGTTCCTCTGCTTTCACCTGGGCAGGGTCCCACCTATCCAGGCAAGTGGCCGATGGCACTGGCTTCCCACTCCTCTCCCACTGCCCTCGCCCTCAGGACCCAACTCCCTAGAACAGGCAACTGGTCCCAGAGGCCTGGGACAGTCCCCGGGTCTATCCACAGCCTCCCTCCTGCAGAGTACACCCTCCGCCCTCCCCACCCCCCATCTCAGCGCAGTCTCCCCAACCTTACACAATGTCAATGCCTAACCTGGAAGGGACAGAAAGAAGAGGGCACACTGGACACAGGATAGTTTGCCCCGAGGTCACACAACTGTGGCAGCTTTAGGAGGGATTTTGGTGGGGGTGCGGGTCTCAGCCAGGCTCCCTGGGGTCTCTTTCCTGTATCTGAAACCCTGCTGGACTCCTCAAACCCAGAGGGGCCTCCGCCTTGACAGTGTGGGATCAGGTGCTGTAACTGGAGAGGGGGGTATGAGGGGCTGATGTGACTTCAGTTCCCCAGGGCCCCGATGGCGATGGCTAGTGTACAAGCTGCAGAGGGTGAGGATGAGAGAGCTGTGGGGAGTGAGCGGGCTGGCCACAGGCTGGGCTGGCAGCTAGTTTTATATCTGGGCTTGCAGGAGCATGGGAGAGGGTCAGAGGCCAGGAAGGGAGCATTCTCTGGAGGAGGGCCGGGGGTGGGAGAGGTTCCTCATTCCCGGTTGGTGCCAAAAAGCTGCAGGAAGAAGGTGAAGATGTAGATGATGTCTAGATAAATGTTGAGGGCTCCAAAAATATACTCCTCCGGGCTCAGGGAGTGGCGCCGGTTACCCATCAGCAACTGGGTGTCGAATGCCAGGAACTAGGAGAGAGAGAAAAGAAGTCAGAAGGTCTGGCCGCTGACACAGGCAAAAGGGGCCTGGTTTCTCCACCCAGGCCCACCCCAAATTTTGTGACCTTCACATTCTGCCTGGCAGTTCAGCAATCCTCCTCTAAAAGCCTGAATCTGGAACTTGCCCACCTTCCATCCCTAAGTTGATTCGACACTTATTTACTGAGCACCTACTATGTGCCAGGTGTGGGCACACAGCAGTGAATGAAGCATTCAAGATCCCTTCCCTCCTAAAGCTCACAGGCGAGCAAGAAGTCATTTTAAGTATGATGAGCTCAATCAAGGAAAAATATGAAGGGCCCCGGGGGTGGGAGTTGGGCTGATAACAAGGGTATTAACCTAGGTGAGTGAGTGTGGCAGGGAGTTAAGGAAGGCTGCCTGGAGGAGAGGTCCTTCAAGCTGAAGCCTAGTCTTCCTGTTCTTAAAGGACAAATGAATGCTTCAGATAAGAGTGAACATAGATGGATAATGGGCCATTTAGTCCTAATAACATCCTACCAAGTATGTGTTATATTATTCCTAGAGGAAATTCAAGCCCAGAAATGTTAAGTAATTTGCCCAAGGTTGCACAGCTAGGAGGTGGCAAAGCCAGCACTTGAATCGGAGCAGGCCAGCTCCAAAGCCCCCAAACTTAAGTATTCTGCTCTGCCGTTTATGGACAGAAAGGATGACACAAGTGGTAAACTGTTTCCCTCCCAGGAGACAGGCTCTCTTCTAGGGTGCCTTCTGCCTTCTTGGTCTAATGGACTAGGAACAGTCATTCCCTTAGCCTCTGCCCAGCAGTCCTGGGCACTAACCCATCGTGTGCACTAACTCCTATCCTCCGTACATAGCTTCCTTCTTGGGTCCAAGCCTAGGGAGGAGACACCCTCCTGAAGTAGCACAGGAAATTTGTTAGGCATGGTGCACTTTTCTGGGGAAAGAAGCTCACCAGTGCCTCCACGGTTATGAACCATTTGTCCCTGCGGGATTGAAATTCTTTAAATCCATTCACATTCTTGTGAACCAGGCTGTGCCCAGCCCTCCCGTCACCAGTGCGGAAGCCCTGTGTTCCTTGGGTCCTAAGAAATTCCTTCATTATATAACAATTATGTATAGAGCAACAACTGTATGCTGGGTGCTGGCTGAGAACTGAGGAGACAAAGAGGAATACCAAGCCATGCCCATCTGCAGGAAGTTCACAGCCTAGTGTGGGGTACTTACAGATAATAAAACAGGACATTCTGTAGGAGTGGTAGGAGGGCTGTGCAGAAGGAGGCTATGGGTTGTTCAGGAGGAAGGTGTTCTAGGAGAGGGGACATTTTACCCGGGGCTTAAAGGATAAGTAGGAGTTTGTTAGACTGAGAAGGCCTAGCAAAGCCCTGGAGACCCATGGGTTACAATGTGAAGAGACAGGAATTCAAGTGGCAGGAGCAATAGGGGAAGAGGGTAGAAGGAGAGAGGGCTAGACACTGACCTTGAAGCTTGGATTTTACCCTGAAGGCTGAACCAGGCCCAGCTCTTTCCTTTACCCCAGCCACCAACTCCTTGACTCCTGGAGTTGCTTTAGACCCAATCCCATGGATGCCTGGGAGAACCCTTGCCTCAATGCCAATCCCCACCGTGCACAGGGGTCAGAGGCTCTAACAGGAGTAACTCTAGAATGTGGAACATGAAGGCATGTCATCCTCCAAGACATGGTGGTGGTGGTGATGGTGAAGGAGTGATTATGAGTACAGGCCTGAAAGTTAGACTGACTTGGATCTCAGGCTCAGCACCACTGCTCCCTAGCTGTGTGACTCTGGGAAAGCTACTTAACCTCTCTGAGCTGTATGTTCCTATTTGTAAAAGGAGGTAAGCGGGTTTGCCTGGTGAGGTGGTTTGGAGAGTGAGATAATGGGTACACAGCTCCAGGCAGGGTGCCTGACACATGGAAAGCACTTGATGAATGGTAGCTATTAATGCGGCTTTTCTGCTATTACCTGCAGAAGAGGGTGCCCCTCTGAGAATGTGCATACGCTGCTGATGAGACACTGGTGTCCCCTCCATCTCACCGGGGAAGCAGAAGTGTTACTAGGGGAGCTGTGCAGACTTACAGAAGGACCCGGGTCTACGGGTAAACAGAACACAGGGTGCCATAGCCAGGATGGAGGGGACGCTGCCCAGGGTGTGTCAGGCTCTCTGGGCTCAGCAGCGTTGAGACTGGAGTGGGAAAGCTGGGGTCTGGTCCTGGCTCCACTGCTCGGTAGCTCAGTGTCCTCATCTACGAAATGGGATAGTAATATTTCTCCTGCACAGTGTGATTTTTGAGAGTAAACTGCCTCAGTGTATGTGGCATCAGCTATTATTAGTCTTGAGTATCATTTCACTCCATTCCACTCTGCCCACCCCCTGAATTTGATCTGGTTTCCAAGTAAATTTTCCCTCTGTAGAGTGATCGAGCAAGCAAAAAAGCCAACTCAAACACTGGCTGCTGAGCAGTCACGGCTGCCAGCATAAGTTAATAAATTGCCGATCTGGCTTATCAATCAGTAGCTTGCTCGGGTGATTTCCCAGAGCCTGGTCACCCCCCGGTGAGCTAATGAAATCGAATCTCTCAACCTAAAAGGCTTGGGGCTGACCAAGCCTGGGGGTGGCCCCTCCAAGAAGCATCCACCCAGGAGGTCTCCTGAGCAGCAAGCTGGCTTTTCTTTTGGAGAACAGATGAAATGATTTATACCCTCAACCTTGGTCTGTGGCCACAGATGCTTATCTGGCACCAAATTTCAACCCCACAGCCTGGCCCCACCCATCACTGTGGCTTCTTTAAGTCAGCTGAAGGCTTTTCATTCATTTATTCTCAATCATATTCATTAAGCACCTGCTGTGTCCCAGGGACTTTCCCCTCCTAGAACTGACAGCCTAAGGAGGGCAGAAGACATTATCAGAGATTAGGCTACGAGCATTGCATAGCAGGGGAAAGTAACCTGATAAATCCCCTCGGGCGATGCTTAACATGCTAACTAACATCTTGGTTGAGGACAGACCTCTTGGAGAAGTTTACATTTTGGTTAGCAGTTAAGCCCATAGTTGAGGGCTGACAACTGAGCTGACTGCTAACACCTTAAAGAATAGCAGATAGTTGAGTTAGTAAGTAGCCTGCAGGAGGAGCAGGGAATGGGACTAGGATGCTGATAATTTACTAAGGAAGTCTTTCACATGCTAATACTTTCGTCTTATCTCATTTTATCTCTTATCTTGCCCTGGTCAGGGGAAATTATACTATTGTGCATGTGAGGAAAGGCTCTCGGAGCCTCTTGGACACTTGCAGATGGTCACTGGTCTGGCGCCGGAACAAGATGACCTGTCTCCCATCCTGAAAGAGGCAGAGGCTTGTGGGGAGGGGCTGGGGGCATGCAGGGAGGGCACAAGGACCCGGAGGCAAACTTTTCCAGTCCCCTTGCTAAGTCCAGTGCTCCAACTGTATCTGTTGCGTGCAACCCTAGAGGACGAGGCTGAGGGGAGCCGTGAGGAGCTATGGCACGGAAAGGCCAGCTTGGAGCCATCAAGATGGAGGCACTGCATAAAAGAAACAACGACAACAACTAGGGCTGCTGGTGTAGAATCGGCATAAAAAATAACATATGGACCATGTCTGTACACGAGATATGCCAGCACGCACGCAACCGGGCGGCCCATCCAAGGCTGTTCACGCAGCGCTGGTTCTAACACTGAAACGCCAGAAACGACACCAAACGCTAACAAAGGGACAGTTACATCAACCCGGTGCTGAGGCGGAAACATTACAGATAAATGCGAGTGTGAGAAAAAAGCAAGTGGCAGCAAAATCTACATCACAAGATCCCTTTCAGGTTAACAGTCAACCTCAGAAAACAAAATGATATATGCCACGGGAACATAGCTTAACAAGTATCTACAAAAAGGCACATAGGAAGGTCTGGAAGGAGCTCACTTGTTATCTCTGGGGGGTGGGGAACCAGGCAGAGCAGGGTCAAGATGACTTTTGCCTGATCTGTATTCTCTAAGACATTTTTTTTAATGAAAAAAAAAACGTATTAATATATCATCTAGTTAGAAATAAAAAAGGAGCGTTAAAATAACATGGAAGAAGGGTTTCAGGAGGTGTTTGTGAACTCTTTCATTCAATTCTCACCATCAGCCTCGGTGACAGGTGTATTATCATCTCCGCTGGGTTAGGTGAGGCACAGGATAGAAGTGCCTTACCCATTTCACATAGCCAAGAGGACAGCTCCAGTCTTTTGACTCCAAATTTCCTTCCCTTTCCACTATGCAACACTACTAGGGGAGCACTGTGTGTTTGTGTGTGTGTGCGTGCGCGCGCGTGTATGTGCATGCACAGAAGGATGGAGGGAGTGGGAAGAGAAGCAAATAGAGCTCATGGCCAAGGCTCCCTGGGGCAGGGGTGCAGGGAGCCCTGGACCCACCTGGCCCAACGACCCCTTTCTGAGCTGGAGGGTGAGCCTGGGCTTTGGGGATTCTTTGGAAAGAGACCATCCAGCTTTAAGCTCTTGTGCCCTAGGGTGGGTGCAAGAGAAGTTGATGGAGCAGGGAAGTGGCAGAGAAGCAACTGGGCTGAGACTGGGGTTCCATTTCTCGCTTGGTGCCAAAAGAAGATCCTGTTCTCCTCATCCATAACCTAGGTGTCAAAAACAATAATGGAAAAGTATTTGCAAAGTCCCCTTTGGGGAATGGTGAGAATGGGGGAAAATTCAATCTCCCCAAGTTGGATTCTTGATATTCTCACAAGCAGTGTGGACAACCAAAGCTATAGGCTGAGCCCCCAGTCTTGGGGTTTGTTCATATGAAACTTAACCCCACAAAGGATAGGTCAAGCCTACATAAAATTAGGCCTAAGAGTCACCCCCAAGAGAACCTCTTTTGTTGCTCAGATGTGGCCTCTCTCTCCAGCCAACACAACAAGAAAACTCACCACCCTCCCCCTGTCTACATGGGATCCAAGGGTGTGGACCTTCCTGGCAATGTAGGACAGAAATCCTAGAATGAGCTGAGACTCAGTATCAAGGGATTGAGAAAAACTCTAGAATGAGCTGAGACTCAGCATCAGGGGATTGAGAAAACCTTCTCGACCAAAAGGGGGAGGAGTGAAATGAGACAAAGTGTCAATGGCTGAGAGATTCCAAACAGAGTCAAGAGATTATCCTGGAGGTCATTCTTACCCATTAAGTAGATATCACCTTGTTAGTCAAGATGTAATGGGGAAAAAAAAAAAAAGATGTAATGGAGAGGCTGGAGGGAACTGCCTGAAAATGTAGAGCTGTGTTCCAGTAGCCATGTTTCTTGAAGATGATTGAATAATGATACAGCTTTCACAATGTGACTGTGTGATTGTGAAAACCTTGTGTCTGATGCTCCTTTTATCTACCATGTCAACAGATGAGTAGAACATATGGAATAAAAATAAATAATAGGGGAACAAATGTTAAAATAAATTTAGTTTGAAATGCTAGTGATCAATGAAAGGGAGGGGTAAGGGGTATGGTATGTATAATTTTTTTTTCTGTTTTCGTTTTATTTTTCTGTTGTCTTTTTATTTCTTTTTCTGAATTGATGCAAATGTTCTAAGAAATAATCATGATGATGAATATGCAACTATGTGATGATATCGTGAATTACTGATTATATATGTAGAACGGAAGGAGCATATGTTAAGAATGGTTGCGTTTCTTGTAATTTTTTTAAATTAATAAAATAAAAAATAAAATAAGAAAAAAACAACAACAATGGCACAGACAATATTTGCAGGTAGCCCTGGGCCATGGAAAGCACCTGAGGGAATAGGGCTTGGCAGGTGTATGTGCCAGAAATCCCGGACCAGGATACAAGGGAGTTCTGTGGGAAAGCGTATGAAACATCCCGAGTGCAGTCATATAAGGAGAGCAGGCGTACAGTGCAAAGCACAGGCGAGGGAGCCTCACAGACCTGGGTTCAAATCTTGTCTTAAGTAACTTATCACTGCTACCAAGAGATACTGACTGACCAATGATTATACGCCAGGCACTGTTCTAAGTACTTTACGTATAGTCATTCATTTAAAACTCACAGCCTATGAGGCAAGTACTGCTGTTATCTCCACTTCACAGAGAAGTAAACTGAAGCCCCAAAATGTTACATAATTGGATCAATCCCCATAACGAGAATATGGCAAAGACGGGATTTGAATCCAAGTACCCTAGTTCCAAAATCCAGTGCCCTGAATTATGGGGTTAACATTTACAATCAAGTAAAAGCTGCCTTCTATCGAGAAACCACCATGTGCCAGAGGCTAGGCTAAGGGTTTTTTTTTCTGCCTTCACATGATTTATTTGCTCATTATGACAGCCTTGTGAGAAGGGTAATATTAGCTCTATTTCAAAGATGAGGCAACTGAGGCACAGAGAGGTTGAGTAACTTGCCCAAGGTTTCACAGTGGTAAGAGGATGAGTTAGGATCGACGGCAGTTTGGGTGGGGAGCACGGAGCCTCCTTGGACATTGCTCCCACTCCACAGCCCCCACCCCCCATGGACCCTTCTGATAGGGCCTCTTCAGCCTCTGGGTGGCGAAGACCCTCTTGGAAAGTGTGAGCAGTGACTCCCCCCTCCCCGCCCTGCCCCTGCACGCCTGGGCAGATGCTCCTCTGCCCTGCTCCCTTCGAGGCCTCTGAGTCACCCTCCCGCTCAGTCCCTCAGCCCTTGGTGTGGGGAGGGAGGCTTCTCCCACCCTCTCCTTGTCAGGGCCTGGTGAACTTCAGGGCTGGGTCAGGGCATTGGCTCCCAAGAGACAGCACCTCAGGAACAGACTGAGGTGAGGCGGGGATGGGGACACCGCGCCCTTCCCCCACCCGGCAGGACTCCGCTCCAACTCCCAGAGGGCTCAGGCGACCTCTCGGCCAGGGTGTCAGGGCCGCTTTAGAGGGAGAGGGGGCAGAACAGAAAAGGTTCTTGGCGGATCGTTCAGGCTCATGTAAACTATGGAGGCAAAAGAGACCCCAAACCCTGAGTGCGAGCAAGAGAAGCCTAAAATAAAATCATATGCCTGGCTTGTATTTGGGTAGCCACTTGTACTTTTCAGAGTAATTTGAAGTAACTGTGAGGAGGATGGGGTAGATATCACAGGCCCTGGGAGAAAGGGAGGGAGGCTCAAAGAGTAAGGGGTAAGCAGGGGCAGAGGCTGGACTAAATTTCCCCCAAATCCCTCAGATGCTGCAGGTTTGGCCTTGGCTAGTCACACTTGGGGGAACACAGGCTCCCCATCGGGGTTGGACAGAAGTAAGTGCTGGAAAAGCCCAGCCTGAAGGGGATGGGGTTGTGATGGCCCCTCCGGGCCCTATTGCTGGGGGGGAGTCAATCTGGAGGACCTCTGTGGGCCTCTGTTTTCCCATCTGTGAAATGGACAGGGAGAGAGAGTGGAAAGAATGCTGGGCCAAGAGTCAGGATGAACAGGGCTTTCGTGCCAGCCTGGCTGCTAACACAGCACGTGTGTGGCTGGATGCACCCTGGGCCATGGCATATGCCCCGTGAGGTCCTTTCCTTCCAGGGACTGAGGAAGAGTGGCTGTGGGCTTCCTCCCCAGGGTGAGGGGTCAGTACCCAGCCTCGGAGGCCGAGCACCTCTACAAAGTGTCTTCCCACCCAAGCTTCACTCATTCAAACACCATCAGCTCCCAAAGCATGTGGGACTGACCGTGCACATCCTCCACGCCATCCTGCCTGTGTCTCTGGGATACTGCCGTGGCCTCCTAACTGGCCTCCCAGCCCCTGGCCCATCCACATGGCTTCTCACTAATCTTCATTAGTGAGCCTGCAGCAGCCAGGCCGTTTCTCCCCTGCTTATCCCAAAGATAAGGGCCGGGCAGTGAGGCGAGAGTTCTTCTCCTATTGGGCCCAAAACCTAATTTCAAAAGTCCTATGCCTCATTTCTTCCCTAGGTCTCTGGGACTCGGATCCCTGATTTAAGTGGCTTGGAAACCTTGGCGTCTCCAAAGAAAGAACAACTACAAGGTACCCCAACCTGCCCAAAGTCACGTGGGCACTGGAAGCTCGACTGCAGCTGGAAACCAACTGGCCAGTCCCTTGGCTGCACTCCCTCTCTTTCCCGGCCCCAACACTCCCCACTCTGTCCCTTCAATCCTGCTGTGCCTAGCCCTGCCCAGCCCAGCCCAGCTCTTATGCTCCCCTGCCCACCTTTCCAGGAGCTTCTTCCAAAAAAACACTCAAGGAGAGGGCATGGAGGGGGAGAGGCAGATGGGCCACTTGAGTCCCAGTACCTTCCGAGTGACTCACCCACTTCCACTGGCATTTGGATTCTGGTGGGGCCAAAAACCCAGGGCTACCTGAGAATGTACAAAGGCTAGACATGGGTGAGGCCTAGGAGGGGCCTGTTCTTCAAGCTGGACCCGGGGCCCTAGGAAAGGCCTACCCTCAACCCACAAATCTCAGCCCTGTTCTGCTGGGTGACCCTGCCCTCAAAGATGGCAGAGTCTTTCAGGGGAGGGGGTAAAATCTCTAGGGTAGAACATGATTAGATTCTCACAGCTTCTCCACGACTTGGGCTGGTGGGAATTGGGGGGAGGGAGGGAGATTCCTGCTGGGGGTCTGGGACCTCCTCTGATGCTTTTCTTTACCCCCTTCCTGCACACAGCATTATCAAGTCAGCAGCTGGGGCAGGGTTGGGCTGAGTGCAGCCTGCAATTCTTGCCCAGCTGCAGCACTGACAGTCACCTGTTCTGCAGGGGGTAAGTGGAAGCTGGGGGAACCACACAGATTCACCAGACAGAACTGAGGCTGGGAGCAGGGTCAGAGTGAGGTCAAGGACCTTCCAAGTTGGGGTTAAGGGCAGGGCACGGGACCTTAGTTCTCGTGGGGCAGGACCTCTGAGGGGCCTCTGTCCACCAGACCAGAGAGACACTGAGAGAAGGGCAGGGGATCAGGGCAGCCATCCCTCTCCTCAACTTTCCCCTATCCCGAGGTACCCAGGGGACCAGCCACATGTCTTCCTTCCTTTGAGCCCATGATCGAGGCCAGGGGGTGAGCTGGTGGATTCACTCCGTGTGTTCCTAACCACTGTTTCTATAACCAGCCAAGGCCATCCATGTGTGTTGATCTCATAATGAAACATTATCCAGGTAGTTAGGTGCCAGGGCCCCTCCTTCCCTGTGACTCACAGAGGACTGACTGGGGCAGTGCTTAAGTCAGTTGTGCAGCTGGTGCTTTCTTTTGCCTTTTGCTCTGCCAGCACCTCAGCTGGACCTGGCACTGCTCCTCGGCCACATCTCCCTCATTCATTCATTCAGCACCTATCTCTGGGGCACCTGCTGTGGGCCAGCTACCCTCTAGGCCGTTGGCATTGAACCAGCCAGACAAAAATCCCTGCCCTCAAGGAACTTAAACTCTGATGGAGGGAGACAAGCAATAAACAAAGAGATCAGGAACATATATAATGTGGCAAAGGATGAGAAGGACTAAAGAGAAAAATAAATCAGGGAGGGGAATTAGGACGCAATATGTATGTGTGCAAATCTTGGAAGGAGGGAAGAGAGGGAGCTGTGGGCATATCTGAGGAAACGGCAGGTGCAAAGGCCGTGGGTTGGGAGTGGGCCTGGAGTGCTGTAGACCAGCAAGGAAACCCTGTGGCTGCAGCAGAGGCAGGTGGGGTGCGGGAGGAGGGCAGGTCAGCGAGGGCTGGATTACACAGGCCCTGGAGGCAGTGGGAAGCGATTGCTAGATGCCAAGCAGAGGAATGGGCTGGCCAAATTTCATTTAACAGGATAACTCCAGCAGCTGTGCTGAGAACAGACTGAGTGGCAGCGAGGCCAGCACAGGCCGAGGCCATTGCCAAGGGCCAGGTGGGAGAGGATGGTGACTCGGACCAGGGAGAAGCCGTGGAAGCACAGAGAGGTGGGCAGATTCTGGTTAGAAAGTGGAGGCAACGGCATATGCTGCCGGGCAAGATGTGAGGTGTGAGAAAAGGAGAGGAGCTGAGGATGTCACGAAGGCATTTGGCCCCCATGGCTGGAAGGATGGAGTTGGCATTTATTATGATGGGGAAAGCTGTGGGAGGAACGGGCATTCAGGGAAAGAGCAAGGGCTCAACCATGGACTTGTTACGTTTGAGATGCCCATTCGAATTCCAAATGGGGATGCTGAGTAGCCAATTGGAAATTCTAGTCTGGAATTCAAGGGCAATATCAATTTTATGGTCACCCATAAAAGAAGGCGCTCAAAGCCATGAGACTGATGGAGACTCCCTAGGGAGTGAGCATAGAAAGAGAAGAGTCTGATGGACCTAGGGACCGCCATTGTTTAGAGGTCTGGGAGACGAGGCAGTGTGATCAGAGGGGCAGGAGGGCAACCAGGAGCATCTGGGGCCTGGAAGCCAAGAGAAGAAGAAGCTTCTGGGCGGAGGGAGTGAGCAACTGTATCAAAAGCTGCTGAGAGTGAAGTTAGATGAGGACTGAGAAATGACAGCTGGCGTTAGCAGTAGGGAGGCCACTGGTGTCCTCAATGAAAGCATTTTTAAAGGGTTCAAGAGAAAATTGAAGGAGAGGAATTGGGAAGAGAGAAAGGAGGGAAGGAGAGAGAGAGGAGAGGGATTTGGAAATTCTTTTATAAGGAGTTTTGCTATAAATAGGGAGCAAAGAATGGGGCAGAAGCTAGAGAGAGATGGGGGTCAAGCATGTTTGGGGGCGGGGGGGGGCTGTTTTTCCCTTGAGGAAAATGATGTGCTGATGGGAACAATCCGGTAGAGAAGGAAATACTGCTGACGGAGCGAATGGGAGAATTGCTGGAGTGATCCCAGCCCCTCCCCAACGCCAAGACAACAGAAGCTGTGTTCTTTGGGGGGAGGCTATAGGGACACTGGAAGTGGCGGCGGGCTGGGCACAGGACATCTGGGTCCTGGTCCTAAATCTGCCCCTACAGGGCAGTGGGATTCTGGGCCAGCCCCTTAAACCCAGGGCTTCAGAAGTGGGAAGCCCATCGGGCATAATGTCAGCTCCGCCTGCCTGATGGTGGAGGTAACAGGTGTGAAAGTGCTTTGTAAAAATGCAATGGGCAGAACAGACAGCTGGAATTATTTTTATTATTCTAATAATGCAAGGGCTTATTAGATAAATTTAAGGGATTACCGTTCCTCCAGCCCGACCTGAATGCACAGCCTTCCTCTGTCGCTCACATGCTTGTGGTGACCTGATCCGCAGGCTGTCACCTACACTCCCTGACCCTCCCTCTCTGCTCACCCTTCTCCGGCTCTTCGCCAGCCTGGTTGCCCCTGGCTTGATCTGTCTTTTGTCCCCCGGCAGAGGCTTTCCCCCGAGGACTCAGGACAGCTATTCTGCAGGCTCATTCTCTGGAACCCTGACCCACCTTTTCCTTTGCTCTGAGTCCAGTTCACCACCCCATCCTTTCAATTGATACTTTTCTAGAAGGCATTGCCTGGAGGAAAGAGCACTAGTCTAGGAGCCAAAAGAAGTGAGTGTTTGAGGGACTGTCAGTGCTATACCCAGGAAAATCCAGGGTAAATTGGTATGAATTGGTTACTCTAGCCTTAACCAAAGCCACAATTTATTTGATTTACCAACATCTTGCTGGGACACCTTGGACAAATCACTTAACTTCTGTGGAGTTCAGTTTTCTCATCTGTATAAAGAGCGGCCTGGAGTCTCACTAGGTGATCCCTTTTTAGTCCCTTCCAACCCTCAAGTTCTGAGCCTGGAAGTCATTTATTCATTCCAAAATATTTACCGAGTGCCACTATGTGCCACTCAGAAATGCATGACTGTTTGAACCTATTTCTGGCTTGAACCCCACCCAAATCCCCAAAAAGCTCTGCTCACAATTCTGACCCCCATTCTTTTCTCCATCCCTGCAGCTCCAACCTGTCACCCACAAGCCTCTGGAGCCTACAACTAAGCCCAGAACTCTGGCCAGACTGAGTTGAGCCTGAGCTCCTTCTAGGGAGCGAGAAGAGAGTCTGGTTACCACTCCCACTGTTTACCTTGGATGGCCCCCCAAGAAGATGACACCAGCACCAGCTTACTCACATGGGTGCAACATCACAGTCAGATGCGTGGAGCCCACCTGAGCAAAACACCTGTGCTGGGCTGCTCCAGGGAGGTGTCTGCCACTAGTCTCCTCTTGTCCCCTGGGTATCTGCTCCCAGTCTATCCCGCCCCAATCCCCACCTAGCCTCAGACTCCAAGCAGGGGCTTGGAGCCACACTGTCCAGCTTCCCAATTTGGTCCTACTATTTCCTAGGATGCTGTGTGGCCTTGGGCAAGTTACTTCATGTCTCTGAGTTTCAGTTTGTACATCTTAATTTGCTGATAACAATAGAACCTATCTAACAGATTTAGGGTAAGGATTAAAGGCACATGGCAAGTTTGCTGTGGGAGAAGCAAGTGCTCCGTGAGTATTAGTTATTATTGTTATTATTATAATCATCATCATCATGGAGTCTCTCAGCCGCCAAGGCTAAGAAGAACCAGTTCGATCCAATGGTGTGTCTCTCACAGGAGACCTGGAATCTCTCTTGTCCCACGAAGCCTTTCCAGATCCCCTCTAGGAGAGTAACTACTTCCTCCGTCCCCATGGCCAGGACACCGCTACTCTCCCACCCCTACAAAAAGCGCCAACCCACCCCAGGAGGGAGGAGTAACTCTTGCCCAGTTATGTGTCTGTCTGGAATCTTCCGTCCCACTTCCTCTCCCCCTGCCGGGGCCAGCTGGAGTGTCTTGGTGACCAGAAGGAATCCCCCCCTCCGCGGCCCTGAGCCCAGCCCTGCCCACAGGTGCTTCAGAATAGGTCAGGGGCAAAGACCAAGAGGGCAATGGAGCCGAGGGAAATGGGGTCGGGAGGCGGGGCCCCCAGGGGGCCGGCCCACACTCACCAACGTGAACACGCCTGCTCCCAGCACGGCGTACACGGCGTGCAGCCAGGGCACCTGCGGGGCGGAGACAGAATAGGCTGAGGGCCCGTGAGATGGGGCGGCGGGCAGAGGCGCTGAGAGGCTGCGGGGGTGGGGGGTCTCAGTCCAGAAAGCAGGGCCCCTCTCTTGCCCCCACCCCACCACCCTCCCCGGCTGTCTCTAAGAAAAGAAGCCGCAGGACCAAGAGGGGTCCTTGAGCCTCTGAGTGCTCCCAACAGGGGCGGGGAGCCCCAGGCTGGCAGAGAGCATAGGGTGGCTGGCAGGGACTGTCCCAACGACCTGGCTGGGTGCTTCTCCCAACACAGGCCCCAGGCCCAGCCGGAAGAGGATGACTCAGGCTGTCAGGGCCTTGTCATCCTCTCAGCCAAGCTCTGGCCGGAGGGCTGCTCCTGTCTCCTGGCCTGTGCTCATTCCTGAACAGTGTGGAGTCTGTTTGTCCCCCTGGCAGGGAGCTCCCTGGCTCTGCCCGTGGAAGGAAGCAAGGGGCTCAGATGGAAGAGGGCAAAGACTTGAACTCGGGGGTGTGGTGGGGGTGGTCTGGGGCCCCTGCCGGCTGTGTGTGATGGATGGCCCGCAGGGCTGGAACGACACCCCTTCCCAACCTCTGCTTGCCCCCAAGTCCGGGGGCGCCCCACTGTGTCCGGCAACCCTTCAAGAGGTGGCACACCAGCCTCAGCCTCCAGCAGAGGGCCCTTCCCCAGAAGATTCCTGGAAACCCAGGGATCTCATCAGCCTGACCTGGGTCAACAAAGGGTTCTTTCAAGCTCTGGGGTCCCCCTTTCTATAAACCTCCCCCTCATTCTAGATACACAGAGGGCCCCCAGGCCAGCTCCGGCCCCTCCCTTCGTCAACAGGATCTTAGGGAAAAACAAGTAAATGCCAGAACCAATCCTGATGTCCTGGATTGAGAGCCAAATGCCCTGAGGCTGGGGCTGGGCAGGATGGGGGCTGGGGCAGAGGGGAGTGATGAATTTCTCCCCGGGCAGAAAAGGAGAGGTGGAGGAGCCTGTACCAAGACCTGGGGGACCCCAGCCCCAGCCCACTGAGCCCCCACCAGGGGTCCAATAGCACCATCTTTTGGATTCCCCAGGATTCAAACCTCAAGCTCCTCCTGCAATGCCCCAATCTTTTCCCTTTTCCATCTGCAGGGATCAGAGACTAATGGAATGAGTTCCTAAACACCAAGCAGTCCCATTTGGATGGTCCCAGGGCAGGCTGGGCATCTCTGAAAGAGCTGAGATCTGGCCGGCCCAGTGGACGCTCTAATGGGGTGGGGGATACCCAGAGCCCCACAGTCCCACCTCCCAGCTCACTGGCCAGCCAAGTTCTGCTTCTCTGGAGCTGGCTGATCCCCCAAGTCTCCCAGGAGACCCTTCTTCAGGGCCTCTCTCGGCCCCAGTGCTCCCTCCCCATCCAGCGTTTAAATGCTCCACACCCTCCCGTCAGCCTCACCTCCACCCTAGAGGGGAGGATGGGAAAGGTGAAGCCGGATGTCATTCTTGGAGCCAGGCAGGTGGCCAGGCCTGCCAAGAAAAGCCACCTTGTTTGCTCAGCTCTCGGGCTGCCCACACTGCCAGGGGAAGGTGCCAGGAGGGGGCCGACAGGAACGGCAGCTGGGGGTGGGGGTGGGGGCTTGGGCGCTGGTCCTTCCCTGGAGGGTGTAGAAGGGAACAGCACCCTTGGGTCTGTGAACCCTCCCCAGCCTTCTGCACGGGGCCTGCCGGGGCTCTCGCAGACTCACGTATTGGAAGGGCAGGAGGATGGCGAGGATAAGCCCGCTGAAGAAAAGGGTCATGAGCAGCACGAAGAGCACACCCTGGCAGGAGGTGAAGTCAAACTGTGGGGACAAGGTGGGTGTCAGCTGCGGCACCACAGGCCTGTATAAAGCGGTGTGGCATTCCCGACGGACCAGAACCGGGTGGCTTGCTGGCCAGTCCTGTGTTCCTCCCCCTACAGTCCCCAGAACCAACTCACCCCCTTTTCTTCTCCCTAGCCCTAGGGCCTAAGCGTGGACCACCCCCCCACCCCCCCATCCTGTCCACAGGTCCCAGAGCTGACCTTGGTCTGGAAGCTGAAGATGGTGACTGAAAGGCAGACCAGGGCCGTGATGCCCAGACACAGCAGCACAGATGTGGTGTTGTAGTAACTGCAGGAGTATCAAGGCACGAGGTCAGCTGCCTCCTCCAACCCCCCATGCAGAGCCCATCCCTCTGGTGCCAGGCCCTGATCCCACAACCTCTATCCCCTCTTCTCCGGGCTTCCCCAGCCTCACCACCGGGCCCTGCCCCTCCCCAACATGCTTAGACTCAGAATCATACTTGAATTATCTTGAAGAGGTAGGGAAGGGTTTGTGCCAGTGTCTGGAGGCGATTTACCTGGTGCTTGACTCTGGGGTCTTTTTTGGGGTGGGGGGGTGGTGCGGTGGTGGTAGTGCATGGTCCGGGAATTGAACCCGGGTCTCCTACATGGAAGGCCAGCATTTTACCACTGAGCCACCGTGCACCCGAGTCTGGGGTCTTTTAAGCTGCAGCTTGACAGGCTGAGCCTTGCTCTCCATCCCCCACTTACAGTCACACCACTGCCCTGACAGGGTCACTGTCTGGCTGAGTGCACAAGGAGAGGGCTCTAGGCTGCTGTTCCTGCCCATCCGAACCCCCTCCCGCATCCAAATGCCCCCAGGAAGGGCAGGGTTTGGGGGCAGCGCTCCTCAGGGTATGGCCAGTCTCTGACTCCAAGCCTGGCCTACAGCCCCTCCCCTCCCACCTCTTCCCTTTACCTGGACAACATCCCAGTGAGGTAGGCCATGGACAGGGTCTGGAAAGAGAAGCAGGGTGAGAGAACAGTCCAGAATCAGACTTCAGAGGCCCAGCCCACACTTGCATGCCTCCATCAACTCTGCGTCTGCTTCACCCCTACACACACTTACTTTCAGGGCTCAGGCTGGCTAAGGAGCACCCCAACAGCCCTTATGCCAGCTCCTTCCTTCACACCCCTGCTTTTTCCCCCTTTCTAGGGCTCCCCCTTCCCCCCTTTTCTTCATTGTCTATAGCTCTAGGATGCCCCATACAAACCTCTTAAAAATGAAAAGAGACAAGTGTCTGGGGAGACTGGGGGAGAAGACTAAGCCCATTTGGAAAGAGAGGGCAGAACTCCTTTGCAGAAGAAGTAGGGTAGAAATACTCCTATCCCCCAGTGTCCTCACGTTAGATGTCCCCCATCTAGTCTTCCTGGTCCTCGAAACCTTTCTCCCACCCTCTTCCTCCATCCCCAACCACCCCCACATCACTCACAAAGACAGTCAGGAGAATCAGGTTCCAGGGGAAATGTCTCCTGCAAGACAAGGCACAGAGTTCAGAGGGAAAGTGGGAGGTGCCAGCACAGGCTGGGCCCCTGCTGCAGGGAGGGGGGTCTCTGCCTAAACCCATTCACACTCCTGGAGCCTCTTCCTTCAGCCCTATTCCCATGTCCTCCATCTGCTCCCATCTATTCATCCACCTTCTCACCACCTCAGAGGTGCTAAGTAAAGGAGGGAAAGGCAGGCCGGCTTGACAGAGGCCCTGAGAGGGATAGAGGCCCTCTCAGGGGTGCACAGCACTTTGATGGCAGGCAGGGCTGGTTCAGAGCTTCCAAGATCCTGCTCACATTCCCACAAGTTATTCCTCAAACAATCATCATACCTGGGTCCAGAACAGCAGGCCAAGGTCAGGTATGTTGCAAAGAACACAGCGCTGCGAGAGGGATGGATGGGTGAGTCAGCCAGCCCCTCCTGTGCCCCCCCCCATGCCCCCCCAGCCCTTCTGCCAAGCCCAACCCACAGCCAGGCAGGGTGGCAGGGGGATAGGATGAGCCTGCCTCTAGAAATGTGCCATCTTGTGTATTGTGGTTCAGTTGTCCAGTTGTCACTGACCACCCAATCCAAAATGACCTCTCGAGGCACTATCTGATTGCTTCAAACAAAAAAGCTTGAATACAGTGCTTTCTATGTGCCAGGCACAGTTCTGAGTGTTTTACAAACACTAACTAACTGAATCCTCAAATCTCTATAAAACATGCTCTTCACTTTACAGCCGAGGCACAGAGAGGTCAGGCAACTTGTCCATGGTCACACAGCCCTATGGGGCAGCAGTGGGATTAGAACCCAGGCACCTTAACTGCAGAGTGGATGCCTGAAACTACTGCCCCACACAGCTTCACTCAGGCCGTCCACAGCCCTCAGCTCTACCTGTAACTACCTTGTTAGTTATCTGTTGTTGCCCTACTCTACTGGACCGAAAGATCAGCAAGGAAGGGCCCTTGCCTGTCCTGCCAGCACTTGGCCCAGAGCAGGAAGTTCCTAGTGTGGAATGAATTGCCGGGTCAGGTGGTGGTGTCCAATAGGAGGCTAGAAGTTTGCTTAGAAGCAGCCCAGAAACTGGGATTGAGAACCGAGGATTTGCTGAGGGCAGTGGAGGCTGAGGTCAGTCCAGGAGATGGGAGACGAGGGCGGAGGACCCAAGCATGGGGCACGTCCACGCCTGTCCAGATAGTGTCTCCGCCAAGGCAGGGCCTCCAGCCCCCATGGGCCCTCAGTGTGGGGCCACCATCCTTCCCTGTCTCCCTCCTCGGTCCTCTCATCCATCCCCCACTGCAGTGATTCCAAGAGTGTCTCCCCTATCCACAAACCTCCCTGGCCACCTTAGTCTCCTGAACAGCGTGGCCTGAATGTCCCAGAAAGGTGTGAGATGATGAGATGGAGCTGCTTTGGCTCCCTGCCTGCCACCTGCAAGCTTCCCATGGTGCATCCCTCCTCCCATTCCAGGCCAGGTGCCACCAACCTGGGCTCTAGCTCCCACCCCCTCCACTGCCTTGACCATTTCCAATTGCCTCAGCCTTTCTGCTGGTCCCTGTCCTCCCACACAAACCTCCTTAAGATGTTCCAACCGTTACCCAACATCTATCCCTGCTGTAGCTACTGCCACTTTATCTCCCCTCACAGGTCAGCTTCTTGACAGGGTTGTCTCCACTCCCTGTGTCCTCTTCCCATCTCCTCCTTGCTCTCCATCCTACAAATCCAGCCTCAAGCCCGCTTTGAGAGCTGCTTTTGCCACATCCCTGTGACCTCGCTGAGCCCAACCGACACTTGCCCGCCTTCATTTTATGTGACTTCTCAACAACATCTAATCTCCTGCTGTTTTTCCTGGTTCTGAAATGACACAGTCTTGGGTCTGGCCTCCCTGGCCACTCTTTCTTGGTCTCCCAGGGCTTCTCCACATCTGGCACCCTCAATCCAGGGTCCTGCCTGGGCTCTTCCCTCTTCACATTCTCCCGGGTAGGCTCACTCACTCACATGACCCCTTTCATCAGACAAACGCTCACAACTCACACACCTATATTTCCAGTCCAGACTTTTCTTCTCAACCCCGGATAGCCAACTACCTACTGGGCAGAAATGGCTACTAAGAAACATAACAAACTCAACAGGTTAGAACTGAACTCTCTTATCGTCTCTGCTCCTTCTCCCACGTCCCCTACTGCAGAGGACGTCAGCATCCACTGAGTCTCCAGCCGGAGACCTGTCTAAAATCCCCGAAGACCTGGCAATGCCACCCATCCATAGGGAACCACGCTCCACCCTTTCCATACGACCCTCACTTCACAGCCCGTTCTGCACCCTCTCAATGTACCCCCGGTGCTCCCCTCCACCCTGGAAAGGATCAACATCCGATGCCCACCTCAGAGGAGCCTCCTCTGTACACCGCGGACACCCTCAACCGAAGCCCCACACCCCCATTCCCGACAGGCCTGCTCACCGCCCCCCCCCCCCCCCAGGCGTGGCACCCGGAGGGCCAGTGCGTGACTTTGATCCTGTATTCTCACAGCTAATCTGTGTCTGGCACCCCGTAGGTGCTCTTTACCTGCTGAATGAAATGTCAGTTAATGCCAGAGAACAGGGCATGAAGGGGTTGAGAGGAATCTATTGGATTTGGGGAGTGGACCACCCCCCATCTTAACCCTTTCCTTCTTCAGTGGTTCTCAAATAATGTGGAAGTATTGTCACAGCGATGCGGAATTTCTACTGGGATCTGCTGCTGGACGCCCCCCACCCCACCCAGGCAGGGCAGTAGAACCCCAAATGCCAGTGGCCTCAGCTTAGAAACACTCCCGCATCTGTCTTCCTCTTCTGGTCTCACTTGAGTCACTGGCTGGTCACCTCTACAATATAACACCACCCTCGTCCGTGTGTCTCCTGGGAGCGGTTCCCCGTCCGCCTGACCAGACTGGAAGCTTCCTGACCATGAGCACCCAGTCCCCTGTTCTCTCTGGGTCCACAGCTCCTCCACCCTCAAGACAGGGGCAGGGGGCAGGGCAGGGGACTGGCGAGTGCGGCGAGGGGCCCGGAGTGCAGGCTTTGGGCCCCAGCAAACCCGTATTCCTGTCCCAGCGCCAGCTCCCATGGCTGCCGGGTGACCCTGGGCCCGTTCCTTGATTGCCAAGCCCCCCTTTCCACGTTTGTAAACCAGGACTAATGGTACCAACTTGCCGGGCTGCTGCTGGGACTGAATGAGGGATTGCCTGTCAAGCATTCAGCACAGGGTGAGGACTGGCAGACGGGAGCTCTCCTGACTAGAATTAGAACCCACTCCAGCTCTGGCCTCACACTTTCCCTGGTTTTCTGCCGGGTCCCTTCCACTGCCCCCTCCATCCCCCGCCCCCCCCCCAACTCTCTCGCCTTCCCAATGCAGGGAGCCCTAAGGTGATGTTCCCAGCTGCCACAGCCGCTTTGGCTCAGTGGGAACAATCAGACAATAAGGCAGGAATCCACTGAGGGAGAAGACTGGGGCCTTAAGAACGCCTGGGAGGGGGGAAAGGGGGGAGGGGGGGAGGCTTCCATCCCAGCGGACAGAGAATGAGTCACAGAAGAAGTGAGAGAAAGAGTGACTTACATGTCAGAGCCAGGGCCCCAGGGTCTGGGCTGGAGCCACAGCTGGTGACAGGTGTCAGGACAGGGGTGTCATGAGGCTTGGGTGAAGGCCAGCATCCAACCCAGTGTGCTCCCCTGACTGGTCCCACTAGAAGACCCAGTCCTGGGCCTGAGGGGAGGCAGCAGGGCACAGAGAAGTGTCCTGATTCTGCAATGCTAAAGACCTTGGTTTCAATCCTAATCAGGCTGCTCAGGAAGTAGTAACTTCTCTCTGAGCCTCAGTTTCCTCATCTGTAAAATGGGGATAATCCTACCCCCATTTATCCTACCTGCCTGGTTAAAGTTGTTGTAAGGATGAAGTGAGAAACAAAGTGCTTAGCACAGTGCTTCAAGCACTGAAAAGAAGTGGTCTTGTTCTTACGGCTATTATTGTTATTCTAAAATGGAGAAACTGAGTGGCTCAGTGGCAGAATCCTGCCTGCCCTACTGGAGACCTGGGTTTGATTTCTGGAGCCTGTCCATGCAAAAATAAATAAATAAATAAATAAAGTAAAAGGGAGAAACTGGGACCAAGCCCTCAGGGAGCACCATGTGTGGATCTGAGCCCCACCAGGACCCAGAACACAAAGGCAGACTGAGGCAGAATGGGTAGAGCTGAGGGGCAGAACCCAGACAGGCTTCCTGGAGGAAAAGGGCAGCACCCTGGTGGCGGAGTCCATGTCCACGTCTGATTCACACGGAGGATGCTTCCTCACTCCCAACCCCTCTCCCACTCCTGCCCCAAACCAGTGAGCCAGAGTACCTCCTTGCTCTCTGCCTAGAGAAACTGGGGAGGAGGGACTCCGGCTCTCACCACAGCGTCTCGTGCCCACCCCCTCCCCCATAAATGGGGTGGACTCTGCCTCCAATTCCCCACCTGCTCATTCTTGGGCTGTTCCCCTGCCACGTTCTGCTCAGGGCACAGAGTCCCACAGACCCTCCCACAGAAGGCCTTGGGAGGAGCCTGGGGACTCCACTCAGAATTCGCAGGCAGTGGAGGCTGCCAGGCAGTGCTGACGGGCCAGGAGCCATGCCAACCCGCCATGGGGGCTGGCCCAGTGGCAGTCCCTAGGGGCTCATTAGCTTTACCACACAGTGCCTCCCAGCTCCCCTAGACATAGTCCTCTGCTTGCTCTGCAGACGGGCCTCCATCCCATGCCCTAAGAAAGGCTCTGGGTGTGACTGTCTCCCCACCTAGAACCCACAACCTGAGCAGGCCAGCTCTGTCTTTGAGGAGCCCCAGAGGTCAGGACGAGTCTCCTTCCCATCTGCCTTCGGCTAGCTTGTGCTAACTCTAGGCCCAACACTGAGACTGCTCAGGGTTCGGGTGGTCTCGGGGGCTTTGGACTAATCCCTTCTAGGAACAGGTCTAGGTCAGACAGCATTCAGAGCCTCCTACATCTAAGGCCCCGCTGCTCTGCTACGTGTCCCGGGATTTCCCCGCACGGAGATTCCAGCCATTCTCCAGCCTAGTTCCTAAAGCCACTCCCTGCCCCGCGGCTCCTAGCCCCCCATGCTGTCCCCAATCCTCTTGGCCCATCTTTTGAGGTGCACAACTGGTGTGGACTTAGTGCTTGAATGTGCAGGGCTCACTTCTTCCCTCCTCGGGCCGCCGCTCCTTCCATGCAGAGGCCTCCTCCCCAGAAGCCCCAGTACAGGGCTGGGCTCACAGGGGCAAGAGCAGCTCGGCTCTGGGCCCCGGGGTGGTTTGGGCCTGGAATGATCCAGGATGATCCCTGAATTGCCCAGGATGGGTCAGAATCACCTATATCTTCAAACCTCCATGCCCAAGTTATCCGAAATGTTCCTTGAAGAGTACAGGGCCAGCAGGAACCAGGTGGCTCCAGAGCTGAAAATGAGCCAGCTGTGCAGAGGTGTTAAGAGCTCAGGCCTTAACCTGAATTCCATGTTCGGGCAAGTCCCAGCTCCACCACTGCCTAGCTGTGTGACCTTGGGCAAATTACTTAACCTTTCTGAGTTTCAGTTTTCTGAGTTAATCATACCCAGCAGATTTGAAAATCATCTACAATACTGTACACTGAGCACAGAGCGCAATGCCCAAGCCCTTATTAGGCGCTCTATAAGTGGCAGCTATTATGATTAATAACTCATCAGCATTAATGATAGCAATATTAATAACAGGAGCACCATTGTCATTGGTGTGGACTGAAGTGCTCTAGCTCTCTTCCCCTCTGGGTCGGGTGTCTCCAGCCAGGGTCCCAGCTCCAGCCTTCCCTCCTTGTGCAGACACCAGAACCTGGCCCCCATCTCCCTGCTTCTTGTAGCCAAACTCCCCAGAAAGGTACTTCAAAGTCAGCAGAACTGGGGGGCATCTGTGACCCAGTCCCTATGGGATGGGGGGAAGCCATGAGCTTGGGTTCTGTCGATGAAGACCTTCCCCCTCCCCCGTCTTGCCACTGGCAGCTCTCTGGGAGGAGGCCTGGGGGACCGGGGTATACTCACTAGGACGCCCAATACCAGCCTGGGTTGGCCTGGACATAGTCCTTGACAGGGTCACTGCAGGGAAGAGAGAAGGGGAGAGCAGCAAGATTTATCCAATTCCCAGGAGGGAATGTAGCCCCTGGAGGCCCAGGGAGTCCCCTCCCCCAGTCCTGCGCTGGGCTGGGCAGTGCCCAGGCCTGGGCTGGTGGATCTGAGCAGAGGGCCTGCCCAACACCCGCAGACCCACAAGGCACCCATGTTTCCAGACTCCAGGCACCCCACGCTGACCAGAGGACCCCTCAGCCCTTGCGCATGCTCTAAGGTTCTTCTCTAGCATGCGGATGTCCGTTCGGGGCCACTGCTCAATTGCCTGATGCCCCTGTGCAAATCTCTTCAAGCAAACATGCCAAGAGGAGTCTGCTTCTGGATCCCCCCGGCCTGTGCTGGGCCACAGCCACCCCTAGAAGGTGGCAGTCCACGTGCCAACTCACCAGAAGGTAAAGAGAGCCACGACGCCCAAGGTCACGAGCAGCTGGATCAGCAGGATGGTGTAGACCTGGGGGTGGGACAGGTCTCTGCTCAGCTGGGGAAGTCTGTTTGGGGCCAGTGAGGCTCAGGGTCCCGTGAGGCTGAGGAAGACCCCAGCCTCCCAGCGACTCAATCTATTCTCCAGACCCCAACCTGTGCCCTCCACCCTCCCTTCTTGAGGTCATTGGAATGGACTCAGCATGAAAGGGGAGAAAAGACTCTCTAAAGTTCACGTTTTAGCAGAGAGGACTAGAGTGAGAGCCAAGAAAGCACTTTTTCAAGAGGGGCTATCAACTAGGATCACATGAGAATGCTGGTCTCTGCAGAGGCAGAAGTGGGGGGGCCAGGGGCCTCTTGAGGGGCTCCCCCTACCCAGCCCCCCAATCCTGAAGAGTTGGAAAGAGGCAGTTACCTTTCTGATGAAGACTCGGCGAACTTTCTGGTCGTCCCAACTGAAGGTGGTGAAGAGTTGGTGGTCTCCAGTGGAGAAATCATTCTCATAATTGGAGCTGCCACCTGGGAGGATGGGGCGGGGCCATGAAGAGCTCCTCATACATACACTGTTCCCAAGATTCACTGCTCAGAGCTGCCTTTTTGTCAAAATGGCTCTCTGGATCTGCTGGAATCTCTGTCTCCAGCCCCATTCGCTAGCCCCCACCCCATCTCACACCCCAATCTTTTTCCAGTCACTTTTTGCTTTTCCTACTCTAAGTGTTGGGAATGAACTATCATCTCCCCTCCTCCTGCCTGTACTCTGACCAGGGTTCCTTGGAGGCGAAGCTCTGCCACACAGGTGTAGCCCTTCCATCTTGTCATCTTGTATCTCCTACAGGTGTGGGGCAGGCCCTCCTCTCAAATCCATCAGTCCAGGCCTGGGCACCTCCCATCCCAGCCTGGAACTGGGGGCAGAGACTCCTTGAGCCTCCAGGGGCTGCATTCCCTCCTTTCTTCCTGGGAACTGTGTATGGCAGGGGCTGCCATGGCCCTACCTTGCTTAGAGCTCTTCAATGGTCCCCACTGGCCTTTGGTCAAGTTCAGGCTCTTTAACAAGGCCTCGAAGGCCTTGCATGAGCAGGGCTCTCCAGCCCCACTGCTCATTACCCCCTCCCACTTTTCTCCGGCCTCAGTAAATTTTCTTAGCCATGTGCTCTCTTGCTTCTGGGCCTCTGCACCTTTTATTTCTTCAGGCTTGAACACTATTTTCCCTGCCTTTGCACAGGCTACTTCCTGCCCATCCGTCAGGACTCAGTGTGGTTACCCCTTCCTCCAGGAAGGCTTCCCTGACCATCAGATGAGTTAGGTGAGCTGCCCAAGCCTTTACCACTGTATCAGTTTGACTGTGTTATCGCCATCTGTTTACGTGTCTACACAGTTAGTCTGTGGGAGCAGAAATCACAGCTGGTCTTGAAATCAGCGCATCCCCAGAAGCTAGCTCAGTATGGACAATGCCTGGCACACAGTAAATATTTGTCAATTGTTGACTGAGTTGAGCTGATTTCCTGCCCTGACAGTTCCTTGGAAAATACTCCTTAACACAGACAGTTCTGGTAATGAAGAAATGGGAGATGAGGAAGAGGGAGAGAGGGGAACCTTTGCCAGCCCTGGGCCTGGAGACCTTCAGCCTCTTATCCTTCTTCTCCTTCCTGTTCTATCTACACCCTCTTTGTCAAAAGCCTGAGTAGCCAGGCTACAGAGCAGGAGAAAAGGCATGGGAGAGCAGCCCATGGGTCTCTGAGGGCAGGGAGAAGGACACCCATGGTTGCCAGACTTCTGCCAACCCTCCAGTAGGACACAGCAGGGTAGGTCTGCAGCCGAGGTGGGGGGTGGTAAGAGCTGTGAACCATGGTGGTCACTTCTTGTGAGCAGAGGCTCTGTCTGGAGCATTGTCCCTGGGCTCCCTTCTAGAATCCTGCCGGGGGCGGGGGGTGGAGGGCTTGGTAAGGTGGGGGAGGGGGAGTTTGAGGGACTGCAAGGGAGGATTTAAGGGGAGGCCTTTCCTTAGGGCTGGTGGAGAGCTGTTTGTTCCTAGCTCTGAGGTTAAGCTCCCACAGCTGCTCAACATTATACACCCACTCACAGGGTAGGCCCCTGGGAGCCAACCCCAGCTAAGATCTTGGCCATCTATAGCCTCATACTGCCCTTTCCTTAATCCATTCTGACTTCTCTCCCACCCTTTCTCTGAATCCCTTTCTTCTAAGAATGTCTTTGTAGCCTAGCCCCTGATTTTTCCTCCCCCACCCATCCCTTCCATTTGGTCCAGCTCAGTAACTTGGAAAGTTCCCTCTTACCAGCCAGGAACGTCCTGACTGCAGACAACTTACCTCTCCCTTTTCATGGAGTCCTTTTTGACCTACCCTCAGAACAGTCCTCCAAATCCCACGCCTTTGACAACAGAGTCTCATGGAACAACCACACAGCACATCTCCTCTGAACAACTTCCTCCTACCCAGGTTTTTTCATCTAGTCCCACCATTCCCCCCGGGGCAGTCCAGCCTCCAGGAGGTGAGAGACTTACTGGGGTCCACATAGGCCCAGCTGGGATGGAGAGGCACAGCCGTAGGGGCTGGGGGGAAGGCCCCTGCTTTCAGCCCCTCAGTGGAGGTGGCTTCCTCATAGGAAGGTGGGGCCGAGGGCACTGCCGGAGCTTCCTTCTTCTCGCCATTCGCCTGCTGCTGCCCCTCAGTCCCAGGGGCCTTGTTAGCCACGGAGAGCTGTGAAGTAGAGGCAGAGAGAGACAATCACCAGGGAAAGGGGGACTTCCCACTCCTCCCCATCAGCCCCTCAATTCCTGGAACTTCAGTGGGTACTTTCTTACCTGCTCTAGGAAGGTGGGGTGCAGACAAGAATCTCCCTACTTTATAGATGGGAGAATTGAGCCCTGGGATGGTCAGGGCTAGCCAGGGCCGTGCACTGAAGTCGAAATAAGAACTGAGGAAGGAGAAAATCCTTTGGAGTGTCCACCACTGGTGTTCACTGTCCCTGGGGGGTTAATGCCAGAGCCTGGACTGGATCTGTTTGGTTCTTTTGTTCCCATGGAAGTGCCAGGGAACAGAGCAGATCTTCAGGAATCTTACTGAATGAGAGATCCTCTCATTTAACCTCCCTGCTCCCTCACTAGTTGTATTTTAACCCCTGCTTAAAAATGAAAGAACTTGGGGATCAGAGAGAAGTGACTCGTCTAAGGTCACCGTGCCGCGTGTGGCCCTCTGGGCTGTGGGAAGCCCAGGCACCATCCACTGTGACTGGCCTCCTTCTGCTGGGCTGGAGATGACACAGGAGGGTAGGGGTGGGGACCAGCAGAGAGATGAACAGGGAGGAGGACAGGGAGGAAAGATGGAGAGAAATGGGAACCTTATGGCACAAGAAAGGCAAGAGGCCCATTTTTGGCCTCATCCTACCCAAACCTCATCCTTCTCCCTGAACCAGAATAGAATCACAGAATATCACTGCTATAAGGGACCTCAGAGGGCATCTAGTCCAGCCTCTTCCTTCATTTTACAGAAGAAGAAACAGAGGGAAATGTGCCAATGGCAGGTCGAAGACTCAGAGGCCATCTACACTCAGATGGGCCCCTGCACCACAGTGTACACGTCTGGTTATGGTTCAAGGATATGACCCATTGGGCCTGGGTGATGCAACGGGAGGAGAGATTGGGTGGAGGGGCCGGGAAGAAAACTGAGAGAGCAACCAAAGGACAGAAACAGGATTTAGGTCTGATTCCCAAAAGAACGTGTTACATCTGAAGGGTCGCTGAGGAAGGCTGCAGGGTTCCTTCTTTGCTGGTGAGTCTATCCTATCTGAGGCCGCCCCAAGTCAGGTAGATACCAGAAGATCTCTGGTTCCCATCTAACCCCTGGATCTTTGAACTGGAGGAGTCTTTTTCATCCCCTGGAAAGCCTGTGAGCTGGCCAGGTAAGCCCGGGTGAGCGGCAGAGGAGGCAGGGGTAAGACGTTCATGCCAGGATCGGAAGTGGCACTGCTGGATGTGGCATGGAGGTAGAGGAGGAGGTGGAGGGAAAGCCTCAATACAGGGGGATGAGCTTCATCGTCACCCTGGAACACTCCCCAGGGCCCCCTGGGGAAGGAACTCTGGGCCCAGGCCTGTGGGAATGGGGCCCTATCTCCACTGCTTTCCTTCACTCCCCAGGCCCCTTCATCAGCCAAACCAGAAGGGTCATGCCCAGAAAAGTCCATCCTAGTCCCCCAGAACCAGGGTCCACTGGGCCCCAGGGCTCATGCCTGGGAAAAGGATTGTCCTCTCTAATCTCAGCCCTTTCCAAAGCTGGTCCTTCTCCCCAGCCCCTACCCTGTCCCCCAGGCACCCACAGCCTCTGCCACCCGCCCCCACATCCGGCATTCCCAAGTGAGGACTGACCAATGGCAGGAGGCAGCTTTACCCAATGACATCATCTTGAAGCCTGTTGAGCTTAAAAACAAGGAGAGGAGGGTCTGATGACCCAGTGAAGGATGCCATTGGTTCTTAGGTTCATCCTGGAGAAAAGAAGTGTGTGTAGGGGGGCATAGGTCCCTGTCCTGGCTCTCTGTCCAATCCTTATTATACCCCAACAGAGCCCAGAGGACCCTCCCCTTTTGCTCCAGGCCCTGCTGGTTGTATAACTCCACAGGCTGTTGATGTTACATAACCCTATTAGGTCAGCCAAGTCTCCGTCCAAGCCCCTCCCCTAAAATTTAGGCCTCAAACTGGAATAAAAGAGAAGACATTTTATCCGATCGCATCCATTCCCATTTCCCAAATAAAAGCAAAACAAAAATTAGAGCAGCCTGATGCAGGGTTGCCATAGCAATCCCCATCCAGGGATGGATCCAGGTGTGGAATGATGATGGGGAGTTAAGTAGAGGCTGTTTCTGCTGAGGGTGCAAAAGATGAGCATGAAGTGGTTGGGTTTGGGATGGAAGCGCTGGACCACAGACGGGTCTAACAAGCACCGGGCCAGCTCACTCTGCCACACGCGCGCTTGCTTGCACGCACACATAGAGCGACACATACACACGCGCGCGTGCACATTGGTCACCCAGGCTGACTAAGGGGGTCTGGGAACCCAAGAAGTGTCCTGTGATGCCAAAGCATGGGGTGGAAAGGAGACGGGTGGGGAGGGTCTGAAGTGAGCCAGGTGGGTGGGAAGAGGCCCCTTCCTTGAAATGGACCTTCTGGTCCTGTGACTTCACCAAGGACCACAGAAGAGCCTTCACACAAGAGCCAGGGAGGATGCGTACAGTGAGCGCTCCAGAGAGCTTGCTTGGGGTGACAAGGAGGGGGGGTCCGGAGGATGGAGGATGGTGCAGGCGGGGGAGATGCCCGTACCTTTCCCTGGGTCATCTTGCCGTCTCTCGGGGAGGAAGGGATCCCTGAGGCAGCGGCGGCCGCCTGGGTCACCGCAGCCTGCCTGCGTCTCCTCTTTGCTCGGCGTGGGTTCTAGGCACATCCACCGCAGCCGGGCCAGGCAGGCGGGAGCGTACCATCGCGCGCGGGGAGGGGGGCGCGGGGGCCGGGCCTGCAGGATGCGGCAGAGGACGCTGCGGATTCGAGAGCCGAGGGGGAGGAGGTGCTCACACCGGCGCCCCTCCCTCTCCCCCCTCATTTCCATCCTCACTGCTCCCCCCCACCCCCCACCCCGCCCCCGGGACAGGGGAGCGTCGCGCTGCGCAGCAGCCCAAGTGGACCGGTCCGCGGGGGGCGGGAGGAGGCGCGGGCGACTCGGTGACACCCGACCAGCTGATACCGCCCGGCCAGGGTAACCAGAGCAGGGTGTCAGGGTCTTAGCTCGCCACCATCTCTGCCCACAGCAGGCGCTGTCCGTGTCTCTGCCTTTTAACAATCTCTCTCTTTAAATGCAGCCCTGATTTCTGACTTCACCCCCAACTCGCTTTCACCACCTTTATTTCATCATTTACCGTATAGTGGGGAAAGTCCCGGACGCCTTGTCTACCCTGCCTGGCTCCTAACAGGGTCCCTGGGCCCTAAGTGCTTATGGGTCTTTGGGCAAGTCCGTCAGACACCTCTTCTTTGCCTTTTTCTCACAAGTGAAATGGGAGCCCTATGCCCCTCCCTACCTTGTCTCTCAGAGGCATGATGTGGGAAGATTTGGCTTCTGTATTTTTCAACCCTGCAGGTCCTTCTGGAGAGTCCTCCAGTTCTGTCTCAAAGCCTCTCCACCCCCTGCCTGGCTCTCTCTTCCTGCCTCCACTCTCAGTTTCTATCACCCCTGTCTCCATCTCCCTCCTCCTCCTTTCCCCTGTTCCAGAGGCTCATCCATCACTTTCCCCAGCCTTGTCCTTGGGACTCAGCCATCACCAGGCCCCATTTTCCCCAGCTGCCACAATGCCACTGTGGGGTTTGCAATCTCAAGAGCTGTACTTCAGTCCCAATTTAGTCATCCACAGGCTGTGTGACCTTGGCAAGGCCCTTAACCTCTCTGAGCTGCAGAATCCTATGAAAACAAGGGTAACCCCACAGCACTATCCATCCTAAATTGGCTGTAAGACATACAGGTAATGGTGGTAAAAGCACCTGAAGACCACCAAGTTCGACAAGCATGTGAGTTGTTGTTTTTAATTAACTAAAGAATCTCAGACCAGGGTGTCCTGAGTTGCCTCATGGGGCTGAAGGTGAGGACTCAGAGACCTGTCCAAAAGAAGGGTCTGAAGGGGCCAGCCTTTCCAGAACATCAGCTAGTCCATCTCACGACCCCTTGTTATTGAAAGGCCTTCCAACATGAAAAAGGTAGAATGGGTATAGCCCAAAAATACCCCTAAAGAGGGGGAGAAAGATCAAAGGTAATGATAGAGTTAAACAGAGAAGATAGGGTTTAACCAACGTGTATGATTGCTGAATCATTGTATTGACATTTCCTTTAGTCTCCAGTACCTTAGAGAAGCTAGGAGTAAAAACCTAAAATTGTGGAATTGTAACCAAACTCTGAAATCTGTTCTACAACTAATTGTTGTTCTGTGCTTTGAAATTTATTGTTTTTTAGTATATATGTTGTTTTTCACAAAAAAGAAAAAAGTGATGATTATATATATATATATATATATTCCTTCTAGCCTCCAATGTTCTGGAGCAGCTAGAAGGAAAAATCTGAGATGATGGTATGGTAGCCCATGACAAACTCTGGGAGCTGTCCTGTAAGTACTTGCGTTGAAGAGTGCTTTGAAAACTATTACTTTTTCTTTCTTTGCTTTGCATATATGTTATATTATACAATTTAAAAAGAAGGATCTGAACCTCCTAGGATGGGATGACAAACCAACACCTGGTGCAAGTGGGGGCAACCAATTACCTTTTGCTTCCCTGTCATTCCTGGTTAGACCCATCTAAGGACTGGTGAGAAAGTGTGGCCCTGGATGGCAGGTGAATGATCTAAGTTTTCACTCTATCTCCTATCCCCTGCCCCCACTCCATAACCACCAACTTACCTTCTGCACACCTAAACCTGGGTCTCCTCATCCAGAGGTTCTCTTGGCTCCTACAAGCCAAACTCCTCCCTGTCTCCTCTGGCTTTCTCCTGCCCCAGCACTTGTCTTCCTAACTCACTTTCTCTGCACCTCACACACTAGCACTAACCCTGTCCACCTGTTCGTGTCTCCCCTTCCCCTCTCTCTCCTCCCCAGACCCCTTTTCTGGCAAGCAGCTCTCAGGCCCAGCACTATTACTCAAACTCTGCGTGGCTCTTCCAGGAAGTGGCTGACTCCTTCCTCTCTACATCTGTGTTCTGGACGTTTTCCTTCTCAGGTTTGACAGCTCAAGTGCCACCTCCTCCAGGAGGCTTCCTTGGCCTTCTGTCACATGGCACTGTGAAATTTCTCCTGTTAGACTCTAAGGGATCCAATCTGTAGTAGTCTTTGTATCCATAGGACTGAGTATGGTGCCAGACCTGTCAAAAGCACTCAATAAATTGTAGCTATTAGTATTAATTATCCCAAAATGTGGTTTTATGCAGAGCTTGCCCTTAGGTCTTCATTTTCTTGTGTTTGAGAATCTGCCTGTTCCTTTATGACCCCATTCACTCTGATTCAGCTACACAGACCTCTTGGCTGCTCTTTGACTGGGCCAGGCTTGTGCCTAGCTCAGGGCCTTTGTGCTTGCTGGGTCCTCTGCCTGGAATATCTACCGATCGCTGCATGGCTTACTCCCTTACTTGCTTCGCATCACCTCTTCAAAGAGTTCTCCCTGATCCTCTACAAAGTAGCAGTGCAACTGGCATACCCCTGCCCAGCCGGTTGGACCCAGTTTTATTTTTCTCCATGGCAATCATCACCTCTGGCATATGTTTTTGGTTTAGCTGATTGTCTCTCTCTTTCCCACTGGAACATAAGCTCCATGAGGTCAGGAATTTGTGTGTACATCACTGCTCTACACCCAAGTGCCAGGCACCGATGTACTAAATGCCCAGTAGATATTTGGGTGAATAAGGTGCAACATTATACAATAGCTTGATATTCTTCAGACTTTTTAACATTGTCAGTGCTACGATGTTTCTCAGATCTCAGTCTTTATTACCTTGACCTTACTTGTCTGCCCGTATTGTGTGGTCCTAGACAACTATCCAGATTTTGGAACGTTTGTCTAACACTGCCGTGGCGCCTGGAGGCGGTTAGATGGAAGAGCACAGGCTGCAGGGCAGACAGCCTTGGTTACATCCCACCTCCTCTCCTTAAAAGTCGTGTCACCCTGGACAAGTTAGTTCCCCCTCTCAGAGCCTCAGTTTTCTTATTGATAAGATGGGGCCTGGTGATAATACCGACCTCCTAGGACTGTAGAGAGGGTTAAATGATGATAAATGTAAAGCATTTAACACAGTGCCCAGCACGAAATAAAGCTCTCAGTGTTAGCTATCAGTATCAGCCTTAAGGGTTCCATGAAAATTGTTTAATGAAGTAATTGATTTCCACCTCCATAAGGCAGCTCCGCTTCACAGATTTTCACTGGTTCTGTGGTCACATTTGTTCTATGTGTCTCCGTGGGCCCTGCTGTGGCAGGAACTTTGGTGGTCCGAAGAGGAACCAGAAACACAGCCTTTCTGAGGTCCACTCAGAGCTGGCCCCGGGGCAGGAGGGGATGGGCAGTGCTGGGGGGCAGGGGTGCTGGGGGTGGCCAGGCACAGGCAGGGTGGCTGGGGTGGGGGGAGGAGGGGTACCTGAGGGGAATCGGGAACAGTAAGTGGTTCCCCAGGGGGGCTGGGGATGGATTGCTGGAATCGTGTCCTTGAATCCCGGGCTAGGGGATGGCTTGATTCTGTTGGCTCAAGATGGGAAGGGGACTTGGTTCAAGGATTTTTGAGCAGGGGAAGGGCATTTTCAAAGCCATGCTTCAGAAAGACCAAATTGCTGTCATCATTTTTGTCATTAAGGTGTTTTCTTAAAGGAGAAAGGAACACGGATCAGTCTGAGAGCAGTGCGTGGACGGGATGGAAGGAGGGAGAGGTTGAAGGTGAAGTGAGGAGCGTGGAGTCTGCCACAGAGGTTCAGAGTGGACCTGGAGCAGGTTGTTCGGCTTCGAATCCCAGCCCTGGGCAAGACACTTACTTTCTTTGGACCTGAGTTTCTTCATCTGTAAAAATGAAGGTTGTGAGAACTGAGTTAACATCTGTAAAGCACTTATGACGAGTGCTCTCTAAGTGTTCGATAATTAAAAACTAAAACATATGATCCAGAGGCAGAAAAGATGGGGAGAAGCCGACAGGACTTGGGAAGAGGCTGAATGTGGAGTAAAGGGAGGGGAGTCAATAGGGACAGGGCTTTGGAAGCTGAGTCCCTGGAGAGCGGTGCCGTAATTCAAAAGGAAGCGGGGCAAGGGTAGCTCCATGGTAGAATTCTCCTCTGACAAACAGAAGATCCGTTATCGATTCCTGGAACCTGCTCATCATGCCAAAGAAAAAGAAAAAAAAAGAAAGGAAGGAGCTGATGTGTTTGGGTGGGGTCAGATTGAGTTTGAGTTGCCCAGGGTGACATCCAGGTGATATCCTTGGACAGTTGGCCAGGTCTAGGCACCCTGGACAGGTTGCATTCTGTGGGAATGCCGCTTCCCTCCCGCCCCAGAGCTCAGCTCCTGGGGCCTCGTGGACTCCAGCCGTGGGGCAGCGGGGCCTGGGCCACAGGAGTAGCAAGGACATCCCCGGGCAGTGGGGCCTAGGAGAGAGGGGGGAGAGCAGAGCCGGGGGGCCCTTCAGAGTGGGGCACAGAAGGAAGTTCTTTCTTCCCTCTGGAATCACCATCTTCAACAATCAGGTCGAGGTGAGAGAGTGGAAAGATTCAAAGGCCATGCGTCAGTACTTTCAGGACAGCGCCCATGGGGGCTGGGGGTGGGGTGGGGTGGGGGCGAGGCTGCGGCTGGCCCATCTCCTATTCCTCCTTTCAGGCCCACACCCCGGTGAGCCAGCCCCGCTCTGCATTCCCTTCTGGTGGCCAGGCAGCTGGGTGGGGAGGGGGCAGTGCCGGGAAGGAGAGGGGGTCAAAGGCATGAGCAGAGGCCATGCTTCTCATTTTACAGCCATGCAAGTGAAAAGCCTAAAAAGTTGAGTGACTAACCCAAAGTTCCATGACATGCTGGGGGCCAAGCCAAAGTGAGATGAGTGGATAGGACCCCAGCTCAGAGCCCTCAGCCCTGAGAGTTTCAGTGACAACACTCAGATTGCAGGGGCAGGGTGGTGGGGGCAGCCTGAAAGTTCTCCCGATTACCTCACCAATCCCTGCCCTTCTCCGCAGATGCACACCCACCTTGCACCCCATGCTCCTAAAGTGAAGAGGGAACCCATGCTTTTGAGGCCAGTGATGGGGGAGGCAGGGCGAGGCTAGGTAGGTTTCTTAGGGTGGGCCACAAGAGGTGGTGGTTCAGGTGAGTTGAGGCATCAGGCTTCTCCCAACACATCTTCCTGGGTGCTTCTGGGCCTCAGTCATGGGTGCCCCTGCACAGATTTCAAAGCCTGTCATTCCCCTGCAGATCCCTTGGCTAATGTCCCTGGCCTCCATGCCTCTCTCTGTTAGCCATACACATTCTCTGTAATGGTTAGGTTTACGTGTCAACCTGGCTAGGTAATGGTGCCTAGTTGTCTGGTCAAGCAAGCATTGGCCTGTTACTGTGCGGACATTTCGTGGACTTAAATCATTATAAGTGGATTGCACTTACAGCTGATTACATCTACAATCAACTAAGGAGAGTGTCTTCGGCAATGAGAGACATTTAGTCCAATCAAGTTGAAGGTCTTAAAGGAGAAGTGAAAACTTCAGCAGTGAGAAGAGTGAACTTTCATCTCTACTTCAGCCAGCCAGATTCTCCTGGGGAATTCATTGAAAACCTTCATTGGAGTTGCGAGCTTGTAGCCTGCCATATGAAATTTGGACTCATGCAACCCCTCGGTTGCATGAGACACTTTTATAAAATCTCATATATACAGATACCTCCTGTTGCTTATGTTTCCCTGGAGAACTGTTACTGGTACCCCCTTCTACCCTCTTTAGTTCCCTCCTGGACATCTTTACCAAAGATCCTGGCATTCCTGTGCCCATTACCATACCCTGGGTTGCACAACCCCGCTATCCTGGAGTTTTCATACCTCTACCCGTCCCCCCAATTTGACAACCATTAACATCCTGAATCACCCCCTCTTCCCAGCGCAGGGGTTTCTGGGCATGGTGTGAAAACACATTTCTGTCCCTTCTCCTTTCTCAAGCTGCTATCCCCACATGCCCCACGCCCCACTCCCCCCACCACCCCCACCAAATCCTGATGCAGCACTTGCAGGGGCCAGTCTCCCGCTAAATGTGGGAAAGTCAGTTTCAAGACTCTTTACCCCCAGCCCTGCCTGTTCCTGGCAGTGTCAAGTCTGCTCCTTAGTAGGGCTGCTTCCATTCCCTTGCAGGATACAATAGTGGGAAAAAAATCAGAGTTTTCAGAAACTGGTGTTCTAGTCCAGATTTAGCCATTCACTGATAGGGGGCCCTTGAGAAGTGGTTTCCTTCCTCTGGGTCTTGGTGTGTGCACCCACCCTGCCTAATTCCTGGGATGGTCATGGGTTCTGTTATGATCACATATTGTACTGTAGGTGTGCATTTCTGCTTCTCCGCCAGATGGATAGCTCCCTAACGGTAGGGACTGTGTACCTTCCAGCCCCAACCCACTGGAGAGTCAAGTGGTGAAGAATATAGACTTTGGAATCAGATCAATTTGGGTGCAAGTTCTGACTTTTTCACTTACTAAATGAGTGGCCTTAAGCAAGTCACTGGAGCTCTCTGAGCCTAAGTTTCCTTAGCTGTAAAGTGAAGATACATTCATTCTTTCACTCATTCAATCAACATTTATTGAGGACTGTGCTGGTTTGAAAGGATGTATGTCCCCTAGAAAAGCCATGTTTTAATCAAAATCCCATTTCGTAAAGGCAGTGCTGTGTGTTTTAAACTGTAATCAGATTATCTCCCAGGAGATGTGGTTTAATCAAGAGTGGTTGTTAAACTGGATTAGGTGACGACATGTCTCCACCCATTTGGGTGATTCTTTTTTTTTTGGTTTTTTTTTTTATTAATTAAAGAAAAAAAGAAATTAACACAACATTTAGAAATCATTCCATTCTACATATGCAATCAGTAATTCTTAACCATTTGGGTGATTCTTGATAAATTTCTGGAGTCCTATAAAAGAGGAAACATTTTGGAGAGTGAGAGAGATTCAGAGAGAGCAGAGCAGAACGACATAGCCACGAGAAGCAGAGTCCACCAGCCAGAGACCTTTGGAGATAAAGAAAAAAAATGCCTCCCGGGAGCTTCATGAAACAGGAAGCCAGGAGAAGAAGCTAGCAGATGACGCTGTGTTCGCCATGTGTCCTTCCAGATGAGAGAGTACCTATGACCGTGTTCACCATATGCCTTTCCAGATGAGAGAGAAACTCTGACTGTGTTGACCAGGTGCCCTTCCACTTGAGAGAGAAACCCTGAACTTCATCGGCCTTCTTGAACCAAGGTATCTTTCCCTGGATGCCTTTGATTGGACATCTCTCTAGCCTTGTTTTAATTGGGACATTTTCTTGGCTTTAGAACTGCAAACTATCAATTTATTAAATTCCCCTTTTAAAAGCCATTCTGTTTCTGGTATATTGCATTCCGGCAGCTAGCAAACTAGAACAAGGACCTACTACATGTCAAGCATTGATGCAGATAAGCAGTGAACAGAACAGACTCAAACCCCTGCCTGGTGGAGCTTTCTTTTTATGAGGACTACTAGTGCCTGTCTCAGAGGGTTGTTATGAAGACTAAACGAGCCAATGACATATGGACGAGGCTGGCACAGTGCCTAGCACATGGTAGGACTGACAGATGACAGCTGTTGTTGTGAGCATCCATTCAGAAGCATTTACTTAGAACTTACTATGTGCCAGCCCCGTGTGAGGTGCTAGGGAGAATGTGCCCTCGGGGAACTTGCAGCTCATGTGTCTACAGCATGTCATACACACACCGTCTTCATTGTCTGGAAGCTTATAACCAGCACCAACTGCTATCATGTTCTACGAAGAACTATAACATTCGGGACTGCAAGTGTAGTGGAGGTAGCTGTTTATTCCCCAATATTCCTTCATACTTGCATCCATAGTAATCGAACTCTGATTTTTTTTTCTTCTTTTTTTGCATGGGCAAGGCACTGGGAATTGAACCCAGGTCTCCGGCATGACAGGCGAGAACTTTGCCTGCTGAGCCACCGTGGCCTGCCCCTGAACTCTGATTTTAAACTAACTGCCCGAGCACCGAGAAAAATTTCCAACTTCTTTTGCAACTTGATGAAGCCAGGTAACTCAGTCCTGGCCAAACAAGATGGAAACAGAAGCCTCTAGAAATCTTTCTTATAAGTTAGCTGGCAGGCGACCTTGCCCCTGATCCCTTCCTCTGTCCTGGTGCCCGGAGCAAAGGCATGATGTCTGGAAGCTTGCCACCCTCTTGGCCCATGAGGCTGCCCCTTCAGATGGTGGAGCAGTGAGCAGGAAGAAACCAGCTCTCTGGGGACTTGGGGGAGCAGAGGCTCATAAGCTGCCTTGAACCACATAGTTGCAAACTTTGGGGAGAAAGAGAAATAAACTTCTCTTTTGCTTAAGCCACTCTTTTTTTTATTTTAATGCAATTTTGTTGATATATATATTATATATTCACATACCATGTAATTACCCAGAGTGTACAGTCAGTGGTTCACAGCATCATCATATAGCTGTGCATTTATCATCACAATCGAAATTTTTCTCTTTTTTGTGAAAAATGGCATATGAAAAAAGCAATATAATTTCAAAGCACACCACAACAATTAGCCGTAGAACAGATTTCAGAGTTTGGCAGGGATTTTAGAATTCCACAATTTTAGGTTTTTACTAATAGCTGCTCCAGGACACTGGAGACAAAAGGAAATATCAATATAATGATTCAGCAGTCTTACTCATTTGTTAAACCCTACCTTCTCTGTATAACCCCATCATCACCTTTGATCTTTCTCCCACTGTTTAGAGTCATTTGGGCTATGCCCATTCTAACTTTTTCATGTTGGAAGGGGTGCTTAAGCCACTCTTATTTGGGGTCTCTAATACGCTAATATCTCAGGGCTGGACCATTCCTCACCTCCAACCATTTTGTAGCTGAGAAAAATGAAACTCAGAAAAGAAAACTTCTTCCCCTAGTAGGTGGCAGAGATTAAGCCAGAAATCAGGGCCCAGGGCTGTGTCCATTGTTCTGAGAATTCAGAGACGCGGCTGACCCCACGAAGCTCATGAGACAGGCAACTGCTAATGGACACGCAGCTAGCAAATCTAAATGAAATAACTGCAGAGGATGCACATACCTTGTCAGGAGAGGGGTGAGGCTGCTGGCCTCCAAGGGAGGGTTGTTAGAGGGAGTCTGAGGGAGTATGGGGGTTCAGGGGGTGTTCAAGGGAGCCAGTTCTTTCTCTTCTCCAGAGACCTGCAAAGCTTCTGGGATGGCATGGGGAAAAGAGAATTTCTACACATGTCTACTGAGTACTTACTGCACTTACTGTGTGCTAAGCAGCGTGCTGGGGCTGCCGGGTACTTAGGCAAAGTCATATGTGACTGATGCCTGATAACACTGTGCTTTTGGGGATTCAGGGAAGGGAGAGGCTGTATCTGACTGGGAGTCATGAAAAGCTTCAGGGGGAGGCAGCTTTTGAAATACATCTTGAAGGAAAGCGTAGGATTCAACAGATGGAGATAGTGGTGGTAGGAGGAAGGCCTTTCAGGGGATGAGAAAGGCATAAAATAAAGACCTAGAGAAAGAAAACATGAGGCTCCAACTTCATGCTTAATCCCAGGAGGAAGATGGCTTAGTCCAAGATGAGGTTGGTAGCTGATCCAGGCAAGGCCAGCTGTATTCACAGGCAACAAACCCATGAGATAGGGTTTGAGGGACCCTTGCCCAAGACTATACAGAGCTACAATTTCCACCATTAGAAATTCATTCCTTTGGCTAAATATTCAACTTCCAGGAGGCCCTTGGTAGAGACAAAACCATCCCCAGAGGAATGACACATTGAAGGATGGCCCCAGGACAGCAATAGAGTGGTGGGTAGAAGAGAATTAACAGTAGTGGGGAGCAAGGCAGGGCCAGAGGGCATGACTTCAGCTGGAAATAGTTAAGAAAAAACAATCCATAACTAACCAAGCACAGATGGGCTGTGGGAGGCTGGACTGGGTCTCTGAGAAGGAATGATGTGTGCTGTTGATCTCCCCATCAACTCCTTCTCTCTCCATGCACTGTCCCCCTCACCCAACTGGGGCTCCTGAACCTTCCCTACTGTGCCTCTGGGAGGTGAGAGGTGCCAAGTCCAGGGAGCAATCCCGTCATTTGGCGCCATCTGGTCGAGCGGCATTGTGGGTCGCTCTGCCCCTGCTTGGGATGAATGCACAACCCTCATTCATTCACCGAATAAATATCTATTCAGCACAGTCTATATGCCATGCTGTGAGCTGGGCGCAGAGGTGAACAAGAGGTCCAATCCTTGCCCACATACAGTTTAGTTCTAGAAAGGGAGACAGACCTTAAATAAATAGCCACACCAATGAACACTAAATTCCAGTCCTGATGTAAAAGCCCAAGTCACGTTGAGGGACCTGAAGGGCGAATTGGAGCTGCTGAGAGGTACAGCCTTCTGAACAGAGGGAAACCCACAGGCAAAGGCCCTGAGATGGGGAGGGGCTTGAGACGTTAGGTCCAGATGAGATACTACAGGAAGGCCAGTGGGGAAGAGGGAGCAGGGCAGACCACACCCAACCTCCAGGACAGGCGGGCACAAGGGGGAGTCATGGGGTTTGAAGGCAGAGAAGGTGACCTGCTCTGCTTGGCCTTATGGTGGAGAAGAGACTGGAGGGCAGAGGAGAGGCCAGTTAGGAGGCCCCTGCTGCCATGCGGAAATGCCATGCTGCCATGGGGAAATGGTCAGGACTTGGCGAATGACTGCCTGGAGGGAGAAAGTAGAGAGAGGGAGAGGTTTCTGGCTTGTGTGACTTGGTATGGAGATGAGGATGACAAAGGAGGATCCGTTGTTGGCAGCGAGTAGCCTCGGTTCAAACCCCAACCCCTTCACTCTCCAGCTATGTGATATGACTGGGGCCATAATAATAATAATAATAATAGCTGACATTGATTGAGCACTTAACTATATGTTAGGCCCTGTGCTAAGTGTCTTACCTGGATTGTTTCATTTACTCCTCGCAGCAGAGGTAGGCCCTTGTAATGTAACCGAGAAATTAAGATTTAAGGGATGATTTTGATTACTGAATCGCTATATAAATATTCCTTTTCATTTCCTAGTATATTGGAGTAGACAGAGGGAAATACCTGAGTTTCCGAATTGTAATCCAGCTGCCTTGATCTCTGATAATGATTGTATAGCCCTTATCTTCTCCCCCTGTGATTGTAAAATCCTTGTGACTAACCTTCATTTGTACCCAGTTATCCGGTTTTTCAACTTTAGAGTCTTATAATCACTAAAGACAGCCCCTAATGTTTATCCCCCCCCCATTATTTATTTTTATGCAGTATGTTTTACTCGTCTGCTGACAAGGTAGATAAAAGGAGCATCAGACACAAGGTTTTCACAATCACATAGTCACACTGTGAAAGCTTCATCATTATACAATCATCATCTTCAAGAGACATGGCTACTGGAACACAGCTCTATATTTTCAGGCAGTTCCCTCCAGCCTCTCCACTACATCTTGACTAACAAGGTGACCCCTAATGTTTATTAATGAAGGGTCTTGGGTCAGCCTCGAACTAACCAACCCAAGTTATCTTGATAACTGAGACTGGATCTCACCAAAATGGGCCTGCCTGAGAAGCAGTAGCTTAGTCCTTAACCCGCGAGTCACCCATACCTCATCCCACCATTTTCTTACATGCAGCCTGCGACTAAGCGTGTAATCAATCTGCGCATGCCCAGTAGTTAGATCACCTCTAATTATATCACCTGGGGCCACTGTGCTCATTATCCTAAACCCTGCCCATCTTTTTCTCGAATAAAACTATCAGAATTACTGCAGTTTGGGGAGACAGATTTTGGGTCCATAGGCCATCTGCTCTCCTACTGCACGCCTAGTGTAATGGAGAAATTAAGGTTTAAGGGATAAATTTGATTACTGAATCATATTCCTTCTTGCTTTCTGATACATGGGAGCAGACAGAGGGAAATACCTGAAATCCCTAGCCTGTGATTCAGCTGCCCTGCTATCTGAAATGATTGTAAAAACCTTGTGCCTTCATGACTGCGGAGCCGTTACTCTGTCACTCCTTTTATCTGGTCGTTTTCTTGTGATGCAAAGGGCCTAAGACTAATGAAGAATTTGAAGTTAGCCATTAACTAGTTTCAGCCCTAGATATTTGTAAATCATATCAGCTAGGCTCTGCCAGTGAAAGATAACTTGTCTCCCTTCCTTTCAGCTTACATCTTTAGTACTGAAATGATAGCTCTGCCTCCCCTCCTTTCAGCTTATGTTCTCCTGTTGAAATGATAATGACAGCACTGTCTCCTTTCTGCTTAAAACTTGCTATTTTAAAATTGTGATAACCTCATCTCCCTTTGCTAAAATCCTTAAAAAAACCTTGAACCCCCTAAACCTGGGGAGACAGATTTTGGGCTAGCAGGCCTTCTGCTCTCCTACTACATGCCTAGTAATAAACTCTTTCTCTTTTTGAAACCCCAGGGTCTCAGGAATTGGCTATTGAGTGCGTCGGGCAAAAGAATCCGTTGCTTTTGTCCGGCAACAGTAATGCCTTTGAGTTCCCCATATGTTGATGTCCTACCACTAGTGCCTGTGAATGTGACCCCATTTGGAAATAGAGTCTGGAAGATATAATTAAGATGTGGTTATCCCGGATTAAGATGGACCCTAAATCCAATGACTGGTATCTTAATAAGAAGGAGAGAGAGATTTGGACATAGGCACACAGGGGGAAGAAGGCCATGTGATGACAGAGGTAGCTTGGGGAGATGCAGCTACAAGCCAAGGAAGGTTGAGGCTTGCCAAGAGCCGCCAGAAGCTAGGAAGACGTCAGGAGGATCCTTCTCCAGAGGCTTCAGAGGGAGAGTGGCCCTCTCATCACCTTGGCTGTGGGCTTAGAGCCTCCAGAATCATGAAAGAATACATTCCTGTTGTTTGAAGCAACCCAGTTTGCGGTATTTGGTTACATCAGCCCACTGATGTTACAGTCAGTGAACATCCGCTTATCATCCGACTTTACGCAGGAGGAAACTGAGACTTAGGGAGCTTAAGAAACTCGGCCTAGGTCACACACAGCTGGCAGGCGATGGATCCAGTTTCCAGCCCGTTCAGCCAGACCTCAGGACCCGGCTCTCCACCACCATGCAGTCCGGCCGCGGGCACTCAGTTCTGTTGCCTGTAAATGGGATTATGGGCAGCCACCCACCTCAGCTGGGAGGCGCAAATGGTGAGAGTGAACTCCCTGTGGACATGCTAAAGGTGCTTAACAAGCAGCACATCCTCTTCCTTTCTCCTGAGCCGAAGGCTCCATTCCACTGGCCACGAATCTCATAAATATTTCAGTAATGTCTGTGTAGTCACGGCCGCAAGCTTGTTCTCTGTAGCACTTGTGACAGTGGGGTCTGGGATGCATCACAGGGCCTGTTTCAAGTGTTTGTTCAGCTTCATTTTTAAAAAAAGAGCGTCCATGGGAACAGCTGGCATCCCTGATGGGAGACAGAGCTGTGGACTTTTTCTGGAGAGAGGACGGAGCATGAGCCCAGGGTCCCATTTCCCAAATGAAGTTGCTGCCAAGGCCGACAGCCATCTGTGGACCCCTCCACCCTCCACCGACACCCACTCTGCTCCCCCACTGCGGGGCCAGGGGCCAGACTGACGGCAAATTGGGGCCGTGCCTCTGGGGAACTTTGAATTCGGACACACGCACATCTGCCCAGGGTGGGCAAGGTGGCCGAAGCCCACGACCTGCCACAAGGTAGGGGCATGGGGAGGGGCAGACAGTGACCAGAGCAGGGCAGTGTGACCTCTCAAGGTGTCCTCTGGCTGGAGGGCTTTTGGTTTTAGGTATTGGGAGGTGGAAGCCAGGAAGGGCAGCACCTTGACTGAGTCACAAAGAAGAAGCAGTGGGGCTCCGCAGGACCTGAGGCGCCCAGCCCGGGCGGGGCCCTCTAGCTCTCGCTTGTCTCACTCACCCACTCACAATGCGGGGAAGGGAAGACAGGCCCACCGTCAGCTCCCACCAGGGCCTCAGAGTAAGAACCAAAAATGAGGAAAATGAAGCCCCGGAAACCCTCAGTGGGGGCTGGCATTTTCTCTGACTTTTGAAGAGCAGGTAGGATTTTCAAAAATGCCTAATAACAGAGGCTATAAATAGACACTTCTCTGAAGAGCAAATACAGATGGCTAAAAAGTGCACGAAGAGATGCCCATCTTCATTAGCTATAAGGGAGATGCAGATCAAGAGTACAGGGCGGGGCGGGCCGCGGTGGCTCAGCGGGCAAAGTGCTTGCCTGCTATGCCGGAGGACCTCGGTTCGATTCCCGGCCCCAGCCCATGTAACAAAAACGGAGAAACAGAATACAATAAAACAAGAAAATGTTTAAAAATGTTTCCCTTTCTTCCTTCCTTCCTTCCTTCTATCCTTCCTTCCTTCTCTCTGTCTTTCCTTTAAAAAAAAAAAAAAGAGTACAGGGCGGGCCACAGTGGCTCAGCAGGTAAGAGTGCTTGCTTGCCATGCCCGAGGACCCGAGTTCGATTCCCGGTGCCTGCCCATGTAAAAAAAAAAAAAAAAAAAAAAGTACAATGAGATCCTGCTTCGTACCTATAAGAATGGCTGCTATTAAGCAAACAGAGGACCACAAATGTTGGAGAAGATGTGGACAAATTGGAACACTTATTCACTGTTGGTGGGGATGTATAATGGTATAGTTGCCATGGAACACAGCTTGGTGGTTTCTCAGAAAACTAAATATCAAGTTGCCCTATGACCCAGCAAAACCACTACTAGGTGTATACCCAGAAGAGCAGAAAACAGTGACACAAACACACACTTGCACACCAATGTTTGTAGCGGCACTATTCACCATTGCCAAAAGATGGAAACAATCCAAACGCCCATCAACAGATGAATGGATAAACAAAATGTGGTATATACATACGATGGAATATTATGCAGCAGTAAGATGAAATGAGGTCCCAAAGCATATGACAACGTGGATGAACCTAGAGGACATAATGCTGAGTGAAATAAGCCGATACAAAAGGTTAGATACTGCATGGTTCTACTATTATGACCCGACTAAAGGTAATCTCAGAGGTTACGCTGTAAAATACAGCAGACCTAGAGGTACATAGAAGCTAGAGAAGGGTGAAAGGCTAACCTAAGAGGTTGAACCTAAATGCAACGGAAGGGACAGAAATGATAGCAACAAATTAGTGGCGTTATAAGTAACATTGCCATATCGACAAACACAGCATCACCAACTATCAAATCCTAAAACTACTCCTTATCACTTGTCCCTTGCTCGTGATTAGTTGCCCCTGGTATTACTATGGTACCCTTGATGTCTTCCTATTAACTATTGGCCACAGCACGCATTTTTAGTTTTTCCCCTATACCGCTCTACTATTGACTCTTTGTCCAATATCAAACCATCGAAATAATTCACGTGGGAATTTATTTATAATTGTGAATTCAATCAGTGGGATACATGGCACTATACATCCCCTGTCAATCATATATTGAATATGTCGGTTGATTCTTTGTTTCTATGGACCAAGGGAAATTGCCTAAAATGAGAGTGCTGCTGATTATACAACCAAATGAGGACACTGTAAGACATGGTTTGTTTATTTTGGACATTATACGTGATGCCCATTAGATGGAGGGAGCTGAAGGGTACAACGACTGAGAAGCAGTCAGTGCCTGCTGGCTTTCTCCTGGCTCTACCAAAAAGGGACTGCCTCCAAAACGTTTCTTCTTTTAAACGATTCCAGTAAGCAACTCCACCTTCAGTGGGGGGAGACACACCTCCATGGAAATCATCTCATCAAAAGTTACCACCCACAATTGGGTGGGTCACATCTCCATGGGAACAATCAAAATGCTCCCACCCAGCAATATTGAATGAGGATTAAGGGACATGGCTTTTCTGGGGTTCACCATAGATTCAAACCAGCACACCTCTCAACCATTGGGGACTCCCAGGAAAATGGTCCAGGGCCTTGATTTTGAGGTTTGCACTTATGAAACTTGTTTTTGTGGGGGAGAAGCTAAGACTGCCCATGGCAAGGCCTAGGAGATGATTCCAGGAAAACTTTCTGTCGTTCGGATATGGCCTCTCTCTCTTTAGGCCCAGCTTTGCAAAAAGAAAATCATTGCCCTCCCCCCTGCATGGGACATGACATTTGGAGTTGAGGGTCTCCCTGGTGGTGTGGGACATGGCTCCCGGGGATGAGTCTGGTCCTGGCACCATGGGATCAACAATGTCTTCCTGACCAAGGGGAGGAAAAAGGGTGTAAAAAAATAAGGTATCCGTGGCCAAGAGAGATCAAATGGGGTCCAGAGGCTGCACTTACGCAAGCTTCTGTTAGATAGGGCTAATTGCCATGGTTTGCTGGATGCCGACCAGCACCACTCCTGTTGGCTCTTGAGAACACCTACGGCTCGAACTGAGACTCTTTAAAGATTTCATGCATTAAGTTTGCTTTCTGGGAACCTGTAATTCCCGGAGGGTTCCTGGGTCAGAGAGGGACCAGCCTCTCCAAAATCATCAACTAATCACACACCCTTATCCTTTAGTGTTGATATCCTTCTCTACTTGAAGAAGTCAGAACGAGCATTGCCCAAAGATCCCAATAGATTGGGAGAAGGATCAAAAGAGGAGGAAGAGGTATAACAGAGAGAATAGGATTTGGCAGTCGAGTATAACTGCTGAATCACTATATTATTATTCCTTCTAGCATCCAGTGTTTGTTCTGGAAGGAAAAATCTAATCTGGTGGAAGAGTAGCCTATGACAAACTCTCGAATCTGTTCTATAAGGACTTGTTGATGTGTGCTTTGAAAATTATTGCTTTTTTCTCTCTTTGCTTTGTATATATATATTTTACAATAAAAGCATTAAAAATTAGTATTAATACAGATTATTTTTTCCTATTTATATAAGTAATTAATACATGCTCATAATAAAAAATAATGCAGAGAAAGAAAAAGAAGAAAATAGTCACCTAGTTCCTAAAGCCAGAGAAAATCATGGTTAAAATATAGGTGTGTTTCCTGCTAGCCTTTTTCCTATGCATGCTGCCTTCTTTGTTCTCTCATGTTTACAGCTCAGGCTGGACACCTGAGCTCCCTGGAGGCCAGCCCCTCAGCTCTCTGTTGGGTTAACGTGCCACACCCTGGGCCCAGCTTCAGCTCGAGTTCCTGCCTGGCATCCCAGGCCGGGGTTCAGGGCAGGGACACGAGCTTGCAGTCACCCTCTTCCTGGCAAAGTCACTCAAGAAGACAGAGCCTCAATCCAAAATTGAGTAAAGTACACAAATCCCAGAGTGGATAATCTAGAGCTATGCTGTCCCACCTGGCAGCCACTAGTTTCATGTGGCTACTGAGCCCTTCAATGTGACTGGTCCAAATTGAGATACACTATAAGCATAAAATACACACTGGATTTTGTGTGCATTGGTGATTCAGTGGTAGAATGCTTGCCCCCCATGTGGGAGACCTGGGTTAGATTCCCAGGCCATGCAACCCCTTCTCCCCCCAAAAAATGTACACTGGATTTGAAAGATAGTATGAAAGATGGAATGCAAAGTCTCTTATTCATAATTTTTATATTGACTACCTATTGAAGTGGTACTGTTTTGGGTGTACTGGGTTAAATAAAATATATATTATTAAAATTAATTTTAGTTTCTTTGAACTTTTCCTATCTGACTATTTGAAGAATTTAAATTACATATATGACTTGCATTTGTCCCTCACATTGAATTTCTTTCTATAGAACACGTTTGGTTTAGAGTATACCATTCCTGGCTCCCCACTACTCTAAGGGAAAACCCATGTGGAGATGTATTGGGGGGGCTCAGATGGAAGGGGCTTGGGAAACAATGGGACTAGGCTGGAGAGAGGGAGGGAGGTGAGTGAAGTAGTTAATCTGAGAAAGGTTCCTAGGAAAAGGAGAGTGTGGAGCAGGAATTTTCCCTTTCCCCCTCCTATTTCTGTTTATTTTTCTGCCTCCCTAGTAGGTTGTGAGCTCCTGAGGACAGAGACCATGGGTTTTGTTTGCTTGTTTTTTAATGTTTTTATTGAGATATCTTCATACACATATAGTCCATCCAAAGTACACAATCAATGGTTCACGATGTCATCACCATGATCATTTTTAGCACGTTTGCATCACTCCAGAAAAATAAATAAATAAATAAATAAAAGAAAAACTCATACATCCCATACCTCTTACTCTTCCCTCTTACTAGCCACTGGTATTTCCATCTACACAATTTGTTTTACCCCTTATCCTCCTCCCCATTATCTATTTACTTTTTATCCTTATTCTTTTACCCATCTGTCCCATACCCTGGATAAAAGAAGCATCAGATACAAGGCTTTCACAATCACACGGTCACATTGTAAAAGCTATATAGTTTTACAATCATCTTAAATCAAGGCTACTGGAACACAGTTCAACAGTTTCAAGGACTTCCCTCTAGCCACTCCAATACACCATAAACTAAAAGGGATTTCTATAATTGCATAAGAATAACCTCTAGAGCAACCTCTTGACTGTTTGAAATCTCTCAGCCACTGAAACTCTATTTTGTCTCATTTCTTTCTTCTCCCTTTTGGTCAAGAAGGCTTTCTCAATCCCATGATGCCAGGTCCCGGCTTATCCCAGGAGTCCTGAGGGACTGTGTTTTATTCATTTTTGTATCCTCAGTGACAGGCACAGTGTCCACCATAGAGTAAGCGCTTGACCTCATGGACTGAATTAATGAATGAGGTGAGGGTGAGGATGGAGAGAGAATGCAGACAGCAAAGAACTGCGCTGAGTTGGCGCCAGGTCTGTCTGGGTGACTCTGGCACTCAGAGTATTTGAAGATTTTAATCTTAAACCCTTCAGATTATATTCTCCTAGAGAGCAGGGAGGCCGCACTCTACACCCTCATACGTGCTCTGTGGTTGCTGGAAGACAATCAGGAACAGGTGGTCAGGATGCCCCAAGGTCACTGCACCCAACCCCCTGCCTCTGCCCCTCTTAAGAGGAGCAAATTCTTTCCATTCCTGCAGTTAGCTTTGGAGTTCCTGCCTCATCTCTCCCCACCCCTCTCTGTGGACATAGGCACACAAGTTCAATAGGTCTGCCCATACTCAGGTGCGGACAGTGAAGGCTGCCAGGACAGCTGAGAAAGGAGGAGACATTCCCCTGACCCCGCCGGTCATGGCTCTGACTCTACTTCAAGCCTGGGCCCTGCTCTTGCCCAATTCATGGGGCAGGGACTCTCAGGAGCACACGTCTCACACACTCAACTCTCGAGGCGGGGTCCCACCCACAAGTTCCCACAGTTCCCACCCTTGGGGAGCCGATCCTGGCCCAGCAAGGGGGCAAAGTAGGGATGCAGCAGGCTCAGAGAGGGTCTGTGAATACAGAAAGCACTCCAGAGGGGCCGAAGTGGATGGCCAGTTAGCGCTGCCTGTTGAGAAGCCTATTCTAGAACTCTAGCACCAGGACTCTGGGACCAGAACACCTAGGTCCAAATCGCAGTTCTCCACTTGCTGCGGTGGTTTGAAGCTATATGCACCCGAGAAGAGCCTGTTTTAAAGTTAATGCATTCCTGTGGCAGTAAACCCATTGTAAGTAGGACCTTTTGAGGAGGCTACTTCAGTTGAGGTGTGACCCACTTCCATCAGGATGGGTCCTATTCCTCCTGCTGGAGTCCTTTATAAGAGAATGAAATTCAGACAAAGAGAGAGAAACTCAGGGAAGCAAGAAGCTGAAATCAATGACACCTGGAAGAGAAGGGGAGCCCAGCAGACGTGCTATGTGCTTTGCCATGTGATGGGGGAGCCCAGAATTTCCTGCACCTGGCCCTAGAATGCCAGCCTTCCAGAATAAAGTATCACCTTAATGGTATCTTAATTTGAACATTTCCCCAGCTTCAACCATGAGTAAATAAATTCCCATTGTTTAAGCTGAACCATTTCATGGTATTTGCGTAAGTAGCCTAGGAAACTAAAACACTGTGACATTGGTCAAGCTAACTAACCTCTTTAGACTTTCGTTTCCTCACCTCAAAAAATGGGCGTAATGTAAGTCTCTTGCCCGTCAGTTGGTTCAGGAATTCAATGACTAAAATCAAATCAAGTGCTTAGAACAGTGCCTAGCATGTAGTAAGCTCTCAATAAATGTCAGCAAGTTTTAGTGGACAGTCTAGTTCCCTCACTTCTTCACTCTAGAGTCGGGAAAATGAGGCTCAAAGAGGAACAATAACTAGAGACAAAATGGTTTTATATATCAGTTTTTTTCTTTTATTTTTTGTTATCAAAAATTGCAAACAGGGCGGGCCACAGTGGCTCAGCAGGCAGAGTTCTCACCTGCCATGCCGGAGACCCAGGTTCGATTTCCGGTTCCTGCCCATGCAAAAAAAAAAAATTGCAAACATATGCGGAAGTAGAAAAAATAATATAATGAATTCCCTTGCACTCATCACCAGCTTCAGGGACTATCAACTCAGGGCCAACTAAGTTTCAGCTATACCCCTGCCACACCCCTGAGTTATTCCGAAGCCATCTCAGACATTGCATCATTTCATGTGTAAATATTTTAGTATGTATCTCTAAGAGAAAAGGACTTAAAAAAAAAAAGTCATGCTAAACATGATTATACCTAAAAAAAAACAACAATCATTTGTTAATATCATCGAATATCCAATCACTGTTCAAATTCTCCAGTTGTCTCATTTCTAAAATAATTGATTTAAATCAGATTCCAAATGAAGTCCATATATTCCAAGGGTGGATGGCTCTTCAGACTCTTTTAAACTGTAGTTTCCCCCCTTTTCTTTTTTTCCCCTTACAATTTATTTGTTGAAGAAGCCAGGTCATTTGTCCTGTGGAGTGTCCCACAGTCTGGGGTTGCATTGCATACTTCTATATAAAGACTTGTTAGGAGTCAGATTCACATAAGATACGTTGTTAAGTAGGAAAAAAGTAAGGTGCAGAAGAATAAGTAGAGTATGCTGTTATTATTATTATTTTTTTTAATGTATGCAAAGATTTCATTGTGAACACAGGATACTGCCAAAGAGAAACCCAACATTTGCTTCTTGGGAAGAAAACAGATACTAGCTTTCTTTTCACTGTTATGTCTTTTGGCACTATTTTTTAAAACTTTTGACCATGTGTGCATAGGTATTTTTAAAATAAATATCAAATTTTAAATGAACAAACGAAAAAAGAGTCAGGGTTCAACATTCGGCAAGCCTACTGCACAAGTGGTGATGTGTCCTTCCATGAGGAGACATGTGGCATGGGGCTGGCTTTCGTTTTATATGTTAGCTACAGTTGATTATTATTGCCTGGATCCATTATTTCATTAGGGGTGCCAAAATAGTGAATTTCCAATTTTGTCATTCTTTCTTCATTTAATACCTGATATACTTTTTTTTTTGCATGGGCAGGCACTGGGAATCTATCCCAGGTCTCCAGCATAGCAGGTGAGAATTCTGCCACTGAGCCACCGTCGCACAACCTAATACCTGATATACTTTTGCTAAGAGAAGTTTCCTTTCTCAATTATTTGGTTAACCCCAGTTAACTTCTATAAACTATACAGGAAGGACAAAATCAATGCTTGAGTCTTTCCTTGTTAGTTCTTTGGCATTTCCAAAAGTGATTTTTTAAAAAAATTATGAACTCATGGATTTAAATGTATTTGAGGTGTTTCGGTCCTTCGCCATTATTGTTAGGGCATTTTAAAAATTGTTTCTCTGGCTTAAATTTAGAGAATGAGAGGTAATAAAGACAAGGGGAACATGGAAAAGCAGAGAGCGCTCTGACTTTGGAGTCCCAACTCCTTCAATTAGAAGCTGAGTGACCTTGGTCAAGTGACTTAACTTCTCTTTCCTTCAAATTCCTCATCCTCAAATTGGGGAAATGATTAATCATAATTAACATTTACTGAGTGCTTACCATCTTCCAAGCATAATGCTAAATGCTTTAGAGACACGTTGGCATTTAATCCTCATAGCAGCTCACTGAAGTAGAAACTATTATTATCGCCCCATTTCATAAACGAGGAGGAAACTAAAGCAGAGAGTGGTTGAACAATTTGTCAACGGTCCACACCTAAAAAGTGGTAGGGCAGGGGCAGTGGGACGCCAAAGCTCATTGCAGTCCAGTGGTTATTGTGCAGATGTGAGATGGTGATGGTGATGAGCAGGCCAGACACTGGGGCTGACTCCAAAGCCCGGGTTTTTGGCCTCGTGCCTTGCTTTCCCAGGGCCGGCCTGATGAGCGTTACCAGGGGTTGTAGAAGTAATCCCCATTGCAGTGAGGGACAGGGCGGAGAGAGCTAACCTGGGAAAGGGCAGGCTCTGGCTGATAGGAAGATCAGGGTGGAGCTCAGAGAGCGACAGGGCAGCCCTTGGTGCTTCCCCCTAGGAAGGGAATATGGTGAGAAAGTCCTGTTGCAGCCATAGCCACTCCCTCTTCTAAGGCTGCCCCTCAGGCTGCTGGGACCCAGATCCCTTTCCTAAGAAAATTGACCTGTTCTTAGGGAGTCTATTTCCGCTGCCAGTGTGATTCCCACTCAGTCCCATTGTTAATCAGTAAGGACCCTCTGCTCTCCCAGACTTGGCTGGCCTGGGTGGCCCTTGGGTAGCCTCTGAGGACAGTCCAGGACCCAGCTGGCTGATGGGGAAGATGGGGACCCTGGTGCGACTGGGAGGGGTGAAGTGTCAACCTAGACAGCAATAATAACTACCACTTCCGGAGCACCTCCCGCGTGCCAGGTAGAGGCCAGGCCCTGTGTTATCTCAGTGCATCCTCACAGAGCCCCTGAGAGCTGGGTCTCGTCATCTCCATTTAATAGGTGAGGAAACTGAGGCTGAGAGAGGTTAAGCAACTTTGCCAGAGGTCACTCTGGCAGCAGGTGGCAGAGCCCAGAATCGAACCCAGGTGGCCTGACCCCACATCGGTGCAGACAGCAGCAAAGGGGGGGGGGGTCCATTCCTGGCAGAGGGAACAGTTTGTGCAAAGGCAGAGAGGTGTGAAAGGGGACGGCCTGCTCAGGGTGTGACTAATTCTGAGGCCAGATCGAAGGGTGTGTAGGGTGGAATGGTGGCAGATGAGGGGAGGGTGGTGAGCAGGCCCACGTGGAAGAACCTCGGCTCCCAGACCAAGGACCCAGGACTTCACCCTTGGGCAGTGGGGGTGCCACTGTGGTGTTAGGCTAGGGTGCCGAAGGCAGCGGTAGCTTGGATTTGCAAGGTGAGCTGTGATTTAAGAGGAACTTCTAGAGATGTGTTTCCAGGTAGAATCTTCACAGCAGCTCTGGGAGTTTGCCCCATTTTACAGATTAGGAAAAAGACTCAGAGTGACGAGAAGCCTTGCCCAGACCCAAGCGGTAAATGACTGACCTCAAATTCAGGGCTGCCGCCACCATTAGCTATTGCTCCAAAACTCAGGGCGTGGAGGAGGAGAGAGGTAGGGGCAGGGGCAGTTTTCAGCTTCTGATTTCTCCAGCCCGGCTCCTCCTCCACCTCCCTGGAGTGTGAGACAAAGATCAGTTGGGTCTCGAGCCTGGGCAGCTCTCCTGACCAAGAACATGACGTTGAGTAATTAGGACGCACATTCATTGAGCCCCTACTATGTGCAGTGCCAGCCTCTCTGATGATATCCTGAACTGAGGGTCCCCCACACCACCTGAAGAGCTAGAAAGGGCTCTAGCTGGAGAGAATGTGGGGAGTGCTGGCTCAGCCCCTAACCAGGCTGTGCCCATACTTGAGGCTGGCTCCCCTTGGAGCTTCTGTAAGCCCGTTACTGGGGGGTTGGAGGAGAGAAGGTTTTTTTTATTTATTATTATTATTTTAACTAGGATGTACATCAGAAGCCCAGGGGGGCTGCTCATACAGACTCAGAAGGTCTAGGGAAGGGCTTCTGGCTGGGGTGTTTTAACAAGCTCTGCAGGAAATTCTGAAAGCACACCTGATTATCCTTTATCCAGCCCCTTACAAATCCTGTTCAATGAGGTCAATACAACACATGTTTATTGAACAATACCAGACACCATCCTGTGGGCTTGGGATACATCAACGAAGGAAACAAGATAAATAAGCAAAATGTCTAGTCGTTAGAAGGTGCTGTGGAAAGAAGAAAGCAGTGCCGGGTAAGGGTGAGGAGAGTGCAGGGATGGGAGCAGTCACAGCTTCAATGGGTGGTCAGGGTTGGCCCTGTGGAGAAGGAGACTTGAAGGAGGTGAGGGAGGTGGCTAAGTGAGCACCTGGAGGGGAGGGTGTTTCGAGCCCTCGATAGCTGAATCAAAGGCCCTGACGTGGGAGCATCAGGCAAGGCGATCAGGGTGGCTGGGGCCGAGTAGGTGAGGGTTGGCCATGGGGTGAGGGGCAGGGACGGCCGTGGACTCTGCTCCAACGTGCTCTTGTTCTATGACATTTTCATTGTGGCCCTGAGTATCTTACCCCTGCTCGCGCCCCTGAAACTGTCCCAGCCCTGACCCCGCCTCCACTCAACTTTAATTTTAAGGACACAATAAGTGCCAGAACTGTTGATACCAAAATAATGTTATTTAATCTGGGCACGTACTATCTAGACACTCCTTAATCCTAAGTGTCTTCAACCCCTCCTAGACTTCTCTCCCACTAAGGTTTCCGCCCTTCCCTTTCTGACTCCTTCCAAGGACCCCAGATATTTATGTCTTGGAGGAAGGGCAGCAGGACAGCTGAAAAACTTGTAGCCAGGATCCTCTGGGAAGCAGTGGAATAGAATGCACCATCCAGGTAAGAGGAGACTCTGATCAATAACTTTCCCTGGAAGCCCCATTTATTGAGCCCCCCCTCCGAGCTTCTTGCTGGGAATCCCAAGGTGAATAACACTGGCCCTGCCCCTTGGGGCTCTCAGTCTCGGGTGGGGTGGGAGGGGTGGAGCTGGGTAGCGAAGGAGGCAAAAACACACCCAGAAAATTCTAACACACACACAAATGTGCCGTTAGGGATTTTCTAGTGCTGACGTCATTGTGAGAGGGAGGAGAGTTTTGTGACTCCCCAGGTTGCAAAGTTCAGCTGCCCACTATGTACCAGCTGGGAGACCCTGGGCAAATGAGTTAACCTCTCCTCTCCGGCTTTGAAAAGCACCGGGTTCAATACATAATTTGTTAAGCGAATGAGCTTCAGTTTCTTTGCATGTTAAGTGGGGGTTGACTGAGGTCTCCCCAGAACCAGCCTTCCCCCACTTCTGAGGAGCCTGCTGTCCAGGCCCTCGGTCTCCAGCTGTCCCCTCGGCAGCACTTGCCTGTCCCCCCCTCCATTATGGTGTCAAGTGTGCCCCCATGTCATACCTGTTGAAAGGAGGGTTGGACTAGATAATGGACGTGAACTTAACTGCAAAGGGCAACACACAGCTGCAGTAATGGTCATTAAACTGTTCTACAATTGTAAATTTTTGCTATTATAATGGCTAGGGTCACCAGCTTTAACACAGGACAGTGCAGGACACCCAATTAAATTTGAATTTCAGGTAAACAACACATTTGTTTTTAAAGTAGAAGCATGCTGTAAATATCGTGCGGGACATACTTATGCTATAAAAAGTATTCGTTGTTTATCTGAAATTCAAATTTGCCTGGGCATCCTGGATTTTATCTGGCAACCCTACTGACAGCAGCCTATTGATGAGTCCAGCCCAGGGATGTGAGGCCAGGAGACAGCTCCACGACAGTTGTCTAGAACCAAATTGAACGTGCGAATGAGGGTAAAGACTCCCACTGGGGCTGTGGCATCGCCAGGCCTGTAATTGTTAGTGAATCTCTCAGGCTCAGGCCTTTTTGGGGGCTCTCAGTCGGTCCCTCTACCCTCTAGGTCTGGACGTCCTGTCCTCCCAGGACCTGCCTGAAATCTGCCTCAATAAACTCCCAGGCATGGGACCAGACACTGGTAATATCGATACTAATACCACGTATCAGGCATGCACTGTGGGCCAGGCCCCTTGCTGGATGCTCTGTGGATGTGTTACAGCTGCGTGCTTAGGGTTCAAACCCAGGCTGGACTGACCCCAAAGCCCAGATCTCTTTCCATCGCACGGTTCTATGGCCTGTTCAAAGACCCAGCACCCAGGATGATGAGAGAGGAAATGCAGTGGACAAAGTACCCTAAAGTGGGCTCCTATTTCGTTCCGGCACTGTGTTAGAACTCATTTAGTCATCACAAAAATTCTGCGAAGTTCGTTCTCTAGGAGACTCAGAGACGTTAAGTACCTTGCCCAAGGTCACACAGAGCCAAGCGATGGAGCAGGGATTTGAACCCAGTTCTGTCTCACCTAGAAACCTGAGTAATTTTGCCCTCCTTTGTGTGTATGCATTGTGGGATGGTTGTGTATGTGTGTGCATGTGTGTGTATATGTGTGTAGCTGTGTCCCCACAGTCTCTTCTCACTTGTCATCTCTGAGGCCAGCAGGTCAGGGCTCCCCAGTCCCACACAGGCTTTCCTTTCTTGGGATGGGTCTGGGGACTTGAAGATGGTGGGTCCCCAGAGGTGCTGCCCCGGGCTGGCTTTCTTAGAGGCCCACCCCAGCTGGCCCTCAGGGGCAGCTTCTCTTAGGCCTTGCTTTCCCCTGCCAGGGCCCGTGTCCTTTGGGAGGGCAAACGGTTGGTTCCACGCCCTCGGGCCTTGGTCAGGGAGTGGGGAAGTGAAGGGTGGAGAGGGTGGCGCTGGTGCTGAAGCGGCTGGCGGACACCAGGGGAGCCCCTCCGTTCCCGCTATCTCCGCTCTGTGCTTCCCAACAGTATCAAAGCTGGAAGGAACCTTCAAAAACATCTCCTCTTGTCTTCTCATTTTACAGAGAAAGAAACAAAGCCAGAGAGCAGAGGCAACTTAAGATCACTCAAGTCAAAAGAGCAGAGATTTGGACCAGCTATCCTTCCTCCTCTCTCCACTACTCCCCATCGCCCCTGCCTTTTCTGACAGGTTGGCATCCATCAGAGCATGCAAAGGAACTTGGGGAAAGTCAAGCTGGGAAAGGGCCTGGGAACTTTAATGAAAGGTTCAAGCATTTCAATTAAAGTCGGTAGGGGAAAGAAAATATTCAATAAAAGGTGTTGGGATACTTGGATCGTTGTTGGGGGAAGGACTAAAGGTGGGGCTAAAACAAATTTCATTTGTAACAAAGATTTAAAGGTAATAAAACCATCAAAGTTCTAAAAAAATAAAAGTAGGGGTGGATTTATTTATAATTTTGAAATAGGAAGGCTTTTATAATCAGGAAAGAATGATAAGAATCATAAAGGAAATGATTGATACATTTGACCACATAACACTTAAAAAAAAATTCTTTATGGAAAACTGCCATAAACAAAATGTTTTTCTACTCACAGAGTCAAAACATGGCAAAGGAATACTTCTTTAATTTACAAAAAAACTCAGACCAATCAATAAGAAAAATAAAAAGAATCTAATCATTATTATTGCTAATACTTGATCACTTCCTTATGTGCTAGACATTGTTTTATGTACATAGATTACTTCATTTAATTCTTACAGCAACCCCATGAGATAGGTGCTATTATCTCTATTTTGTAGATGAGGAAACTGAAGCAGTTAAAAAATATATAGTCACAGAATATGGACAAATGATTTACAGAAAAGAAATAATGGCCAATAAACATATTCACTCATAATTCAAGAAGTACAAACTAAAACTAGAATTTATACATCACCTTTTCACCTCCCGGCTTAACAAAAAATGAAACCATTTGTTGATACCCAGTGCTGGTGATGGTATGGGGAAACAGACACACTTGTATAACTGCTCCTCTGTATATTCTGAGTTCTGTTCTAGTATCAGTTCACATGGCCAGAAAACTATACATCTGAACCACATTAGCTCAGCTGACCTGTCAAAAATGCCTTCGGGCAAATTCCATTTTAATAATATGTCCTTGTCTTGTGTTGATGGTTGGCAGGAGAAATGACCAAGTGAAAAACATTGCATTTTCTGTCTCAGAAAAACTACCACTGAAGGCATTGTCTATTATGTTGTTCCATATTCCTTAGATAAGGAAGGACCCGAATAGTAAATTATCTTTACAAATCATCTTTCCTACCAGGAAAAAATTTATCTCTTCTGAGGGTTTGAGGTATTCATTTTACAAAACTATAGAATTATATAACCCATTGTGTTTCCCTTTTTGCTTTGGCTGCCAGGAAGCTCAGAACCATACTTAATGCTCCATTACGGTAACAACATAATACGGTGATTGGTGTCTGACTTCTCAACCTAATCTGACTTCATGTTAGCTGCTCTCCTTTTCTGTTTCTTTTTCAATTCGTTTCTTTTTTTCCACTTGCTGTTTAATTTCCTAATTCTTGTTTAACAGAATCACTCTAAATGTGTGTTTAAATGGAAGCTTTCTCAAAATCTTTTGGAGGCAGGTGGGATATAAGGTTTAGATAGACAGTCACACCCTCTCATAGATGAGAAACCTCGAGTCCTCTAGAGGTTGAATGACTGGCCCCAGTCGCTCAATTAGGCCGTGGCACACATGCACATGTGACTCTCACGTCCTACAATGAGTGCCTGAGGCCCACCCTAGCACCCAGCTCTGAGTCGGGTACCCGAGAGGTGCACAGCAAATGTGTATCGGTTGAAAGCATCACAGGAAAGGGGCCACTTTTGCTTGGACAAGGTCTGGCATGGAGTGGGTGCTTGTGAAGACTGAATTAGCAACAGGGCATGGCCTCAGCCTCCACCCCCACCTGCCTATGCCCCAGGGCCCCCATCACCCAGGGTTCTCCGGACCGGGGCTCATGCAATCAGTCTGTCCACACCCCAACTCTACTCTTTATCTCCGCCCTTCCGCCCAGTCCGATCAGCTCCCATATCTGTTGAGTTTCATCCTGGGCAGGGACTGGTATATCTGCCCTCCAAGTCCCCTGGCCCTGAGAAACCTGGAGGATGAGGAATGGCATTGCATTTTGAACCCTATGCAGCACCCAATGTGGGCTGCTCATTAGTGGTAACTTGTAATGAGGAGGAGGAGGGGAAAGAGGACCCAAGGTTGTGGCTCCTCTATCCTTGTGACCCCCAAATGATGTGTGTCCCCATATGCTTGGTTGGGCAGAGGGGGCAGCAGGGGTTGACAGGGTCACTCTTTCCCCCGCTTTCTTATCTTCCTTGTAGGCTGGGAAGGAGAGAAGTGAGAAAGGGAGGTGAAGCTGGACCATGAAGAGGAGGTGAAGGGGACGAGGCTTTCCTGCCACGTCTCCTTCTATGATGCCTGCCAGGGAGCTGGCTTCTCACGGGCTTCCTTCCCTGCACCCTCTACCCTCAACTCTTCATCTTGTTGCTCTCCCGAGCAGAAGTGGAGATGCCCAGCCGTAGAGCTGAGGGCTGACCTCAACCTTCTGACCCTGACGAGCAATCTGTATTGGAAACACAACTTGTGTGAGGCCCTCTGGGACTGGAACGACATAATGGAACATGAAAGAAGCGAGAGAATGGACACTTGGCACTTCCGGGAAATAACATTTTTGTTAGATTGGAATCTGACATTAGTGCTGGGAAGGATGGCATGAGGTGGGGTTTTTGGTAAGCATTTCTGCCCTCAAATCCTTCCTGTGCTCCAAAAGCAGTGACTGCTTCCTATGTGGCAGTGAACCAGCCCACAAACCTTCATAGCACTGGGACTCAGCAGGTTTTTATTTCAAGGACCTAGGACAAGAGATGCAGAGAAGCAGCTCCCCAGGGCCCGAATGGTGTTAGTCACGGGAATGGATGCTAAGGTTACAGGTTATGCTGTACCCAGAGTGCCAGAAGTGTCCAAGTGTCTCTTAATACATCTATTTTGTGGCTATATATGATATGCAGGGCCCTCTAAGCACTGGGCCAGAGCAGGAGACCTTCTTGCCTGGGTCCTTAAGACACAGACACAAACCTTAGTCTTAGGAGGGACCTCAGTGGTTGTCAGCCTGCCCCCCACCCCCACCCCCCAACCAAGGTAGCACGTCTTCTACCCAGGGTGGCAGGGGCAGATTTATCACAGAACTAATGAAGCTGAAGCCTCAGTTTCCTTAGCTACATGGGCCCTTCTAGGACCTTGGAAGAGATGGCAACAATGTGTTCATACGGCCAGATGTTTTACAATTTTGTGTTCTTTGGCTTAAAGAGTTCCCTTCAAATTGTATAAGCTTTAGGATCCACAAAACTGGGATCCAGTTCTGCATAGTGATGCTTATTCTCTGCCCAGGTACTTCTGTCAAAGGAGCACTGGAATTTTGAGACAGAAGACCTGTCTTTGAGCCCCCACTTCTACAGTCTAGCTCTGTGACTTGGAAACAATAACTACAGCTAACATGGATTGACTTTGCCATGCGTCAGGAACTGTTCTGAACCTTTCACATGTTTCATCACGTTTAAAAGTCAGAACTGCATCTCAGCCTCTCAAAGCACCCGTTTTCTCTTCTGTGGAATGAGGACACCATCCACCTGCCCTTCCCACCTTGGTACTGGACATCTGCTCGCGGGTGAGCCCTGTCTTACTCACCTTCATGTCCTGGGGCCTGCAGAGGGCCTGGCCTTGGGTGGGAACCCACTAAATGTCTACGAAGTGAGCAGACGTCTTGTGACCTTGCTGACAAAGGTTGTCTTTAAGTGCACTTTGGAAGCAGAGAGCTTAGTAGCATCAGCCTCATGGTCTTTTCTCCAGGGGTGGAATCTCCGCCACTTCCAAACTCAGCGACCTGGGGAAGTTGCCAACCCTTCAAAGCCTCAGTCAGTTTTAACGTTTATAATAGAGAGTAATGACACCAGTAGCTATCTCATAGGTAACATCATAATCCATGAAAAGCACTTGGCACATGGTGCATAGAAAGCACTTGGTGTTGGCTATTATCTACTCTACAGACAGGCCACTTCACTTTGGGGCAGATAGATTTATTATACACCAACTCTAAGCTTGGCAAAGGCAAAGAATGTGTGTCTTATAAAAGCGAGCTCAAGTGCTCAGCTTCATGCAATGGGTGAGGGAGTGAACGAACAAATGAACAAACGAGGGGATGAAAGTTCTTTCTTATGGGGAGGTAAAGAGTTATTACCTTCTACCCACTCGTAATGCACACCTGCCCGGCTTCTTCAGCCTACTAATACTTGCGAATCACTTTCTTGTCCTTGTCAGTCCCCCAAGCTCCAGGTTCTGCCCTGTTGCTGAAAGTCAAAAGCATATTTCTGGGTGGGCCACGGTGGCTCAGTGGCAGAGTTCTCACCTGCTATGCAAGAGACCCGGGTTCAATTCCCGGTGCCTGCGCATGTAAAAAAAAAAAAAAAAAAAAAGCAAATCGCTTTGGAATTAGTTGACCAGTTGACTTTGTTACCCCTGGGTTCACGGTATCTCCCACGAATAACCAGGAAGTTGGCAAAACAGGATTTTTCTCTGCACCATTTTATTTAAATTAGCATGTATCTTTACTTTTCTAATTGCCTAAGTAATTTATACTTATCACAGAAAAATTCTAAACAGAAACCACATGAAGGCAAAGAGAGTCAGGTCAGAGCCTGGGAGCAGTCAGTAACATTTTTACGTATCTATTTCTACTCATGTATAAAGATGAGGGTGATGAATGCCATTTTTACAAAATCAAGCCCTTATTGTGAATGCTTTTTGAACATGTGACAATGTTTCCCACAACTTCAGGGGCCAATCCCCTAATTTTGGACACTTCGTGTGGTTTCCAGTGTCTCACCATTGTAAATAATGCTGCCGTCCACGTTTGTTGTTTACTGTGCATTTGCATTCTGGATAGTTGCTGGTTTACAGTAAGTCAGAAGAACACGTTTTCATTTATTTGACCCTCCTTCTTACCCCGATTCTATAGTAATGGACTCCTGATGGGCCAGCCTGATCTCCCCAGAACCCTTCCTGGCTCCAGCTCATCCCTCACGTGGTCGAAGCTGGCACGTGGATCCTCTGCAAGTCTGTACCGGTCACTCTGTCCCGTCTCCTTTGCTGGTGATGCCCTGCAGCCCATAATACCCTCAGGTAGGACTGTGAAGAATGCTTTTTCTTTTCTTTTTTTTTTCCCCTTAATATTTGCTTCCAAATTTAACGTGGTATATGTGAATTACTTTTTTTTATTAAGATATAAGTCACATACCATAAAATTGACCCTTTTAAAGTACAGTTGTTAGTAAGTTTGCAAGTTTGTGCAGCCATCTCCACTGTTAATTCCAGAACATTTTCATCACCCCAGAAAGAAACTCCAAACCCATTAGCATGCACTCCCTTTTCTTCCTCCCCTGGCAACTAAATTCTTTCTTTCTGTTGTTATGGATTTGGCCATCCTGGACATTCTGTATAAATGGAATAATAAAATATGTGTCAGGAATTCTTTCAACCAAGCATCGTGTTTTTAGGATTCAGCCATATCAGTAGCATGTATCCATAGCCCTTCTTTTCATGGCTGAATAAAGAGTCCATTGTATGGCTATACCACACTTTGTTTATCCATTCATCATTGATGGACATTTGAATTGAGTCCGCTTTTTAGCTATTGTGAATAATGCTGCTATGAACACTCATGTACACATTTTTGTGTGGACATATGTTTTCATTCTCTTAAGTATATAGGTAGAGGTAGAATTGCTGGATTCTGTGTTAATTCTAGGCTTATCTTTTAAGGGAACTGCCAAACTGGTTTCCAAAGTGGTTGTATCATTTTGTATTCCCATCATCAGCACGTGAGGTTTCCAATTTCCCCACATCCTCACCAACACTTGTCAATGTCCATCTTCTTGATTGTAACCGTATTAGTGGGTGTGAAGAGATATGTCATTGTGGTTTTGATTTGCATTTCCATGATGACTAATGATGTTGAGCATCTTTTCATGAGTTTTGTTGGCCATTTATATATCTTCTTTGGAGAAATATCTATTCAAATCCTTTGCCCATTTTTAAATTGGGTTATTTGTCTTTTGGTTGTTGAATTGTAAGAGTCCTTTATATATTCTGGATACTAGACCCTTATCAGGTATATGATTTGCACATATTTTCTTCCATTCTTTTGGTTGTGTCTTCACATTCTTGGTAATGTCTTTTTTTTTTAATTAAAAAAATTAACTAATACAACATTTAGAAATCATTCCATTCTACATATGCAATCAGTAATTCTTAATATCATCACATAGATATGTGATCATCATTTCTTAGTACATTTGCATCGATTTAGGAAAAGAACTAGCAAAACAACAGAAAAAGATATAGAATGATAATATAGAGAAAAAAATATATTAGAAAAGGAAAAAACAAAAAACACAAACAAACAAAAAAAAACTATAGCTCAGATGCAGCTTCATTCAGTGTTTTAACATAATTACATTACAATTAGATAGTATTGTGCTGTCCATTTTTGAGTTTTTGTATCTAGTTCTGTTGCACAGTCTGCATCCCTTCAGCTCCAATTACCCATTGTCTTACCCTGTTTCTAACTCCTGATGGTCTCTGTTACCAATGACATATCCAAGTTTATTCTCGAATGTCGGTTCACATCAGTGGGACCATACAGTATTTGTCCTTTAGTTTTTGGCTAGTCTTACTCAGCATAATGTTCTCTAGGTCCATCCATGTTATTACATGCTTCATAAGTTTATTCTGTCTTAAAGCTGCATAATATTCCATCGTATGTATATACCACAGTTTGTTTAGCCACTCGTCTGTTGATGGACATTTTGGCTGTTTCCATCTCTTTGGAATTGTAAATAATGCTGCTATAAACATTGGTGTGCAAATGTCCGTTTGTGTCTTTGCCCTTAAGTCCTTTGAGTAGATACCTAGCAATGGTATTGCTGGGTCGTATGGCAATTCTATGTTCAGCTTTTTGAGGAACCGCCAAACTGCCTTCCACAGTGGTTGCACCCTTTGACATTCCCACCAACAGTGGGTAAGTGTGCCTCTTTCTCCGCATCCTCTCCAGCACTTGTCATTTTCTGTTTTGTTGATAATGGCCATTCTGGTGGGTGTGAGATGATATCTCATTGTGGTTTTGATTTGCATTTCTCTAATGGCCAGGGACATTGAGCATCTCTTCGTGTGCTTTTTGGCCATTTGTATTTCCTCTTCTGAGAGGTGTCTGTTCAAGTCTTTTTCCCATTTTGTAATTGGGTTGGCTGTCTTTTTGTTGTTGAGTTGTTGGTAATGTCTTTTGACACACACAAGTTTTAATTTTGATGAAGCTCAATTTACCCTTTTGTTTATTTAGTTGGTTGGCTGCTTGTGCTTTAAGAATCCATTGCCTAGTACAAGATCATGAAGATTTACGCCTATGTTTTCTTCTAAGAGCTGTATAGTTTTAACTCTTATACTTGGGTTTTTGTTCTACTTTGAGTTAATTTTTATATCAGCGTCCAAGTGTATTCTTTTGCATATGATCATCTAGTTATACCAGTATCATTTCTTAAAAGACTATTTCCCCATGGAATTGTCTTGGCACCCTTGTTGAAAATCAATTGCTCATGAATGTATGGATTTATATCTGAGCTCTCAGTTTTATTCCATTGAGCTATTATGTCTATCATTATGCCAGGATCAAATTACCCCTGTGGTTTTTACAGGGGGATTTTCAATCAGGATGTGCGAGTTCTCCAATTTTGTTCTTTTTCAAGACAGTTTTGCCATTCTGAAGCATGCATTGCTTTTATAGATGGCAAAATATTTTAATATAAACAAAATCCTACATATTAAACTCATTCCAACCCAAATGCCACCACCCCCAGGGAACTTCTACCAGTCTCTCCAATCAGAACTTGCCTTCTTTTGGACGTCTGGAACCACCGACCTCACTGGAAGATGAGTCCCTTGAGGGCAGGCACTACGTCTTATGACCCGATTTGAGAATTTTCTTCATAACCTCTAGCATGGAGCCTAGAACTATGGTGAGGCTGAGGACGTGCTGAATGAATGAATGAATGAGTGGATTAATAAATGAGTGCTGCTGAGTCACTCACATGGTCAGCACGTCATATTCTGATCAGAACCTGGCGAACATCTTTAATTAAAGAGGGCTTAGGAAACGCATTCATTAAATTCACGCGTCCACCTCTATTGACGAGTATAGTCACGCGTTGTTTCACCTGAGGTTCCTTTAGTTTACTATGGTTCATAGAATACCCGCCAATAGGAGAAAAATGTCCCCAAATTACCTGAGGAGTTAGTGTGGATTGCATGCTCAGGCACTCCACAGCAGGCCCCAGTCCCAGTCAGTACTGTCACACAATGATGCATCTTATCAGAGCATCAGTTTTGCTTGAACTAAAAGATTATGAGCATTCTCCATAGTACTCCAAACAGGACTTTTAATTAAACGTATTAGTGATATTTCTTTTTTTTAGAGCAATTAGTCCTAATCAATTCTAATATACGCTCCCAGAGCTAAATGCACGTATTTACCCCTTAAACAATTATGTGGGAGGAGCTGGGGCTACAGAGCCACTGCCTCCAGGAGCGCTCAGTCCAGGAGAGGAGACCACACACCCCACGCCTCCGAGCTGGTCACGTGGTGGCCTGGAGGAGGCGGGGAGGATTCATTCTGCCTGGGAGGTGGGGAGGTGTCAGATCAGGCTGGGCAGGACATTTGAACTGAACCTTGAGGCATACCTAGGATTTTCCAGGCAGAGAGGAGGACCGGAGGGTGGGGGAGGTGTCTTGGGGAGAAGGAATGTGCAAAGGCACATTCACACACGGGCACGTGCTTGCACCGATGCACATCTGTAGCTCAGGTGCTTTCTTCTCCCATGATCGGGGCCAGTGGGAAACAATATGAAAGATATGTGGCCCCCCCCCGCCCCGAGTCAGCCTAAATTCAAAGTCCCACCAGGCTCTCCGTTCCAGATGACCTTTCCTCAAGAGGGCGTTTAATGTCGGCCATCCCCACCTGCTTTTCCACCTGTGCAGACCCTCTGCCCATCCCCAGGCTGGACATTCCCCTCTGCGTCCTTATTCACTGCAAATCAAGGAACAAACTCCAGAAGGCCTGTGTGACCTGAGCCAAAGGAAGCTCTGGTGTTACAAGATGCAGAATTTTTCTATCTCCCTCTGCTGACCCAACAAAGCTGTGGAGCAGGCAAAGTCTCTCAGGACTGCGGATTGCTAATGGATGGCGTAACTCAGTCCAATATTTAAAACAGTGATTCCTGGTAGGGCATTACTTAGAAACTGTCTCAAGTTACTTTCTTCTACTAATCAATGGCAAGCATTTATTGATCACTTATTTTTTAATTTTAATTAAAATATTATAGACATGCATAAAAATGTGCATGTCATTAGGATATAACCTGGTACATTTTTACCAGTTGCACCCGCCCAGGTGACCAGGATCGAGAAGCAGTGTGACCAGCACCCCAAGCACTGCTCCCATTAGCCGTGTAGTCATCACTTCCCCTGGGGTAGACGCTGGCCTGGCTTGTGTTGCACAGATCAGCTCTGCGGTCCCCAGGAGGGTGGGGTTGGGGTAGCAGAAAGTGCTCTGGTCCAGGAGTTAGACACTTGTGTTAAAATTCTACATCCACCCCCCAATTTGCTGTGCCACCTTGGGGAGTTTTTCCCTCTCTGGCTATGTCCTCTGCAAGGGCTGAGCTGGATAATAGTTTCCCACCTTTCACCACCAAAAATACCTTCCCTTATCTATCCCCACCCCCACTGCTGCCATGGATCTCATGCTTTGAAAAATGCTGCCTTCAGAGCAGCTCGAGCGTAAGGAATGATTAATTTGTTTTCCCATTTCTTGTTAACTGGAAGACATATGGAGCGGACTCAGATCTGCAGGAGATAGTAAAGCAGTGACACCCTGGTTGATAAAATTCCAGTCAAAGGCAGAGGCTCTTTATGGCTGAATTATCTCACATCCTGCCTTGTGTCAGAGAAATGTTTAGAGCCCAGTGAAGTATAGCGAACAGCTTGAAAACCCCCATTCTCGCCCTTCATGCAACCCTGGACCCAGGAATCACCAACGAGACAACACTTTCCAGCTCTGATAAGCCACAGGTCTAATGGTTGCCCAGCTCCCCCTAGAATTGGCTGCAGAGCTGCGGGAGTCAATCCAACCTCAGCCTCCAGACGCTCCCTGTGCCCTTTACCCGGGCAGACCCCTGCCTCGCCCCCTGATACACACATCTTTGGGGGCCCAGGGCTGTATCATGCTGCTTCAGGGAACTATCTGGAATCTGCTGATGGGACACAGCAGTAATTGCCCTCTGCAGCTCCAGACGGTCCCCACCAGACCCTTCAGGGATGTAGTTTGATCCCCAGGCACTGTCTCCTCCTGCAGTCTTGGCCGCTCCTCTGAGCTCAAGCTCCAGGGCTTCCCTCCCTCTGTGCATTCCCACAGCTCTCTAAATTTGAGCCACGTCTCCTCATTTCTGTCCATGAGCCCAGGACGTCCTCTGCTTGAGGACGAGTTGAGCCCCCTGATAGGGAAAGAGAATCACACCCAGGGTGAGACGGAATCAGACTCTAGTTGGGGACAGGGAGCTCGGGAAGGAGCTCAGGGAGTCGGTCAAAGAGAGCGTCTCAGAAAGGGGGACTCAAGCATGAATGTGGAAAAGGGAAGGGGCACAGTTGTAGGGAATGAGGGTGTTCTGGGAGGGGTGTGGCAGCTTGGACAGTGTTTTGGTTTGCTAAGGCTGCCCGGATGCAATATACAAGAAATGGGTTGGATTTTATAAAGGGGATTTATTAAGTTACAATTCTAAAGCCATGAAAATGTCCAAATTAAGGCACCCACAAGAGGATAACTTCACTCAAGAAAGGCTGATTGAGCCTAGGTTTCTCTCACAAGGGCAGGCACATGGCGACGTCAGCTGTCCTCTCTGGCGACGTCGGCTGTCCTTCTCTCTGGACTTCTGGAAAAGCATTCTCAAATGACCCTCTCAGTTCTCCAAGCATTTGTATCTACTCTCTAGGCATCTGTGCTTTCTCCAAAAAGTGTATTAAGACCCACTTGAATGGGTGGGGTCACATCTCCACAGAAACAACCTAATCAAAATGTTCCAACCAGCAATAGGTCTGCCCCCATGAGACTGGATTAAAAGAATATGGCTTCCTGGGTGCATGGGTAGTTCAGTGGTAGAGTACTTGCCTGCCAGGCAGGAGACCCAGCTTTGATTCCTGGCCCGTGAAACTGCCACCCATCACGCCCCCCCCCCCAAGAAAAAAGAACATGGCTCTTTTCTGGGGTACATAACAGCTTCAAACCAACACAGACTGCCTCTGCTCAGCATACTGGGGGAGTATAAGGGTCTCTAGGGGACACAATGGTGCCAGCTGAGCCCCAATCCAGGTTCAGGGAGCTTTACCACTAAAAGACTTTGGAGACAAAAGGGTTACTAAGATTAAGTAGCAAAGTTTATTTTTTAGAAAAGTTTATTAAAAAGAGAGAGTATGCATTAAGGAGATTAACACAGGGATGCCCAAGGAAGGGACACGCACTTGAGTGGAATGGGTTAGCTCATTTCATGAGAAAGTTTCCTGTGTCAGGTTTCCATCGTAACCTTTGAATATTAGAGGCTTACATGGTTTGTATTAGCCAGGTGCTTACAGGGCTAGCATTGTTTCAGGAAGAGATAAATATTGATGCTTATGGCCAGCCCATCACGTACCCAAAAAAGTTTGTCTTTGGGCAAATGTTTAACAATCTTTACAACCCCAGGCTTTCTCTTATTAACTAAAAGTTTGCTTTGGGCCCAGGATTGTACAAGTTTTTATGGTTTGGGTAGGTTTCAATGGTTTAGGGGCTTTAGAGGACATTTTTATCCCAGGAAGTTTGCAGCTGAAGTTTGCACTTTGCGTTAGTTCCTTTGGAGTTAGATAAGAAACAAGGGACTTGGAGTTGTCTGTTAACTCCTTCAGAGCTAAATAGGAAACCAGGGACTTACAGTTGTCCTGTTTTATTTGCTTTACCTCTAGAGGAATGAAATGACCAGAAATTACCTAGGGTAATGAAGTGGGCAAAAATAGAGAGATGCAGTTGGTTGGGGTGGGGGTGGGGGTGGGGCACAACAAGCCGTGAGTCTGCTGAGAACTTGGAACTTGATATGAAGACACCGGAAAGGTCGAGACGGTGGAATGATAGTCTTCACGGCTCTGTTCCCCTACAGATGCTTTGAATAACAAGGAAGAAGGAGTAGAAATATCTTTCTAAAAGCTCCAGAAAAGAGTACAGTAACAGGGCAAGCATTGAATCAAGAAAAAAGCCAAAGAGGGAGGTGCAAAAGTAGCTCAGTGGCAGAGTTTTTGCCTGCCATGCCGGAGACCTGGGTTTGATTCCTGGTGCCTGCCCATGCAAAAAAAAAAAAAAAAAAAAAAAGCCAAAGGATCTCCTGGTGCCATGCTGGCTCCTCCCTCACCCCCTGACAGGTGCAGAAAGCCTGGTTCCTGTTCCCAGGGGGAGCAGAGTAACCCTTGGGCACATATTGGGGGCATGTATGTCTGGCCCAATCCTTCTGGTGGTGTCCGGAGGGATTTGTCATCCTATTTCCTCGGGAAGAAGGGATATTTGCAGTGATGTAAATGGGGGGGGGGGGCATTCTTAGGGCCACATGCACATACCCAAATACCCAAGAGAAGGACCACGGAGGCTCCAGGTTTTGGCCTGGAGCTTGTTTCCAACTCACTGCATGATAAACCTTGAAGGAGAACACTCCCATAGTAGGTCATTATACCAAGACTGTAAAAGATGTTTTTTTTTCTTTCTTCTCTTTCTTTTTTTTTTTTTTTTCGGTTAGCTCTTTGATTTCAAGGAAAACTTTGTCACGTATTAACTGGATGCAAACACAAGGAACAGATGCCCCAGGGTCTAAATTCCAGCAATAACACACTAAAATATCAAAATGTCCAGGTTTCAACAAAAAAAATAATCACAAAACATACAAAGAAACAGGAAATAATGGCCCAGACAAAGAAGACGATTAAAGCATTAGGAATTGTCATTGAAGAGGATCAGACCTGGGACTATATTAAAAGACTATAATAAAATGGTCCTAAATATGCTCAGATTGCTACAGGAAAACATGGACAAAGAATTAAAGGAAATCAGGAAAATGATAGATGAACACAAAGGGAATATCAATAGAGAAATGGAAATTATGGAAAGGAATCAAACAGAGCTGAAGACCACAATAATAGAAATTAACAATTCCTTAGAGGAGTTCAACAGACGTTTGGAGCTGGTGGAAGAAAGAATCAGTGAGCTTGAAGAAAAGACAATTGAAACCATTCCATCTGAGGAACAGAAAGAGGAAAGAATTAAGAAAAGCCTGAGGAACCTGTAGGGCACTGTCAAACGTACTGCCATACTCATTATGGGAGTCACAGGCAAAGAAAGAAAAAGGGGCAGACAGAATATTCCAAGAAATAATGACTGAAAATTTCCCCAATTCAGTGAAAGACAGGAATAGATGCATTCGTAGTGCCCAACAAACTCCAGCAGACTCACGCCCAGCCATGTTATAATCAAAGTATAGAAGGCCAAAGATAAAGAGGGAATTCTGAAAGCTGCTGGAGAGAAGCAACGTGTTACATATAAGGGAGCCTTAATAAGATTAAATGCTGATTTCTCATTGGAGATCATAGAGCAAGAAGGCAGTAGGAAGACATCTAAAGTGCTGAAAGTAAAAAATAACCAATCAAGAATTCTATCAAAAAAAAAAAGATTTCTATATCCAGTAAAACTGGCTTTCAGAAATGAGAAAAGAATGAAGACATTCCCAGATAAACGAAACCTGAGGGACTTCATAACCACTAGGCTAGCCCTACAAAAAAAAATGATGAAGGGAGTTCTGCAGGTGAAAGGAAAAGACACTAGACAATTGGCCGAAGCCACATGAAGAACTAAAGCTCCCTGGTAAAGATGATGACCTGGATAAGTAGAAGTGCTGGCATTTATTACATTTTTTATTTGTAACTCCACTTTTTACTTCCTAAAGGGTCTAAAAGGCAAATACATAGAATGTGATGGTAAATGGTTTGGGACTCATAATATATAAATAGGTAATTTGTGACAAGAACTACCCAGAGGTGGGATAGGAACATAGTAATGTACGCTACTGAAGTTACGTTGGTACTAAAGCAAACGAGATTGTTATAGATTTAGGATATTAAGTTTGAGCCCCATGGTCAGCACAAGGAAAATGGCAGGGAGTGTGCAAACCCATAGAGACAGAAAGAAGGGCAAATTATCAGGGAGGGGGCGAGGGGAGGAGCAATGGAAAGTCAATGCAAAGGAGTGCAGGGGTGAAGGGAAAATTACAGTAATGGATGGTGGGGAAGGTACTGCAACATTGTGAGGGTGATTAATCCCACCGAATGATGTGCTTGGGGGGGTAGGAGGGGAAGATTTATGTTGTATATACATTTCTACAATTTAAAAAGAAAGAAAGAAAGAGAAATTAAAGAGATAATGGCAATTAAATGCACTACATGATACAGGATGGGATCTTAGAATAGAGGAGAAAAGGCTCAACAGGACATTATGGGGACAAAAGAGAAAAATAGAATATAGAATGTAAGCTTTATATCAATGTTAAATTTCTTTAACTTGATAATTGCACTTAGGTGATTGCATAAATGAATATCCTTGTTCATAGGAAATATCTGTGGAAGCATTATATGTTCAAGGAATATGATGTGTGCAAACTGCTCTCAGATGTTCAGAAAAGAGATAGATAATGTTGATGAGGAAGATAGATGATAGATTAGATAGACAGACAGACAGATAGACAGATAGATAGGTAGGTAGGTAAGTAGGGAATGATGTGGCAAAGGTAGCAAAATATTAAGACTGGTGGATCTGGGAATCTGGGATGGCAGTATGTTAAAGTTCTGTAGGTTTGTATTGTTCCAGCAATTGTCCGGTTAGTATGAAATTATTTAAAAAAAAAAAAGACACGGTTGGACATGGCTGCGGCAGATAACTGCATGACCCATGTAGAACAATCCACCAATTTAGCACTTGACCCATTTCCACTGTCTTCAAGTCGAGGTGCAAAGGGGATAGAGGGGAAAGTCCTGAGAGTTCGCCTTCACATGAGGAGTGGGGTGAGGAAGAGCTGGCCTGCTAGTCTTTCTGGGGAGGCTTCTTAAAAGAGAAACAATTTCAGGAGCCGCGTGACATGAGATAGGTGGTTTGGTTAGAGGAAGGAAGTGAGTGGTGGCCCTGATTGCGTGTGTTTGTGTGTGTGTGAGACAGAGAGAGATACTTGTAGCCGGTTTGCCTAACCTGGGAAAATAGAGGAAAGTGGTTGATGCTTTCTCTTTTGGGGAAAAAATACGTTTTGAGCATGTCCTATGGACTGCTGTCGCTCTGGAAAGCACGGTTAAATAGTGGTGACACTGCCCTCAGAACTGGCATTCTGGTGCTGAAGGCAGACAGTGGAAACTCAGCCCAGGAAAGATACAGAGCTTGAGAAAGGCTGTGATGGAGGATGAGAAATGTCTAAGGTCTGCCACGTCTGAAATGTGTTCTGACAGCTGAGGAGGACTTCTCCAGGGATGAAGTAGGGCACGTGCTCAGAGGTTCAAAGCTCCTGTGAGGATCTCTTGAAAGTTGCGAATCCTTTCTCAGAAGCACAGCATCCCTCCATGGATTTTAGAGTGGGAACCCTGAGCCAAAGGCCCTGAGACCAGCAAGGGCATGGCGGGGGTCAAGGACATTGGCCCTGAGCTCTGGGGCAAAGAGGAACCCCAAGGACAAGGAGCCCCGCTGGGGACAGTCTGTCCTTGGGCACTAGCACGGGTGGCAGGTGCAGAGGCATGACTCCTGCCATCCGCAGAGCTGCTGGGGGAAGAAGGAGCTGGGCTTCAGCAGGAGCTGGTCCCCTGAGACTGCGCTGAGTGTGCTGGTCCCCACGAGGAGGTGGTGGCAGGGCACCTGGGCGGTGGTTGAAATCATGATGGAGGGAAGGCAGTGGTGGTCATGGTGGCGGAGTGCAGAGGCTTCAACGGGCTTGGGTTCGAAGCTCAGGGCTGGTTGTTTTCATCTCTCAGACAGTTCCTTAGGGGCTGGGGGAACTGGAGGGTCAGCATTTCTCAGGGAGCCTCCTCAAAGTGCATGTGTCACCCCCCACCCACCCACCCTCTTCCTGCTCTACCCCACATCAGACAATATTGGCCTCCTATATAATGGCCAGGGGAGGTGAGCGATTGCACTGTGAAAAGCTCTCCAAGAAATTCTGAGCAGTCTCTGCCACTTTCTCTTTCTCCCCCAGAACTACTGACCTAGAAGGTCATTTTTCTGAATTGATACAAATGTTCTAAGAAATGAGCATGATGATGAATATACAACTATGAGATGATATTGTGAATTACTGATTATATATGTAGAATGGAATGATCATATGGTAAGAATGTTTGTGTTTGTATGTTTAATAAATTAAAAAAATTAAAAAAAGAAAAAGACTATATTTGAAAGTGACTGAAAGGATGAATTTGGGGTGGTATATATGTAACCAAAACAGCAATGGACAACACACAGAGTGAACAGTAATATAAACCATGGACTATAGTTAATAATAGAATTATAAGAATATTCTTTCATCAATTGTAACAAAGGTACCACACTAAGGCAAAATGTTAACAATAGGGAAAACCGAGGCTAGAGAGTGGTATATGGGAACTCTGCTTCTGCATGATTTTTCTGTAAACCTGTAATTGTTCTACTAAAAACAAAAGTAAAGGGAAAAAAAAGGCTGTCATAGGTTAACATAAAAAAAAGATAAAAAAAAGGAACAAGGCACTGTTTCCCTGAACTAGTTAGACCACCACAGCTGAGCCCAGCTTAATTTCAAGGCACTAACCCATTCATTCAACACATTTTTATTGAGTGTCTGCCCTGGGCCAAGGGACACAGCCCGAGCCGTGGGACCCAGTGGCAGGGAGGCAGACCAGAGGAGACACAATCAGTGCAATAAGAAAGGTGAGAGCGCTCTAGAAACTCTCAGGAGGGTAGTCTTCATTCATCCAGGAAGGCTTCTTGGAGGAAGAGTAGGCAGGGGCGGGGAGCCAGGAAGGTGGAGAAGCCACCTGTGCACAGCCCTGAGGCGAGAGACAGCGGAGAGTTCAGGGACATGTAACTGACTCCGAGCGTGACTGGGGGCTGAGGGACGAGGTGTGGAGTTTATCCTGTGTGTGGTGGGGAGCCAGGGGAGGTTCTGAGGGAGGCTGGGGGAGCCCAGGTTACTCTGGCTGCATCTGGAGAATAGTCGGGCCTGGAGAGAGGGGTCTCCTCGGGTCAAAAGGATGGATGAGTCGGAGGCCCTGGAAATATGCATGAAGAGCATCCCTGGGGCTGGGGACAAGGGTCCGGCCCTCTGAGAAGGGCAGCTCCAGCTGTGGCTGACCCCTGCCGAGAGGCCTGGGACCCCCGTGCACTGCGGCCTGCCAGGAGGATTATTTTGGAAACCTTGTGGCCAACCATCACCATTATAGATGTGAGCCTCTATGGCATCCAGCTTTTCCCTGTTCTCCTTCCTGTCTGCCCCCTCTTCCCTCCCTTCCTTCCCAGTCTTTCCTCAGCATGTTCCTAAACACTTCAATATCCTCTCCACCTCCCTGGGGCCATGGGAGCCAAGTGCCCCTTCTCCAGGATGACCCACCCAGCCTCCAACCTTCAGTTCTTTAACCTTCTCAGGGCCAAAGGCCTTCCCTTCTCTGGTCCAGTCATTTCCTCCCACAGCCACATCCTGGAGTCTGTCTTGCCTAACGTGCCTGTGCTCCTAAAAACTGAAATTAAAACTCTCTGTGCTTCTGATCCTGACTCCCTCATTCCTTCCCACCTGCCCTGGGGTCTAACTTCCCTGGACTTCCGAGTCCTCCGGTCTCTACCTTTTCCCCCTCATATCCCTCTGGCCTTCACACCCTACCCCGTCCATCACCCCTGCCCAGTGTCCACTGCCCCCACCCAGCACCCCTTGGGCTGAGGGGGCTGCCTCGCTGGCTCCCACCCCTGGGCTGCTGTGTCCCTCTGGAAGCTGCCATGGAGATTCCTGGCCTCTCCCCATGCTTCCCCGATGACCTTCTCTCTGTTAACTGCAGCTATTTCAAACCCTCTCCTGTCCCCCTTAAACCTCCACCTTTCCCTGTCTTACTCTGAGCAGCTCATTCACAGAGAAGGCAGAAGCCCTAAGATGGGAATTCCCTCAACTTCCTACCATCCCACCTTCAAATTTCAGCATCATCTGCACCCTTCCTCTCCTCCTTTCTTCTGATACAAAGCCCTCCCTCCTCCTGGCTGGGCTCTCTCCTGTGGTCTGGACCTCAGCTCTACCCTCCTTCTTGGAAATGGAACACCATCTGTTATCCCCTCCCTTTCCTCTCTCTCCAATCTCGAATTCCTCACCTACTCTTCCCATAGCCACTGACACATGCTCAACCGTCTCCCACCAATGAAATCCCCTCTGCTCCCTCCTCTGCCTCACCTCCCACTCACTCCCACCCACTCCCACCCACATTGCCTTCTGGCTTCTCCAATTCTCCAGATCCTTTTCCTGCCTGTCCCAGAAGCACCTCAGATTCAAAACATCCAGAACTCATTATTTCTCCTCATTTCAGTGAAGGGCAGTAGGGCCAATACCAGGGAACCCGGTTACTAGCCCCTCCCCCAGTGCCACCTCCAGTCACTCTCCAAGGCCTTTCCAGGCTCCTTTTCAATATCCCCAGAATCCATCCTTACACTCCCGCTCTGTGCCAGGTGCACTCACCCTGCACGGTCCCGGCGGGTCACTCGTCCGTGTGCTCACTCCACAGGCAATTCTGGGAGGGCCCATAGGACCTTGGCACTTGGCATCGCTCATCCCAATCCCAAGTCCCAAATCATTGGATAATTGATCTGGGCCTCACCCTTTAACTCTGTCCTCATCCCCTAAGATGCCCTATTCTTGGTTTCTGTCCCCATCATCCTGGCGGCCAGTGGGACCCACCAGTGGTAATTATGAGTCATGGTGTTTATGAAAGTATGATGGTGCCTGTGAGGAAACTGTTTGAGATGGAGTTAGTGGAGGGAGTGACTCTATTCGCAATTGCTTAGGGACATTTATAATATTATGCACTCAATAAATAGCTATTAAGCACCTGCAATGTGCCAGGACACTGAGCAAGGCCCTGGGGATATATACATGCCAAGGAGCAGAAAATACACAAGGTTCCCCTTTATTTCCTGGAGCTCACAGGTTAGTGGGGGCGACATTCATCATATAAATGTCAAAACAATGAATAAGGTAAGTGCTACACCAGGGTGGCACATGGTGCTCTGAGAGCACGTAATAGGGAGTTTGATTCCAAGGAAGTGATAGTTAAGCCGAGATCTAAAGGATAAAGATGCACTAGCTGAGAGAAGACAGGAGGGAAGGACATCCCAGGAGCAGGACCAGCATATACAAAGGCCCTGTGGTTGTGGGGAGTGTGCTGGTTTGAAACTGTCTTGTACCCCAGAAAAGCCATGTTCTTTAATCCTCATTCAGTATTGCTCAGTGAATTCTTCTTTGTTGTTTCCATGGAGATGTGACCCACCCAATTGTGGGTGGTAACTTTTGATTAGCTGGGCTCCATGGAGCTAAGTTTCCTCCTATTCAGGGTGGGGTTGCTTACTGGAGCCCTTTAAGAGGGAGCTATTTTGAAAAGCACAGTGCTGACAGAGCCCACACAGCCAGAGACCTTTGGAGATGGAGAAGAAAATGCCCCTGGGGAAGCCTTATGAGATGAGGACAGGAAGCTAACAGATGTTGCCATGTGCCCTCCCAGCTGAGAAAGAAACCCTGAACATCATCAGTCCTTTCTTTGGAGTTAAGGTATCTTTTTTTGGATGCCTTAATTTGGACATTTTTGCAGCCTTAGAACTATAAACTTGCAACTTAACAAATTCCCTTTTTAAAAGCCGTTCTTGGGGTGCAAAGGAAGTTCAGTGGTAGAATTCTCGCCTGCCATGCAGGAGACCCGGGTTCAATTCCCAGCCCAATCACTTCGCAAACAAACAAATGAAAACCAACCCAAACAAACAAAAATTCAACAAATAGTGCTCCAATAAAGGGATATTCACATGGAAACAGAATGAAATGTGACCCCTACCATATAGCATGCAAAAAAAAAATGCTGTTCTTAGGTGCATGGGTAGTTCAGTGGTAGAATGCCCACCTTTCATAGGGGGGACCAGGGTTGGATTCCCAGACCATGCACACCAAAAAAAAAAAAAAAAGCCATTCTGTTTCTGATATATTGTATTCTGGCAGCTTGCAAACTGAAACAGGTCGTAAGGGGGGAACAGAGCTAGTACAAGGGACAAGAAGTCCAATGTAGACAAGGACGGTACAGCAGATGCTTTAAAAAAAAAAAAGTTATGGCAAAATGCCCATAACATAAAACTCACCATTTCATACATTTCAAAGTGTACAACTTGACGGCATTTAGTAAATTCACACTGTTTGTACAACCATCACCACTATCTAATTCCAGAACATTTGCATCATCCTAAAAGGAAACTCTATATCGTATTTTACATAAATAGAATCATACATAATGTGGTCTTTTGTGTCTGGCTTCTTTCAGTTAGCATGATTCTTTCAAGGTTTATCCATGTTTAGCATGAATTTTTTTTATGGCTGAATTCATTCCTTTTTGTGGTTGAATAATATTCCATTGTATGAATATACCACATTGTGTTTATCCTTTCATCAGTTGCTAGACGTTTGGGTTGTTTCCGCCTGTTGGCTATTGTGAATAATGTTGCTATGAACACTTGCTTACAAGTTTTTGTTTGGACACCTGTCTGAGATTCTTTTAGCTATACGCCTAGGAATGAAATTGTTGGGCCATATGCTAATTCTATGTCTAACTCTGAGGAATGGCATGCACTCTCAATTTTGTTTGAAATCACTTAAATTCGAGTGGTGGTTGTAAGACAGGGGTAAAGGCAAAATCTCAGAGTAAAGACCATTGTTTGGTTTTTTCCCCCAATATTTACAATTTCTTTTTCTCTCTCCTCACTCAGGTTCTTTAAAGTGGAGGAGAACAGGCTGCGAGGAGCCATCTAACAAACTTCCCCATAGACGGTAATCCCCCCCAAGGCAGGGGATGTGTCGGTTTTGTTCCCCGATGTATCTTAAAAGCCTAGAATGGTGCCCGGCACGTGGTGTTCAACAAATATTTGGTGAATTACTGGGTATAATGAACTGTTTCAGGTGACCTATAATCCCAAGGAAACAGACATCCACCAGTGAGAACCAGAGAGAATGAGCCAAGATTGCAGCCGGAAGATGGGTGGCTCGATAACACAAAGGACTTCCCAAAGCCATGTAGTCCCCAACCTTGGGGAAACCTCAGATCGTGTTTTTTGAGCTCTTGCCACAGGCCAGGTACTTTTACCTACACAGCATTTCCACTGACGCTCGGGGGACCTGAGTGGCTTTGTGTTCCCGGCGAGGTGGCCGCGAGTGGTGGAATCAGGGCCCACCCCAGGCCACTGGACACTCGGGCCTTGCTCCCTTGGAGGGAACGGTGGTCTCTCCATCCCAAGGCCGAAGCTTAGCCCTTTGCAGGCCTGAGGGGTGCAGGCGGGCCCGAGGGCTACCCCAGGGGTCCTGCAAAGAGCTGCGGTGAGTAAGCAGTTTCCCTCCCCTCCCCAGCAGAGGCTGGACAGAGGAGGGAAGGCTGGCAGCAGAGCATGCAAATTGGAGGGTGATATTGAATTGCAGCAAAATGGCAGAGGATTAGGTGCCCCACCTGGACCCACCCCTGGGGAATACCAAGGCCTGGGTTGGCCCTCGTGAGAAGCCGGCAGGCCGGAAGCAGGCAGGATCATGGCTGGGTGAGCAGGGGTACTGAGGTGGGGTGGGAAGGCCAGCAGGCAGAGAGGCACCCCTGGCTTGGCTGGGCCCACTGTCCTCAGCCCAGGCGTCCCACATTCGCAGAGCTCCTCCTGGGTTATGGGGGGCAGGGATGGTGGGGATCAGAGCCAGGCTGAGTCCCTGTTCCAGGACCGTGCCCTCAGGGAGAGCAGGAAAAAGAGGAGAGGACCATATTCAAACTCCCAGGAAGAGGTGTGGGGAAGGAGTGGGGGAAGGGAAGATGCTTTGAACGAGTCAGTCAGGGAAGGCTTCCTGGAGGAAGGTGAAGGGTGTGGGGCTGGGTTGGAATCCAGGAAGATCTGGGTTTGAGTTCTGGCTCGGCTGCTTCCTGTTTGACCTTAGTTCATTCATTTTGCAAACATTTTTTGAGCATCTGCTTCATGCCGATCATGTGTTAAGTATTGGGGTTACAAAGGTGAATTGGATATGGTTCCTGTCCTCAGAGCTCACAGTCATGGGGAAGGAAAGCATGTAAACAAGTCACCCAGGACAGCACGCTCTGTGCTATAGCGAAGGTGGAGGCAGGGGAGGTGCCAGCCGAATGTCTTTGTTTACCTATTTCCCTAATCCATGAAACAGAGTTTGTACCCACTTTACCACACAGCTGAGGTGATGAGTAGAGAGAATGAATGAGAGCCTAGCTCCGTGCCTCGCCCAAAGGAACGGCAGCACAGACCTCAAGGCGGGGCAGGCCAGGAGGAAGCCCCAGGAGGCAGGCTGGGAAGGAGAGGAACCCCCAGTAGAGTCTGAACAGGGCCCTGCAGGCCGCCCAGTGTCTACTAGAGGCAGGAACTGGGGAACCAGGGCGGATCAACTGGAGCTCTTCTGGGTGGGAGTCAAGCAGGTTTGGGTGACCTTTGCATGCAAGGTCATGGGGTGTTGCCCGCAGCCCTTGCAGCTCGTATCCACCTCCTTCTCTGATAATGACCCCATGAGACCTGGCCCTGGTTTTCGCTGTTCCTCTCTGTCCTGCAGAGTGGAGACACTGGTCTCCCGGGCCAGCAAGCAAGTACTTCCCCCTTCTGCCCTCCAGCCCCAAGGGAAGGAGCTCTCCAGGGTAGGTAGAAGCCCAGGGAATAGGGGGCCACCAAGGCACCCTGCCTCTGCGGGGCTTCCAGTGTGACCATTCTTCCCAGTGTGTGATGGGAGAGGAAGCCGGGGTCTTGGAGGAGTTGGGAGCAGAGGAGAGGAGCGGTAGAAGGAATGCCTCCTTCCCACAGCCGTTCTCCCCTCCTGCTAGTACCTACAGCGGCTCCCAGCTGCCCCCCTGCGAGGAGGTTATATTAGCCTGCAGTTTGGGCTTCTCCACACCCAGAGCCACACAGGGCTCTGTTGGTCAGTTTGTCCCACTCTCCTCCTGACACATCAACTCCTACCGCAGCTTCCCAGTGTTGACACAGCCTGTTTGGACTCCTCTGAGAAACTGGAAACTCGCTGCTTCACAAAGCAGGATTATTAGAAAGGTCTCCCTGCCCCAAGCCCCTTATTCACACCTAAGCCTTGTCGAATGTGGGCAAACTTGCTCCTGACTCTTCCCCAGCCCACCAATGGACAAACATATGTGCTTCCTCTCTCTCCCCAAGCTCAGAGAATCAATGTCCCTCCTGAATCAGGAGACGGATGCAGGGGTCCCTGAGGAGTGCCATGTGGCTGTGACACAGAGGCCGCGGGCAGGGCACTAGGGGCTTTGGGGCAGGGGCAAGGGCTGTCATTCATTCATTTGACAAACATTTACTGGGCACCTTTAAGGTGCCAGGCTTGGTGCTAGGCACTGGAGGTGCAATGGTGATGAATCCAGATAAGCCCTGCTCCCTGGGAGTTCACCGCCCAGAGAAGCCAGACATTGAACAGATCCTTACAAGTCTCTGAAAAGCACAAAAAGGCAAAACAAACCATTTGGTGTATGGTCCTGGCAGGTATCACTGAGCTACGGGAAACCTTCCACAAGGACAAAATGATCTTTAAGCCAAGATCTAAGGCAGAGGTTTTCAAGCTGTGAGTGGCAGTAGTGGGTCATGAAATCAACTTAATGGTTGTGACCTGAATTACCTTTAGCAAAATAGAGTAGCATGTAAAATATCACACTGTTTTGTGAAATGTTAGTTTTAGTTATAGCTATAGCTATCTATTTCTCTATCTACTTATTTGTCTACAGAGAGAGTGTTTATGAGTTTGGATATTAAATGTACTTCTTACTACAGGTCTCAGTCAAAAAGGTTTGAAAGCCACTGGCCCAGCGTTTAAGGAAGCCAGGAGAAATTGGTGGGGGCACATGTTCCAGGCAGAGGGAACAGGATACATCAGGGCTCAGAGATGAAGGGATTGGGAAGGGGCCATACTGAGCCCAAGGTCTGGCCTTGTCCTGTGGGCAATGGCAGCCATAACAAGTGAGGTAAAATCCCATCTTCTTCATCCCTGGGCCGGGAGCTGGACTGCAGGAGGTTGTCTGTGTGTCTCTCCAGGAGCCTGCAGCTTCCCTGCCTCCATCGGGTCTCGGCTGTCAGGACCTGGTCCATGAGGTACGAGATGGAGAAAGCCTGAATGTCTGAACCAGACAAAACTGTATTTATAGCTTCTCTCTGCCCCTTGCTAGCCTTGTGATGTTGCGCAGCTCTTAGAACCTCTCTGTGCTTCAGTTTCCTCATCTGTAAAATGGGGTGAATAAGACTCACTTCCAAAAGTCCTTGTGAGGATTTCGTTTTTATCCCATAAGTTCCCAGACCCTTAGTTCCCTGGGCTCACCTTTCACTTTCACATAAAATAGCCTTGTCAGGTTTAGCAAATGAAAATACAAGACACCCAGTTAAATTTGAATTTCAAATAACCAACAAATAATGTTTTAGTATTAGTATATTCTAAATATTGAATGGAATACACTTCTTATACTAAAAAAATTATTGGTTGTCTATTTGAAGTCCAAACTTAACTGGATATCCTGAATTTTTTTTAAACTGGCATCTCTATATAGAAATCAAATGGCTCAAGGCCTGTCCCAGAGCTGCGGGGATCCAAAGACCCATACTGCCCTGAGGCCTCCGAGGAGCCTGGCCAGGCCGCCCGCCCCTCCTGCCCCTCCAGCCAGCTGGCTGCCTGGGGCCACCGACTTCACTCTGTCCCCCTTCCGCCCGACTGTGGCTCTGCCCTGTCCCTTCTTGCTCATTCCCCCACGTACCAGCCACACAAGCTGTGTTGTGTGACCCACTTTCACCGGCCTTGTGGGGAGAATAGAGGGCATTTGCGGCTCAGCTCAGAGCTGGTGACACAAATACACGCCTCATGTCAACTACCAGATCCCTGAAATCCCGTCCGGATGCTCTGCCCTGGGGCAGCCTCACAGGCTGTAGCTCGGCAGGGCCCAGGCTCCCCAAAGTCTCCCCTACCGCCTCCCCTTCTCCAGGGCCCCTCCTGGCAGATGACACTGTTGCCTTATTATTCAGAGACATTTAACTCTCTTTCTCACTTCTTTCCCATCTAGTTTCAGGGAGTGAGGTAGGGATTCACTTTCAGAATAAAAAAAGGGCCCCTGGGCTGTGCAACGGTGGCTCAGTGGCAGAATTCTCGCCTGCCTTGCTGGAGCCCTGGGCTCTATTTCCAGGCCCATGAAAAAAAAAAAGGGAGCAGGGGACAAAGATTATTGGACATAGAGAACTGGATGGAATACAGAACTTGATAATTTTACTTACAGCGGTTAAAGAAGTAAATATTCTTGTTCTTAGGCAGTGCACATGAAGTTTTAAGCATTTAAGGAGCATGATGTATACAGCTTACTCTCAGATGTTCAGTAGATTGATGATGGATGGATGGATAGAATGATAAAACAAATGTGGCAAGATGTTAAAAGTTGGATGGATATCTGGGGGGTGGAGGATGGAAATGGGGTGTGTTGGCGTTCTCCATATGGGTTTTATATTATTTTTGCAATTGTCCAGTAAATGAAAGTATTTCAAAATAAAAAGCTTGGCACTAAACTCATTGCCCTCCCCCTCTCTACATGGGACATGACTCCCAGGGGTGTGGACCTTCCTGGCAACGTGGGACAGAAATCCTAGAATGAGCTGAGACTCAGCATCAAGGGATTGAGAAAAACTTCTCGACCAAAAGGGGGAAGAGTGAAATGAGACAAAATAAAGTGTCAGTGGCTGAGAGATTTCAAACGGAGTCGAGAGGTTATCCCGGAGGTTATTCCTACGCATTACATAGATATCACCTTTTTAGTTATGTTGGAGAAGCTGGAGGGAACTGACTGAAAATGTAGAGCTGTGCTCCAGTAGCCATGTTTCTTAAAGATGATTGTATAATGGTAGAGGTTTCTCAATGTGACTGTGTGATTGTGAAAACTTGTGTCTGATACTCCTTTCATCTACCTTATGGACAAATGGATTGGGGGAAGGAATGTTAAAATAAATTGAGTAAATTGAAATGTTAGTGATCAGTGAAAGGGAGGGGTAAGGGGTATGGTATGTATGAATTTTTTTCTGTTTTCTTTTTATTTCTTTTTCTGAACTGATGCAAATATTCTAAGAAATGATCATGATGATGGATACACAACTATGTGATGATATTGTAATTGATTATATACCAAGAATGGAATGATCATATGGTAAGAATGTTCGTGTTTGCATATTGTTATGCTTAAAAAACAAACAAACAAACAAATAAAAGTTGGGCACTCCTGCGAACCTGGCGCTGCGCGGGACCCCGGAGCGTGCGGACCGCCGTCTGCAGCCTGGGCGCCTCCTCCACGCCGCCAAGTCCCCCGCAGCCGCCCTGGGGCAGCTCAGCTCTGGGTGCGGAGATTGACGAACGTGAATGGATACCAACAACAGATGGTACTGGAACAGTGGGAACGAGGCATTTTGCACAAGAAGCTTTGGGAGATGTTGTTTATTGTAGTCTTCCCGAAGTCGGGACAAAATTGAACAAACAAGAGGATTTTGGTGCTTTGGAAAGTGTGAAAGCTGCTGGTGAACTTTATTTTCTTCTATCAGGAGAAGTAACAGACATTAATGAAGCTCTTGCAGAAAATCCAGCACTTGTCAACAAGCCTTGTTGTGAAGGTGGTTGGCTGATCAAGATGACACTGAGTGACCCTTCAGAATTTGAACTAGTGAGTGAAGAAGCATATGAGAAATACATGAAATCTATTGAGGAGTGAAAATCGAACCCCTAAATAAGCTACTCTGAAACAACTTACCCAGCAATATTTTAAATGACTGGTGGACAGAAATTTATGATAGCACTTTTAGCAGTACCAATAGGAAAGCAGAAACTACTCATTCCAACTATACTATTGGAGGGCAGATAAGTTTCTAACGAGGGCAGATAAATACAATTTGCATATTTTCCACACCACCCAAAGACTTAGACTCAGATCTGTTTATTATAATCAGAATTCATGAAATTATCTGAAGTAAAACTACTTGTAAAAATTTTGTAATTCACGGGTAACATTGCTATCTTGGGCCTTACATGATATTGTAACTTGCTTACATCAATCCCTGGATTTGGGTCAAAATACCTTTCATATTTTCATTGGAAATGACTGAGAGTGGAGATAAGTTTTTGTTATCTGACAAACAGTACAACACCACGTTTGCGGGTGCTGTTTTCATACAGTGAAGCACAGCCTTGCAGCAAAAAAAGAGACCCTTTAATAAATAAAGCATTCAACTTCTCCATTAAAAAAATAATAATAATAAATTAAAAAAATTTTTTTTTGAATTTAAGGCGCTTTGTAGCCAAACTACTAGGGTTCTAAACCTACTTTCCTACTTACTAGCTGTGTAACCTTATGAAAATTACTTTTTTTTTTTCACATGGGCAGGCACCAGGAATCAAACCCAGGTCTCCGGCATGACAGGCGAGAACTCTGCCTGCTGAGCCACCATGGCCCACCCACGAAAATTACTTAACCTCTCTCTGCCTCCACTTTCCTCATCTTTAATAAAAAAACAGATGATAATATTCAGCTCACAGAATTGTTATAAGGATTAAGAGAATTAATGTAAGAATGTCTAGAACAGTGAATAAAACAGAGTAGATACTAAATGCTTGTTTAAGATTATTACTGCTATAGTTCATCAATTCTAAGATGTGCTTTTTACCCACAATTTAAAATCTCTTACATCAGTGGAATCTTATAGCAGCTGGAAGTGACTGTCACTGTCTGTGCAGACCTTCTCATTCCTACATCCATTCAATTTAATTGCTGTCTAAACTGTCTTTTTTTAGACTTTATTGTGAAATATATATTTAAAAAGCAATAAATTTCCAAGTACATTTTAACAAGTAGCTATAGAACAGATTTTAAAGTTTGGTATGGGTTACAGTTCCACAATTTTTCGTGTTTTCTTCTAGCTGCTCCAAGACACTGGAGACCAACGGAAATATCAGTATAATGATTCAGCAGTCATACTCGTTTGTTAAATCCTGTTTTCTCTGTTATACTCTCCCTTCTCTTTAAATAATGTATATACATAAAAACAATAAATTTCAAAGTACATGGCAACAATTAGTTGTAGAACAGATTTCAGAGTTTGATTTAGGTTTTTATTTCTAGCTGCTCTGAAGTATTGGAGACTAAAAGAAATATCAGTAAAATGATTCAGCACTCATACTCATTTGTTAAACCCTACATTCTCTGTATAACTCTACCATCACCTTTGATCTCTCTCCCACTCTTTAGGGGTATTTGGGCTATGCCCATTCTCACTTTTTCATGTTGGAAGGGGCTGTCGATGGGATGGAACTAATTGATGTTCTGGAGAGACTGGCCCCTCTGCATTTCAGGACTTATCTGGTCCAGGGACCCATCAGGAGGTTGTAGGTTTTGGAGAGTTACTCTACTGCATAGAATCTTATATAAAGCCCTAGGTATTCTTTAGGATTGGCAGGAATGGTTTTGGTTGGGGTTTGGCAAGGTATGATAGGTAGTGATGTCCAATTGAGGCATGCGGAAGAGTGACGTCCAGCGTAGCCTCTCAACTCTATTTGAACTCTCTCAGTCACTGATACCTTATTTGTTATACTTCTTTCCCCCTTTTGGTCAGGATGGCATTATTGACCCCATGGTGGGAAGGCCAGGCTCATCCCTGGGAATCATCTCCCACGCCGCCAAGGAGACTTTTAGCCCTGGATGCCATATTCCACATGGTAGGGAGGTCAATGGTTTCACTTGCCGTGCTGGGCTTAGAGAGAGACAGGCCACATCTGAACAACAAAAGTGGTCCTCTGAAGGTGACTCTTAGGCATACTTATAGATGGGCTAAGCTTCTCCACTACATACATAAGCTTCACAAGAGCAAGCCTCGAGATCAAGGGTTTGGCCTATATTGATTTGGGTGTCCCTAACGTTTGGCACAGAAGCCGGGGTTTCTTTGGTGGTAAAGTGTAATAGTTCCATAATTTTTCTCCCATCCCTCAAGGGACTTTGCCAATACCTTTTAATTATCTGCTTAATATACTCTGGGATGTATCCAGGCATTACATTAAGCGCTACAGGATAAAAGGCCCTCATTCTCATTCTAGGCTCCCTGTGTTTCTGTTGTTCAAATGAGCTATCCAGACAAGTTGAGTTAGATTATGTGCTACAGAAAACCTAGGTTCTGGACATAATAAAACTTTCTTCCTTTGGTCTCAAAGAGTAGGTGAAGTTCTAAAATACAAGCATGTCTTCCTTACTCCTGTATTCTGAATTACCTTAATCCTGACCCAATTGGCTTCATTCTTATCTCTAAATACCAGGTTATATGTATATAAAACAGCCCTTCAAAATCCAGAAATAATAATTACCACTCCAGACTGTTCAGTTTAATTGCTGTTTAAAATGTCTTCAAAAAGCCTACACAGTGGTTTAGCATTTAAACAAAGTTATCGCATATCAGAGGAGGGAGGCAAGAATTCCCATACTAAATGAAGCAAATAGTTTTCATTGATGAATGACTGCAATTTCTTACTTTCTTGCAAAACAATAGTCAAACGCTTTATGGGACCTAAGAAAGGCAGAGGCCCACAAGTTGATTAAACTGTTGTTTTATTACTGAGAAAAGGACAAAATGATTGGTTTCACATGTGAAGCAAGAAAACACCTGCAATAAAGCGCACAGAATCAGTATGGGAGGCTTGGAAAGAAATTCTGGAAACAAGAGTGGGCAATGTTTTAAGAAATGATACACCAGCTGTGCTCCCAAGGCTTAGAGAGGGATACTGTGTGGAAAACCACTGAGGACTCTGAGCCGAAAAGGGATTCAGAGTGAGCCAGGTACAAAAGAACAAATATCGTGGGATTCCACTTATTTGAAATAGCTAGAATAAGCAAATTCATAGTGACAGAAAGTAGATTAGCGGTTACCAGGGGCTGGGGAGAGGAGCTGACAAGGAGGTACTACTTAATGGCTTCAGAGTTTCTGTTTGGGGTGAAGAAAAAATTCTAGTCATGGAAGGTGGTGATAGTAACACAACATTGTAAAAGTAACTAATGCCAGCGAGCTGTACACTTGTCTTATTTTTTTGTACTTTATTTTTTAATTTCTCAATAATAGGGATAGGGATGGGAAAGCTGTACCTTTAGAAACAGTATCATAATGGGTTCATTCCAATCAAATACTAAACTATTTACAGAAAATGTTTCTAAAATTTTAACAATGGTGAGTGGATGGATTTGTCCTCTATGTAATATGAAATTATCTATTTTATTAAAATCAAAATGACAGCATAATAAAAAAAAGTGGTTGAAATGGGAAATTCTGTGTTATTTAAATGTTAAAACAATTAAGAAATAAAACATAACATTTTTATAGAAAGGGACCCAGGAAATTTGGACTCTGAATGTGAAGAATTTTAGGACTATTTTAGCCAATTTGTTTTGCCTATAATTTCCTTTTTTATGCGTGCCAACAGTGATTTATTTTTTTAATGCTTTTTTATTTATTAATTAAAAAAATAAAAAAACAAAATAAAACAACATACATAATCAGTAATTCACAACATCATCACTTAGTTGCATATTCATCACTTCTTAGAGCATTTGCATTAATTCAGAAAAAGAAATAAAAAGACAATAGAAAGAGAAATAAAACGAACACAGGAAAGGAAAAAAAAAAAGATTATACCTACCATACCCCTTACCCCTTGCTTTCATTGATCACCAGCATTTAAACTAAATTTATTTTAGCATTTGTTCCCCCTATTATTTATTTTTATTCCATACGTTCTACTCCTTTCCAACAGTGATTTTATATTTTAAAAACTGATATCAAAAATACTATTTTAATAAGCACAAAATAAAAATGCTAAGTGATTGGCATGGCCTTCTTTGTAGACATAGTGCCTGCCCCCTGCCCTCAGAGGAGCTCTGCTGCCCACCTGGGCCCGTGGGCACCAGCCTAGCCAGCGCTCCAAGGAAGACTTTCTTCCTCTCGGCCTTGAAGGACAAGTCAAATGCAAAGCAGTGAGTGACACAGCGAGGATGCAGTCATGGTTGGCGCCCTCCACTTCTCCTAGACTTGGGGCTGGAGCTCATAGGGACCCAAGGGTCCTGAGGGCCACGTGAACTGTGTGACCCAGCAAGTCACAATCTCTCTGGACTCCATTTTCTAATATATATAATGAGAACCACTAGATGTTCTGAGGTTCTAAATTCAATTATTGTGTGACTGAGCAACCAAACACACACACACACACATGCAAGCACATACACAACAAACACATGCACCCAAAACACAAGAAACACACACCAAAAAACACACACACACACCAAATATTCACGCACACACATTTAGACTGGGGCTTAAAGGGTCACAAAAAGAAGCTGTGATGTCTCTTCTGGGTTAATCAGGAGGTAAAATCCTGTCACGCTAACTATGGTAGGAGGTGCTGTCTAGAATCAAGGGTTTGTAGGCTGCTCTCTCAAGAATGCAAATGCTCTGACCAAAGAGGGGTGACCAGAAAGGGCAAATGATCCTGCAGCACACATCGGCTCCATGGTAGAGGGTGGATATGGAAACCATGGTCGCAACTTCGGCTTATATGGGGCCTATGGGGAAGGTTTACTGTTGACTCTGTGAGACTCTGGCCTGGACCTAGCCAACTTTGGAGTGGGAGTTCTGTCCAAGGGTAAGGAGAGGTGATTAATGAAGCCACAGACGGAGGGAGTAGGGGGAGCACATTCCCCAGGTGGGAGCAGAGGCACAGCCCACCTGGACCCTCTGGGTTCTTATCTCTCTCTGTGCACCAAGTCACAGCAAGGTTTAGAGGATCCTCCTCCTGAATCCCTTTCCAGGGCATTTGGAACCCCTGAAGCTGGGGAGGAATGGCTGACAGCAGAAGACCAGGGTGCCAGGTACGAGCTCAGCCCTGGAAAAGGGCTGGGGGGTGGGGAGCAGGCATGTCCAGGGAAGGGCTTGGCATGGAGTCATCACAAGACTACCTGGGGCTGGAACCAGAGAGTGGGAGGTCGGCAGGTAAGCAGGTGGGGGTGGGAGTATCGCGAGGGGTATTTCTCTTCATTCATGAGATATTTGAGTACAACGATGTACAAGGCATCTGTTCCAGGCACTGGGAATACACAGAAAACAAAATCCACAAGAATCCCTGCTCTCTGGGAGCTTCCATTCTCTGGGTCATTTTCTTCTTTCTTTTCTTCCTCCTCCTCCTTGATAGCAGGAGTCACAATCCCTATATATATAGTTGTACGATGCAGTCTCTGTTGCAAAATACTTTCCCATTCATTACATTACTCCATCCTCACAACAACTTTGTGGGGTAAGCATCATTATTCCCATTGTCCAGACAAGGAAACTGAGGTTTGGAGTGTGACCTGTCGAGATAGAATGTGGTGGAAAGTTCTCCAGGCCAGGTTCCAGTTCCAGCTCAGTCACTACCTGTTGGATCACCTTGGAGAAGTAGTCACTTGCTTTCCCTGGGCCTCAGTTCCCCCCCTCAATACAACAAGAGCAGCTCTAATATATAGTTTCCAATCTCTCCCAGATCCCTCCCAATACTCGTCCCAGTGTGTGCAGGACAGGAGAGGTGGAGCAGGGTCTAGAACCCAGACCTCCCGACCCCATTCTGTTCCCTACTCTGCCTTTAGGTCTCCAGGAGCAGGACTGGAAGGATTAGTGAAGAGTCAGGGAGTGGGGCTGGAGACTGCTAGACCTGAACAGTTCCAATGACCATAGCGGTATTGACGGCAGGAAGTGGCATTGCCCAGAAGCCAGGCTGAGTGGGCACTGAGGCCAGGGAGCAGCTTATCGGGCATCGCAGCCTTCCTGAGCCCTGCACAGCTCACTGCCCCACAGAAATGTCCTGAGCCTATGGCATGGGCAGCTCTAAGTTCTGGGGGGTGCTTAGAGCCTGTCACAGCTTCTGAGGACCCTGACCATGAGTCTGGGGGACCTGTTCACCTCATCAGAATATAAATAATACTATTACTAATAGCTGGTATTTATTGAGGGCTTATTGTGGGCCAGGCACTGCTCTGAGCATTTTACATAAAGCCCAATACATGGGGTGGGTTTTCTTATTATCCCCATTTTACAGCTAAGGACAAGAAAGATTAAATCACAGAGCCAGAAAAAAAAGGTGAGGCTGGACTGGAAGACCTCAGATTCCTCATTTGACCCTAGTTGGTCTCCATCACCCAGGTCCGGGTCCCTCTGGGTTCCAATGCCACGGAAAGCATCCCCTGCCTCCAGGCTATGAAAGCTGTTATTTGGCTGGGGTACCAGGGAGGAGGTGGAAAAAGTTTAATGACATACGGGTGACTGACTACAAAAAAGCAAGCATGGAAAAAACACAAAACCTTTATGTCTTGGAAGGTTTGCCATGAGCCAACTAGTTGTTTTCCATCCCCACCAAGAAAGAAAATTGGAGGCCAGACTGCAGGAAGGACTTTCCGGTCACCAGAAGGGGATAGCTTCAACATCGTCTTGCATGGTCAATTTGGGGTGAGGTATTGCCCTGCCTTGACCAACAGTGTGAGCCAAAGAGTGGGCTGGACACAATCCCCTAGAGAGGTTCCCATTCACAGTAGGGGTTGGGGTGGGGGGTGGGGGCACGGGGAGGCCCCAGGGCAGCAGCCCAGAAGTAACTGAGGGAACAAACACGGAAAACCAGGGGACGTCAGTCCTTATCTGGAGCGCATTAATGGGGAACATTAGTCAGCTGTGAAGGCCAAGATGGGGTGATAGGCATGGGGGGTGGGCTGGGTGGGCCTGGGTAGTGGATGGGGGCAGGGGACCGTCCCTGGAGGGGGTATTGGCCTAAACTCCACCTCTGAGCCACGTGGCCAAATCCAGGCTGGAGGGACCCTATATATTCCCATGGCCGAGCCTCCCCAGAGACCTTGAGTGAGAGCAAGAGAACGCGCCGCCAGCCTGCTGCCCGAGACCCCCGGGCCAGCCCGCGGACGGCTCCGCAGCATGTGGGAGCTCCGGTCCATAGCCTTCTCCAGGGCCGTGTTTGCAGAGTTCCTGGCCACACTCCTGTTCGTCTTCTTCGGCCTTGGCTCGGCCCTCAACTGGCCGCAGGCCCTGCCCTCGGTACTGCAGATCGCCATGGCTTTCGGCCTCGGTATCGGCACCCTGGTGCAGACTCTGGGCCACATCAGCGGGGCTCACATCAACCCTGCCGTGACGGTGGCCTGCCTGGTGGGCTGCCATGTCTCCTTTCTCCGAGCTGTCTTCTACGTGGCTGCTCAGTTGCTGGGGGCCGTGGCGGGAGCCGCCGTCCTCCATGAGATCACGCCTCCAGACATCCGCGGGGACCTGGCTGTCAATGCAGTGAGTAGCCAGAGCCTGGGGCTCCCTTGTAAAGGATGAGGGTCTGGGCTGGAGATGAGAGAAGAGGAGAGGGAGTGTGTGTGTGTGTGTGTGTGTGTGTGTACACGTGCGTGAAGGGCTGGAGCCAGGAACACAACCAGCTGGATGGGGAGAGCCGGTATAAAAGAAGCAAGAATGTCACAGCACAGGCCGGGTGCAAGGGGGTTTGCTGGTAGCTCCTGCCCTGAGTCTCATGGAGGAACAGCAGCATCGAGGTATCTCTTCCATTGGACTTAATGTGTCTACGTTACAGGGAAGATTGGGCTAAAGCTCCACAGGGGACAGGGTCCCAAAGCAGACGTGATTTTGGAGCTGGGAAGAATGTCAGCGTGCCAGCCACAAGGGTCTTTTAAGATGAAGTGGGACCATTTCTTCAGCATCTCCTGCATGCTAGGTCCCATGGCAGGTGCTCCTCACAAGCCATGCACCGACACCTCACAACAGCCCTGGGAGGCCAGGATGGGCATGCCCACTTCTCAAGAATGTGACAGTAGGCTTATAGAGGGTAAGCACCAGAGCCATCCCTCAAACCCAGCCTTGACCACAAAATCCATCATCTTTCAACCTGACTAATGTTCCCTCTCTCAGCCATCATCTAAGCCTCGTTTTGCAAACAACGAAATTGAAGCTCAGAGACTGGGAGTGAAGGACTAAAAGTTCCCGTTTGTCACTATCAGAGGAAGGACTGAACCCAGGGGAAAGCTTCAGGGGCAAGGTCTCTCCAGACTTCGGAGATGGTCCCCAGAGCCCATGAGCTAATTGCTGATTACATGATGCAGTGGCTAATTGGGCCCCTCGGGAACTTTGGGAGCTGAGGGGGATGCTGCAACTACTTCTCCCTGTATGTCCCCCTCCTCTGCCTCTCCTGGGTCTGCAGAAGGCCTGGGAACCTGATGGACATAGGAGGGGATGGACAATCTGTGCCCCCCTCACCTCAATTCTCACTCTGCCCACCACCACAACCCCATTCCAAGCCAGGAAAGTAAAAGCACTTTTGTGCCTCAGTCTCCCTCATTTCTTGGCTTGCTTCCAGACATTTCTTGGGCTACTAGGTAAGAGCTCTGAGGCCTGAAGTCTCTGAAATGCATTCAGCAGTCCTTCACAGTCTCTGTGGCCATCTCCTCCCTTGGTCTGAACCCCATGAGGGAGGTTAGCCCTTCTTCATGCGAAGACCAGAGTTATCCTTTCTTCAGAATGGAAAACATGATGCGGCTGCAGACCCAGGGCTGTGAAAAGGGTAGCATGACCACAGTAGTGGACAGAATGAGGAACGTGCCTAATTTCTTGAGCAGGAGTTCAGTTTGCAGCAAGGAGAGGTCTCAAAATGCAAAGCTGGGGAATTGCCTTCTCTAATTGCAGTGCAGTGGGAACACTTAGGGGCCATGGGGATTACCCAGCCTGTTCCACCCTCATTTCATGGTTGATCAGGGCCCTCAGAAGAAAAAGGCCTGGGAAGGTTACCTTAGGCTATTGCTCAGCATACATATCTTGAGGAACCAGACTAGAAACCTGGCTGGCTAGAATGGGGCAGCAGTGGAGCTGACTTGCCCTGAGGCTAGGGAGAGCTGAGCTGACCCCCAAGGCTTTCCCAGATGTCCTCTGAGGACTCTTGGGAAGCGACCCTGACCACCAGGAAGAGTTACCATTGACACACATCTGCTCCGTGTCATGCCAGGTGCCACTTCACCCTCGATGCACCACTGAAAAGTATGATCTGTGATCCTTCCACCCTAAGTGGTAAGTTGAGGCTCAGCATTCGATTGCCCCACATCACAGATCTAGTAAGTGTCATTTACCAACTGGAACAGGGCTGGGACTCTGCTCTTGTTCAGGGCCTGGAGAAGGAGCATGATAGCTGAGAGCTGTCACAGTTCCACCCAGTATAGTGCCCACCCCCAGGGGGCAGGGTGTAGAGTGCAGGGTGACAAAACTTGGGGAGAAATTCAATGTAAGTCACATCTCAGTTATGAAAACACCTCTTTACTTGGCCCCCAAGTTCTCTCCTCATCTAGGGCAAGGTCTGCTGGGACCATGGGGGGGCTCACATGGGTGTGGTGGCATCACAATACAGGGTTCCCTTGCCCCCACTCCAACCTCCCCAGGAGGAGCAGGAAGGAAACCGACAGGGCAAGAATGAGGCCTGAGAACATAACAGGGAGCAGGCAGTGCTTAGGGGAAAGAGTCATATTGTGGATTTGTAGGGGAAGGGGGCACAGTAGGACCATCCCCCAGACCAAGGTCTTAGCTAGAGGCCCAAAGTCTCTAGACCTTGTCCCTGTTTCTTTGACCACAGAAAGAAAGACCTCAGCTTTCTCTTTATACCAGTATCTGCACAACCCCAGTCCCCAAACCTAATAAGCTATGGAGTAAGTTTTCCCACCTCTGGCTGGAGGGTGGTCCTGGAGTCCATCCCCTTGCCAGGGCCCCGGGTCCCAGAAGTAGGCCTTAGTAGCTTGGGCTAAGGTGGCTGGTGAGCCCAGGTGCTCTGGTTCTTAACCCAGGGGCCGCCCTGGAGCCTCAGGTGCAGGCAGGTGGGAAGACAGGGTCAGCAAGGGGAGCATGCTCAGTGTCCCCCCACCCTCTCTGTCCCCAGCTCAGCAACAACACAACAGCTGGCCAGGCCGTGACTGTGGAGCTCTTCCTGACCCTGCAGCTGGTGCTCTGCATCTTCGCCTCCACCGATGAGCGCCGCAGTGACAACCTGGGCACCCCCGCTCTCTCCATCGGCTTCTCTGTGGCCCTGGGCCACCTCCTTGGGGTAGGTCTTGGCCACTGGTTCCAGCCTCCCTGGAGGTTCAGACACACAGACTAATCTAGAAACAGACTCACAGAGCCCCCAAAAGTGACAGACACAAAGATCACCCCCTACCCAGGGGGACAAATACAAAGAACTCCCAAATACAAATACAAAGAGGGACACAAGGCACATCCCCCTAGAGAGGCTGATACCCAGACACCCCAAAGGAACAGATATCACACCAGCCCCAAGTGAATACAGAGCCCCATATATAATATGGCAAAGATTCCCTTTAGTTTGTCTCATCTCCAACGCACAGGCTGGTTGAGGTCAAACACTGGAGGGATGGGGCAAGGACTCCCGGTTCTGTCCTCACCTCCCTTCTCGCCTGGCCCCTGCTTTCCATTGTAGATCCACTACACTGGCTGCTCCATGAATCCTGCTCGCTCCCTGGCACCGGCTGTCGTCACCGGCAAGTTTGATGACCACTGGGTAATAGCGGAAACCCCCCTGCCTTCCCCTCCCCAGAAATGCATCTCAGAGGGAGAATAAGGGTGGGAATAGAGTGGTCCAGGGTGAGGTGAGGGGCTCAGCAACTATGCCCCACACTCTCCACCATCCAGGAGTCTTGGGTTCTACCCTTCCGGTCTGATGCTGAAGACTCAGTTTCCACATCTGTAAGTTGGGGATAACAACAGTGCTTATCTCATTGGCTTCTTAAGAAGATGAAGTCAGGTTACCCACGTAAAATAGATCACACAGTACCTAGCACTTAGAACCCAATAAACGGAAATATAAAAGCCAGTACATATCTTGTATTATTGAGCACTTATCTATTGTTCAGTATTTGCTAGGCCCTGTTCTAGGTGCTTTGCAAATATTAATTCATTTGAGCTCCGTAACAAGCCTAGGAGGTAGATATTATAATGAGAGGAAACTGAGCCACTAGAGAGAAAGTAACTAAATTCATACAGCCCTGGTGGGACTCTCAAGATTTGCACCCAGGTGTTTGCATTAACAGGTGGTTGTCATATCAATTGCCTGTGAGATTCCTTTCCAACACAAAGGTGTCCGTGACTGGAGAGGGGAGTATATCCACGGGTTCAGACTGGATTTTGTAAGCAAGGGGGGAGGAGGTGGTTGGGGAGGGGGGGTTCAGCCCAGAGTAGGTGCTCCCTCCCTGCCCCACACCGCAGAGGCCACCGCCCGCGTGCTGGGCTCGGGAAGGGAGACCCTGAGCCGCCCTCTCCGCTCGCCTCCCCCCTCCCCCCAGGTCTTCTGGATCGGACCCCTGGTCGGCGCCATCTTGGGCTCCCTCCTGTACAACTACGTCCTGTTCCCGCCCGCCAAGAGCCTGTCGGAGCGCCTGGCCACGCTGAAGGGCCTGGAGCCCGACACCGACTGGGAGGAGCGCGAGGTGCGGCGGCGGCAGTCGGTGGAGCTGCACTCGCCGCAGAGCCTGCCGCGGGGCAGCAAGGCCTGAGCGCCCCCGCGGGCCCGGGCCTCGAGGGTCCCCGGACCGAGGCTCAGAGGAGCTCGGAGTGGCCGCCTGGGGGGGGAGGGGGGGCGGAGCACCCACCCCGTTCCTCCTCTCCTCCAGGACACAAGTTGGTCCCCAGCGCAGAGTGTCTGCTTTCCGACGTGCAGTCGCTGTGGGCCGGCAGGGAGGGCGGCGCGGGGCCGAGAGGGAAGCATAGGGGGGCTGCTGGGGTGACGGTGAGCCTGGCAGACGCTCTGCGCTGAGGCTACAGCCGGCGAGTAGTCGACCCTCTGGCCCCTGAAAGAGAGCTGGGGACTTGGGGAGAGAAGGAGGGCGGGAGAGAAGCAGGAGGCTCTGGAGAACCTGGACGCCCCCGGCATGGTATGTCTGGGAATGGTGCTTCCGGTTTTGCTTGTATACAAGTATGTGGCCATCCCTGAGTGTCTCTCAGTACCTGAGTGCGGGTTGTGCATGCTCCTGTGTGTGTGTGAGCAGGTGTACTTAGTGGTGGCACAAGTGCGTGTGCTAGTGAACTCTCACTCCCCCACTGGCCCTTTGACCTCTTTCTCCCCCACCTGCAATAAATCCCCTTCCTCTGCCCTGTATGAGTCCTTGCTGCCAGTGAGCCCCAGGGGCTCCAAGGAAATGCTCCCCAGAAGAAGGGGGAGGGCAGGGTCTGGAGGGCTGAAGAGAGAGCCCTAATTTCCAACCCCTGCCCTATTCCTACTGGAAAATTCCCTTCCCTCAAGCTGCAGACCTGGGTCCAAGACCCAGGATCTGTGGGTGGAAGCAGAGATGCCGGCCAGAGAAGAACTTCTGCAAAAGTGGTCTCTGGGGAAAAGGAGGGCTGGGTGGACACGGATATCCTTTCTGCCTTGAGGAAGCGCCTCTCCACACGGGGAAGCAGGCATATGTGTGCATGCCTACATGTGTGTGTGTGCATGAGACCCCCATCTCCAGGGAGGAGGGCCAGACCCAGAGATTAACCTTCCACTGCTGCAGAGAAAACAAAACCCTTTTGTGGGCCCCTAACCTTTGTCTTGGGAAAGCGGGAGATTTGCAACTAGACACTTCTTGAAAGGAGATACTCATTTCGCAAGTGAGCTTTTTCGCCCAGCACACACCTCAGGCTGGGGACAGCAGGCAACACCTCTCCACCACCCACCCTTCCCCCAGGCAACAACTCCCCTTTGCCAGCAATCTCTGTTCCCCTCCCTTTCTCCTGTCAACTCCAGAGCTCCTCCCCTGCTCCCTGCTCCCCAGCCCCGACCACTGGACACTGGATAGTGTTGAGAGAGCAGCCTGGCACTCTCAGGACCAGCATATACACTAGAGAAGAGAAATGACTTGTCCAGGTAGAGGCAGGTCTGAGTCTAGAACCCAGGCTTCTAAATTTCCAGGTCAGTGCACTGGTTCTCAAATGATTAAGTGAGATGATGCATGTAAAAATGCTGTGTGAACTGTAAATCCTAATACCACTATCATGCATCAGTAGGCTTGTTTTCATTATTTGTGCTTCCTCGTGGGGAGCGGAGAGGTGCACGCAGAAGGAGAATGCAGAAGTGGCCTGACTCTCTGCCTCCTTGACCTGGGTCAGTGGTCAAAGTTAAGGAGAGCCCTGGGAGTCCGATGGTCCAGACAGAAGAGGGGGCTGAAGTTTGGTGCTAACCCCATCATTGTGCAGACTTTCAGCCTCTCCTCACTCTGAGTTCATGCTGACTATTCTCCCACCTCCCTCCCACCACCCAGGCTATCCATTCTCTCCCTCTCTTCAACCTGCTGCATAACTAACCTAAGATCATACCTTGAACTCCCTTCCTCATGCCCTCTGGTGCCTCCATGTTTTCAAGGCTTTTGCACAAGCAATGGAGCAAAGGAGGTCTGAGCACCCACTGTGCACCAAGCACTGAGTCTCCAGTCCCTGTCTCCCCTCAAGACTCTCTTCAGAGCTGGGATGCATATAAAGGTCATCTCTGTAATGGCACTCCCACCACCTACCCCCGCTGACACCCACCCCTTGTCATCACGCTCTTGCCTGTCTTCCTTGGCCCTCCCTTTGGTATCAGAAAAGGGCCCTTCTGGGCCATGGGCACTATGGAGATTACTCCCAAACCCTGGACAGCTAGTGACAGCAACCTGGCCCCACTGAGGGGGAGGGGTCCATCAAAGGCCAAGGTGACCTCCAGGTCTGAACTCCTGGAAGTCACCTGTCCTTACTCTGGAAGCTCAAAGGCAGCAAGGCACTGAGCTGTGGGGCCAGCCTGGATGTGCCTCAGGCACCCCATTCCTGCCCTGCCTCATGCCAGCAGACAGACTCCTTTGGCAGGTGCCAAGAAGTTTTCTCTATGCCCTGCTTCCTGCATTTCATTTCCCCTAAAACTATATGTTCCCAGCCCCTATTATCTAGATTAAGGCACTGAGGTCAGTGGTTGAAGCAGGATTCAAAGTGATGGAAGTGGAGAACTGACACCTATTCAGCATCTCTGAAAGAACAGCCACTGTGCTGGGTGCTTTATGTTTTCCCATTTACAAAGCACTCCCTTATTATCTCCTGTGATTATCTCCCAACCCTGTGAGATGGACAGAGCAAATATTATTCTTCCCATTTTATAGATTTAAGAAACCGAGGCTAAGAGACTGGTCTAAAGTCACACAGCTAATATCTAGTGGAGCCAAGACTTGCACTCAGGCCTTTTTATTCAAAATCCCATGATCTTTAGATGTGGAAGTCAGGAGAGACGAGGTCTGCACTGAGGCAAGGCCTAGACAGATCTTGGGAGCCCCTGGCAGAAACCACAGCACGACTGTGCCCACAGTCTTATGGGCATAGAACCTTGGGGAGGGTAGAGAGGAAATGACAAAGAACACAGGATGGTTTCTGCCCTTGAAGAGCTACCAGTCTGGAGAAGGGTGGTAGTCAGACACACTCCAAGCGAGACAGAGGCAGGCAGACAGTACTGCAAGTCCCCAAGCTGGAGACAGAAAGGCTGGGAGGTGAGGGGGGGAGGTGGCTGACACTGGGTCCCACAGCATCCATTCCCATTGTGCTGAATGACTTTGCCCCTACAAATGTTGCTTTGATTTTTTTTTATTTCTTAAAGATATGAGCTTGTATATATGCAATGACTCCCAGACTGTAAGCCTTTTGGAGGCCAGGCTTCTTCCAGTTTGTTGATCTGCTTGTCTAGCACGGTATTCTGTATATAGGAAGCACTCAATAAATGTTCATTTGCCAATAAGCGCTGTTTCTTCCACAACTTGGAAATGGTCAATACAGTCCCAGGTGCCAGAAGGGAGACTGGGTTGTCTGGCATAGAATGAGTTCCTTAGCCCCGAGCTACTATTAGGAGTGGTGTAGAGGGGCTTTCCACACTCAAGTAGAAACTCACCCAGGAAGCCTGTGGAGGCAAATTCCTTCTGCCTTGAGGAAAGATCCAACCTGGGTCAAAATGGGCTTTGTAACCAAATGGCACTATGGAAAGGGCACCAAGACATGGGCAGGCTGTGTGCCCTCCAGAGAAAACAAAGAACAGTCCTTTTTTGCTCCCCTCCACCCCTCACTGGCCTGGCCGGCTGCTGTGTCTATTGAAAAGCTAGGGCAGGGTCCTCCAGAGTCTTTGACAATGCCTAACATGCAACATGTCCAAAACTGGCCTCCTGATCTTCCCACAAAACCGGCTTCTCCCACAGTTCTCTCCATACCAGTTATGGCAACTCCATCCTCCCCGTTGTTCAGGCCAAAAAGATTGGGGTCATTGTTGACTCTTCCTTCTCTCATACCCCACATGACAGCCATCAGGAAATCCTGTCAGTTCTCCCTTCAAAATGACTCTAGAATCTGATCTCTCTCTCCACCTAAACTGTCTCCACCCAGGCCAGGCCAACCTCACCTCCACCTGCCCCTATGATGTGCAACCCAGCAGCAGCGTGAGCAGTGTTAAAAACTTCTGTCAGGGATTTATATTTCGGGTAACACATTTCCTAATTTAACTTGTATGGTCAGTTTAGTTGAACACCGTAAGTACAAGGAATCTTGAATAGGACATGAGATTTTGTTGGTTTGTCCAGGTTAGTATGATACCCCAATATATCCCAGAGTAATTGGGCAGTGGATAAAGAAGTATCTGCAAAGACCCCTTGAGGGACTGGGGAGAAAGGAGGAAAGTCAACTTCTCCATTTGGACGATCTCTGATATTCTCACAAGCAGTGGGGACAGCCAAATCAATAGGCCAAGTCCTCGATCTTGGTGTTTGCCCCTGTGAAACTTATTCCTACAAAGGATAGGCTAAACCTACTTAAAATTAAGCCTAAGAGTCACCCCCAGAGAACCTCTTTTGCTACTCAGATGTGGCCTGTCTCTCTAAGCGAACTTGACAGGTAAACTTACTGCCCTCCCCCATATTTGGGACATGACTCCCAGGGGTGTAAATCTCCTTGGCAACATCCGGACAGAAACCCTGGGGATGAGCCAGGACCCAGCATCATGGGACTGAGAAAGCTTTCTTGATCAAAAGGGGGAAGAGAGAAATGAGACAAAATAAAGTTTCAGTGGCTGAGAGATTTCAAACAGAGTTGAGAGGTTATCCTGGAGGTTATTCTTATATATTACATAGATATCTCTTTTTAGTTTATGGCATATTGGAGTGGCTGGAGGGAAGTATCTGAAACTGTTGCGCTCTGTTCCAGTAGCCTAGATTTTTGAAGACGATTATATAAAGATATAACTTTTACTATGTGACTTTATGATTGTGAAAACCTTGCTTCTGATGCTCCTTTTATCCAGAGCATAGACAGATAAATAAAAAATATGAATAAAAATAAATAAATAGTAAGGGAGACAAAGGGTAAAATAAATCAGGTAGATGGAAATACTAGTGGTCAGTGAGAGGGAGGGGTGACGCGTATGATATATGAGTTTTTTCTTTTTATTGCTTTTTCTGGAATGATGCAAATGTTCAAAAAAATGATCATTGTGATGAATACACAACTATGTGATGATATTGTGAGCCACTGTTTGTACATCATGTATGGAATGTATGTGTGTGAAGATTTATCAATAAAAATATATATTTTTAAAATTTTGTCAGTCCACATCAGTTCTCTGTTCTGTGGCTTCCTATTTCCCTGAAAGTAAAGCCCACAGTCCTTAGACTGGGATATCAGATCCCACACTCCGTTTCCTCTCTGCCCACACTCTGCTGCCTCTCTGTCCTCATCTCCTTCCTCTCCTCCTTGCTACCTCTGCTTCAGCAACACCAGCTGTTCTCTCTGTCTGGAGTATTCTTCCCCCAGATTTCTACATGGTTCTTTTCTTCTCCTCCTTCAAGTCTTTGCTCAAATGTCACCTTCTCAATAAGACCCCAAAATTATATAGAAGCCCCAATTCTACCACAGCCTGCCCAGCCCCCTTTGTATGTTCTCTTTCTTCCCATCCACTCACCAATTCTGTCATACCACTTAGTTTACACATGCTCACTGTTTATTATCTGTCTCTTTTCACTAGAATATAAGCTCCCCAAGGGAAGAGACTTTCGTCTGCTGAACTCATGGCTGTATCTCTAGTGCCTACAATAGTGTCTGGTACATACTAGGTACTCAAGAAGTTTTTGTGGAATGAACAGATAACTCTCCCCAACACTGAGATACATAGCCCCAGGATACACCTGTTCCCGGTTACCCTCCCTGCCCAGGTGCCCTACCCCCTCAACTTCTCCAAGGAATCCTGGGCTCCCTGTATCAGGAGAGGAAGGGAAGTTTCTCCTATGAGACTTCAATTCCCTCTTGCACAAATGTGAGACCTCCCCCCATCCCAGAAAGGTCCCAGGGAAACATTCCTCTGAGTGCTCAAGGAAAAGACAATTCCAGGAGATAATAGCTTCAGGAGTTTCCTTTGAGAATCCAGGGACAAAGTGATCCTGATGTTAAGAGGACGGGACCTCAGGCACAGGCCTCGGAAATGTAAACAGCTGCCCCCTGAGTGCTTTGACAGATCTAGGTCTCCTTTAACTGCACCCAGCCCCCCCACTCCTGGCATACAGTTCCTATCTCAACTCTGTCCACTTGTGACCTTGGGCAAGGCAGTAACCTCTCTGAGTCTGGGTTTTCTTACAGGTAGCTTGGAATTAAATCACATAGTGGAAGCCAAAGACCTTTGTTAGCTGTAAAGGACTGTGCTCAATTCTGCAGGTGGGACTTCCCCTGCTGGCCCCGTCTCCTCTGAGGACTGCTGAGTCCTTCCCACTCCAAGACAATGGAGTGTAGACCTACGAATTCATGGAGACAGTGCTTGGGGAGAGAGGATGAGAAAGAAGGTGGAAGGGTGCAGCCTGGGGGCAAGCTCAACGGCGTAGGGGCCCGGCCTCCAACAGCCTCCCCGTCTGGGCCAGTCCCTCACCCCAACCTCTAAGTCCCAGGCTCAGGAGAAAATAAATCCTGATATAACTGCTGTGCTCTGCCAGGGGAGGGGCCCTGGGACCCACAGAATAAAGGACGGACAGACCTCCTGCCCTAAGAGAAGAGAAGTGGGGGAGGAGCTCCTCCAGCCGGAAATGCCATGCAGAGCAGGAACAATAGTGGGGTTTCTTTGGCCCCTGTTTTCTTTGGCCTTTTGGCTGCCACGGAGCCCAGATCCCGGTCCTCCAGGCCCTTGGCTTTCCTCCCAGCTCCTCCCCTCAGCTGCTGCCTGACAGACTGACAGAGGAGACAGCTACTTTCTCCCTGTGCTGTATTGTCCATCTGGGCTCCTTCCCCTCACCTAGCTCCACACCAAACACTCAGGGCGGGGGCTTGTAAAATGATAATTATAGCACAAGGAAACTTCACGGAGCCTTACTCTGTGCCAGGCATTGTGCTCAGTGTCCCCTGATCACAAGGAGGGATGGGCAGCTCCTCTCAAGGGTCCAAGGGGGTGCATACCCGCCCCTCCTCCAAGCCCTGGAGGGCCCTCCAGCCTCATTCTTCACATGCCAAACCTGGGGATGGGAAGAGGGAGGGGTGGGAGGAAGGTGAAGAGGGGCTGGGAGTTCAGAGGGAAAGGGAGAGAACAGGAAGAGGGGGTTGGAGAACTGGAAGACAGTGTCACCCAGTTCAGGGCTGGGGGAAAACACACACACACACACCTTGTAAAACCAACAGACATGAAAAATGGGGTAGAGACAGACAGACAGAAAAGCTCAGACGTGAAAAGAGCCTGAGAAAGGTGAAAGAGAGAGGAAATAGAAACTGAGAGGTAAATAGAGAGATTGAGACACCGGAGTGTGGGACGGGGCTGGAGAAGACGGTGAGATCAGGGCAGACAGAATGAAGAGGGAAGGAAGGAAAAAACAGACGCTGAGAAAGAGGGAGAGAGAGCAGGCACACTGAGACCAGAAATAGAGGGAGAGAGACACTGAGCAAGAGACAGACAGAAAGGGAGAGACCGGCAGACAAAGAGGGACAGGGAGACTTAAGAGACAGACAGATAAACTGAGACAGAAAGAGAGAATAAGAGACAATAAGAGCAAATACAGCAAGAGAGATTGAGAGGGAAAGAAGCTAAATCTAAGTGAGGGTTTGGTAGAAGAGACTAAGGGAAAGAGGGAGGAGGAAGAATTGAAATTCAAGAGCGAAAGGCTAAGAGGCTTCAGACAGGGAGGCACCTGCGCCCTCCCGGCACCCAGCTCCAGCACCCAGACTTCCATGGCCCTTACACTGACCCCAAAGAAAATCTAACGCAGTCGTATGGGTTCCCCCGCAATCTAGGAGGTGACCTGCACCCTACGTCCTGCGGGGATTCGTGCGTCTCCCCAAGGGGGCTGCGCCACAGGAGGGCTTAGACTTCTTCAGCCGGGGAGAGGCAGAAGATGCCGAGGGACGGGCTCCCCGCCTCCTCCCGGGGCTGCCTGGCCACCGGGCGTCGAGAATTGCCAAGCGCGCAGAAGGCTGGCACGGCCTCGACTCTTCCCCAAACACCTCCGCTCCAACCCAGGGCCAGCCCGGCCCAGACCAGGGATAGGCCCAGGACCGCCGGACCGCCTCGCACCACCCAGTCTCGCCGCCCGCCCCCGCCCTCAGCGGGCAGGGAGCTGAGTGGCGCCGAGCTCAGGGAGCCGCATCGCGGCACCGCGGTCGGGGGTGAGGCCGGGTCAGGATGCCCAGGTCGCAGGAGGAAAAGGAGGAGCTAGACCAAGAGATGGAAGAGGAGAAAAAGGGAAAACCACGCACGGAGATAAATTCCCAGAGCAGGTAGATGCCCGGAGGTCAGACGGAAGAGGCCAGATTGAGCAAAGTCTCCCAGCGAGCCGGGTGAGAGGGACGAAGGGCGCGGAGCAGAGCGGGAGCCGCCTGCAAGCGCGCCATGTGCGGGGCCGCGGCAGCGGGGCGCATCTACACCGCCGCCTGGGTCACATGGCCCCGGCGGGCGCACGGCTGCCCCGGAGGTGGGGCGAGCTCCGGGCGGGGGGCGCGCGGGGCGGGGACGGGCTGCGAGCCCGCGGCGGCCACAAACTTCCCTCCCTGCTGGCCCCGGGGCGCGGGAGCCGCCCCCTGCCCCCCCGCGCTCGCGGCGCTCAGGCGCGCCCGCCCTCTATATAGCGCGCCCCTGCTGGGCCCGCACCAGGCCGCCAGGCAGGGAGTGGGCGCGGGAGAGCGCGCTGCGCCCCGGAGCCAGGCCCCCGCCCGCGCCGTCGCCCCCGCCCCAACGGGCGACCCCCGCCGCCGCCGCCGCCACCGCCAGGGGCCCGTGGCCACCATGAAGAAGGAGGTGTGCTCCGTGGCCTTCCTCAAGGCGGTGTTTGCAGAGTTCCTGGCCACCCTCATCTTCGTCTTCTTTGGCCTCGGTTCGGCCCTCAAGTGGCCGTCGGCACTGCCCAGCGTCCTGCAGATCGCGCTGGCCTTCGGTCTGGCCATAGGCACCCTGGCCCAGGCCCTGGGGCCCATCAGCGGTGGCCACATCAATCCCGCCATCACCCTGGCCCTCTTCGTGGGCAACCAGATCTCGCTGCTCCGCACTGTCTTCTACGTGGTGGCCCAGCTGGTGGGCGCCATTGCGGGGGCGGGCATCCTCTATGGGCTGGCACCACTCAATGCCCGGGACAACCTGGCTGTCAACGCCGTGAGTGACTGCGGGACTGGGGTGGGGCCAGGGACCCTGGCCCTGGGCTCCAGGCCAGGCCTCTAGCCAGAACTTGAGAATGGGTACGATAGAAGGGGGCTGTACACACCCTTTCCAGGAAGGCGAGAGCCTCCTGGGGGGGGGGGGGGGGGGGCGGGGAGAAATCTCCAGGCTGGTCTGTGCACCACTCAGTCTCTCTAGTCCATATCCACCCTCTTCTGTCCCCCGCCTTCCTGCTTTCCCATCTTGGCCACTCTCCTGCCTGCTGTCCCCTTTTATTTCCCTATCTCACCTCTGGCTATGACCTCGCTCTTGGCCCCTCACCTCTTCTGTCTACCCCTCAGAGGAGTGGTTCAGTGGAACCATGTGCAACAATTGGATTGTTCTGCCTTGGGTGACATTAGTCTCTCAGCACTTCATTTTTTTCAGCCATAACATGGGAATGCTTATACATGCCCAGTAGGTGCTGTGGGGATTCCCTTCAGAAGCCATGCCCGTGAGCCCCTAACATGGTGCCATCCATAGCAGTGTCTGGTGAATATTGGTTCCTCCATCTTGTCCCTGCTCCTGTCTCCCTGCTGCGTCCCTCCTCCCACAGCCCTCGATTCAGCCCCCACATCCCATGTACTGGGTTCATTAATCAAACATAGAGGAGGATTTACTCGACCATTGTCAAGCCATGAGTCAGCCGCACCGGAGAGACGGGTTTGAGGTTGGCAGCAGCGGCAGGTCAGGCATGGGCAGAAGGCCTGGGTAGAGGACGCAGTAGGCAAACTGGGCAGCTGTCCGCAGGAGGGAGGATGAAATGCCAGCTTGTGGGGGTGGGGAGCTGAGCAGGACCGTTGACAGGACTGTGTCCAGAACAAGCTCCCTTCACACTCTGCCCTTTGGCTACAGCCCGCAGCTTCAAGCTGTGTGCAAACTGTGAAGTGCGTGGTCTCTTCTGCAAATGGCCTCTCTGAGGTAACATATGCAGGGCTTGGCTGTGCCAACCATGTGGGGTTCAGGACTTCCCTTTCCAGGTTCTCAGGCTCTAGATCTCCTCAGGAGCCAAAAGGAGGGCCAAACCCTTCACCATAGAGCCAGAAGAAGGCAGGGTGGCTCTGGGGTCCTAACCCACCCTCCCCTCACAGCTCAACAAAAACACGACGCCAGGCCAGGCCATGGTGGTGGAGCTGATTCTGACCTTCCAGCTGGCCCTCTGCATTTTCTCCTCCACTGACTCCCGCCGCACCAGCCCCGTGGGCACCCCGGCCCTGTCCATCGGCTTCTCTGTCACACTGGGCCACCTTGTAGGGGTGAGTGGGGTTGCCAGAAGGAGTGGGCTTAGGGTTTGGGAGGAGCTACATGGTACAAGTAATGGGGGATCCTAGAGCCGCCCCTTCTGGACCTGGATTTGGGAGTACTGGACCCTGGCTCAACTGACCTTAAGTTTAACCCCTCAAAAACTTCTCTCTGGGCTGAGGAGAGCTGGGAGTTAGTGGGAGGTGGGGTGGGGCCAGGGAACCAAGCCTAAGTTCAGGACAGAGTAAGAGAGGAGGCATTCATGGTTAACTGGACAACTGGGGTCTGTGAAGGGAGTGGTCACCAGCTGAGGAATTACGAGATTTGAGTTTTGAGACTGACTGAACCCCTCAACTGCTGCAAGACCTTGGGAGAGTGCTGTGCCCTGTGTGAGTGGGTGAGGGCATTGCCCTGCTCACCGGCTCCCTCTTTCTATCCAGATCTACTTCACTGGCTGCTCCATGAACCCAGCCCGCTCTTTCGGCCCCGCAGTGGTCATGAAGCGGTTCAGCCACGCACACTGGGTGAGTATGGGCCCTTCCCTGGTTCCCCAATGATGAGCGCCCTGCAACCTGGCCCATGGCCTCCCAGGGCTGACTGGGCCTTCTAGATGCTGTGGGCCCAGAGCTTGGGGTGGGACCCGGGGGGCACGGCTGGAGTGAGGAGGAGACACAGGAGGGGATGGGATGCAGCCAGAACAGCAGGGATGGAGTCACATGGCCCGAGGCCCTGGGGACAGGGGACCCGGGTGGGTGGGTATGGTCCATGTGTTTCTGTCTCTCTGGGGAAGGGGGTCTGTGTCTCTGTGTTGATCTCTTCTGAGGATTCTGCATCTGTCCCTCTGGGATCTGTATGTCTTTCCTTTCTAATGTTACATTTATCTATCCCTCTTGAGGGGTTTGGGAGAGTCTTCCTGTGTGTCGGTCCATTTGGACAACCTGTCTGTCACCTCCTTCAAGAGCTCATGGCTTCTCGCTCCAGAACCTGTCTCTGGACCTGCGTGTATGGAGGCAGGGGGAATGGGCCTGTCACTCTGAGAATCTGATGTTTGACCCTCTGAAAGTTTGTCTCTTTGGGGGGCATGGATGAGGCCCGACCCTCTGAGGATCTGTGTGTCTCCTCTAGGGTCCATGCTTCCGTCACTGGGGAGGAGGGTGTCAGTGTATCTGTTTCCCAGGTAGGAGGAGGTCTTTCCCTCTGGAAGACTGGGAAGCTGCATGTCCATCTCCTCTGAGGGCCCGTGGGCTCAGCCCCCTGACTGCTGCCCTGTCTCCACCAGGTGTTCTGGGTGGGGCCCATCGTGGGGGCTGTCCTGGCTGCCATCCTCTACTTCTACCTGCTTTTCCCCAACTCTCTGAGCATGAGTGAGCGTGTGGCCGTCGTCAAGGGCACTTATGAGCCCGAGGAGGACTGGGAGGAGCAGCGGGAGGAGCGGAAGAAGACCATGGAGATGACCGTCCACTGACCAGCGTCAGGCAGGGGCCAGCCCCGCAGTCCCTGAACCACAAGGGGAAAAAAAGAAAAAAAAAATTGACGGCAAACCTTCCTTCCCCCACAGCTGGGTCCTCCTGGCTGGAGAGGAGGTCTGGCTCTCCAGGTGCAGTTAGAGATGGGAGCAGGGTTCTGTGACAGAGTTCTTGGGGTGGGGGTGAGAGGCTGGGGGCGGATGGAGAAGAGGCCTCTTAGGGACAGGGTAGACTGTGCTGCTGGGAGGTGAGACTTGGAGATTGTGAACACAGGCTAGGAAGGGGTGACCTGCCGTCTGCACCTACTCCTTCCCTAGCCCTCAAGAGCCAGAGGGTTCCAAGCCCCTAGGATAGTAGAGGGCTTCTCCAGAGCACCTTAGGAAACAGACTGGCTCAAAAATGGCCCCTTATTTATTTCTGATCAAGGATGAGTGGGGAGGCCTGCTGGTGTTTGGGGTGGGGGCACTGCCCAATAAACCAGTGACACTCATGCTCTGCTTCCATGGCTTCCTGACGCTTCTCCTTGGGACACTTCCCTCCCGGTCCCCACAGGGCACACGAGGAACCCAGGACGAGTCTGCTGAGGAAAGATAAGGGAAAAGGAGGCCAGAGGAGACCTGGGGAGTCAGAGAATCAGGGAAGAGAGAGAGAGACCAGTTAGAAATAGAGCAACAGGTCAACAAGGAAGGGGCAGTGGGAGTGGAGAAGGAAGGGTCCTCACTGGCCTCACCCACCCACTCACCCCTCCCTTGACACCTCAGCTATGTCAAGTCCCTGCCACTTGAGGAGGACCTCGCACTAGGTGTATGGCAGGCAGGGTGTGGCAGGCAGGGTGGAGGAGAAGTGAACCAGCCAGCAGCCCCTCAAGATGCCAAGGGGGTGACCAGCCAGTTCTGTCACTGGGGAGGAGGCACCACCCTGAACTCCCTTCTCTGTATCTTGACATCTCAAAAGGTGCCATTTTGGGAGCCTGGGCTTATATGGAGTAATATCCCACCCCCCCAAGGCCACACCCAGTCCAGCTGTTTTCTGGGTCCCCTCCCTCCTGCCTCTGCCCCTCAGAGTTCCTACCATCCTCCCCTCTGAACCTCTACTTCTGCCCTTGCCTGCTCCTTGGTCAATTGCCCCAACATGTCTTAGGCAACCTCTTTAAACTTTCTGAGCCTCCATCTTTTAATCTGTAAAATGAGGATAAGAAATGCTTCTCTCACAGGGTTATTGTAGGAAGCAGAGGAGATGAGGGAGGGAGTTGCAGCTTTCTGTGAGAAGTGGGGGTCTAAGACTCTGGGCCCTGAAAATGAGCAGCTCGGGACACAGCACAGCTTGGAGTCTTAACCCAAGTGCAAATCTCGCTGTGCAACTTTGGGTCACATACTTAAGCTCTCTGAGCATTAATTGCCTTGTTGGTAAAATGGGGATACTCTTACTTCCCTCATAGTTTGTTGCAAGGATAAAATTAGATTATGGTTGGAAGTAAACTGCTTGTGCAAACAGGGCCAGTTACCTCAGAGTGAGTGCCCAATTGACTAGTGTGAAGAGAATCAGCACATATACCTGCCAGCCACATCCCACCTCTGGGCCTTGTGCTCTCCTGAGTGTGTGAACCTAACCTCCAGATTCTCTCCCTGTATTGCCTCTCCCTGGGATCTCCAATCTAGCCTAAGAGGAGGGGCCAGTAGGGCCAGAAGATGGACTGAGAAGGGGTGAGAGAAGCTAAAGAGTCTGGCGAGGGTCAGTCCCGGGAGCTGGGGGTAAGGAGCGGCAGACTCCCAGCCCTCCTCCAGACTTTAGTCTCCGCATCTGTAAATGGGTTTGCAACCACCCCTGCCCTGCCCTGCCTTGCCCTGACCTACATGACAGTGCGTGTGAGAACCTCTGGACTCCAGTAAAGAAGCTCCCTCTCCTCCAGGCCTGGGGAAGCAGGGCTGCAAGTGCCAGCTCCTGCCAGCAGGGGGGGACCTGGTCCACCGAATCCGCAATTGCTTTGCTTCCCCATCCACAAGTCCTGGGTCTGGGCTCCAGCCAGGTGGGGGTAGTGATGGAGGACACAGGAAGTCTCTCAGGCAGAGGTCTCCCGGGGCCACCAGAAAGCAGCCTGCCCCAGTCCAATTCCCCACTCCACTCTGAGGAGTGCAGGAGAAAGACAGCAATGACTGGGAGACTGGCCTCTCCCACCAACCTAGCAGCTTGTGTGTCTTTCTCTGGCAGGCCTCAAGGGAGAGCATGACGGGTGAACGGAGGGCCCATTAGGGACAGATCCTCGGGGGTGTGGGGGTTGGAGCATCCACTCAGAGGGAGTTACAGGCCTTGAACTGCTCTGAGTAAGAGTGGCCTGGCCAGTGGGCAAGGGTTTGGGTTGTCAAGTTGCACGTGGCCATGGCAGTGTAGCCAGCAGGGGGTGCTGTGCGCCTTGGCATTTATCTTCCATCCTTCGTACGGGTCTGTGGGTTCTCGAAGACCTGCACACATGTGAGCATACATACACACAAGCCTCGTACGTCTCTGGGGTTTGGGCTTACCCTCAGTTTTACCCACAGGACTGCTGTGTTTTTTCTGTGCATGTATCACCTGCCATCAGCATAGAAGCGTTTACTCATGTGTGTGCAAAGCCCCCTTCAACACGCCCCCTTCACTTGCACAGAGCCACTCTGGTACCGGATCTAAGAGTCAGGCTCCATGTGTTCTCAGAGAGGCACACACGTGTGCAGTCATACACAGCACACATAGGCTCACACTGCTCAGAAGCCTCAGTCACCTGTCTGACCTTCCGTTCTACCTGAAGGCTGAACCCAGGAAGAGCCTTCATTCTCCTACAGGACATTCCCTCCCCCTCCTCCCCAGGGGCTGCCAGTTTCACCGGGTAAGAAGGTAGACATGGTGATAGGATGGAGATGAAGGAGGACTGGAGGTTTCTGTCAACAATGGACAGGTGATTTTTACCAGATGGGTGGGCGGGAAGAGGATGGTCTGGGAGGATCAGATCTCCCAGCTCCTTCCTGAGTCTCAGCTTCCTCATCCATGAAGTGTGGGTGAGGATGCCAGTCCTTACCTTTCCAAACTTTGTGGGATCGGTCAGATAATGCAACAGAGCCACCTTGAACCCCTTGCCTTTATATCAGGTTTTCTTCTCTCTCTCTCCTTCCCCTCTCCTCCTTTAGCCCTGAGCGGACCCTTAGCCAGAGATGCCCACTGCACCAGTGTGGGCAGCCGCACAGCCACCTGACAGGCAGCCCTAGGCAGCCAGCCGTGGGGCCTTGGCCAAAGGCCTCTGTGCATGAGCGAACTCTAGCTTGGCACCAGAGCCTGACACTAGCTGGGTCCAGGACAGGGCCAGCTGGGGCTGGTAAATCCAGGGCTGGACCAAGCCCCGGCCAGTGCCCAGTTACTCTCAGGGAGTGAAGGGCTCATCCCAGGCCAGACAAGGCCCAGGAGGACCTTTTCAAGGCTAGCTAGGAATGGGGGTTGACCTGTATTTAGTCCTCTCCACCTCCAGGGTCCAGAGCAGGGGGACACAGGTGCTGTTTGTTCTAGAGCTGCCATGGCAACCGGAACCCCTCCCAGCCCAGTCCCCACTGTCTCAATGGAGTGCCCGTCTCCCCTTTCTGTGGGGATAGGGAGAAGAACAATCCTAATAACCAACATTTTCTGACTCAGAGCCATTCTCTTACAAAGCAGCCCATTCACATCTAACACCACCTGGGAGATGGAATTGCCCCCATTCTATAAATGGGGAACCCAAGGCCACAAAAGGTAAGCAGCTGTCAGGGGTATAATCTACATGGCTGTGTTCAAAATGCACGTGCTCGTATATTTTTGAACGCTCTCAACAGATAGGTCTTACTGGTGTTTGGTGCCTGTTTTATAGATGCAGAAACTGAGGCTAAGTAAGATATAGGGGCTGGTGCAAAAGTAAACATCTAGATGGGACTCCTACCTTAGTCACTGAGTGCAAGACCAGTATCTGTCCACTAAGCCCTCTACTGAGAAGAGGAAAGGGGAGAGATAGCTGAGGTGCTGTGGGACAGCCCCAGGCGGGGAACCTACTAACCCAGGGAGGAACAGCCTGCACAGCCCACACAGCTACATTCTTGCATTTGTTGAACCTTTATTGAATGACTCCTCTCTGAAGGCAAGGGTGGAAGTCTGCACAGAACAGCAGAGGGAGGCGCAGAGGGAGGCACGGAGGGCACAAAAGCCAGAGCCACCAGCTGGCTTTGCTCAAGCCCAACTTCTCAGTGAAGCGTGCCCTGATTTTGTGATGGGAGAGGGGGGGTGGGAATCAGGACAGGTTTCATAGAGGAATTGGGCTTGAACAAAGTCTTGAAAGAGAGACCAGGAAGAAAGGCATTCCAAACTCAGTGTTGCAGAGGGCTCAAAAGCTTATTTTGGGGACTGGACTGCAAATATTTGGCCTGGCAGGAGTAGAAGAGGGGCAGGGTGGGCAGTGAGAGGGAGCTGTCCTTGCATGTTAGACTTGGATATTCAGACTTGATGCTGAGGTAATGGACAGCCATTGAAGGGTTTTGAGCAGAGAAGTGACTGATCGGCTCTGCATTTTAGAAGGCTCCCTCTGGTGGCAGGGAGATGGTGTGGAGGGGCACAAATGTAATCCAAGAGCCTAGTAAAGAGGCTGATGCCGTAATCCTGGGGTAGATGAGGGCTGAACTGAGCCAGTGGCATCTGGGCACAGGGGAAGTGTCAGGTATGAGAAAAAGCCACTGGAAACTTGGCTACCCACTGGGGATGGGTGGAGGGAAAGGGAGGTTTCTGGATGACTTCTAGGTCTGGCTGGGACAACTGAGGGGAGAGGGACAAGGAGGAACAGGCAGGAGGGCCGAGAGGGGGTGGCCATGGGGGGCTGGAGATGCTGCTGTGATGGTCTTGAGGCCACAGACAGGACAAAGAAGCTAGAAGAGCTAGAAGAGCCATGGGCCAGGAACTGACAACACCTGGGTTTAAGGGTGAGCAGAAGAGCTGCTGGCAAAGGAGACCAAGAAGAAGCCCTCAGAAACGTAGGAGAGCCAGAAAAGTAGAGTCCTTCAAGAAGCTGTAGGTGAGTTTGTGGCTGGGGAGGCAGGATGAGAAGTCTCCTTATCAGATGACCTGGCCTTCTAGGTGAAACAGGTGAGGCCGTCTGCTAAAGGAAAATCCAGGGTGAGTCAGGTACCGTAAGAGAAGGGGGAAGATTTGAAGCAGGCCTCACAAGAATGGGGACGCATAAGGATTGCTGAGCAGAGCAGAGACCCCTGCTGAGGCTGGAGGCAGCGGACTTGCCATGGCAGCAGTCTACACGGCTGGGCGATTTCCTTCAGCAGTGCTCGGGAGCGCAGATGCAGGGTGCAGGAGGTGTGGAGGAGGGGAATGAGAACAGAGTGATGCAGCCACGGCTAAGAGGTCTCTGGGGAGCTGGTAGAGAGAACAGGGCATGCGAGAGCTGAGAAGCCAGGGGATCTGGCTGGATCTGTGGAAAGGGTTCTCTAAGAAGAGGGGAGACTGTCCTCCAAGGAGAGACGAACATGGAGTGTTCCAGAGTCACAGGCCATTTGATGTGGCCAGAGAGTAACGGTCAAAGCAAGGAGTCGGGAGAGGCAAGGCAGGAGTAGCAAGGGCTGGCTCCCAGAGGGCCTTGTAAGCCAGGCGCAGAGCTCACAGAGGGGATGGGAGGCATTGAAGAGATTTTAGCAGGGGAGCAGCATGATCAGATTTGCATTTTAGAAAGATCACTGGGGCTGCAGTGTGGAGAATTGATTGGAACGGAGCAAGGGAGCAGGCAGAGGCTGGTTAAAGGCAGTAGAAGCAACGAGAAGAGGGCACAGTCAAGAAATATTTAATATTCAAAATCAGCAGACTTGATTTTTATTGGATCGGAGGAGGAGAGAGAAGGGTCAAGGATACTTCTCAGGTACCACTAACTGGGCTGAAGAAAGCAGGGGTGCATTAGTTTCAGGTGTGAGGGGGGCAGAGGGAGAATGGGGGAGCCCATTTTGAGACAGGTTTCATCTGAGGGGCACCAGGACAACTGGGAAATATCTACCGGGCAGGTAGATATGCCCAGAGGTGAGGTCAATGCACCCAGATGTGGTTATTTCAATAGCACAGCAGATCCTTCTGAGGGAGGAAGGAAGGGGTATTTTCCTTTATTAGGGAAAATACCTTAATATGGTGGTAAGAGGAGCAATGGGGGCCTTTCTTTCAGGCCCACACAGCCACATAAATGGTTGAGCTGCCCCATTTGAGAAATGAGGGGAGTGTCTTTGGCCCTGAGAGGAAGAGAGCCTGAAATTTGGGCTGAGAGAGACGCAGGGAAGGCGGGGGCCGGAGAAGTGGGTGAAGGGCCCATGGGAATTCTTGGTGGTGGGCAACCTACAGCCATTTTAAGAGCAGAGGGACATGAGTGCAGGTATGTGATTTGATGTAGCTAGAGTAGCTGCGGTATAAAGCCTCCTCCACCTGTTCCCTCCTGGCACCCCCACAGATGCCTTTGGTAAAGTTGATTCTATTCACAGCTGCTTTCTGTGAGTGGGGTTTTAGGGGCAATAAAGGGGAGAGCCTAATTTCACATCTGGGTTTAGGGGCACAGTATTCTGTCAGCCTATTTGGAGGCTGAGCCGGGAGGCAGAGGGGGACCAGGACAGGAGGTCCCCACCAACCAAAATGCATAGGAACCCCCAAGGTGGGCCCTGGGCTCCCAGGGTTGTGGTCTTGGGGGTTCTGAGTGATTCTGTCCTAACTAAACCCATGGGACATGAGTTCCCTGGAGCCCCCGTTTCTCCCCCGAACCCCCACTCCACCCCACCCCCACCACTGTTCCTTTACCGGCAGCCCTCAGTCTGGGACTCTGCCCATAGCACTAGTCAGGCTGCCTGGCCTTGGAAAATTTTCTGGGGTTTCCAGCTCAGTGCCCAGGCCCTCCCACCCCCAGCCCAATCTTTCAGGTAAACTCAGGGTGAAGCAGGCATGTAAGCCCCACCCCTTCTACCGTCCACACCCCTCCCACCCACCCAGACACACATAAGCCCCTCGGACTGTTCCCTGCCAGTCTGACTGGCCCAACTCTTAGGAAGGCAGAGAAGCCTCCAGAGGGTGAGACAGGGTCAGCCAGAGACCAGAAGTTAGAGGAGACAAGGAGGAGCAGAGACAGGAAAACAGAAGAGGCCCTGGTGCAAAGGAGGCGATGGCCAAGGAACCAGAACCTGGACACACAGAGGGCCAGGAGGGCCGCGGCTGGGCTAGGGTGCTGGTGTGCCGGCCCTGGACAGCTATCTGCAGGGCTCTGTTTGCCGAATTCCTGGCCACGGGGTTGTATGTGTTCTTTGGGGTGGGCTCGGCTCTGCGCTGGCCCTCAGCGCTTCCCTCTGTGCTGCAGATTGCCATCACCTTCAATCTGGCCACGGCCATGGCAGTGCAGGTCACATGGAAGGCCAGTGGGGCCCACGTCAACCCTGCTGTCACACTGGCTTTCCTTGTGGGCTCCCACATCTCTCTGCCCCGAGCTGTGGCCTATGTGGCTGCCCAGCTGGCAGGGGCCACTGTGGGGGCTGCTCTGCTTTATGGGGTCACACCAGGAGACACCCGAGGCACCCTTGGGATCAACATGGTAAGTGCAGGGAGGGGCACATGGCAGGTGCTAGGGTAGGGAAACCTGGTGGGGCCAGGAGTGAGCCCAGAGAAGAAAAGGAGACAGGAGGAAAGAACTCACCCATATCTCAACATCTGCTCTGGGTGGGGTCCAGGGACTCAGAGGAATTAGATATTGGCCTCAGCCCAGGCAGAGTAGGAATAGGATTGAGTTGTGAGGAATAGATGTAAAAGGGAGAAACCACATGATGGTTCCTTGGGATTGGGATCTCCTACGAGTAGAAGGACCAGATACCGAGGGGCAGGGGTGCCAAGGGAGGGCTGAGGCTGTGGGTAATGGAAGGGGGCACTCCATGTACTTTGTGCTTCCTCCCCAAGCTCCACCCCCTTGTCCTCTGGCTCTTGTTTTCCCCTAGTCCTCCTTCCAGGTCTCCACCACTGTGAGGCCTCTCTCAATCCTCCAGATTCCCCTAATTATCTATTATTCCACCTACTTTCTCAGATCTCCACCTTCCAGGACCCATACTCCTCTCAAGTAGGCATCCCCAGCAACTCTGAGCCTTCTCTTTCTCACCAGTCCTGAGTTCCTGCCTCCTCCTCCTGAACCACTAGCCCCAGCCAGAGTTGGGGGATGGGGACACTCACTCCTGCAGACAGCAGGTGTCCAGAGATGATACACACCCCACCAGCCCAGTTCTCCTCTGGGATGTCCTATCCTTAAGGTGTGCAGCTGGGAGTTGGTAAGCTGTTCCCCCACTTCTAGGGGGGCTCACCATCCATTAGCAGAATCTGCATCTGCTCCAGTGTAAACCCCTCTCCCAGGTCCGGGGCAGCATCTCAGAGATCCAGGCTGTGGCAGTGGAGCTCGTACTGACCCTGCAGCTGGTGCTCTGTGTTTTTGCTTCTACCGACAGCCGTCAGGCATCTGGCTCCCCAGCCACCATGATTGGGATCTCTGTGGCATTGGGCCACCTCATTGGGGTAAGGGGCAAAGGGGATACTGTACACATATGCCCACTGGGTCCCTCCCTGGGGAAGCCCTACCCTCCAGCTCCAGATATGGTGCTGCAGTTACCAAGGCTGGGTCGGGGCTCTGAGCCAGGGCAGATGGAACTGTCCCCTCCCTGGCCTGTCTCAAGCCTCCTCATACCCAGAGCCTACACTCACTCCTCAGATCTACTTCACTGGCTGTTCCATGAACCCAGCTCGCTCCTTTGGTCCTGCCATCATCGTTGGGAAGTTCACTGTTCACTGGGTAAGACCCTTTGCTGGGCAGTCATTGGGGAAGAGGGGGGCCAAAGGTGGGTGCTGATTGAGGATATAGGTTTCATGAGGCGTGGGTCCACAGAGATCATTTTGACTCCCCGGGGGAGGTTTCCCAAAGCTCAGAAGACCAGGGAAAGAATCCGTGTTTGTACCTTCTTTCTTACCACCTTTAACACCTAGTGGACTGGCAAAAATTGGGAGGCCTTACGTCTGTGGTTGTTTCCTTATTCATTTTTTCCAACCAGACCAATTTCCAAACTTTGGTAAAGAAAAAAGGAAAAGCAGAAATAGCCACACATCCCAGCAGAGAAACGCACAGCAGTAGCCAAGACTCCTGGCTAAAACAGGGAAGGGGAGAGGGAAGAGGCAGGAGTAGAGGGTAGGCTGGCTCCTGGCCCTGTTCCACAGTCCCCTCACCTGCATGGTCTCAGGAGGCATGACTTGTGGTTCTCAAATTTATCACCCTGTAGACAGCTTAAGGGTTCCTGGAAGACCAAGACTGTGCTAAGGAAACAGGCCAGGGTCCCAGGACTACCCCATGACCCTGGGACCTCTTGCATGCACTGCCTACTTCTCTCTCTGCCTCCTCAGATTTTCTGGGTGGGACCCGTGATGGGGGCTGTCCTGGCTTCGCTGATCTACAATTTTATCCTGTTTCCCGACACCAAGACCCTAGCCCAACGGCTGGCCATCCTCACAGGCACTGCGGAGGAGGAGAGAGTGGTAGGGGTGGAGCCCCAGAAGACAGAATCTGAGCCCACTGAAGGGGACACTGAAATGGAGTGTGTGTGTGAGACAGCATAGACTTTGGCTCTTGCCCTTGGGCTTCAGAAGGGTGCTCTGTAGCATGCCTTGTCTGATCTGACTTCAGATTTTCCTGGGGATCTTTGCAAGAGGATGGAGAAGGCTGGCCTCTTGATTTAACACAATAGTCGGGGGATGCCAATGCCTGTTCCTATACATCATTTTTCTAGATAGAATCTGAGGACTGTATCTGTCCAGTTTCCTCTCCGTAGGCCTTCCCATCTCTCAGTTGAACAGAGAAGAGGGAGGCAGGGAAAATCATGATGGTTCTCTCCTTCCCTCACCCATCTGGACCCCATTAGGAGTTCAAGGCCTCCAGAGTCCCATGTCCTAGGGTAAGGGGAACTGGAGTCCAGTGAGCCACTCTGCTTAGAGACTGAAGACTACAGGGACATCAGGGAACCCCCACTTCTCATTCTACTCTACGGGAAGAAGAGCCAAGGCTCCCAGAAGAACCAGTCCCTGTGATGGCCTTCTGAGCTCCTCAGAAGGCCACGTGGTTTAGGGGCTATGACTCCCCTGTCAGATTGGGTACTTCCTGAGGACAAGGATTGCTCTCAACAGATGGTCACTGCTCACACCTCCATGTGCTCAGGACAGTTGCCTGCCCTAGGGAAGAGTTGATACAAAGAGGAACCTGCTTTTAGCTGCCAGAGAGACAAGATGTGAGCAAGGGAAGGTTTGAGGCTAGACAGGCCTTTTCCAGAACAGGCTCTTCCCTGGTGTTGTCCTGCCTTCCATTCTACTCACAAGAACAATCCTGAGAAGGGAAATCCTCATTCCATCCCTCAACCAGTGACCTGGGCCAGAAAAAGAGGGCTCCACATCCAGATTCTCAGCTCTAATGGGAGCCACCAAAAGCTGTTGAATATGTCCCAAAGATGATAGAAACCCTAGGAATTACAGGAAACCAAGATTTGAGGTCCAGTGCTTCTGAAGGACTAATGGAGTCTCAATTGGTTTGTTAATATTTAAAAGCTGCTATAAATCTACTCTGCCCATGACTTAGGGTCCTATCTGGATCGTGGCTTTACCAGCTATAAAAGGGGTTCAGTCCTCCCCCATGGACTGCTGTGAAAACAAGCAATTGGAAAATGCTCTGGGAAGTTAAAATGCTAGAAAAAACAACCCAAATAAATGATGATTGTTGCTGCTACTGTAATTATTAGGCTTGAATACAACTGCTGTTGGTAATGGGAGGGATGAGGGAAGAGGAGAGAAAGGAATGATTGAGAGGGAGAGAAACGAGAGGAGGCTTTTTTCTCTCATTTCACTAGCTCTGCTTATCAGGGGCCTTGCCTCCTTATCTACTGACCTGGAAGCCTTGTGGGTATGGGGTATGGGGGCTTGGGAGGGAACCTGGAATGAAGAGATGAGCCAATAAGTCAGTTCTCATCTCCATGGTGCCCATCACCATGGCATCCTGAAATGCAGAAGCCAAATAAATCCATTAAAAAAAAAAAATCCATTATGTCCCAAGATGGGAGAGGGGCTCCCAAAGGCAGGGTCACAGAGCCCAGCCTGTCCAAGGCAGTCACTGAACCCCAGTTCTTTCTATACTAACGTCAGTGCCGTGCTGTACACCTCTCCAAGCTGGACCCCATTCATCTGTCTTCAATCTCTCAGTGCCCAGGGCATTCTTTGCCCTTTTACAAGCAGTGACAGCTGTGTGTGTGTGTGTGTGTGTGTGTGTGTGTGTGTGTACACAAGAGGGTGTGATTGACTTGCTAAAGGTCTTCCAGCTTAGTACCATAGCCCCCTAAGGCCTCCCCAGCTCCCAGCTTAGAATTTTCCAAAATAGAGCCCCAGGGGGGCTTATACAGGCTGCAACCAGAGGAAGGAAGGGAGCAGGAACTAGAGGGTTGAAGAGGGCAGGGGTGGAGCTCCTGCAGTAGGATCTTAAGCTCCTTGACAAATTATCTCTGCGTCCCCAGAGCTGAGCACACACTGGGTGCTCAATAAAAGTTTGATGAATGAATGACTAAGGCTGAGTGGAGTGCAAAGGAGGGAAGGCAGCAATTGATCAAGAGGAGGAAAATTCAGGCACTACAGCTCCAAATGAGGCAAAACGGCAGCAGCTGAGAAGCCTGTGCTTACAGGAAGGGTTGGCTGGGGAACGGGGTGCATATCCAAAACCTCCACCCACTACTCCAGGGCAGCACTGTCTAACCTCTGTGGTAGGACTGTCAGGCCAAAAGGTCAAGGGTGCTTACCTGAAGAGAAAGCTGGGGGCCTGCTTTTATCTTTAGTGCTTCCCTATGTCAGTATAGACTAAAACAAGAAGAGGCCTACTTCAGAAGGGAGGAACTAGTCTAGAATCTAAAAAGCACTGAAGGTTAGACAGGAATAGGTAACTGAAGGTTAAGCAAAGGCCATGTGTTAGGATGAAGGAAGGGCTGGCCTTTGAAGAGTGGAATCTCAGCAGTTCCAGAACGGGGGAAGCAGGCTTCAGGTCACAGCCCCTGGGCATCGTTCAGGGGCGGTGGGAGGCAGAGGACAGAGACCCAGCCAGGCAGGCCCTTAGTGTGTGTTCCCTTCCTCCCAAATTTGTCAGGGGAAGTTTTTAATTAATGGTGTGTAATCTGATCTGGCCCCTCTCCCTGCTGAGCACTGCCTTCAATCAGTAGAGCCATCTGCAATTGCAATTCATAATTCTCCAGAAAGGGAGAGGAGCTTGGAATGGGAGCCTTGGTGATTAATACAATTAGCCTTTTATGTTGATGATTGTCTTAGCAGGAGCAGATGAAGCAAGCAGACCTGAGGCTATTGCTACCCAACTGGCTGGCATGAAGGCCCTCCCTCTCCATCCCCACTCCCACTGCAATTCTTTAACCTGCTACTCCCAGGTAGAAAGAGGATATGCCTTATCTGGGGTTATAATGTGCAAGGGGAAGCCCTGGAAGGGGCTAAGGCTCTGGGGCACATTTGGTCTCAGACTTGAGGATCAAGACAATGGTCTAGAGACTCACTTTCCAAAGAAAATCACCTTGACTTACAATGCCTGTGCACCCAAAATAAAAAGCAAAGCAAATAAAACCCTTCCATAATGGTAGTATAGAGGTTGAAAGAGTTTAAATACAGGCACAGCACTGAGGTGTGGGAGTTGAGCAAGTTATAAAGGATTCTGAAGCTCATTTTCCTCATCTGTAAAATGGGAATATTAACCCTCACTTAACATAGCTGGAAAAATTAATGAGCTGCATTTGGCACCACACCTGATGCACAGCTCTCAGTCAGTGGTATCTATTTTTACCATCATCATGGTAGATTGCCATTCCTATGCCACTGAGTTCAGCTGCTCCCCCTGGAGTTTATGAGGCTCAGGCTGTTACAGAAATGATCACTTCCTTCCCATAGCCCAGGTGCCTGAGCTAAGGGGGAAGGAGAGAGGAGACAAAGGAATCCCAGAGGAAAGAGGAGTCAAAATTCAAACATAGGAAAGAGAAACAAAAGGCCTTCTCAGAATAGAGGAATTGGAACACTGGAGTGCTCATGGTAGAGGTGAAAAGCAGGGCTTTGAGGATTTGGAATTTCATTTGAAAACTAAGTAAACAAAAACGGAACAGCCGCCAGAGCCCAGGATTGAAGAGGTAGCACAGCCCTAAAGCACTGAAATTCCCAAGGACAGATCTATAATGACATCAAGTGATCTGGGACAAGCCCCAAGGCCAGGTGAGGGACCCATTGCCTGTTCTCCATGACCATGGCAATGCTCCGTAGAGTGCAGGGAAAAGATTCAAGGAGAAAAAAGCTGGTTCTCAAGAAAAATTTTAACCCATGGCAAAATGTCAGGCCCAGGCAATGTCAGAGAGGAAGACAGTGAGGGAAGGAGGGAGAGAAGTTAAGGGCTAATCAAGGTGAAGCATCCGGCCAAGCTGTGGCCACTCTGGGCAGCTGTGGCAGGGGGTCAGCACAGGACAAGATCTGTAATCATTTCTCAGAGAGAGGCAGCTACACTGAGGCATAGTCACATATTTAGCAAAGCTGGGGAGGGGAGGCTTGGTTGATAAAGGGAAAGTGGGGGGTCTAATTAAAAAGCTGCAGTTAATAGGCAGAAAAGGGGGAAAATGAAATACAATGTTTCAGAGCTCTGATCAAGCCACACAGGATTGACTATTGCCACAGCTGGGGGTGGAGGAGGCCAGAGACAAGCAGCAACCAATAACCTGCACTCCAACCCCATGGACAGATGGAGAAAGGCCCAGTCAGGCCAGGGCCCAGCCTATGATCAGAGAAGAAGCCAGGATAGCAGTCAGGGATGTCCAATTCTGGAACAACAGTCTAGAGGGATTTCCTCTGCCCAAAATATGCTTCTGTGCTCTCTTTAGTTGCTTCATCCATCCTTTGAGATCTGTTAAAATCTCCAAAGCTTTCTAAGCCTCCCTTCCTCCTTCTGAGTTCCCAAAGCACTCTGCTGCTATCTCTATGCTGGAACTGAACACATTTTCATAGCCATTAAAGCACCTCTCTCTACCCGAACACAGAAAAATATTCTTAAAATTTTATTTTTAGCCAAGTCTCATCTCAGGGCAACATTACTTACTATCTGCCCTGTTAGATGAGACTTCCTTTCTCTGTCAGTTCCCAAAGCATAGCCTTCGACTTTTAAGGAGGAAGGACCCCTCTGATGTTCTGAATTTAACAAATTGGATAAAGGATTGCAATAAACTCTCCCAATACCCTGCACACAGAATATCTAACACCTCTAATCTTTTTGGTTACATGTTAAAGCATCCTGGATGAGTTTCAGTACTATGCTATGATTGCTGAACTCAAGTAGGATGTGCTATTATTTTAGTTAAAGCATCATTTATTCAGGATGGCTTTCCCCCCCTTCCCTGTTTCAGGGGTTCATGTGATGGCTCTGGGGGTCATATATGAGTCATACATGAGATATATTTTGATCCTATCCTACACATATTTATCTGTAGATGACCTTGGACTGAGCCTTGGTTTCCTTGCTTTTCCTATACCACAGTGTCCCTCAACCTGAATGGACTGTTTTAATATCTACCCAACAGTGGTAGATTCCCTAGCTTCCACATCTGGATATACAAATAACTAACACTTCCAACCCAAATAACATTGATTATAAGATGTATCACTGAAAACTATTGCTTTTTTCTTTCTTTGCTTTGTATACATGTTATATTATACAATTACAAAAGTTTAAAAAAGAAAAAGAAAAGATGCATCACTATTTTATGAAACAGTAAGAAAGGAAACACACTGCATTCATTATATTTGTAAGATTACATTGATTATAAAATGTCTAAATTTCAAGATATCAAAATATATTTTGTGATGATGATGAATATGCAACTATGTGATGATATTGTGAATTACTGATTATATATGTAGAATGGAATGATAAGAGTGTTTGTGTTGGTTGTTATATTTTTTAAAAATTTAAAAATTAATTAAAAAAATATATATATATTTTAAATGCATCTTTTAATCAATGAAATGCTCATTTCTCCTTTACATCTTGGCTTTTAGTTGGACTTTAATAAAAAGGAGAATGGAAGGCCAAAAGTGGGGACCATATTAGAGAGCCTCAAGTCTTATTCAAGGGAGATGGATATCATTGCCTTCTTATGCTCTTACCTCTTCTTACACATCTGTTCCCACATCAGCTTCCTAGTACACAGGCCATTCCTCATTGTGACCATCTTCTCTCCCTCAGTGACAGGGAGAGTTCTGTGCTGTAGTTCTGCCCCAGAAGAGAACCCCGCTTTTTTCACGGAGGCAAAACAAAACACAAACCAGGCCATCTGGGACCACAATTTTGAGGTGATGGCCTAGCACTCCAATACCACTTAACCAACCACTTCCCATCCCACTGGGTTATCTTCCCCCAAAGTCTCCAGGACAGTGTCATGAGAACATGCAGAGATTAATCATTTCCTCCTAATCGGGCTAAGACAGCTGCTCACTGCCGGCGGTTCCCGTTAAAGCAAAGCAGCTGGAAAGGGCTCAGCCCTTTAATGCCAGAAGCTGCATCTCCATAGTAAGGGTGCTCTACAGAGGGGCTGGACTCTGTCCAGGAGGATCAGGCATTTAGCCCAATGTATATTAACCTGGGAGTAGAGAGCTGCCAGGTCCCTAGGAGGTAGTTCATTTAAGCACCTCCACCCCCAAGCTTTGCTCTCCAATGAGGAAGAAAAATCCCAGCCCCTTCACGTATCTCTCTCCACTAAAATCAGGAATACTGTATCATCTTAAAGGCAGAAAGAGCTTCCACTGTAACAAGATTGACTCCATCTTAAAAACACATCTAAGGACAGACCCACTGGTTAGTTTGGGAAAAATAAAAAATCTTAGGCCACTAACCACTTGGGCTCATTCTTCTTTGCTGAGCTGATTTTCTTCTCTCAGGTCTAAAGTATTCTTCTGATCCCAGATGTGTATACATGTGGACACAACAGTGGTAGTCCACAGACTGACCACCTCCTCTTGGAGGGCATGGAGCCCTAGGGTTGACAAGTGAGAAAGCTAAAGAGCCTTCAGAAAGCCTTGGCACAGAGCAGGCTGCTGAAGAGAGATCACTCGAAGACTTCTTACACAAAGCCAGATGGTGAACATGAGACAGGGTGAGCACTAATGCCACTCAGGGGAAAAGCCAATAAGCTAATCCGCTGACACGTTTCTAGAAGCAGGCTGATGGCTTTGGTTTGGAGACTTGCCTGCTCTTGGCTTTGGGCTTCAGAGCACATAGGATGCACATGTGGCCCGAGAAGAGACTACCACCAGGGGCAAGCTCAAGCACTCAGACCAGCTCATCCTCTGCCTCCCACACAGAAAACACCCTTGCATACCCAAGCCTAGGTCTTCCATTTTACTAGACAATAATCCCAACCATTAAGGAACTCTTCTGTCCCAAAAGCGTTTCTTAGTAGTCTGGGACTCCCTGCTCCTTTCAAGTCATCTGTTGAGAGGGCCATTTCAACTACAAACTCCTGGAGGAGAGAAATTATGTCTTATTTTCATATCCCAAGTAATAGTAAGTGTTGATTAAGTCTTTGATAAACAAATAGAAAGGCTTCATGGAGTAAAGCAAAACAGGAGTTAAGCATCAGCTTTCTTACCTACTGTCAGTTACTGGTTCATGTCTAAAATACCCCTTCCTTCTCTGCTCCCAATCCCCCACTAAAAGCAGCGCATAAGTACATCCACACGTACCCCCTCAGTGGAATCTGTGGCTCTAGGCTGGATGTGACTTACAAAAAGTTTTTACAGTAATAGGGAGAACTCCTGAAATGTAAACTATCATCTCTTTCTACAGCTTTGTTCACTTTACAGATGATCACTTCTCAAAAGAACAAGATCCTTGCTTGCATGAGATATAATACTGGCTCTGAGCTCAGGCTATTTCCTAGCAGAAGGTACCTAATAATTATATATTACAGACCTCTTAAGATTGAAGAAATCTGAAATAGCAAGCACCATGGCTAACCTCTAGACTAGGAGTATAAATTTCCCAGTTCTAATCTCAGCTAAACTATAGTTTGTGGAAGTTTGGGCCAAATCACCCCTCTGAACCTGTCAGAGAGGTAACATCACCTGCCCTGTCCATCCCACATAGGTGTGATGAGATTAAGTAAGATGATAAATGAAAACACTTATTTACATATTGTAAATCACCATGTTAAATTTCCTAGAGGCTTTGTGGGCAATCAGTTCTTAAATCCCAGTTTTCACCGATAGCCAAAGAAGATATTAATCAGCTGTACTTTATTAGAAATCTAAATATCCTTTTAACAAGTTAGAATGGGCATAGCCCAAATACCCCTAAAGAGAAAAAGAGCAAAGGTGATGGTGGAGTTATACAGAGAAGGTAGGGTTTAACAAATGAGCATGATTGCTGAATCACTATATTGATATTTCTTTTAGTCTCCAGTATCTTAGGGCAGCTAGAAGTAAAAACTTAAAATTGTGGAATTGAACCCTTACCAAACTCTGAAATCTGTTCTAAAACTAATTGTTGTGATGTGCTTTGAAATTTATTCCTTTTTTGTATATATGTTATTTTTCACAAAAAAGAAAAAAAAGTCAATTGTGATGATAAATGCACAGCTATATGATATTGTGAACCACTGTACACTTTGGATGATTACATGGTATGCGAATATATTATCAATAAAAAATAAAAATATCCTTTTATAAGTGTCTGAGCCTAGCACATAGATAGTACCCAACTGTGTGAGATGTGAGAGTAATTCTGTATAAAAAACAATGTGAGTAAATGGAGCCTGGCAAGAGTTATAGAGGGAGAACGAGACAAAAGGAAAAATTCCTGCTTCTAACTAAAAGTCCCTGAAAAGTGGCCTCCTTCCCCATCCCACAGACTGCAGAGGACAAAGCTCCCATACACTTCAAGGTTATTCCTGGTGACGTCAAGCTGTCTTCCGCCTGACTTCTTGAACAGAAACCAACAACAAATACAGTTCTGAGAACCAGTGCCTAATAAATTACACAAGTTAGGGTCCTTCTGGCCTGGCTGTATTTACAAAATAGACTAGCTAAAGGGAGTGGATAGAAGAAATTACTAAATTCTTAGCTTAAGTGGTCATTCCCTAAACCTGTTTGCACCAAAAGCACAATGGCTAACATGCCCCAACTCGGTATGCTTAAAAATTAAAAGCTTTTCGTACCAGTGACTGAAACCTGAGTCATTACGTAGACTATCATCAAAGCACATACATGGAGAACCAACGGTGTAAGCTCTGCTGACTTTAACACTGACCTCTGTGCCACCTTTCCTTCTCGCATCTGGATTGCCACAGCTGTTTCCCTGCTCATGCTGAGAGCCTAAGAACAGGTAATACATGATTAAGAAAACTATTCAACATACCAAGCACAGTGCTAGATCCCACCAAATACTTTACCAACAGAAAGTCATATATTGTATATATATGCATGTGTGTATATCTACCTATATACCTCTCTACCTACCTATCTATCTGAAGCTTGAGGTGGACAGGTAGGCCCTACCATAAAACAAAAACAGCAAGCCTGATCTCTGCTTCCTGCATTCACTCAACTTTCCTGTCATTTGTGCTGCCCAACAATTAAAGAATGAATTTGAGAATTCAAGACCCCTTTTAATTCCATAGGTTCAGTTCATAGTGAAAATGACTTTTTTTCATGGTAAATCAATAGAGCAATATAGTCCGCCAACTGAAATCAGATGCCTTCTTGCACAAGATAAAGTCTCACCACTATTTCCTAAAGACTTTCCCCTCCCTTCTATCTCTGCAAACAATGAATTTATCTTCTTGAGGAGAAAACCTTACATATCCAGCAATAAACACAAACTGTTGTGATACATGTTTGATACAGAATTAAAACATGTAATGCTTGCCACGTTAAGCAAACATCAAACTCAGGAATCCTTACATAGATTGATGGAGAAGAGAAAGGAGTGCCACAATTTTAAGTTTCCAGTTACTAACATGTGGAAGAGTGAAGCTAACCTGCATTAAAGGTGAAGTAAGTAACATAAGAAAAGGCTGGGATTGAGATGGAAGTGACAGCCACCACAAACAACAGACCCCTTTCCATAGATCTCAACATTAAGGAAGCAGTTATTCAAGAGGCCCTTAAAAGTCAAGCTGTTCCACATGAAGTACTGTTAAAGAAGTTAAAAGTGGGTACATATTTCCCTTTGCTAATATCAGAATTATTTTCATGGATAAAGTCTTTTGGCCTAGCCCAAAAACTGAGCAACTGGATGCCAGCATTTGACACACAGGACCATTTCCTTTTTGGTTAATGGGCCATCAGTTCCCACATAGGGTAGTCTTGCTTTCACTAACGTTATACAATCCATTTACTTCCTCTCCATTAGTGACTTAAAATGCACCTTGGGGAGATACTACAGAACAGCAAATATGGAGCCCAGCCAACGCTAGGCTTGCAAAGACATAAGAAAATAGACAGCATCTAATACAAAGTTTAAAAAACAAAAACGAAAACAACTTAGCAGGTGTGAGGAGGTGCAGGAGGGGAAGGAAGATGAGAGAAAGGGAGGAGGGGAGGAGAGAGGAGGGGAAAAAGGGGAGATGGGACCCATCCTCTCTCAATTTGCTAAGGCAGATGGGCTCTGCTGTGAGAGCTGCCACCTCCTGGGAAAAAAGCCAGTAGGTTGCCTTCTCTCTCCACGGTTACATATTAAGCCTGCAACTGTTTACGTTCAATCTCAGATACATTCTGTTCACCAGCTTCTGAGTTCCAAGTGCAGGTGCCCTCAAGTTAATCATCCCAGCTCACTCTAGAGTCACTTTCAACAGTGAAGGATCTTCCAGGCAGTCAGCCAGGCAGAGCCAATTTTTTTTTCTTTAATGTGCACCATTCTAGTCCCCAGAGATTTGTTTTAAAAGTTTGTTTAGTTTCTTCAAATGATAACAGTCATACAGCACCAAGGGACTCCAGTTTGGATAATGAGGTTGAATGGGAAATGAAGAAACAAATTCTTGGTGGTGCTAAGTTTAAGTGGGACCAGAGGGTGAGAAATGAACAACAGATTCAACACATTTCTGAAGGAAAATATTTTCTAAAAGATATTGAAGGTTACCTTCCAGGACAAGAAAACCAACCCACATGTTCATTTGAAAAAGCTATTTACTTTTTTCTGAATATTATACCAAATGTGTGTTTCTACAGACAGGGGTCAGTAAGGGTCAATAACATTCTATAGAAGAAACCATTTTTATAGACACAGAAAATTTTAATAGAAGAAAAAGCTAGATTTATCTAGATGTGGGTATGTTCTATGGGAAGATTTTGGCATTCAAAGTGCAAAGACGAAATGAAAGTGGCTTTATTTCCCACATAAAATATTGACAATCTTCCCTTACGGCCTATTCTTAATTATTATCTGTGATACTACATAGATGGCCTACTGATCTTTAGAATTAGGGCAACACTGGACGAGCTAAGAATGGAGCAGGGTCAAGCATCAGAATGAATTCAACTTTAGAAGGACAAACTGGCTTTGACCCCAACCAAATCCAAAGTCCAGCCAGAGGCCCATTAGAGATAAATACAAGTTTTAGTATCACATTTACAAGGTTATACCACTTAACATCATTAAGAGCTAATCAATCCAAATTAAAGCTAGACATATTTCCATCACTAGTTCCAACATCACCCATTTTTTTGACGTCTCCATGTCATAGCTCAATGCAAAATAGGGGAAAGGGTTCTTCTAAGTTTTCAGAAGGAGCCATCCTATATCTTCTGTCCAACTCTTTCTTTATTCTACCCTTCACCCTGAGACAAGTTAGTCTTACCAAAGAGGTAGGCTTTCTGTTGTTGTTTCATGGAAATTAGTTCTAAAGAACTGCAAAGAAAGGTCATTCTGTGAGAGGTATTTGGCATTAAGCCAAAGGGACACTCCCCCACTCTCTCCCCAAAAGTCTCAATGAATTCCATACTCCCCCTTCCACCCCTGCAAAAGATCTCCCATCTAAAAGATCCCAACAACAAACAGCACAAGGTGTTGATATGTTATACTTGTGGAGAAGGAAAGGGAGATATATAGTTTTATAAAACCCCCATGCACAATTAAACTTGATTAAAAGCCTGGAGAATGCTAAAAGCAGTAATGAGTACAGGAGGCTGCAGAGCAGAGAGCACAGGTGCACCCTGTCTTGCAGTCAGTAAATGCTGGGAAGCAACAGGCTGACATCACATCACTTGAGCATTGGAGAAGCAAAGAAGTTGCCTTGTCGTCCTAGGTTGGTGGCAGACTTGCTTTTGCTCCCAAATCTAAAGAAAAAGAATGAACTGAGAAAGTATTGTATAGAAACTGTGAATAACAACTACAATGTTACCTGATATAATCAACTACAAGTAGGAAACACTAGACAATTACTCCATAAGCTACTCTGGGTCATCTTTAGGAAAAGGATCCTTATGGCTTCAGGTTTCCTTTTAGAGTCTGGTTACTAGGTAAGATCTAATTCAATTTTTCTTTCAATAATATGATGGAAAAGAAGTCTAAGAAAGCAGTCACTTTCTATTTCCTAGGAAAGTCAATTCTGCATACCTGGGTGTGTTCCTGGTGAGGGTGGAGCGGACTCTCTGTGACAGCGAGCTAGATGAAGGAGTCTTGAGGAGTTGATGCTCAGGAGTGGTCACAGGCCCCAGTAAACTCACTTTAATCAAAGTTTAGACATATTTTAAAAAGGGTAAAACTAGAAGGCACCAACTAGAAGGTGGCCAGTTTTAAGCTGAATATCTATGAAACACTGAATCGCTAACTTAGAGACCTAACAAGTCCCAGAGATTGTTTTTGTCATCATTTTGTAATACACTAGTGCGTCTCTTGAACCAGGCAGGCAACTAATCAATGAAGAGCTGACATTCATTTCCTAGTTTACACCATTCTCCAATTCCAAATGTCACAAATCTAACATTTACATTTGATTTTTATAATACTAGAGGAAACAATATGCTCCCTTGAAAAGGAACTTATAATAATAAAAGAACAGGTCTCTCCAATGCCAGTGAGATTAGAATGAAACCAGCCTACTTACACATTGTTTGGTGGCAACATAAATTGACAAAAGCCTTTAAGAAATCAGTCTGATAAAAGATATCAAGAGACATGAAAATGTTCAAGCCTTCTGATTCAGTATATTCAGTGATCCCATTCCTGGGAACTTATCATTGGGGCGGGGGGGGGGGGGGGGGCGGGGGCAGGGAGAAGCTATACACATATAATGTTGATTGCAGCATTATAATTATGAAAAATTCAACAATGTCAATATCTAATAGAACATTTAAGTAAATTACTGTTTACAACAATAAAAATGATAAGATTATGCAGTAACACAGAAAAAATTCCCATAATATGCCAGGTGAAATAAGAACAAACTGTATCAAAACTATTATTACATCTGCATAAAACAGATATAGTCATCTAGGTAAAAAAAAAAAGAGAACATGGAAAAGTGAAGAATATGAAGTTGAAGAATATGAATTTTAAGCAGTCCTAGCAAAGGCAGGTAGAGGGCACATAACCAAAACTAGAGGGGGAGTTCGAGTCTTTAAGAAGCACTCCTTAGGTCTTACCTTTAACATCTGGTGTCTGTGGTGTGGAAAAGGCATTGGAGTTTTCGATAACATGCATGGGGTCAATGTTCTCTTGCTCTACCATCATGAACTGACTCCAATATTCCAGGGGCAGTGAGAGCAAGCGCTCCACCACCTAAAAGCCATCAAATATGTTAGCAGCATTCACAGCTCAGGGCTGACCTCCCATCATTCTCCCTCCATATATGATACTGTAGGCAAATAAATCTTATTGCTTACATTATCATATTATACAAATTCATATAATACACTCTTGCCTACCTTGGGTTGACGCTTGATGTCTTGTAACATTGCCACCGGGTCTGGATTGGGCACAGCATGGGCAACTATTGTAGGGCCAAAGACTTTAGCCAGGTTGGCAACATCCATTTTAGTATTTGGGCTCTGAGCCACTCTAGGCAAAAGAGCACTAAATTAAAAGACTTGTTCTTCCATTTAAACATAGACCAAAATATAACTTCTACAAGAAAACAATTCAACCACCACATTCCCTCCTTAATACCCAACCAACATTATCTTCCCCTTAGAAAATTTCCTAACTCCCAGAAACAAGTTTCTGCTATACTCACCTCTGCAAGTGAATCATGAGGAAAGCTAATGTGTCCCTGTTGGCTTGGGGCAGTTCACCGACAGCCTGGTACATGGCTGCTATGCTGTTGTCCTCATCTGTGATTTCTGCAAATGAAAAGAAAGCACCAAGAGGCCTAGATTTCTTTCCCTTGACAGTGGGCTTCCAAGTTATCGACCACAAAGTCTCATCTATACAGTAAGCTTCTGAAACTTCTGATTAGGTTCATGACTACATCAGACTCTAGCTTCATTAACAAACAGGATACTAGCCAACGGTTCAATACTAGAAGTCAGAACTTTTAAAATATCGGCTCTGCAGTTAGGAAAGCAGCTTGAAACCCATGTGCTAGGAAAACAGAAATACAACTGCAGTGAACACAATTATCAAGGTGTACATTCATAAAACATATCTGAGGGCCTACTATGTGTCAGGTACTCTGTTAAGTGCTGGAGATAAAACGGAATTAAACAAAAGTCCCTGACTCACGGTATGTAGATTCTACTGCCTAAGTTGGTAAAAAAAAAAAAAAAATATATATATATATATATATATATATTTCAAGCAGTGATACATACAATAAAGACAATAAGGCAAGCAAGAAGTTAGAAAGTAATAGGGACTGTTACTTTAAACAAAATGGTCAGGAAAGGTGTTTCTGAGGGCAAGATATCTAAAGAGAAACTTGAGAGAACTAAAGAAGCAAACCACACAATTATCTAAGGTAAAAGTGTTCTAGTGTTCTAGGATAAGATAACAACAAGTACGAAGACCTTCAAGTTGAAAAGAAACTGAATTTTCCAAGAACTGCAATTTTTCCAGTGTAACCAAAGAAGAAGGAAAGAAGGGAAGATTGTTGAAAGAAATAATGTTGGAGACATAACCAGGAGGCATATTATGTAGGCTCTTTTGGGCCATGTTAAGGACTGTAGATTAATTCTGAGAGTAACAGGAAGTCACTGGAAAATACTGAAGACAGAAGTGATAAAGTCTAATTTAAATTTTAAAAGGGCCACTCTGCTACTGTAGGAGGAATATAATGTAGAAGGCAAGAACCAAAGCAGGAAAATCAGTAAGTTCTTACTCCAGGATGAGAGACGTTAAATTAAGAGTGGTAGTAGTACACAAACAGTGAACCCTAAGTTAAACCATGGACTATAATTAATAGTACAATTATAAAAATGTGCCTTCATCAATTATAACAAATGTTCCACACCAGTACAAGGTGTAAATAAGGTGGTAGATGGGAATCCTATATTTTATGCATGGCTGTTCTACAAACATGCAACTTCTCTAATAAAGAAAAACAAAAGAGCAGTAGTAGCAGTAGTGACAAATATCAAATTTTAGAAATGTTTTACAAGACTGTTGATAAGATTCACCAGTGGATCAGATGTGGTGTGTGAGGTAAAGGAATCAAAAGTGGCTCCAAGTCCAAAAGAACAACAGAAGAACTGACCAAAAACCACCACCAAAAGATCCCTATTAATATCTTATACAGTTTAGATAGCAAGAGGACAAGCAGAAGGAACACTGTGCATAGTTATTCATCCACTGAACTATTTGAGCATCTACTATGTTTACTAAGGAGGGTACTAGGCAAGAGGATAAAGGAGTACTAAGAGTCAAAAATTCCTGTCTTTATGGAACGCACATTCAAGTATTAAGATCTGCCTTTACCTGCTGCTTCCATAAAGGTCTTATTTAGCCGAAAGGTCAGAAGGGGTTCTTTGAGATTTCGAAGGAAGTCTTTCAGAAGGCTACAGATAGCATGGATGTCATCCACTTTGCTGAGGAGGGGTACAGTTTTCACTCGGAGGAATTTCTCTTTCAGCTCTTTTACTGTCCGGTCACAGCCTGAGATCCTATACAGGCCTGTCTATTATCAAGATGACACTTTTATATAAGAACCTCTTTATTATTAGCACAAATAACATATTCACCATCTTCTGGGAGTGACACTTACCTCTGTAAGCCCTCTCTGTTCAATCTCATTTACACAGTGGACAACAATGGAGGGGATCATTGGTGAAGTCTGGGACACAAAATCTGCCAGCATTCCCTAAAAAAGGAGGGTTTTAAGTCATTATTTATACTGCAGATGAAGACCATATGTGAAGAACCATCCCCAGACTAATATTCAGGCTGGGATATCATATATACTTTTAAATTCATCCATATATTAGAAAAGAATATATATTAGAACAGAGACCCTCCATTCTTTTTCTTGCCCCCACACCAGCATGGATTCAGTCATATATCTCACACTCCTGCATGAACAAGTAATAAGTCCATCAGCTATAACTGTACCTGTTTATTCTCTCCTACTCAAAAAAGGGGCGTCAGAAAACATCTAATAATGAGATTATAGGCTGGTTTTTAATATAAACTAATTTGTTATTCTAAAAAAGAAAACCCTTCCACACTTTATTCTTAAAATAAAATTATTTAACACACCTCACAACACAAACCCACCTAGGGGAGAACTCATGGTTCTCGATTAGAGTACAGAAAATTGGTTAAAAAAAAAATTTATATGTACTGATAAGTACTCTCAACATTAGAGAAAGATAATATTTGATTTGCTAATAATTAAATATAAATATTTAATTGATTTAATCAATTTTTAAAAATAACCAGCCTAACTTTGATATGTCTAGTATGGGATATCTGTAACTTAAAGGGAAGAACAATTCACAGATATAACTAACAATGGAAAAGAATAATTCATAGATAAAATTAATGAAGGCTAGATTTCCTTCAAAATAATTCACTGGACAGAGTTGGGAGAGGAGATGGGGTACTGATAAGTCAATATTGGACATGAGTCAGTAATTACTGCAATTCTGGTTATTAGAACCAGGGGTCATTTATACTGTTCTCTATACTTCTGTATATGTCTGAAAACTTCCAAAATAAAATAGGATAGGGAGAGGAAAGAAGGGCAGAGGGGCCTGGTTCTGAAATGTCATTAACTGACAAACCCAGAAAGGACTCTGCCACAAGTTAATATTTCACAAATTTCATTAATTATTCATGGAAGAGATATATAGTTGGCATTATTAATTTTAACGCAAACACTAACTTTGAGACTCTGAAAGGCTAAGAAGCCATAGGACAATGATGACACTCGCAAGTCGTACCTCTCCAATTCTGACAGGTGTTCCTATCAGGGTAGGAATACAGGGAAGAGGACAACGGTCCCGACATTCTGGATGAGAGACCACACGACAGTCTCGACACTTCAGAGACAGTTTGCCAAATTTTATCCGCTTTCCACATGGAACACAAGATTCTGGTTTAATAACCTGAAAAATAAAACAGGACAGAAGGAACAAGTGGTATGAATCAGAAAAGTATTTTCACCATCTTTTAACATTTACTGAGAACTTAGTATGTGCCAAACAACTTTCTAAACCTTTCACACACATTTACTTATGAAATCTTTACAACAATCCTATAAGGTAGGTTTTGTTTGCTTTGTTTTAAGATAAGGAAACAGAAACAAAAAGAGCTTAAGTGACCTGCCTAAGGTCATTCAGCTAGAAGGCAGCAGAGTAGAATAGTAGAAAGAAATTGCTGACACGGCATCAGAAAACCTGAATGTTAAAACTGCCACTTACTATTATGTGGATCAAAGAAACCAAGTAAATCCTCTCAACCTCAGTAAGTCTGTTTGGGTTTTTGAGGAAATCAAATGGGACAAAGTTAAAACATTTTGAAAATCTAAGGGGCTAGTCTTAAACAAAATATAAATGTGTATAACTAAAAAGCACAAGCAACTGCTCCCAAAAAGTTGCTTTAATTTAATATTATTCACAGAATGATGCAAAGATACACACCTTCTGTAACCAAAAGTTACCCATGGAGAGTGGGATTGGAAGGAAAGGAAATGCTACATTTAACTTTATAATACTGTGTAATTTTTAATTTGTTAAATTAAAATACTTAATGTAATGTTTCCAGAAGAAAATGGCACAATCACAGATTTACCGTCTTAGAGACAAAGTCATGCAAGCGCATCCCTCCATTACTCTGTGGAGTGCTGGAACTATCTGTCTCAGTTCTGGGCTCCAGCCGCTTGCTGGTCAGGGTGGAGTCACTGTTCCAGGGTTGTAAAGTACCTAGAAAACAACCAACTTTTAGCTTTGTATCTTAAGTATTTTGTTCCTTTTGTATTTTTATCCCAACTTTAATATAATTGGTAGATAATAAGTAATCTATAACCATAACCAGAAGTGAGTACCAACAGTCATGCAAAGAAAAAAAAAGTTCAAAGAGAAACAGAAGTTACACACTGGTGGCAGAGACCAAAGCCTGCAATCCAAAGGTAAAGCATGCCACAAACAGCTCCCAAGCCCTCATTAAGCAGCAGTAAGAAACTACTCTATACACCCCTGTCTCAGAAGAGCTCATACTAAGAAACCACCCTCCCAAATTTTACCACTTGTTTCACACAAGCAATTTACCCACAAATGCACCGGACCTGTTTTCCTTTGGCTCCTGGTCCAATATGGCACAGTCTCAATAGTGGACACAGCTTCAATGGGTCCGCCATCATTGGGAACAGTCACTGTAGTTTTTGCAACTATAGATTCATTCCCCTGAAGCAAGAGGTAAGAATGAGGGAAAGGCAAACATACAGAATCTTATTTTCCCTCCATTACTGAGTATTTTGGAGCGGCTGAAAAGTAACTGAGTCTTGGTCAGGATTTAAGGCTCCAGCCCAAAAAATGACATAAACACAAAGCTGACAGATGTTTACTCAGTCATAGTTACTGTATTCATTATGGATAAGGATCCTATTACATAGAAAACTCTCACCAAACATCTCTTTCAAAATAACACTGGCAATGTTGACTCAAAAGGTTTTTAAAGGGCTGGGGCCACTAATTTCTGGTGCCTTCAAGACCACAATTCTCTTGGTCTGACAATTCTTACCTGGTCTACTGTGGAGCCAATGGAACGAGTTTTCTTTACAGGTCCGGGTGGACCATCAATAAACTGTCGGCTATTCGAGCGCTAGAGAGGGGGCAAAGACCAATAACTTTAATGCCAAATAGAACATCTGAAGGATTAAAAATAAAATTATCCCATCAGATAATTTTGTGAATGTAAGACTTAGGGTTGCATCTTGTGAATGCAAGACTTGGGGTTACAATAAATAACAATGTGCTCTCTTGCACTGCCCATTTCCATATGGAGCTTAAGTTGAACAAACACAAAAATGCCCTCAGGACCCTAGAAAAGAAATGACCAAGCTTAGAAGAAATTTAGATGACAGCACTAGAAAAAGTAGAACTGTAACTCTATCTAGGGACATGAAGTCTTTGGAAACACATTAAGTACCCTAAACAATCATGCACAAACAAATCTCTATATCCCATTATACACTGATTTCATCTAAAGCTTATGTTGGAGCACAAAAGTCCTGCATAAAAATTCTTATGACAATTCAAAACAAACTTGAGTGTATCCTTTTTCACCGTATGAATGAACTGAGATGCAGCCCAGATCAGTGAAACAGGATAAGATCCTGTCCTGAGTTACTACATCAAGGAATATCAACATTCTCCTTCAGCATAAATTCCTTTGTAGTATGTGTCAAACATGACTAAAGCAACATGCCAGGAACTCAGTATAAAGGCAGAATTTCCCAAGAAAAATCTTTTATCGTTATTTTGTATGAAAAACTAAGCAAAACCATACATACCCTCTTTTCTCTCTTCTTCAGTTTGAAAGTCTTCACCAAAGAAGAATCCCAATCCTGTTGACAATTACATTGTATTAATTTCTTTCTTTGTTCAGGCCTCTTCTAAACCCTGTGCAAATTTACAGCAAACTTTAAAGGCTTCTTGAGTCAGATGGGAGATAGGAAAGGGAGGATATCTCAAAAGTTGTGGCTATAGAAAGTCAACATGCTTTCCTTCAACAATTGAAGCTATTATAATAGAATCAGGAATCAATACCACAGAGGCAAGAAAAGGTTAAAGAATCAACTTCTGTCGTGATTATTTCCAGTGCCTGGTCCTTTATTTCTGATTATTTTTGTAATTAGTTTTAGAACTCACAGAATTTTAGGCACTATTACTGATTGTATTAGATGTGATTCTTGCCCCTAAGGGATTGCTATTGTGTAATTTGATGGTCTGCACAATATTGTCACTGAAAAAGTTCTTGTTTAAGTTTTAAGTCTCTCAACCACCCCTCTTCCTTGGTTCCTAAAAAAGATGCTCACTACCGAAGAATTACTTGCCTTTTACTGTGGTCTGATCTCCTTTACCTATTTTAATCATTTGCATTTATTTTTAATTGCTACCTGTGGTTTCTTATCCCTGATAATTCCCCCCAAAATTAAATTATCTAGAAGCAGAAGTTATATATAGCAAATAGTGGTGTAGCTAAATAAATTTAATTTCCCCAATTCATGGTCAAACTATCTGGACACTAATTGGTTGATTCAGCTGCAGTGGACTCAGCTAATATGTTCTACTTTTATTATATATCCTAGACCTAATTTATGTTACTCCTTATTACAAAAAGATAATGCCTAATTTTTATATCTATGCAATGGCAATTATTTCTCTGATTAAACACTGAACTTGGACAGAAAAATCTCAGCCACATAACAAGTAGTTGTCACTTGTTTTACTATCAACAGAAAACCAACCATCGATAACCTCTAAATTACTGCTTTGTTTGTAAGCTTTTAGCCAGCAATAGGAAAGATAAACCAATGAACCACTAGTTCCTAAATATCAAAGACTGAAGTATTAGGAGAAGACCTTTTATGCGGAAACATCACCACAAGTTAAGAGAAGGGTGCTACCCCATAAAAGTAAGGTAACAAAGCATCATATAGTGCCTGAAAACTCTCATTACAATCTTTTGGCTCAAGTCCCAGGACATTAGTTTTCTTCTAATTGTGAAATACAGCTAAGTTCTTCTCAAGAGTCAAACTAATTCAGAAAAAAGGCATAAGTTTATTCACCCAAAGAGCAGCAAATAAACCCTGCCTAGAGACATTCTTGCTAATTTTTTATTAGCCTGGGGCTTTAATAAGGCAAGAAACAATCAATTAGCACATGCAGCTTACAGAGATGTTAAATAAACCATATGACAAATCCTGAATTCTATAATCTAGAAACTAAATACATATATCAGCCAGTCTCATAGCTTATATAGATTTATATTTTAAAATGCTAGCTTAGATTCTATAGCATATCAACAAATATCAACTAATAAAATAGTAATAAAGATATTCAGGAGAGAAGACAGAAGAGCTATTCCTGAGGGAGCAGGAATGAGAAGAGTCGATACTTCTCAGAGATCAAATGTTCTTTACCAGTGATTCATCAGTCTTGTCAAAGCTGATATCTGATAAAATGGAACCAGATTCATCAATAGTTGACAGTCTAGATGAGTGAAACAATACAGTGTAAGACACAAAAAATAAAATTCAGCAATACACAGAACAAGTCCCACTGACCAGGTAGGTAACATCAGAGCTAGATAACATCAGCAATTTCATAGCAATTCATAGCAACGGCTTTCTCTAAGAAAACAGTTACGAGCTCAAATTCTAGTTGAGGTGAGTTGCTTTTTATGGTTTCATAACGGAATGTGTATGCACAAGCACACATGCAGCACATCTGTTTTCTAAACAAACACCTTGAAAGCTATAGTCAGGGGTATGGGTGCTATTCCGTGCTGAGTGTGTACTATAGGCTACTAAAAATTCACAAGGCAGAAGTGTGAAGTTTAATTTGATCTCAATGGTGGTTGCTTTCTACAAAAGAGAGTATTACCCAGTACTGGCTTCTTAAGACATTAAGCCCATACATCTTCTCAGTTACAAAGATCCAGTAAAATAGGCAACAAAACAAATAGCTCTATGAGTGCTAACCTTTCCCTACTTATTGTATGGGGGGGGGTTAAATTCAAAGTCTGGTTGAGACTATTTTAAACAGTGATGCAATGGAACCAAAATTACTGCCTGGTTCACAGACCAAAACAGCTACAAAAGCTCTCTGGAGAGTAAACACTGAAAGTATTGCTGAACTGCCACTTTCACCTTTAGGTTTCTTAGCAATGTGCACGATTAGTTATTGATGTGCAATTTAGCACTAACATCAAAATTTTACTCATAAAAAGAAATAGAAATAAAACGATAATAGAGAGAAAGAAATAAAAATTAAAAAAATAAAATTTTTACTCATTGTGAAACAACACTTGAAGGAAAAATTAAAAAAAAAATTTTTTTAAAGGAAGGTCCTAAAGCCTTTATATCATACCCTATCCCCAAAACCTTATTCTGTTTTATTTAGCACACATTCCAGAAGCAGTATATTTAAGAGCTCAGATAACAAGAACTTCTGACAGCTGTGTTGCTTGGGATCCGATAACAACAGATGCAGTTCCCCCACCTTTTGTTCCCAGCATGGCCACTGGATGGCTGGCCCCTGTTGAGAAAAGCCAAAGCTGATTTTTGCTCTTCGCTTAGTTGAATGCTGCCAGATGTGTCACACATGAGCATCTCTCGAATCAGCTGAATCTGTCGTTCCTAAAGACCACAGCAGAGTAAAACATCAGAACTAGCCAGGGGAAAACGCTTCACCTCAAATTTATGGGACAGGCAGACCAGAAGACATTAAAATACAGCATTATGCAAATGGATCTTCAGGAAGGCTGCTACACCAAGAGCATATTAATTCACATCAAGCCCAGATTGTGTCTCTGATTTCTGACTGGTAAAATGAACTCCATTTAGAATAACAGGGGTTCTGCTACAAGACTTCTGGATCAAACTGCTAATCCAGGAGCAGAGCAATGCAAAATAAGAGCCCCAAAATAGATGTCATATAGCAAAAATACTTTAGTGTCATTTTATCAGGACAATTACTGGTTTCTTCTTATGGATCAAAGCACCTTTCTAAATGGGAGAGTAAAATCCATTAAAATAGATAAAAAGCTATAAGATACTGGAACCAAACAATCTGAGCTTACTGAGGCATCTAACACTGTACCAAGATGGATTAGTCCCTTCTTGTAATGGCTTTCCTTTGCACTATCACCCCCCCCCCCCGGTATATCGTATATCAGAATGATAGTGTTCTACGTCAATCACATTGCTCAACTGGTTGAATACATCTAGCCCTTTACCCTGAATTAGAGAAAAGTGATGAAGGGAAGACAGAGTTGCCTTGCCTGTGTCAATAAGAAAGTACTGATATAAGGATGAGAATATTCTAGGTAGCATTTATAATCAACAATGAGGATTGGTCAGTATCTTGTGTCAAGTATACTAGTATTTCCCTACCTTTCCCCCAGTTTTAATCTTTAAATTCTCATTTGAAATCTGTCTACTAAGTAAAATTCTCAAGTCTAAAAAAAGGAGAAAAAAAAATTTAATTTTAACCTATGAAGAACAGGATTCCTGTGTTGCTATTCCAGTTTCAATCACAGGCAAGCAGCTGTATTGGACAGGTCACTTTTAGTTAATGTGGAAGAAGAAACGGGTATATCTGACATTATCAATGATAGGTTCCTCTCCCCAACCATCAATTTAAGCAGGCCCTAGCACAGAAAACAATACACACCAGCTTTTCACAGTCAGCTTCAGCTCGCTGTCTCCGTTTGATCTCTACATCCACCTGATTGCGTGCATGCTTCAGCTTAACATCCAGAGCACTACGCTCAGTCTCTGCTTTCATCAAAAGATCCTTGTATTTCCCCAACTCGTGGTCTGTTTTCTGCCACTTTTTACGGAAATCCTCAAAGTCCTTTGCCAACTGGATGAATTCTGAGGAAAGGGAGGCACTTTAATAATTCAAGCACCAAACAGAGTATAAATGTTCTGATAAATGGCTAACCTCTGGTTAGCTTTACCTCAAATGCATATTAAAATACTGGATGAACTATGGGCAAATCCAGTTGAAAATAACCAGGAGCAGATCTTGGATATGTGTTTGTCACTCCAGATGAAAGCTTTGTGAGGAGGAATTCCTGTTTCAATAGACTACTTACTTTTGGCTTAGCCAGTGGCATCTGCTATGTAATAAGTAACTCAGTCAGTCACCTGGCTCCAGATGTAACACTAACACTGAACAGAAGGCAATCAAAAGGGGATACCTCTGGGGCAGCTGTTACGCACCAGGACAGGTATAGCCATAAAACAAAAACAACCTCCTTCATAGTCACGCATTGCTGCACGAGAGAGACATTCAACAGCAAATTCAAACGCAACTGCTCTAAGATGCTCCGGTAGATGTAGATTAATATTACAGATGTATAGGCCTGCAATTCCATTCAGCTACATAATTATACAAATATTGATTTGAAAGTAAAGGGCCAATTTGCTTTAGCTGTTTAACAAAGCCCTGAAGGGTATGTAAACATTATAGTTGGAATCACACAGAAAGAGATCATGCTCGCTTTTGGTGAATCACTGATAGCAGAATGTGGATTCCTTTCAAATGTCTGTCCAGAAAGCACTGTTTCCAAGACTGTGCTTCAAAGCAAGATAACCCTCGTGGGATCATTCTTATTACCTTCAATCGGCAGACTGTTCTACAATATATTTACCAAAGTGCCTTAAAATTTCCTGGTTAACCTCTATCTCTGTATTTCACTCTCTACCAGCATCATGGAAGAAGTTCCAAGATATACCTCTGTTGCTGGTCAGACTAACCCATTTCACAGCTGAAACTAGCCAGAATTCATCAAGCAGCGCATTTATGATTTGTGTGCTTTCCTGATGTAAGTTAAGACATTAATTTCAAAAAATAAAGAACAAAAAAACACATTATTCGACCTCAGTCTAAACACTTTCTCAAGTCTCATATACTCAAATATTTATTGAATTGAAAAACAGTTTTAACCATGAAAAGATTTTGCATCTGACCTAATTTTGTTGGTTTGTTTGTTCAAGATACTCCTCCTTGATGTCTTACTAAAATTGGTTTATAATTTCAATTCATTGTTAATCTCTAGCTAAACCAGTTTGCCCCTATTCCCAGAAAAGAAACAGTTCATTTCTGCCTTCTCATTTGTGATCAAGCTATACATTCTTATTAGAATGCCCTACCTACTCTTGTTTAAGCATCCATTTTTCAAGTCCTACTTGCTCTATAAACCTCTTCAAATTAGTTTGACCTATACCAGATCTTTCTAGACTTCCCAAAAGCATATATTTTGATTCTTGCATTATCTTGTTTCTTGATGGAGAATCCTGTCTCTAAAACTTGATTATAACTTTCTTGAAGACAGGCACCATTTCACATATACTTTAGAATCTCCTGCTCTACATCCCATAGCACACACCTAGTATGGCACTGGCACATAATAGGCATCTGATAAATACTGTTATATTTTGCCTAATTTAACACTTATCTACATAAAAAAAAGTACAGACGGTTTATGATAAAATAAAAACAGAAGATAAAAATCATTTAAATTGGAAAAAACAAATATGTTGAAATTCCTAGGCTATTATTAAAGCCATTGTATTTGAATGTTAACTTCCATCCTGATTTTTAAAAAACCTTGGACTTTGCTTAAAAAAAAATGTACAGAAAGGAAAAAAGAAGAATGAAGTTATAATGAAGGGTAAGTTAGGAGACAGGATACTTAGGAATGAGAGGAAAGATTCCTAGTATCTAAGGTGAGGATAACAACTGGTGTGGTTGAAAGGAGATTCTAGAGTCTAGAAAACATTGAGCCACTTTAGTTCCTCAAAAGTCAGCATTCCAAGTAAGAAATTTGGAGAGGAGGAAAACATACCCCAAATTTTATAATAGAAATCAATGGGAAAGTAGAATTTGCTTAACAGAAATTTGCTTATAAAATAAGAGTACCTATAAAAATAAATATCTTGCATGACACAGTCACTTTCAAAAGTATTTTCACAACTAGTATCTCATTTTATCCCTAAATCCTCACAGCACTCCCACAAAGATAAAGACATTTAAATTTCTATTTTACAGATGGAGAAACAGACATAGAAATAGTAGTTAAAAGCTAACACTATCAAGTCATCAAGACTCCAAGCCTCCCTCTGCCCCCACATCCTATCAGCAGCTTTCTCCTAGAGATCTTACCATCATGACATGATCTCTTCCACCCATTTTCCCATATTTCCATCTTCACAGTCACAATTCTAGTTAGGGCTCTTATTGTACCTTCCCTAAGCTATTGCAACCATCTCCTAATTAGTCTCCCAGCGTCCACCTCTTCTGTAGCGTCCATCTAGTCCCAAAACACAGCTCTGATTATATCACTCCCCTTTACTCTTAATTCCCCTCAACAAATCCCACACCCTCTTGCCTCAGTTCATGCTGTTCCCCTGACCTAAACTGCCCTCTTTCATCTCTGCCTGTTGGGACCCTGCCCTATATCTATAACTTTAATCAAATCCATGGCTTTTCTCCATGAAACCATCTACTTTTTCCTTTCCTTCAATTCCACATTAGGCTGGAAGCTGCAACAGATTTGCATCTGCTGAATGAACTTGAGTTTTAAGATCTCTAAAACAATATTCTGCCCACTAGATCCAGTTATCTCTCTTCAGAGATGATGTGACCTAAAAGAGAAGCCTAATTAGTATGCCATGCAGTTATTGAGCTAGTACCAAATGTTAGGGTTGTGCAGCAGCTATCAGAGAGAGAAATTAGAATAGTGTTTTGGAAGGCTTGTAAGTGGGTAAGGGCTTTAAAAACAGCAATCAAGTTAAAGAAAATACTGAATGACATAAGTAGGACATTGAATGGCATAAGCAAGACACCCCACTAAGTACCTTGGGGATAAAAAAGTTTAAGACATAGTTTTTGCATTATTTTTATACCATCAAGGTTGATATAAGAAACGCCATTTACTAAATTAGATATTAACAAAAATCTGAAATGGAAGAGAATGGCAAAACAAAGAGAAGCTAGTATAGAATAATTTCCTTATCACATAAGTAAGTGCTATAAGTCCAACTTCCTTTCCTGAGAATTTACTTCCCAAACTGTTCTGTGCATCAGCACCTTCTTTTCCTCCCCAACTCTCCATCAACTGCAGTCCTGTGATACTAAGCATCAAATACATGAAGCAGGTTAATGTAGATGACTGGTTCTACAAAAAGAAATTTTTCTTTCTCTTCAATTAAAAGTGTTTCATATTGAACAGTGAATAAAAAAAGTATTTGCAAAGTCCCCTTTTGGGAATGGTGAGAACGGGGGAAAATTAAGCTTCCCCAAGTCGAATTCTTGATCTTCTCACAAGTAGTGTGGACAACCAAAGCTATACGCTGAGCCCCCAGTCTTGGGGTTTGTTCATATGAAACTTAATCGCACAAAGGATAGGTCAAGTCTACTTAAAATTAGGCCCAAGAGTCACCCCCAAGAGAACCTCTTTTGTTGCTCAGATGTGGCCTCTCTCTCCAGCCAATACAACAAGCAAACTCACTGCCCTTCCCCTGTCTACATGGGACATGACTCCCAGGGGTGTGGACCTTCCTGGCAACGTGGGACAGAAATCCTAGAATGAGCTGAGACTCAGCATCAAGGGATTGAGAAAACCTTCTCGACCAAAAGGGGGAAGAGAGAAATGAGACAAAGTATCAATGGCTGAGAGATTCCAAACAGAGTCAAGAGGTTATCCTGGAGGTTATTCTTATGCATTAAGTAGATATCACCTTGTTAGTCAAGATGTAATGAAGAGGCTGAAGGGAACTGCCTGAAAATGTAGAGCTGTGTTCCAGTAGCCATGTTTTCTTGAAGATGATTGTATAATGACATAGCTTTCACAATGTGACTGTGTGATTGTGAAAACCTTGTGTCTAATGCTCCTTTTATCTACCTTGTCAACAGAAGAGTAGAACATATGGAATAGAAATAAATAATAGGGGGAACAAATGTTAAAATAAATTTAGTTTGAAATGCTAGTGATCAATGAAAGGGAGGGGTAAGGGGTGTGGTATGTATAAATTTTTTTTTCTGTTTTCGTTTTATTTCTTTTTCTAAATAGATGCAAATATTCCAAGAAATGATCATGATGATGAATATACAACTATGTGATGATATTGCGAATTACTGATTATATATGTAGAATGGAATGATCAAATAGGAATGCTTGTGTTTGTTTGGTGTTTTTTGGTATTTAAAAAAATTTTTAAAAAAAAGTGTTTCATAGAACACAGGGAAAGCCCAGGATGTAGACAACTACCCCTCTAACAACAAAAAAAAGCAATGTCCTTGGAAATTCAGTAGAATTTATGGTATGAACATGAAGTTGGCACCAAATGTCAAGTATTGACTGGAAAGAGAACACTGACAATGAAAAAAGTCTGGAAAAACTCACTCAGAGCAACTACAGGAAAAAAGTTAAAAAAAAGGTCATTTATAATGAGTGCCCATTAAGCTTTGACCAAGGATAAGCAACTATCACTTTCTCTTTAGGTAGCCCAAATGAAAAACAATTTTAAGATTGAAATACACTTCAGCTTTGTAGAAACCCAATCTAAAATCTGATTTTCTTCTCTGCACAGGCTAGCTCAGAATGACTTACGGAGTTCATTTCCTTCACTGAGAATCTCCACCCGGCGCACAAGCTGCTCAAACAGATTCCGCAAATTCAGCATAGTAGTCTCCATCTTTCTGCCAAGAAATCAAATATACATTTGATGTCAGTTCCTGACTTCTCCCTCTGACAAAAGATTCAGTAGCAATCCAATATACCCACCAGTGACTGACATTTGGACTCTTCCATTTGGAGCTACCATTCCAAGAATCTCATGGATCAACATGCTTTGTATGATCCATAACAAAATGGGAATATTAGGCTCATTTGAAAATTTTAAAAAGTATTTCACAGACCTCTGAATATAGCACCCCCTTCTTGCCTACTTCTTTCCCTCCTCTGTAATCACTCTGGAGCTAAGAAGAAAACAAATAGGGATGAGCATGTCAGTTGATTACTGGGTGACCAACAACAAAACATGGTTCTTAAAGTCAAGCCTAGTGCTTAATATAGCACTTTTGTCACTTTAATCCTTCTGGACTTTGAAGACCTGCAATTTAACTTAAAAGCTTTATTTTTAATTTCATTTTTAGCTAGTGTCCTGTTGCAACTGCCTTTTAAAATGCAGTACATGGTCAGCACATTTCCTACCAAAAGCACAGATGACGTCACACAAGTGATTAAGTGGGGAAATCGCCAGCTCAGCAGCAAAAGAATTATTTCTGTAATGCAGGGCTCTCTGCTGGGCTGCATACAGGGACTATGTCTAATAAATTTACACTAAGTATAGGCAAAGGATTATGTTGTACCACATTCTGGCATCAGAAAGACAATACACCACCTTCACAGTCAGAAGGGCAAAGGAAAAACCATTTGCCACTGTATTCTGTACAGTGAATTTCAGGCTTCATATTTCCCCCAAGACCTGCTGGTATTATATTAAAGACAGTGTCCTTACAGGCAATTCTGTTTCAAATAGTTTTTAACTAGGGACACTTTGAGGAATTAAGTTCTTCATATAACAGTCAAAAAAGAAAGATACCAACTGTATATTATGAAAATTATCTCAAGGAAATAAAATAAGAAACCAAATTTCATCTGAAAACTGAGTGTCCTCAGAAATATCATTAAAGGGTTCTTCTTATGTTTTTTCTAACCACCCCTTCAACATTCTAGTCCAGGTCCTTATTTCATGTATCTAAATAAATTTTGAAGAACTCTTTTATAAAAGTTCAATAATTTTACAATGTCTATAAAATTGTACCATAGGTTATGAGGGCAAGAAAGGAGTAAAAAAAAAGGTAAAGGAACATATAAACATGAAGATATTGACTACACTGCTACAGAATTTGTACTTGTATGACAATTTCTCTGGTAACAAAAAAAGCTTACAATTCCAAGCCTGGATACCACATATACCTGAATTAAGGCTGGAAACAATGATTTTCAAATGGCAATAAATCTGTTCCAAGCTAAATAATCACAGCAAGCTGCTAGGCAACTAGACCAACAAATTTGTTACAAAGATCTTTCTCTCAAATAAGAACAAAACTAAAGAATAACATTAAAATCAGTAAGAAGAGATCTGGAAGTTATGAGATGCCTATGGATTTAACAATACGACAAAACAGGCAAACATACTCAAGTGCTACAGGACAGAAGCAGAGGTAGGATATCCAGTGACCAGTTCAAATAATTTACTTTGGATTCCAGTTGAAAGGAAAGACACTGACCAGTAGTTTAATATGAGATCAATATATGATTTCTATCATTTCAAGACTCATTTGTATATTCTGAAACAATAAGACAATGAGCTCAGAGCACAGGAAGATTTTAACTGACCAAGGAGACACAAAAGGGAATTTCCATGGTGCAACTATGATTTTGAAAACTGGTTTTAAAAAATTTTCCAGAGGGGTTTTTATGTCTTAAATTATTATACAATAACCTAACCCTTTGTCCCTTTTTAAAAAAATTTCCTGAAGTTCCTCTAATCCATTATTTTTGTTTCCTATTTTCTTTGTGCACACCATCCCTAGAATAAGGGTGGGGATGGAGGGAGGATGGCATACTCCCTTGAAAACACCAGCCCAATTCCTGAAAAAGCTAAAAATACATAGAGAACTTACATAGGGATATGTTCTCACCATGGTAACTGGTATCTCATGCAACTACCACCAAATACCTCTATGCCTAGTAACCAGGATAGGTTTGTTCAGCTGAACTTCTAATGCTCTACTATAAAACAACAAAGATGGAACCCTTAACTTTGTCAGACTTATAGATTAAGAAATTTAGGAAGAGTTTATTAATTTATTTTAAAATATTTTTATTGATAAAACAACATACAAACACAAATACTCTTAACATACAAATATTCTATACATGGTGTACTATCAATGGCCCATAATATTATCACATAGTTGTGTATTCATCAGCATGATCATTTTTTAGGACAGTTGCATCACTCCAGAAAAAGAAATAAAAAGAATAAAGAAAAAACCCATATATTCCATATCCTTTACCCCTTCCTCTCATTGACATATTAGGTATTTCCATCTACACAATATGCTGTTTTTGTTATTTTAAATTTTTTTTTAATTTTAAAAATGTTTTTAAACATAACATACAAACATGAACATTCTTACCATGTGATCATTCCAATCGTGAAACATAATCAATAACTCACAATATCATCACATTGTTCTATAGTCATCACCACAATCACCTTTCAGAACATTTGCATCAATCCAGAAATAGAATTAAAAAGAAAAAAGAAAAAAATTCGTATGTACCATACTCCCCACCCCTTCCCCTCATCAATCACCAGCATTTCAATCTACTAAATTTATTTTAACATTTGAGGAACAGTTTATTTTTTAATTCTTCCTTCAATACCAGACATTCCCAAAGTTCAATCCTCTAACCTTTTGAAAAACTTATCAAACGATCTTGCTTTAACCAGTACATCTCTACACACAACTCGAGCACTTTATCTCTCCATCCCTAACCTCTTTCCCAAAGTTCTATCCTTGTGCTCTAGCTCTCAACTTGCTTGGATGCCCTAATGTTGAGCTTGATTTTGAGACCTTGCTCTACCCTTCCCCCTCATATACATCTTCAACTACCCTACCACAAACCTGACTCCCAATTTTGATTTCCCTATTTTTACCATTCTCCCAGGCACTTAAGTTCCAAATCTCAGGATCACCTTTGGCTCTCGCCTTTCCTACAAGCTTAATTGCCCACACTTGTGGAGGCTTCTTTTGTGTTTTATATTCCTCCCTCATCACTTGCAGGTTATCATCATTGACTTCAGCAGACTTTCCTGCCTCCAGTCTTTCCCCTGCCACTTCACTTAATTGGCACTCAGACACATATACCTTGCACTTTAATTTAATTTACCATATGTTTCTAATCCATGTCCCAGAAAGACTGAAAACCTGAAGAACCTTACATGTGGCACTATACAATATAAACACAGTGTTTACACACAAAATAAACAGTTGATAAATGCAAGTCAGAAAACACACACACACACACAATGCTAGCCCATGACGCTATTGTCAAAAGAATTTTCATTTTATATGAACATCTATGTGTAGGATAGATTAAAACAAAAAGAACATTAACAATAACAAAAAAAAGAGACAGCAGAAGCCCTGGAGTAAATTTGGGAAATTGCTTAAATTTTGAGATCTATAAAATGGTAACAACATTACCTGCTCTATTTATTTCACAGATATTATAAATTAATGCAAGTCAAGTTCTATAACGTATAAACTGAATTTTACTATAAAAATATAAGATATTATAATTGAGATATTATAATAATTAGGATAAAGAAATTTTTTTTGGTCTTATAGCTATTTACATTTATAGTTATTTATATTCTAGAACAGTGATTTCCAAATCTAGTTTGTCTCCACAAAATGCTATCACTAAATTCAGAATTTAAGACCATTTGTTTACAGTGCTTTGCAGTTACAAGAAAGGAAACAAGTATATTATTTACTAGGAGCCTCAAAAGTGATTCAGGCAACAAGCTAGACACTTCACATACATTTCTTCTTTGAATGAATTTGACTGACTGAATTATCCTCATTTTACAGACAATGGAGAACAAAAGTTCAAAGACCTTAAATGACTAATAAATGTTGAGCTTCAAACCTAGAGCCCAAAATTTCTGTTCTTCTCACTACAACACACTGAAGTTATATTATTTTTTAAAATGTTGCAGATATTCTCAGACACCTTCCCCAAATCATGGCATTCAAAATGCATATACAACACATATTACATCTGGAACCTAGGCCAGGAAAAAATCAAGGCAAACAAAATCTGACCAGGATTAAGTTCTTAATCAAGCTGTTATGAATTTTGTTTCTAAAGATGGGTTTTCTTCTAACATAAGTTTACCAAGGGTTATCAAAAAACAGCACTAGCAAAATATAGTCCTTTTCTCTTTATGTGCTGACGGCCCATATATTTTTATTAACATTCTACAGAAGTGACTCTCAGGAGTTATTTGTATATGACTAAAATATCCTTCTGCGTCAGTATTAACTGATATCCCAGCCAAACTGTATCTCGAAAAGCTAGAATTTATTCAATCTGTTGTATGGTCTAAATCTTCCTGTTGGGTCACATTTTCATCTTCATGAACACTTCTTTATCTCTCCCCCTTTATTATTTAGCTCCATAGCTAGATGATAATGTGAAAGGAAACAAAAAAGTTATATTGTGGTACATTGCTTTGTAGCTGTAAAACAGCTGTTACTTCTCAATACAGAGGCGACTGCCTTTCAGGGAAGCTGAAATGAAATCAGTTTGTGGAACACTTTAAACAAAAAGGTGCTAGAAATCTCAGTTGTTATTGATGGGGAGCCCCAGAGGTGGAGAAGTCACTATATTACAGATTACCAATCTGTGAGTATTCCTAAAGGAGCAATCTGGCAACAGGATGAGTCTCAGCTTGTGGTGATTGCTTTGAGCCCCCAATTTAATTTCAATCACCCAGCCAAGAGACAGACATTGTCCTTCAGAATAACAGACCATTACTCTTACTGCAGGGTATCCTGGGAAAAGTCACCATCCTTTTTCTCCACCCCCTACAAATAACACTATTGACACACTATACATCAGTTATTTTAGATCAACAAGGGTATTAAATAATGTAAGATAAAGTAATGGAAGGTTGCTTGGGTTTTTTCAGGAAAGAACTTTAATGAAAAACATTCTCACAAACACGGCTAAATCTGGAGATTCCCAAGAAATCAACAATACGGGTTTTTTTCTGCTGCAAAGGAAAACCATTCCCAAAAGACATTCTCAATACTATAAGATTCCTTCACATGAAAATATTTCAGAACAATTCTTTTTCCCAAATGTCCAGTTTCTGCCTGGTAAAGGTAAACATATAAACATATGTTCCAAAAGCCTCTATACAATTGGCAGGTAGAAGAAATATCTTAAAACCAAATGTTTTTATGTGCAAATCAACTGCAGAAAGAGTAAACAGAACATCCTCAGGCCAAAACAAATGAAGACTAAAATAAGGGAAGAGATGAATTATTTTTTAGAAAATTATTATCAGTTCAGCATACCAAACTTTCCTGTTTTTCTTGTGAATTCTTCACTTTCTGAAGTCTTCCATTCTTCAAGGTCTAGTATAAATTTTACCAATTCATTAAAGCCCCACCTAACCATTTCAGTCCAAAATGATCTTTTTATTAACTATAATACTCATTTGGCAGATATAAAACACTGCCTCATATTGTTAATTAACCATGTTCAAAAAAATTAATGGATTTTTTAAATAGTTAAACAAAAACTTCACCACTCTAAACCACATGCACACCCCTTCCTAATCTTTGACCAATGTGCACTCATCTCACAGACTTGTAGTCATAGATTAAATATGACTTCGCTTTGCTTTTTCTCTAGTAAGTTCCAAAGAGTTAATGACCAATTATTTGCTTAACCACTCTCTTCTTTGTTCATTTAGGTAATTTCCAGTTTTTCAGTTCTTTCTGCCTGGAATCTCTTGCCATCACCTCCTTCAGGTCTTTATTCAAATCTCACTTTCTCGGTGAGGTCTTCCCTAACCATCTGATTTTAAATTGCAGCCTTTCACCCAAGACTTCCTTGCTTTATTTTGTTCCAAAGCATTTATCTCCACCCAACATCCAATATGTATTTAACTATCTATTTAGTTTATTTGTCTGTCCACGAGAGTTTAAGAAGGAATTTTTGTCTGTTCTGTTCATTGCTGAGCCCTGGTGCCTGCAACAGTATCTGACAGCTGGTAAAATGCTTAATAAATATTTGTTGAATGAATGAATTGAACAGCTCTGTGAATACTACTGTTCTTCAGGTGGCTGTATTCCTTAGAATAAATTTCCAAGGTTTGGATTACTACACCAGAGATAAAAACATGTTACGGCTTCTGATAAAATAATGCCAAAATATTTTCTAAAAAGGTTGTACTAATGTACCGTCCTCTCAACAAGGTATTAGCCTATCATATTCACCACAATCAATTATCTTTTTAGGAGCTATCATCTCACACAAAACACAAGCTTCATTAAGGCAAAATAAAGTTGTCTTGAACTTATTCTTTACCCTTAACAAATACCTGTTGAATGATTAAACTATAGGAAAGGCATTTTTGTCCAAACCCCTTCAATAACTCGAAAAGCTTATTTACCCTACACATTATAAAGAGAGAAAATGCCACTTCTTTTTTCTTTTTTTAAGGCTAATTAATTACCCACCCATCCCGTCTTTCTACATACCTCTCCACCTACGAATGAAATCCTGTAAAAAGGAATTTGCTATAAATGTACTGGAAACTCTAAAAATAGCCTGGAAAGTAAGGGTTCGTCCTTACTGAGGCTAAAAATTAGGATGAGAAGGGTAAGATGTCATTGCCTCGGCCAGCCTACCTAAGACACAGCCCAAAAGGGACAGGGCTAAGGCCCACCCTCATACCTCGAGACCATGCCCGCCTCTCATACACCAAGCCTTTTCCCTTCCACAAATGCCCTCCAAAAAAGGATAAGGGGTGTTACCCCACTCATTCCCAAACTTTGAATTTAAGTGAGAGCCACCTTTTTTGGCGGATCCTGCCCTGTTAAACACACCACTTCAAAAAGACACCCCGGCTTTCCACAAAACGCGGTGCCAAGAAAGAAAGCCCCACTATCCGAGCCCCAGACCTAGCCCCTTCGGCCTGCCTCCGCCCCAGGGAAAGCCCTAATGGAAGGGTTGTAGCTGCCGCCTTCCCTCCAACCCCCTGCAGTAGTCAAGGGTTACCATCTCGGACACTCTCCCTCCTATCACAAATCCAGCGTCAGACGTACCTCTTCTCCGTAGGCCCCAGTGCTCGCTTCGCCCGGGTCCACCGGGGCCTACCCGGGGCAGCCTTCCACTTCCCTACGCTCTGCAACCAACTGCAGAGCAGTAGCGCGCCGCCAGCTCGGGTTTGAAATCCCGCACCAACCAATCACAGAGCAATTTATTCTTCCCACGCTACTCCGTTACGCTAGGACGCACGCACTAGGGTCGCGTGGGGGTGAGACCGGACAGAACTGGGCATGTGCATTCTAGTAGACCGAAGCCACTCAATAGCCATTTTGATTAAGGTCAATGGTACTTTCTGTCGCCCTCTCCTGAAGTCACTCAGGACGCCATGTTGACTAAGGGCAAATGGTATTTCCGAGTGCAAAAAATTTTTGGCGTCGCAGTCTCTCCCAGACCGGGAAATAGGGATTTTTGGAAACTATCAAATGAACAGTATTGGATCTCGAGGTAGAATAGGAAAAATTCCAGGAGATAGAAAAGCGGTCATTTTCAACCGCAGTTACTGAACTGTTATTATCCCTTCATCGATTGATGCAGTCATTCAGGCTTTCATCTAACACATTTATTAAGTGGCAATTTTGTAACAAGTACTCTGCTAAGGATCGGAAAAATAAAGGTCTCTGCTTTATTTCAGTGGCTACGAATGGAGGAGACAGCTGGGGAAACAATACTAAATAACTTTCATTAGAACCTGGCATTGTGCTCCCGCAGACGCTCTCATGCTTTATCATTACTATTATTATTTTTAACTTCAACCCAGTGGGAAATATTTTTCATATTAAGCCAAGTATCACAGAAAACAGAAGGCGATGTACCCCTACTACTTGTAAAATACTTTGAATTTGTATATTCTCTTTTTTCCCCTCTGTTGGTAGTTCCTACTTCATTGCCTTTAATACTCAATAATGAATTGTTACCAGTAATTTGAAAACAATACTGTGCTAGGGCATACAAGAAGCACTGTGGGTTAATGAACAGGGCACAGGTTTAATAACCTGAAAATCTGTCTCCATTTGAACATCTACCTATTGAACACTGGGGTGGTGGCATACCACTGAAAAACTGCACTATCACTTAATCCTTCTATATTTAACTTCCTTCAGCAATAATAATAATACCATCCCTATCTCCCAGGTCTATCCCGAGATCAAATGAGATGATGTGCACAGCAGTATACTTTCTGAATTGTAATACATATTGTTATTAACATTATTAGGAAAGGGAGGAAGGAAGGAAATATTAAATGTACCTGTATTATTCCATTTAATCCTCCCAACAACCCTTCAAGTTCAGGAGAGCTCATTGCACTATCCTGTGCCTCCTTAGTTACTTATAATACAATGAAATAACTACTAGGGCAGAGATATGTGTAAAGTACTTTAGGAGCACTAATCCTATCTGGAGAGTGGGAGTGTTAGAAAAGCCTACAGAGACTTGATAGCTGAGCTGGGCCTTAATGTGTGAGTTGGAATTTACCAGACAGAGGGAGTTGGCAAATTCCTGGCAGTGGGAAGAGCGTGTGACCTCAAAACTTCTGAAGAATAAGGCAGGGATATATTTAATAAACAAACAGGCAAATATGCTCATGAAGGTTTAAGGCTGTAAAGGCACATTCAGGTTATGTTGGGGATTCAGTAAGTGTGAATGCCTCTTGGGCAGTTTTGACTGGAAGAAGGGAAAGAGAAACTAGAAAAGTAAATTAAGCCAAAACAAGGATTGGATTTGATCCTGTAGTAAATACAAGGGCAAAACAATGGGGCTTTTTACAATAAGGACTGACTTGATTGGATTATATATATATATATATTATATATATATGTATATATATATATATACACACACACACACACACGCACACATACATACATACACACACACAGAGGCTGTATGGAGGATGGTATGTAGTGGGAAAAATCTGAAGGTTAAGAGACTCTTGCCATGATGCCAGAAAGAGAGGACGGGAGCCTGAATTAGGCCAGTGTCAGTGGGAGTGGATAGGAGGGGACAGATGGGAGAGGTATTTATTCAGGTGATGAAATCAAATGGATATATTAGACTGGAAGCCAGGGATGAGGGGCAGAAGGAAGATATAGGATGACTCAGCTTTCTCTCTCTCCCTCCCAGCCCATATCAATTACAGAGTCCCACTGTCACCACCCTAGTCTAATTCAGAGGTCCAAGTTTACTACTGAAACTGTTCACTTCTTCCTTGAGTGAACTTCTTAAAATACAATTCTAATCATGCTTCTCCAGGGCTTAAAACCATTCAATGACTTCAAATTGACTTTGTAATAAAGATCAAAATTCTTAGGGAAACTCTCCCAACATGGCCCTTTCTTGCCCCTCTAGCCACACTTCCTGCGCCTCTGACATTTGCAGTTCCCCAGTAAATCAAGCTTCTGTTCCCACCCAGAGCCTTTGCTCTTGCTATTCCATCTGCCACAATACATTTTCCCACCCCCACTGCCTCTTCACCTTGCTATATTCCACTCATCCTTCCAGGCAGCTTAAATGTTTACTATCTTGGTTAGCCAGACCTCCGATGCCTGGTGTCACTTCTTCCCTGTCAGCCCCCCCTGTTCTTCCTCACTTCATTTGTCACCTCATTTGTTTGGCTTTTGTCTTCCTGGTTCTTCCAGTTGCCAGTTTTATGGCTTTATATAAGTCATCTGTGCTTTGGGTCACTCATCTATAAAATGGAAATAATAAAAATACCTATTTCATAGGGTTGTTGAGAGGAATAAATGAGATATCTACATAAAGTATTTGGCAGAAAATATTCCTTATTTTCCCTGCTAGACTACAAACTACCAAAAAACAAGAGACGGCAAGCCTCTCATTTACTGCTATATTCTTTTGCTTTTGTTACGCCAATAAATAGTCGTTTTAATGGAATGAGGTGAGATGCTTAATAAGATAGTGGTAGCATTTTTCTCCACCACCCAATCTGTGTTTCCCAATGGGACTGGCGGGTGCAGACACTGTCCCTCCCCACGCAGGGCACCTTCACACTCTTCCACTCAACACCCCCTTCTCTGCGGCACCAGCCCTTATGGCAGGCAGAGCCTAACTGTCTTCCCAAACTATAGTTCTCTGGGTAAGGAGACATCCCGCGGCTGCACCTGTAGCGGGATAAGCATGCCATCTGGTGCCAGAAAGCTTGGGTTCGATTCCGCATTCTGCCACTTTATCGAGGCTCGCGGTTTTTTAATTTCCCTCGTCCGTCAAGGCTCCTTGCGAGGAGCCAGCGAGGTAACGGCCGTGAAAGGGCTTCTCTCTCCTGGGACGCGCCGTCGGAGGACCGGTTATTACCATTACGCGCGGCCCTGGCGACCTCGACCCGAGCTGGACGCTGAGGGCTGGCGCTGCGGGGGTGGCGAGCAGGGAGCGGTCACCCGACGCCGCTCCCCTCCCATCCCTGCGGGCGCTGCAGCCACGCGCCTGCAGCGGCTAAAGGGATTTATGCTCCTGGAGCCGACTCCGGGGACCGCTGGAGTGTGCCGCGTCCCGCTATCCCCCCGGCCCGCCTCTCAAGGCACCGGCCTCCTGCCCAGATGTCGCGACAGATGAACTGTCACCGACGATCCCTCGGCAGCTTTAGAGGCCTGGGAGCCGGGCTGGAAGGCGGGGGCGGGGGGCGGGAGGAGGCTCGGCCCCCCGCTGCGGCCGGTCCGGCCACCGCCCAGTGTTTGTCTTCACTCTCCCGCACCGGGTTTCGGTCTCCAGTCCCTTCTCATTTGCTCTCTGTCTCTGCAGAGCTCTCTCCCGACCTCAGTTGGAAGGTTGTTTCCTCTGTGGATTGAAAGTAAGGTGTTTTGAGCGCTTCCTGCGTTCCACGCAGCGCGCTAAGCATGGGATCGAGTCGGGTACAGTGAGGTACAACGGGAGGTGCGCAGACAACGGCAACCGCGTATTCTCCACAGAGTGTGGGGATAAGGACGATATTCTAGGGGTTCATCGAGAGAAAGCAGGCGAATGGAAAGAATCTACCTGAAAGAAGGGGCTTTTTTTAGCTGAACTTTGAAGGAGAGGATCCCAACTCTCCTTCAAAGTCGGGGGTGGGGTGGGCAGGAGGCGAGGTGTGAAGGAAACGTTGAAATGAAGAACTTAATTCAGTTTGACTGGAGAGTAAACGTCTTGGTTGGGGACATTTCTGAGGCTATTGAAGGGTTTTGAGCAAATGACAAGCCTGTGCTTCCTCCTATTTATCCATGTGAAGCAGCAAAGCATAGCAGTTAAATGCTTTGGAGTTAGACTATCTGGGTTCAATTTCTGTTTCTACCACTTACAACCTATGTGGTGGACAACTAAACTCTGTGCTTCAATTTATCCATCTATCAAATGGGAATTATAACAATAGTGTAGAGAGCTACTGGAGGATTAAATGAGGGCACTCGCAAAGCTCTGAACACAGTGTGAGGCACATGGTAAGTGCACCACAAATGTTAGTTTATTATTATCTTGTGTCTCTGGTCTTCCTCTGTTTCTTGCTTCCATTTTTTCTGCTGACCCTCCTCCGTCTCATCAAGATGAAACAAAACTCTTCCAAAATTCATGTTTTCCCCAATCCATGCCAAGGAATGACCCTTTCACACTCAGTCAAGTGTTGAGCTGAATCAAACTTGAATAGAAACTAGTCCTCTTCAGAAAGACAGCCATGCCTCTCCCAGACCTCCAGGCTCCAGGGATTCCTGCTTGGAAGAAGGGATTGTAGTTATTGAGGTACTAAACTCATCTTCACTAGATTCCAACCTCCTTAAAAACAGAGACCACAGCTCACTCACCCTTTCCCATCTCTAACAATGTTTCTGACCCTCCATAGGTCTGGGCTTTATTCCAGTGAGTCTCAAATATTAGTGTTTGAGTGCATCAGAAATCCTTGGACAGCTTGTTAAAACACGGTGTGCTGGTTTGAAAGGATGTATGTCTCCTAGAAAAGCCATGTTTTAATCAGAATCCCCTTCCCTATTCAATACTGTATGTTTGGAACTGTAATCAGATCATGTCCCTGGATGATGTGATTTAGTCAAGAGTGGTTGTTAAACTGGATTAAGTGACAAACATGTCTCCACACATTTGGGTGGGTCTTAATAAATTTCAGGAGTCCTCTAAAAGAAGAAACATTTTGGAGAATGAGATTCAAAGATTGCAGAGAATGCTGCAGCACCACGAGAAGCCAAGTCCACCAGCCAGCAACCTTTGGAGATGAAGAAGGAAAATGCCTCCTGGGGAGCTTCATGAAACAGGAAGCCAGGAGAAGCAGTCAGCAGATGATGCTGTGCTTGCCATGTGCCCTTCCAGATGAGAGAGGAACCCTGACTGTGTTCACCATGTGCCTTTCCAGATGAGAGAGAAACTCTGACTGTATTCGCAGTGCGCCCTTCCACTTGACAGAGAAACCCTGAACTTCATTGGCCTTCTTGAATCAAGGTATCTTTTCCTGGATGCCTTAGATTGGACATTTCTATAGACTTCTTTAACCGGGACATTTTCTCAGTCTTAGAACTGTAAACTAGCAACATATTAAATTCCCCTGTTTAAAAGCCATTCCATTTCTGGTATATTGCATTCCGGCAGCTAGCAAACAAGAACACATGCGTTATTGGGCCACCCTAGAGCAAGTCTACAATGGGGCCCCAAAATTCGCATTTCTAATACATTCCTAAGTCCTGCTTAGTTACTGATCTGGGGACTTCACTTCAAGGAGAGAACTGTTGTTCTAGAATAACATTTTGAATGGCTATACCCAAGAAGGAAAATTCCCCTATCCCAAGCTCAATAGGATCAGAATCCAAAATATCAACTCGCATGGAAAGTGGAACTTAGGGATTTTTTCTTCTTCTTCTTTTAACTTCCCAGGTAATTCTGAGATGCACACAGGTTTGGGACTCACTGGCCTTCCACTACATCCCCCCATGTCCCCATTTCCCCCACCCCCACCCCTGTATTCCCCTCCTTGTCCTGCCCACCTAATTTAACCCTGCCTCTCAGCAAACGACCATTGCCTGCCCATACTTTCCTCAGGAGACAGTCTGCCACTCTGTGCTACTTTGGATTCAAGGTGGCTGAAGACAGCCTTAGAAAAGGGAGGAGAAAGTAGTCGGTTCTGAAAAAAGACCAGAGATTTATATAAATAGCAACAAATACCACTTCTACTAATTGTTAACCCTGAAGGTCCTGCCAAGAGCCAGGTCACTGGAGTTAGACCTGGAGTGATATCTCAGCTCTCTCCCTCTCTACCCAGCATTCCTGGGCTTCCCTTGCCCCAAGTGTTAAATGAGAATAATGGACCCCTACCTCACAGAGTTGGTTTGAGGATTTAAAAGATTAGAGATGCCAAGTTCTCTTCTCCAATCACTTTGCTATTTACCCAGAACTTGCACACAGATTTTCTCATTGGATTCTCCCAACAGTACAGGGGGGTAGAAAAGGCATTATTCCCACAGGGAGGAATATTCAACTGTTAGCTGCCTTCTATTCTACGGATGAGAAAGCCAAGTCACAGGAAAGTTAAATACCAAGACTTACTTAGAGCTTGGGCAGTGTTGGAAAGGGACTTGAAGCAGAGCTGGCTGCTGCTCCCCACTCGTCCCTCTGGCTGTCCTCTTAACATCTCCCTTTTGCAGCTCTCTAGGCATGTTCTACCTGAATCCAAGTGGTAGGAAGACAAGGTGGGGTTCCCTGCTCCTCTAGGAGACGGCCTTGCTCTGCTGCCCCCCAACCCTCAGCCTGCAACCTCTTTCCTAGTTAAGCCCCTGCAGAATTGATATTGGCACTTCCTGAGGCAAATTTCTATTCTGATTTCAAATTCCGATGTAGCCTGCTTTCTAGTTATGTGAATGTGAACAGGTCTCTCCCCACTCCAGACCTTGGTCTCCTCATCTGTAACCTGAGGCTCGCTTTAGATCCTTGGTTCCCAAACTGCAGTGACCTTGGAGTGATCACAAGCAATTCACTCCCTGGCCTGGGTAATGACTCCGTGGAACCCTCAGCATGTAACTGATTTGCACATGTATGACCTAGCTGCTGGTGGATGAATAAGATACTAACGAATTTTAATGATGTGATCCAGAATTCAGTTATTACATATTTCTCCATCAAGAGAAATTAAAAATACAACTGCTACCATGTCAGAGTCAGGGATATTTTTTTGTTTAATTAAAGAAGTTGGAAACCTCTGGTTTGAATAGCCTCTGCAGCCATCCTACACAGCCATGGAGAAGAGGCTCCGGGCCACAGGGGGTGCTGCAGTCCTTGTGCCATGTGGAAATTGAGGCCTGGGGCCAAGGCGCCAGCCCAGTGTCTACAGACTACAATTAAGACTAGTTATGGGTAAGGCTCTGTAAGGGAGATGTGTATCTCTAGATGTCCAGAGGGGACAGTGACTGGCCCCAGGTCACTCAGCAGAGGGGCTCCTGTGGTTCTGTGCCATAGTAAGTCATGTCTGGTTAGACCTTGAGCTCCAGCTCTGGGCCTGCCATATAGAAAGCTTCTTAAATTTCATCCACCTATCCTCAGATGAGGGGGAAGGATTAAGAGGAAAAAGGCAAGGATGGCTGTGCCAAGTGAGTGGCCTCCAAGTGAAACTCAGGAGTGCAGGGATGGACAGAGGCCTTTCTGGAGGAGTTGGACATGATCAGATAAGGGAAGGAAGGCACTTATGAGAAGAACCGTCCCTCTTATCTCATGAGAAGACCTTTGTTAAGATGCAGGACCCGTCTTGCCTGACAGTAGGAAATGGCAGCCTGTGGTCAGAGAAGAGGTCAGGAGAAGAAAGTAACTGCCCCACCCACACTCCCTCACCCCCTCACGTCAACTCACCCCTGCTGAAACCTGGGCAGAACTCTGGCCGGGCTCAGCCTCTCCAGTTGGGAGTTCCTTCCCCAAAAGGAATCAGAGAACTCAAATAGAGAAGCTGGTTCCAGTTCACACAAACAGACACACACTCATACCCAGAGGCTCAGGCCCTATCATATTCATAAGCTGTCGGGACCCAGAAAACTTTCCAGAACAACCTGAAGGTTCACCCACCGTGAAGGTCACATTTGTGATAAAACCTAGGGAGTCTCTTCTACCTTGGAATGAAAACAGACACACATGCAAACACACAAACTCAGAGTTGATTTCAGCAGAACAAATGAGTCTCACAACCTCCGCCCCCCACCCCCATCCTGAGGCCAGGCAAGCCACCTCCTCCCCTTCCCCCCCAGTCACGCTCCCTTCTCATCATCCCTAAGCTGACTCTGTGTTTCAAAGTCCTTCCCACAATCACCCTGCCCCACCCTGCCCCGTTTCCCCTTGCCTGGGCACTATCCCTGTTTCCCAGCTGAGTGCCACCCAAATCCTGCTCCTCCCACTCTCCCCCCTTTGGCTCTTCTTTCTGAGGCCTCTAAACAGAGACGACGGAAAAAGAGGCAGCCACTTTAGGAGCAGGGGCATTCTATTGGCGAGACTTCTCTGGGCAGCAAAAACGACAGCAGGACAGGTGGGCAGGGCAGGTGCCCTGGAGAGGGTGGGCCCACTCACCTCCTCCTCGCTAATCCAAAAGGACCACCTCCCAAGCTTGGAATTTTGGCTCCAATCCTCTCTCTCTCTCTCTCTCTCTCTCTCTCACACACACACACACACACACACACACATTGGGCTTGACACTCAGCTCTGCAGAGGTCTGTCTTACCTGTCAGCCCCCCAGAGTCTACTTCCTTATTGCCTACTAATCCTTTCCCATCTGCTTTTACAAGGGAGCTCACTTCTCCAGAGACCCCTCAATTCTCCAGTCTCTTTCAACCTTTTAGAGACAAGGCCATATCAAATCTAGAATCCCTGTTACTGCCCCATTTACAGCCCAACCCTTCCAGCTCCCTCCCACCTTGTTCCTTCTGCTCCTTGGTACCTCCCTCCCGCCTCCGTGAAGCCTTCAAGGCTGGGAGTGAGGTCAGAATGGAGCCCATCCTGGCAAAATGAGAAAAGATTAGAGCAATACATTTGCTGTCAATGGCAATAAGGCTGCCTGAGCAGGGGAGAAGGAATATTTGATTTGGGGCTCTCTGGGGGTCTTAATGGAGAAGCACTGGCAGCCTGCAGCCCCAGGCTTGATGGAGTGGGAACGGCTGGTCTCAGTTCCAGCAACCGGGGACCCTGGTGTCCCAGCCCTCCCATCTCCGTACTGATCCCATCCCCCGCAGACACCCACAGGGTTCCAGCTCCCCCCGTCCTCACCCCCATCTACCTCTTCCCCTCCACTGCCAAATTTGTTTCCCACAGCGGTTTTTCTACCCGGTGTAGTGTGAAAGAGCAGAAAGAACTCGGCCATAGGCACTGGGGAAAAGGTCTATGTTCTAACACCCGGGCAACTTCCAAGCCAAAGGATGTCATGCAAGTCACTTAACTTCTCTGAGCCTTGGGGAGCATGGGGTGGGGAGAGAATATGGCATATGGCATCCTGCGACCGGGGGTCAACTCAGCCACTCACTGCTTCAGCAGTCTTGGGCAGCATTACTTAACCTCTTTGAGCTCCCGTTTATTCATCAATAAAATGGGGAGCAGGGGGAGTAGATAATAATGTCTATGACGTAGGGTAGTGGTGAGTACCAACAAAGCTGTGGATATGAAAGCTGTAAATAATTGTGAGGAGAGTATTTTCTTGTTATTACATGGGGAATCATGGTACATCCCCTGGCAGAAGGCTGGGCCTAGGCTTCACAAGGGTCCAGAGGGTTCTTTCTAAGCCCTAGGAATCTAGTTCTAGGCCCTGCCCTTCCAGAGAGGAGGGAGGTTGGAGTTTGTGTGGGAAATGAAAATGAGGGAGTTTCTTGGTCAAACAAGCCAGTACTGAGGGCAGCAGCTGTCATCTCTACTTTGAGCAATCCTGAAAGAACATTCTAGGGGGAATATGTCACCACTGTTTCTTTCCTAATTCCTCCCACCCTCATCTCCACTTGTGAATGACGCCCCCTGGAGTTGTGTGGTGTGGCAGTTCTGCCTGGATGCAGAGTGAAACAATTTCTTCCCAGCCTCTAGGTGAACGGTCGAGGTGCTTGGAAGGAAGAGGGTACAGAGAGGCCAGGAGATGGACTTCACATTCATTTGGGGCCTACCATGTGGCAAGGACCATGTAGTGCCTCTCAGAGGATACGGAGGTTGAATACGTGCCCATTATTACCAGCTGCAATGAGCTGTGACTTAGGCCTGCCGGATTCCATCACTCCATACCACCTCCTGCTATAGCCGGCCTGAGGCCTTAGCCCCAGGCCTAGCCCCACAAGCTTCCAAACTGGGCAGATATTTAAGCCCCTCTAAAAGATAAAGACAATAGTTTTCTCATCTGGGAAAGAGGGAATGCGGAGACCTCTTCATGGAGAGTCGCTGTGGTTTCCTGCTTCAACGGTCACCCAAACAACCCTCAGACGTTGCTCCAGCCAGTGCCTCCTCTCCTCCACCGCCCACCATGACAACCACGTCCCCATTGTCCCCAGAACTACAACCAGGACTCAGAGGCCGCCATCAAGCGCCAGATCAACCTGGAGCTCTAGGCCTCTTATGTCTGCTTGTCAATATCTTACTACTTTGACTGTGATGTTGTGGTTTCGAAGAATTTTGCCAAATATTCTCTTCACCAGTCTCATGAGGAGAGGGAACATGGTGAAAGACTTATGAAGCTGTAGAACCAATGAGGTGGCTGAATCTTCCCTTGGGATATCTAGAAACCAAAACGAGATGACTGGGAGCGTGGACTGAATGCCATGGAGTGTGCATTACACATGGAACAGAGAGTGAATCCGTCCCTACAGGAACTGCTCAAACTGGCCACTGATAAAAACGACCCCCATTTGTATGACTTCATTGAGATGCATTACCTGAAGGAGCAGGTGAAATGCATCAAAGAGTTGGGCGATGATTTAACTAACTCGCTGTATTAGGGTTCTGTAGAGAAACAGAATCAACAGGGAACACTTGCAAATATAAAATTTATAAAAGTGTCTCCCGTGACCACAGGAATGCAGAGTCCAAAATCCACAGGGCAGGCTGCGAAGCTGACGACTCCGATGGATGGCCTGGGTGAACTACACAGGAGAGGCTCACCAGCCAAAGCAGGAATGGAACCTGTCTCCTCTGAGTCCTCCTTAAAAGGCTTCCCATGATTAGATTTAGCATCACTAATTGCAGAAGACATTCCTCTTTGGTTGATTACAAATGGAATCAGCTGTGGATGCAGCTGACGCGATCATGACCTAATCCTATGAAATGTCCTCATTGCAACAGACAGGCCAGCACTTGCCCAATCAGATAAACAGGTACCACAACTTGGCCAAGTTGACACGTGTCCCTAACCATGACAGTCCACCCCTTGTGAACTTGGCACATATATATATATATCACCTTAAACCATTTTTTTCTTTTACCTGACAATACTCAACTGTCCTGCATATAACTGGAAACACATTAAATCTCTCCAGAATAGGGTGCTCATCCTTGGGCAACATTCATTCTTAAACTTGATATCTTACAACTTAACTAGTATAACATGAACAAAACAGCATTACAGTCCTCGTTTCTGTAACTGATCATGTGGTCGAAGTTCATATTTATCACTACCTTCTTCCACTACCCATTCCATGTTCCTTTTACCCTCAGCAAACACTTCAGCTGGCCGTGGTTCTTTGCCTGGTGGGGTGATCCAAACCTTCATTCCTGAAGTTTCAGAGCCATTAGTATTCCTGCCTGGATTGTGTTGTTGCAGTTTTCCATTGATTTTAATCATAGGGCATGGTAGTACTAATAGACGCCCTGGGGGATCTCCTATATTCCAAGAAAACTCTTCTTTACCTCCATTATGTAGTTGCAGTCCTACTTCCTTCTGATAGTCAGGGTCAATTACCCCAGACAATAATGTAATCCCCTTCTTGGCTTGTTGATCCAGAGGTATAAGTAGCCCAAAGTGACCAGGTGGCAATCTTAACTTCCAGTTCATTGGTATCACTGTTGTTTCTCCTGGAGGAAGCACACCCCGTTTTGGAACTAAAACCTGTAGACCAGCAGAACTCAGGGTAGCAGGGACAGGAAGCAAGAGTTTTCCTAGTGGATCACTAGTGGTAATAGTGAGTGGTACCACACCCATTTCCACCCCTTGGTTCCTGGACCCATGGATCCTGGCTATGGGAGAAACAGCACCATACAGCAGACGCTGATTCAGAGCATACACAGCTTCCTGGAGAACATTACCCCAGCCTTTCAAGTTTTTGCCACCTAGTTGGCACCGTAATTGAGTTTTCAAAAGGCCATTCCACTGTTCTATCAATCCAGCTGCTTCTGGATGATGGGGAACATGATAAGACCAGAGAATTCCATGAGCATGTGCCCATTTCCGCACTTCATTTGCTGTGAAGTGTGTTCCTTGATCCGAAGGAATGCTATGTGGAATACCATGACAATGGATAAGGCATTCTGTAAGACCACGGATGGTAGTTTTGGCAGAAGCATTGCGTGCAGAGAAAACAAACCCATATCCAGAGTATGTGTCTACTCCAGTTAGAATAAATCGCTGCCCCTTCCATAAAGGGAGTGGTCCAATGTAATCAACCTGCCACCATGTAGCTGGCTGGTCACCTCGGGGAATGGTGCCATATTGGGGGCTGAGTGTGGGTCTCTGCTGCTGGCAGATTGGGCACTCAGCAGTGGCTGTAGCCAGGTCAGCCTTGGTGAGTGGAAGTCCATGTCACTGAGCCCATGCATAACCTCCATCCCTACCACCATGACCACTTTGTTCATGAGCCCATTGGGCAATAACAGGAGTTTCTGGGAAAAGAGGCTGACTGGTATCTACAGAACGGGTCATCTTATCCACTTGATTATTAAAATCTTCCTCTGCTGAAGTCACCCTCTAGTGTGCATTCACATGGGACACACATATCTTCATGTTTTTAGCCCACTCAGAAAGATCTATCCACATACTTCTTCCCCAGACCTCTTTGTCACCAATTTTCCAATTATGGTCTTTCCGAGTCCCTGACCATCCAGCCAAACCATTAGCAACAGCCCATGAGTCAGTATACATACGCACCTCTGGCCAGTTTTCCTTCCAAGCAAAATGAACAACCAGGTGCACTGCTCGAAGTTCTGCCCACTGGGAGGATTTCCCCTCACCACTGTCCTTCAAGGACACCCCAGAAAGGGGTTGTAATGCTGCAGCTGTCCACTTTCGGGTGGTACCTGCATATCGTGCTGAACCATCTGTAAACCAGGCCCGAGTTTTCTCTTCCTCAGTCAATTCACTGTAAGGAACTCCCCAAGAGGCCATAGCTCTGGTCTGGGAAAGAGAAGGTAATGTGGCAGGAGTGGAAACCATGGGCATTTGTGCCACTTCTTCATGTAACTTACTTGTGCCTTCAGGACCTGCTATGGCTCTATCTCGTATATGCCATTTCCATTTTACAATAGAGTGCTGCTGTGCACGCCCAACTTTATGACTTGGTGGGCCAGACAACACCCAACTCATGATAGGCAACTCAGGTCTCATGGTAACTTGGTGGCCCATGGTTAAGCGTATAGTCTCTACTAAGGCCCAGTAGCAGGCCAAAAGCTGTTTCTCAAAAGGAGAGTAGTTATCTGCAGCAGATGGTAAGGCTTTGCTCCAAAATCCTAAGGATCTGCGTTGTGATTCTCCTATGGGGCCTGCCAGAGGCTCCAGAAAGCATCTCTATTTGCCACTGACACTTCCAGCACCATTGGATCTGCTGAATCATACGGCCCAAGTGGCAGAGCAGCTTGTACAGCAGCCTGGACCTGTCGCAGAGCCTCCTCTTGTTCAGGTCCCCACTCAAAATTAGCAGTTTTTCTGGTCACTCGATAAATGGGCCGGAGTAGCACACCCAAATGAGGAATATGTCGCCAAAATCCAAAAAAGACCAACTAGGCGTTGAGCCCCCTTGTGGGAGGGGCCAGATGCAGCAACTTATCCTTCACCTTAGAAGGGAGAGCTCGACATGTCCCACACCACTGGACACCTAGAAATTTTACTGAGGTGGAAGACCCCTGTATTTTTGTTGGATTTATCTCCCATCCTCTGACACACAAAAGCCTTACCAGTAAATCTAGAGTAGTTGCTACTTCTTGTTCACTAGGTCCAATCAACGTGATATCATCAATATAATGGACCAGTGTGATGTCTTGTGGGAGGCAGAAACGATCAAGTTCTCTGAGAACAAGATTATGACATAGGGCTGGAGAGTTGATATACCCCTGAGGTAGGACAGTGAAAGTATATTGCTGACCTTGCCAGCTGAGAGCAAACTGTTTCTGGTAGTCCTTACTAATAGCTATTGAGAAAAAAGCATTTTCCAGATCAATAGCTGCATACCAGTTACCAGGGGATGTATTGATTTGCTCAAGCAATGATACTACATCTGGAACAGCATCTGCAATTGGAGTTACCACCTGGTTGAGTTTTCGATAATCCACTGTCATTCTCCAAGACCCATCTGTTTTCTGTACAGGACAAATAGGAGAGTTGAACAGGGATGTGGTGGGAATCACCACCCCTGCATCTTTCAAGTCCTTAAGAGTGGCAGTAATCTCTGCAATCCCTCCAGGAATACAGTATTGCTTCTGATTTACTATTTTGCTTGGTAGGGGCAGTTCTAGTGGCTTCCAATTGGCCTTTCCCACCATAATAGCCCTCACTGTACGAGTTAGAGAACCGACATGGGGATTCTGCCAGTTGCTTAGTATGTCTATGCTAATTATACATTCCAGAACTGGGGAAATAACTACAGGATGGGTCCGGGGGCCCACTGGACCCACTGTGAGACAGACCTGAGCTAAAACTCCATTGATCACCTGGCCTCCACAAACCCCCACTCTGACTGGTGGTCCAGAGTGACGTTTTGGGTCCCCTGGAATTAATGTCACTTCTGAACCAGTGTCTAATAACCCCCGAAATATCTGATCATTTCCTTTTCCCCAGTGCACAGTTACCCTGGTAAAAGGCCGTCAGTCTCCTTGGGGAAGACTTGGAGGAAGATTAACAGTATAAATTTGTGGCAGTGTAACAGGTTTCTCCCCCATAGGGACCTGACCTCCCCTTCATTCAAGGGGCTCAGGGTCTGTAAACTTTTTCAAGTCTGGAAATTGATTAAGGGGCTGTGACTCTGTGTTTTTGTAATTCAGGTTAGACTTCTGTTCCCTTGACCTTGACCTCTTTGGTTTATACAGCTCCAACAAGAATTTAGTAGACTGCCCTTCTATTGTATTTCTAGGTACCCCATGATTTACTAGCCAATGCCACAAATCTCTGCATGTCATATAATTTTGATGCCTCCTTTGAGTTTGCTGTCTATTATAATAGCCTCGTCCACCCTGTCTTTGGTGATTAAGCCTTAAGCCTATCTGCCAACTCGGGATCCTGTCATCCCCATTGTGTTGAAGGATTCCAGCTCAGTGACAGCAGTTCCTACTGTAATATCTGACCTACAGAGAAGTGCAACCACAGAGCTCTTGAGGGATGATGGTGCTAGTCTCACAAACTTATTTCTCACTGTTCTGGTAAAAGGTGCATCCTCTGGACATTCCTGGGGTGTAAGAGCAGGCTTTGCATGATAAATCCACTCTAACATTCCAATCTCTCTAAGCCTCTGGATCCCCTCATCTACATTGTACCAGGGCCGTTCTGGCATTTCAACCTCAGGTAATGTTGGCCACCTTTTGATCCATGTTTCAACCAACCACCCAAACAAGCTGTTAACACCTTTTCTAACTGCTCGCGCAATAACATTGAATGCAGAATCTCTGCTTAGTGGGCCCATATCAATAAATTCAGCCTGATCCAGCCTTATATTCCTCCCACCATTATCCCACACTCTTAAAATCCATTGCCACACATATTCCCCTGATTTCTGTCTATATAAATTGGAAAACTCACACAGTTCTTTTGGAGTATAACGTACCTCCTCATGTGTGATACTTTGTACCTCACCTTTAGGGGCCTGTTGAGACTTTAGTCTAGTTATAGGTCTAGAAGAAATGAGGGGTGGTGGGGGTGGGTCATGAAAAGAATTAGAAATATCTTCCAAGCCATTTGCTTCCGGGCCTTCATTTGCAGTTTCATCTGGGGATTGTTTCACCAGATGAAACTGCAAATGAAGGCCCAGAAGAGGTTGGGTGGCCAATTCCTCAAGGCAGGCTGGAGGTGGGGCGGCTATGTCCTCAGGGCAGACTATTACAGGGTTATCTAGAGAAGACTCAGCATGGCCTAGGGTTTCAACCTCGCCCCCAACATCATTATCAATCCATATGTCACCATCCCATTTTTCAGGGTCCCACTCCTTTCCAATCAATGCCCTCACTTTAACGGCAGACACCATGCAAGACTGAGATTTCAGTTTACGTTGTAAACTTGCTACTCTAACAATAAGATTCTGAGTCTGATTTTCAGAGATCTCAAGTCTACAACTACAGGAAATAAGATTTTCCTTCAGGATACTCATAGAAACATCTACATCTTTCAGATGGCGCTTAAGCTTCTCGTTTGAAGCCTTAAGCCCATCCCTTTCACCCCTTAATGTAGACAGTGTATCTAACAACAACCAACCAACATCTCTATAACTCTTATTTCTACAAAACTCTGTAAAGGTGTCAAAAACATTATCCCCCAGAGTCTGGCTTCATACAAGCGAAGCTTTAGGAGAATCGAATGATGATATTTTGACTATCTCCTTTGCCAACTCACTCCATGGATTGGGAGTGTCATTCTGATTACAGGAATCAGAGTCCTTAATGTCTCTGAGTCCAGTCAGAGTAGAAAACCATTCATAAAAACCCATTTTTAAGATTCTGTTTCTTAAGAACCCCTCCCGGTACCAAGATGTATTAGTTAGGGTTCTGTAGAAAAACAGAATCAACAGGGAACACTTGCAAATATAAAATTTATAAAAGTGTCTCATGTGACCGTAGGAATGCAGAGTCCAAAATCCACAGGGCAGGCTGCGAAGCCGACGACTCCAGTGGATGGCCTGGGTGAATTCCACAGGAGAGGCTCACCAGCCAAAGCAGGAATGGAACCTGTCTCCTCTGAGTCCTCCTTAAAAGGCTTCCCATGATTAGATTTAGCATCACTAATTGCAGGAGACACTCCCCTTTGGCTGATTACAAATGGAATCAGCTGTGGATGCAGCTGACGTGATCATGACCTAATCCTATGAAATGTCCTCATTGCAACAGACAGGCCAGCACTTGCCCAATCAGATAAACAGGTACCACAACTTGGCCAAGTTGACACGTGTCCCTAACCATGACACTTGCACAAGATGGGGGTCTTGAGTTCTGGCTTGGCAGGGTATCTTTTTGACAAGCACACCTTGGGAAACAGTGATGATGAGAGTTAAGCCTTATACCATCTTTCCCAGAGGCACAGGGTGACTTCTGTGGTCACCACAGCAGTGCATGCATGTTGGGTTTATTTTTACCTTTTCTATAAGTTGTATCAACACCCACCAAATTCTTTCATTTGCACCATTCCTTCAAATAAAATAATACGGTACCCCACCCCCATCCCCCAAAAAAGAGAGAATGCATGCTTGAAAAACTTAGCACAGAGAATGCTTTGGAAAATGTAGCATCCTGTACAAATTTATAATGCAACATACCTATATGGTTTTCTTTTCCCATTGCTCCTCTCTATGACCCTTTTCTCTGGTCAGAGTGCCTTGTTTCATTTTCTACCTGACATCAAGCTGATTAATATCTTTCCCTTTCCCCCCTGCCTATCCAGATCTTCCTGATCCTTCAACGTCTAGATTAGGGGGCCCTTCTTCCATGAAGCCTTCCCTACCAAACTGAACCACACTGGCAATGAGTATAAGCTCCCTTTACTTACTATTTAATAATACTCATTTAATACTACTCTATTTGTGAATGTGTCTTGATTCCTCAACTGGAGTTCCCAATTGATTCTTGGAGGGTAGAGACTGTCTTCAACCTCTTTGTAATCCTGGGACTTGTGTAGAATCTGACACGTATTGGATACTATAATTTTGCAGCCGATTGGAGATGATTGTGGTGATGGTGCTCATGTTTGAATTCGTCTTTGAGTTTAAAGTAGTGGTGGTGGTAGTGACAGTGGTTGTAGTGGGGATGGCTGTGATGGCAGTCATGGTAGTGAGTTTGAAAGTGTGATGGCATTGGAATGGTGATTGTGATGTGAATGGTGTGAGGTGAAATGGTGGTGATGATGGCAATGGTGGTGATGCTGATGGCAGTGGTGGTGATGGTGATGGTGGTGGTGATGGTGGCTATATTAGTTGTCTATTGCTGTGTAACAATTATCCCTCAAAACTTAGCAGCTCATGAAAGGATACAGATTGTGCAACAGGACTGATTGTAAAAATTCAGAAATGGATAGCACAATACTACCTAACTGTAATACAATGATGTTAGAACACTGAATGAAGCTGAATGTGAAAATGATAGTGGGAGGAGGCCTGGGGGCACAAATGAAATCAGAAGGAAAGATAGACAATAAAGACTGAGATGGTATAGTCTAAAAAAAAATTAGCAGCTCAGAACATTTATTGTCTCAGTTTCTGTGGGTCAGGAGTCTGGGCATGGCTCAGCTGGATGCTTCTGGCTCAAGATCTCTCACTGATTGTAATCAAGGTGTCAGCAATGGCTGTGGTCTCATCTGTAGTCTCAACTGGGGAAGGATCTGCCTCCAAGATTGCTCACATGATTGTTGGCAGGATTCAGTTTCTCTTGAGGGCTCAGTTGCTTTCTGGCTGTTGGCCCAAGGCCTCTCCGTCAGTTCCTTGCCATGTGGGCCTCTCCATACAATAGCTGACAACATGGCAGTTGACATTTCTCAGTGCGAATGAGAGAGCCTTCAAGGGAAGCAACAGAATTTGTAGCCTAAATTTGAAGTGATGTCTCATCACTTCTGCTGAATTCTATTCATTGGAATTGAGTCATTAAATGCAGCCTACATTCTAGAGGATAGGGTTAAAACAAGGAGGTGAATACCAGGAGGCAGAAGTCACTGGGGGCTCTTTTAGAGCTGCCTACTGAATGGTGGCAGGAGGAAATGTGGAGAGGAGAATGCTAGTGTTCATGGTGAAGATTGGATTAGGGATGGATAGGGTATTTTAGGGTGAAAGTGGTATTCATGAACTGGATCTGAGCAGAGGAATCCTGTTGGCTGGAGCCAGATATACAACACCCATTCTTCTCCCTCTACTCCAGACCAATTCTTGGCCCATCCAGTCCCCTAGAATCCTCCCTACCCATTACTTTCTCTGCCAAGCACTCTGACCCTAGCCCTGCTCTCCCTCAAGCAATTAATGGGCCAAGTAGCCACCTGATTAAAGGCAATTACCACCAGCAATCACACAGAGAAGGGTGAAAAGAGTGCTCAGAGACCCAGGGGAGTCAGAATAATACTAGGCTACAACTTGTGTTTCTCTCAACTTGAATAGCGCCATCTGCTCTGTCCTATATTGAGCCCTCATGGCCTTGGTCTCCAGATCCCACACCCCTGCAGGACACAGACCATCATCACCACTTTACCTTCCTACTCTCAATTCTTCAGGAGGCTTCAGGTCTGAGCTACCAGGCTGCACAACTTCAGGGGGCGCCATTCACATGTGGAGAAGAGGGTGGGAGGAGTTAGGAAGGAGAAACCAGTGACCAGGTGCTTCTAAAACCTCCCCTTCGATCTGTTCTGTAACTATTTGCTGAAGAGTGCTTTGAAAACTATTGCTTTTATGTTATACAATAAAAAAAAAAGTCAAAACAAAACAACTCCCCTTCCAGAGTGTCTTTCAGGATTGATCAGAGGAGAGATGACAGCTACTCTCCTCAGTACTGGCCTATTGGACCAAGAAATTCCTCCATCCTCCTTTCCCAGAGAGACTCTGCCCTCCCTTCTCTCTGAGAGGGCAATGTCCAGGACCAGATTCCTACCTAGGGCTGGGAGGAACCCTCTGGAACTTTCAAGAACAGGATGGGGGTGGAGGGGATTTTAAAAATTAAGAAGTAGTCAGAGTGGAAGAGCTTAGAGGTAGAGGGATTCTAGAAAGGGTGGGCTTCCCTGGGTTGAGCCGCATCCTTACAATTCACCACCACCAAGCCCCCTTATCCTTCACCAATGCCAGGACTTTTAGACCTGGCAAGCCAAAATAGAGCCTGAAAAAAACAGTCCCTTTGGGTGATCTAGGGTGTCATGGTGGGGCAGCAGGATCATCATGTTGAGTGAAATGGTAAAAAACATTGAATTGGGAGTCAGGAGAAGAGGATTCTAATTTCAACTTTGTCACTTACTAATCATGCCATTTCTACTCTTTGGGCCTTAGTATCCTCGACTATTAGATGTGATACATGAGGGTAGAGGACAGATTAAACACCCTCTAAGAACCTTACCAATTCCAAATTTCTATGATTTTCATTCCATGAAAAGGGTGGAGGTTCCATGGAGGGTGACAGCTATGCTAGAAGGCCAAGGGCCATGGGACTAGAATGATAGTATTTGTTTGCAAAGGATAGTCAAATAGAGTCACAGTCTTTGTTTTATACCTTGTGAGAAGCCAGAGTCACCCCCAACCTTCCTTTCCTGCATGTGCCCATGTGTTATCATTTGCCCAGGCTCAGGTGCATGACCTTGGAATCTTCTCCTCTGCCCCCCACATCAGCTCACCTAGGCAGTCACAACCTGTCAATTCTTTCTCTAAGTGGTCACTCACCTCTTTTATCTTCTTTCTCTCTCCCTACACCCCCTCCCACTGTCCTCACCCTATTTCAAACACTGTCCACTCCTGAGCCTCTGTAATGTACCCCTAACTGTTCTCTTGCCTTCTAGCCCCTTGGTCTACACGATGCCTCTCTCTCCTGGCTCCTCTCCCATCTCATTGACCAATATTTCTCAGTTCCTTTTGTCTTTTCAGCCTTCTTCCTGGCTTCCCCTTCTTCTGTTCAGCCCTTAAATTTGGGGTGAATTCCCTAAGGCTCTATGGTTGTCCATCTCATAATGGTAACATAATAACAAAAACAAAAGCAACTAGGATTTCATGGTGTTTATAAGATACAAAGAGCCTTCGCATGCATTTTCATTTTATTTTATGAGGTAAGCTACTATCCCCATTTAATAGAAGTCTATTCTGACTCCATGGAATTTCTGAAAATTGTCCTTTCCTTTTCATTTCCATTGCCACTGCCCTAATTCAGGCCCTTAATACCTCATCTTAGACGCTTGCTTCAGCGCCCGAGCTGACAATATTGTAGGTTTTAGCAGTTGATGAGAAGGAGAGGATGTAGTTCCAGTTAACCAATTGACCAAGGGCTTTAGATTTAATGGAATCAGACCAGGCCCCACTTAGAATAGCAGTTACACAGTGGGCTGTACTATAAAGATAAGGCTCTCAGCACTAGAATCATTTTTGGGGGAGAAGATTATGGTCACACACAAAATCAGAACCTATGATTGGTCAGGGCTGAAAGAAGACAGTTGCCGATGAAACCAGCAAAGGGCTGTGTCTAATAAACTCCAGGAAAATCTCCTTGGAAGCCTCACCCCCACCAGGACGTGTGTGCCCAGTCCCAAATCATCTGCATCAACCTAGGCTGCAACCTCGGCTCAGTGGAGATGGCCAGCCTCAAATCTAATCTAGTTAAAGGCAGGAAAATCCTACTCCTGGGAAGCAAAAATACGAAGAACAAAGGAAATACCAGAAAGATTGAACAAGGTTATTTAAATACGTGGTATTGTTTTTGTAATAGGTTTTTTGTCATCATTGTAATCTTGTGTGTTTCGTCTGCTTTTAAAGGTGTTTAAAGCCTCTAAGAAAACTGAATATGTATTAGACTTATGAAGAGTTTAATTGATTTCATTTTCAATCAATGTTTAAATATTTGGGGAAATAAAATGTTCTAAATTCATAGGTTTTTAATTTATTGGTTGTATAAGTAGTAAGAGATATTTAAGGGAATGTTAATAATTGAATAAAGATTAATAAATTGGTCATTAAAGTACCAAAAATAAGGAAAATTTCTCGCCATGCACAAAAATACCTGAGACATTAAAGAATTTCTCATCTTAAACTCCCCATCTCTGATTTCTGCTATCTTCAATTCATTCTCATTCTATTGCCATCACCTCTAGCCTTCATTTCCCTGTCTATAAAATGGGATGATAATACTATTTAAGAAGGTGGTTGGCAGGATTTAATGAGCTAATCCATGCATAGCGTTTAGAACAGTGGCCAGCATGTAAGTGTCCAATAAGTGTGGGTGTGGGCTATTTTTATCTTCTCCTAATATCACTATGCTCATGCACACACACGCACACCCCAATTCAAAACCCTTCACCTGATCCCCAGTAACCTCAGGACAAATTCCAAGCTCTTTGACACAATGGATCTTAGGGTCTTTCAAGTCCTCACCTCTGCCTGCTTCCCAGCATTGACCCTTACTACCACCCATCACCCTGCAGACAAACAAGTTAGTATCTCCTTAAACCAAATTAGTCGCTCTTCACTACACCTAGATCCCCCACTATCTTCATTTTATTTGTACTATTCTTTCCCCCAGAAATGCCTTGCCTTCTTCTCATGCCATTACAGCCAATTCTAACACCTTACTACCCTTCAATCCATCTCATATGCCACAACCTCCAAAACGCTTTCCTGGTCTTCGCCAACTCCATCCCGCCTCTAGGCACCTTATCCCTACCCTCTTTTCTGGCAGGCATCACACTCTGTCTTGCATTAGAGACAATTGCCCATGTGTCTGATCATTCCTGTTGGGCCATAAGCTCCTTGAAGGCAGGATCCCCTCTGGTTGATCTTGGGAACCAGCCGGCTGCACATGACTGCACCTTCCAGGGCCTGGTACGAAACAGGTGCTTGGCAACGAGCAGAAGCAGCAGGGCCCTGAGGCTTGCTGGGGCTCAAGGCTCCCACTCTCGCTAGCCTGTGTAGCCCATGGAGGCACAGGAAACTGATGGAGCCAGCAGTCTGCTTGTGCCTGGGCCCACCCGGCAGATGGCAAGAAAATGGAAGAGCCAGATTCCAGGAGCATGTGGAGCTGTCTGCTCAGTTCACCAACATTCGCCCAGTCATTTCAACCCTTCGATCAGTCCATCAACATTTTTTAGACCGATCTGTGTGCCAGGCCCCAGGTGAGGTCAAGGCTGGCGTCAGTTCCCAAGGAGGTATGCCCACGTGCCTAGAGCTCATGTGTGTGTATGTACATGTGCCCACGTGTGTGTGCCATGGGGCCAAGTCCCAGCTCCTGACAAGCAGACAAGCCGAGCTGTCTGGGAGCCGAGGCTGAGAGGGCTGCCTTTTACCCTGTTTCCAAACAACTCCCCTTCCTGTGCCAGCAGCCGCTGCCTCTCCCGTCTGTTTGCCCCTCGCCTCCTCCCTCTTGTTGGGGCTGCCGCTGATGATGAAATTTGGCTTGCAACACCCTCTTCCTCCTTTCCTGCAGGCCGGGGAGAGGATTAAGCCGCTGGAGTCTGAAATCGGAAAGATCCCAGCTTCTGCTCCCCAGCACCTCCTCACGCCCCCTCCCCCTTCCCGCCCATGCAAAACCAGAAAATTAATCTGCCCTTCTGCCTGTGATATGGCGGGCTGCATTACAAGCTGGGCGTCGAGATAAAGTGGAGAGCCGCGGGACGGCAGCCCAGTGCTGCGGCCCCGGGTGGGGCCGGCCGGGGAGATAAGGGCCTCCCAGTCCCATGAATTATTCACGGGGCACTGCTTGCTCTGGCTTGGCAGCCCTGGGCATTGAGATTGCGCCTTCCAGAGGGGCCTGGATAGGATGGGAGGGAGTCAAAGCAGACTGTGGAGGGGTGCCCCTGTATGGGAGGAGGTGGGGGAAAGGACTGGGCTTAGCCAGTGGCCAGTTCCCTGCAGGGCCAACTGAAATCCCAAGGCTCCGGGGCACATCCAGACCCAGCCAAGGCTCCCAGGGGGGCTCCTCATTTTTGCAAACCACTAAGCACGATGAAGCAGCTGCAATTGCCAAGCTCAGGCCAGATTCTGGTGTCTTAGAGTCAGAGATCCAGGCCCTGCCTCAAGGCAAGTTGACCAGAGTGTAGTGCCCCTACTGAGCGCAGGGCACTGTATCTGGGACCTGGGCCTGCTTTGTCCACAACCCCTCCTTACCCATTTGGGTGGAAGCCCCGACAGTCTGCTCACTCTGGGGAGCAGTTGTGTTGGCGGGGTAGAGCGGGGAGAGGGGACGCATCATGTGTGCAATGTGCAGACCTGCTCCCAGGCTATCCAGAGCCCCCCAGAGAGAGAAACCAGGGCGGGTGGTACAGGAGGGAAACGGGAGGTCAGTGCTCAAGGCCGGGGTGGAGTCAGGAGTCTTGGGAGAGGGGATTGACCAAGAAGCTTCTCCGAAGAGCAAAAGTCCCAGGCTGGCCTTTTGTTTCCTTCTCTCACTCTCTGTTCTAAGAAAAGCAGGGAGGGGACCTTAGCCATCTCTTCTTGGTCTCCACGACATCTCTATTTCTTCTTCTCCTTACCCTTTCTCTCTTTCCATCTTAGTCCCTCTCTCTCCATTACTCCCTTGCCCTGCTGTGTTGTGCATCCCTCTGCCCTTCTAATCTCTGCCTTGGCCCACATTTCTCCACCTCTCTCTTGCTGTCTGCCTTTTGCATTCTCTACCTATTGTCTCTTTAGCAATCCCTCCCTTCCAAACCATAACTGCCCCAATGACACATTGACATACAAATCAGAGCATGTCCTGGAAGAAGGGTGGCCATCTGATGCCCCCATCCCCTGGGAGGGAAGAAAGGAAATAAGAAGGGTCCAGCATGGTCTCGGATGTGCAGATGGAACTGCCGAGACTCTGAGAGAAGCAGCAGTTTGGGGAGAGAGTCTCCCCTTACCTCCCACCCCCACCCCGAAATTGATGGATACTGGAGAGAAAGCCCAAGACCCCCAGAGAGCCAGGAAGTGTGGGGACCAGAGGAGACCTTTCAGGGTACAGCGGCAGGGCCTGAGACTAGCAGAACCCACTTTGAACCCACTGACTCCTGTAGCAGAAAGGGAGACCACAACCATCAGCCATTAGCAAGACACATTTACTGACATCCAAATTCACGTTGGAGAGGGAAAGGTGATGAGGGGAATGAGAGAAGGGGTGTAGAGTGAAGGAGGGCCAGCAAGGAAGGAGGATGTGGGGAGGGAGAAGGGATGAGCCCTTGAAGAATGGGGAAGGCAGCGATTTGGGTGGTAAAGAGAAGAAAAGCTGAGTAGGGGAGGAGAGAGGAGATTGGATAGAGAGGAGTGGAGAAGACAGGAGAGAGGACAGTACAGGGTAGGGGGAGATAAGGTGAGGGCAGCAGCGAAATGGTGGAGGGGAGTAAGGGAACATTTGGACCAGAGAAGAGAAGAAGCAGGGGGAGATGATGAGGGTCACCAGGACAAAGTGGAGTCAGCCTGGAGGTGTGAGGGAGGGGTGTGTGGGTGGGGCCCATCAGTCTTGGGTTCCCAGCCCCTTCCCACCCATCTGCTAATTAACTCCTTAATTGTCTCTGCATTTGCTGAGCTGGCAGATGAAGTGGATGCAGACAGATTGGGGCGCTTGTGATTTCACGCATGGGGGAGCAAGAAGAGCTGCCTGGGAGTCCCAAGGGGCCGTGCCCATTTCCCACCCCCACCCCCCCCATCCCCGGTGTCTCTGAGAGGCTGAAGGGTGCTTCGGCACCTAGAGCAGATGGGGCCATCTACAAGGGAAGCATCCCTGGGGGAATTTACCCCTATCAGCCTTTCAGGGATGATAATAATACTTGTCACTGCTGATGGACATTTACTGTTCCTTAGCCACATAATGTCTCATCAGAGTGAGCATTAGCCTGATTTTATGGTTTGTGGAGAAAAGTGGGGCTCAGACAGGTTAAGTAATTTGCCCAGGATCACACAGCAGTGGTGTGACAGAGCTGGGATTTGAATCCAGGTTGCCCAATGTCAATGCCCTGGGTGGGTTCTGGCCTATGCAAGCCTATTTCCCTCTCAGCCCTGGAGGAGAGGGGTTCCAAGGTCTAGGGAACTCCAGGGGCCAGAGAAAGGGAAGAAGTATAGATCAAAAGCTGGGAGGATGCTGAAAGAGCCAGGATCTGTCACTTCTCCCTGGACAAGAGTTGGGTGGACCCAAAAGAGCAGAGAGGAGGAGTGGAGACACTAATCATAGTCCTTGGGGCCCTGAAGTGTCATCTCACTGAGACCCTGGCAACACCAACTTCCTCTTCTCATCCTTGTCCCCAGGAACTCCTGTCAAAATGACCTGCCTCTTCTGTTGCTCTATGCTAGCATCCCTAGCCCATCTCTTTATTTAGCTCTTGACCTTTGCACTAGAGTCAGTTGTCAACATATTTGTGTCCCCTTTGACAGTAGAAGATTTTGAGGGCAGGGACTATGCCTCTACTCAGCATGTCCCCAGGGCCAATCCCAGGACCTGACCCAGGATGAGTCTCTGGAGGCTTGCTGAAATGTATAGGGTACCGTGAAGGGTGGCTATGTGTGCAGGGATCCATGCCACCGAAGGGAAAATGACAGCATGAAGGATTTAGGCTATGTATGAAAAAGAACTTCCTAAGGTTGGTGTCCGGGAACTATGAAGCCTTGATTCAGACCCCATGGAGGCTGAAGAGGAAGGATTCTCAAGACTGGCTGCACTTCAGAGTCCTTAAAAAGTTTGGAGACCTGGATCCTATTCCCAGAGATTCTGATTTAATTGGTCTAAGGTGGGGCCCAGGCATCAAAACTTTTAAAAACTCTCCAGGAAATTCAAATGTGCAGCCTGTGTTGAGAACCACTGTCTTGGATTCTGCCTGGATTTGACAGAAATAATTATTATTATGCTAATATGAACATCTATTGTTTATTGAGGATTTACTAAGCACAAGCCAATTCAATGCATTAGCTCATGCAATCCCCCCAAAATGTTGTGAAATCAGTAGTATCCCCATTTTAAAGATGACAAAACTGAGACTGAGAGGTCAGCGAACCTACCCATACCAATGAGATCTCCTGATTCCCCTCCTCCTGAGGCTGCTTTTGGCCTCAATCAGCCTTTGCCTGCTTCCACCTCAACTCATCACCTTCCCTACACCCCCGCTGCTCCCTCAATTACATCCCAGGTGACTGAAGCAATTTGCTGTCATTTGAAGAGGCTCTGTGTGTCACTCCGCCTGCGAGGCTGGGGAGGTGGGGGAATTACAGATGCTCTAAGACAGTCCTTCCCTCCCCCTGATGACAGTTGAGATTCAGGAACCTGACTGCCAAGGACCCGCCTAGGCAAAAATCCCATTCCCAAATGCCCCCCTTGGGTTGTTTCTAAGTATCTGGGAGAGTGCTGCCACCCAGTGGCTGCCCAGGGACAGGCAGCCTGCAATCACCGCCTGGTATTGCTGGCCAGCTCCCCAACCAGCATCAGAACTGAAGATTCACCCTACCTTTTGCAGCTCCACGACCAGATCCGCCAGCAAATAGATTCTACCCTCCCTCCTCCACAGTCCTAACCCCACATTCCCTCTAGGGGTGTCCGGATCCCTGCCCTGGTTTCCCATGTGACCCTTGCCACCCCCAACTCCTCACAACTCATTCAACTTCTTTCCACTCTGTTAGCCCCTTCTCATCACAGGTTCTTTCTCCACATTAAAGCTCTCCATCATGCTCCAGGAACACGCCTCTCACCTTCCTCCTGCCAGGGCTGCACCAGCCTGCAAGTGGAGTAAAGGAGCTGCCGGAGATAGAATCCTGCCCCCACCCCGCACCCCATCATAATCATCTGATACCATCAGACCTCAACAACCTCTGTGCTAAGAGCCCCTAATGAGCATCAGCAAATTAACAACTTCCCCTTGATTGCTCCTTCTCTGTTAATTGGATAGGGAGGGCCCCCCAAGGCCTCAGACAGGAGGAAGAGAGGGAGGGAGGAAAGAGGAGAAGTGAGAAGGACAGCAGCAGCCCCCAGCTGGGGTTTGGCGCCTCAGACTTCTGTTCCACCCCTGAGTTCAGCCCCCTTTCCATCTTATCCTCATCCTGCCCCCATTCTCCTCCCTCACTCCCTTTCCCCATTTCCCTACTTCTTTCCAAATTCCCTTGACCTCTCAGGAGCTGCAAACATTACCCCCCCCATCCCTACCCCCTCTTTCCACCCCCCCCCCCCCCCCACTACAAGGCCAGCTCAGGGTTTCCAGGATGGGATCTGGGAAGCCAAGGCTGTGCATTTATTTACATATGTACCTGTGCGGGTTGTGTCACATGTAGGTGGGGAGCAGGGATTAGAACAGATGAACACGCCTAAACCTGTGTGGGCCAGGCCCCTGCGGTGTGTGTGGCTGTGAGTGGCGTGGTCTGTGTCTGTGTCTCCACACGGGCAAGTACTCGAATCAGTCAAGTGTGACTAGGAGCTAGTATGTGTGTGTGTGTGTGTGTGTGTGCGCGCGCGCGTGTGCACGCGTGTGTCATCAGAGAAAGCAGCAGCAAGAGGCAGGAGCATCGATCCGAAGGAGACAGCACGGGGAAGGGGACGCTGGGGGCAGACACCCTCCCCCCCACCCCGCGCGGGCGCGCGCGCGCGCACACACACACACACACACACACACACACACACACACAAACCATAGGGCCTCGAAGGCAGGGAGAAAACCTAGGAACCGGAGGGGGGCAGTGCCACCCAGAGCGGCCCACAGGAGGGGGCGAGCCAGAGCGGGAAGCCCTCGGTCCCGCTCCCCGGACCGGGGACCCCGCGCTCACACCCGGCCCAGAGACACCCTCGCAGACACTCGTAGGCGCGCACGCGCACCCTCTCCCCTCCCCCAGTCCTCCCCCTCCCCTCGCCGCCTCCCGGCCGGACGATGGATCCCTGCAGATCCCGGGGCTGAGAGCACCGCGCACCGCGCGCCGCGCGCAGGGCAGACCAAGCCGAGGCGAGCGAACGAGCGCGCGCGAGCGGGCAGACCCCGGCGAGCCGAGCCGAGCCGGGTCGGGCCGGGCCGGCCGCTCCCTGCAGGGCTCTGCGCGGCGTGCCGCGGCGGCCGCCGGCTCACTCTTCCGACCATGAACCCCTCGGCTGCTCGGCGCTGAGTCCGCGTCCGGCCCCGCATCCCAGGACCCGCCGCCGGCTGCTGGGTTCCCGAAGCCCCCTCAGGTGGGTTTCCGATCCCTCTGCTTGGGTGGCGGGGCTCCCCAGCGCCGCGAAGCCGGGACTCTCTCCGCTTGTCGCTTTCCCCAGTATTGGGGCGGCGCGGTGACTGGGGCGGGGGCGGGAGGGGTGGGAGCAGGGGATCTGGCTGCGACGAGAATCTGGACTGGGGGGTAGTACGTCCGGGGCGGGGACAGCTCACTGTCATAGAGAACCGCGCCCCCCCTCCATCCGTCCACCTCGGGCTGCCCTCCACCCCCACCCCCCTCCAAACATACACACATACAGCCTGCGCTGATATGAGAACTGGAGGCACCCGCAGGTGAGGACTCAGGCTGGGCCCCTCCCCAGATGTACTTCACCTCCCTGGTGTTTTCCGGTCCAGGTTTAACTCACCCGGGAGAGCCCAGTCCTGGGGACACCTTTGACCAGGTGCTCCTGACCCATCGAGGGGAGTTTTTGTCTTGGGGTGGAATGGATATTCCTGTCCCAGAGTGACCCCACATCTGGAGGGAACTCCTGTGCCTGCCTATGGAAACATTGGGACTTTCCTCTCACCCTGGAATGACTACATCTGGGGTCTCTCCTGGCCTAGGGGCTTCTCTGGGAGTGTCCTCTCTTGACCCGAGTTGACTCCCACCTTGGCCCTGAGCCCCTGCAATAGGAGAATTCTGTTCTGGGAGTGTGTCCCTCCACCTGCCACCTCTGGGCTCACATATCAGGACAATCTCTGGAGATGGGGATTCTGGGTGAATGCATTTTTGGGGGCAGAGGCGGGACATGTGTACTGTTATCCCAGGGCAATGACAGACTTCCCTCCTCCCCCCAGGATCCCCTCGGCCAGGATGGAACTGAAGGCCGAGGAGGAGGAGGTGGGTGGCGTCCAGCCGGTAAGCATCCAGGCCTTTGCCAGCAGCTCCACACTGCACGGCCTAGCCCACATCTTCTCCTACGAGCGGCTGTCACTGAAGCGGGCGCTGTGGGCCCTGTGCTTCCTGGGCTCACTGGCTGTGCTGCTGTGTGTGTGCACCGAGCGTGTGCAGTACTACTTCCACTATCACCACGTCACCAAGCTTGACGAAGTGGCCGCCTCCCAGCTCACCTTCCCTGCTGTCACGCTGTGCAACCTCAATGAGTTCCGCTTTAGCCAAGTCTCCAAGAATGACCTGTACCATGCAGGAGAACTGCTGGCTCTGCTCAACAACAGGTGGGCAGCTCCCCCACCCCTCCCCACTCCAGCCTTCATTCTCCCCAAACCCCCAGCCTGGTTTCTGGAGTTGCATGCATCTTGGCTCCCAGACTTCCCGTCAGGTAGCTTGCCTCTTTAACCTGCCTTTGAAGCCTAGACAACGCTGCCCTCCAGCCCTCCCCAAAACTACCACTCACTCCAAAGGAGTTGGGGTACTCCAGGGCACTCAATTAATGATACCCAATATATGATCCCGGCACAGTCCAAACAGCTCTGCCCTTACCCAACATGAACTGTGAGATAGCATCATTCTCTCTGGAGTGACCTTTGGCCCCCTGCTGCCCCTATGTCTTGACCTCCTCACTCTGAGGAAGGCAAGCAGGTCATCTTTAAAGGGTAGAGACCATGGCTCCTGTCCTGATCTCTCTGCCTATTTCATCCCTATCCATGTTCCTCTTGCCTATGTGTTGAGATGCCCACCCCCTGGGCAGGCACTAAAGATGCTCCTGTTTTCTCAGATCCTGTGTGGCAGGTCCTCTGGGCAGGTCCTTGCTCTTGCCCAGGCCTGATCCCCAGAATTGGATGCTGTCCTTCCCCTGAGCTGGGTATGGGGATGCTGGAGGCCAGAAGGAGGCAGGAACCGAAGGTTGTGCTGACCTGTGTGTCGCTCACCTCTGGGTTCCAGGTATGAGATACCGGACACGCAGATGGCAGATGAAAAGCAGTTGGAGATACTGCAGGACAAGGCCAACTTCCGCAGCTTTAAGCCCAAGCCCTTCAACATGCGCGAGTTCTACGACCGCGCTGGGCATGACATTCATGACATGCTGCTCTCCTGCCATTTCCGGGGTGAGGTCTGCAGTGCTGAAGACTTCAAGGTGGTGAGTGAGTCCCTTGGTGTGATGCTTGTGTAAGCCCCAGAGGAGGAGGAGGTGAAGAAAAGGCAGGCCTCTCATTGAACTTGGTACACTGGGAGAGGGAGTGGTGTGCCCTGGAGTTTTGCTCAGCACAGGGGTGTCTTTGCTTTGGTGCCCATGGTGACAGGAAAGAGAGCTACAGTGCACACCACACTCAAACACACACATACACACGCAACCTGTGTGTCCCTAACCTGACCCATCTTTTACTGCCTGGGCCACAGGTGCAGAGCTGGGTGGGGTAACGACATGGGAGCTACAGCCTTATTACTCCAAGTGACCAGCAGTGTCAGCATCATTTGGGAGCTTGAAAGAAATGCAGAATTTTGCTACCCTACTCCCAAGACCTATTGAGTCAGGATTTCATTTTAACAAGGTCCCAAAGTAATTTGAATACACATTGAAGTTTGAGAAGCATTGTGAATCATGGAATGTAAGAGAAGCTTTCTCTAAAATAGCCAGACAGGTCATTCTTTCCATGCAACCCCTACACACACACACACACACACGTATGTACACATGCACTGCTGGCTTCCCTCTCCTTGTGCCACATAGCCAGGGTCTCAAGAAGAGCAGATGATTCAGGATGTACATTCATGGTTAAACTGGAGGCTCCCTTTGCTTCTTAAAACAGAGATGCCACACAAACATACCCCACCCCACAGATAAGGCTGTTTTAAAGCCAGAACCCAGAAAGCGTGTGGGAGAACCTACTTTGGCATCTGATGTTACAGGTGGTCCTGAGCAAGTCATACATGTTCCTAAAGAGAGGTAAGAACCAGGCAGACGCTGGAAAAGAGACCGAAGGAGCTGGAGCCCTGTGCAAATAACATCAAAGGAGAGGATGACACTAGTACCTTTTTAGAATACTTTCCAGGCTGTCCCTCAATCCCCTTGATAAACCTGAGAGTAAGATAGAATCTGCCATATTGTATCTATTTTATAAATGTACAAACGGAGACAGAGAGGTAGAGTGAGTTGCCCAAGTTCACATAACTGGTTAGCTATGGATTCAGGATTAGACCTTGTGCCTTGTTAAGCACTAGTGCAGGTTGCACAGGTAGTTCAGTGGTAGAATTCTTGCCTGCCATGCAGGAGACCCAGGTTGGATTTCTGGCCCATGCACCGCCCCCGCCCCCGCCCCTCCCCCGCCCCCACATAAAGTCCCATTGCAGTGTACCCTTTCCATTAATATCACTGACTCTGGAGTCATAATGTGCGTTGCCAATTCTGGCCATTGTTCTTTCAAAACTCAGTCTCCCCTAAGATCCCCTTCCTCTCCGTGTCTGTGTCTCAGATCCTCCCTCCTCCCTGCCCATTTCTTTCCTCCTTGCTTGCTTCCTCTCAGCGTTATGGGGGAATGAATTGCACTTGTTTCTATAGAAAGGTTGGAGCCCTGGCAAAGTTTGTCTTTTTTCCTCCTTGAGGTTACACAGGGCTTTCCAATTCTTTAAGTTCTGGTCTCCAAATTGGTTCCATGGACCTTTGTCCATCTTGCTGGACAGTGGTGTCATGACCACACTACTTGCCAAGCCAAACTGATGGGGAGCTTAGCCTGGGTGCAAGAACCATTTTCTTCTTTTCATTCTGTACACCAGGAGAGTCCTGGATTCCTGAGATCCTGAGAACAAGGGGTTCCCAGGCTCACCTATCAACCATATTCCCAAGAATAGCAGAAATGTAGATGATGGTAGAAGTGAAAGCCAGACATCCCTCACCACAACACATCTCATGCTCCAGGCAGAAGGGACCACCAAGAAAGAGAAAACCCTTTAGGGTGGATGGTTTGTATGATGGATGAGGGAGGGAATTGCTTGGTTCAACCTGGGAGGGTACTGAGGTATAAAGTTGGGATGGATGCACTTAGCCAATTGAAAGTACTTAGTTGAGGCTCTATTTGTCCATGTATCTAGGAGGATTCTACACGGTGATGCTGAGATGTGTTTGGTTCATCGTACTGGAGATACTGAAATGTAGTTGGTTCATGTTGTCTGAGGGGCCAATTCTAAGCAGCCAGATGGAGATATGGTTGGTTCACAAAGTTCTGGAGCAATCTGAGTTTTTCCTCTTTCTGTGGGTGAGACACATGGGCTAGCACCTTGCAGGCCCAATCGTGGCACTTCTTGTTCTAACTTAATCAGGGAAGCCCAGGTTTTCCCTGTTTCTTAACCCCAAGGACCTGACCCTGAATCTGGCTAGACCCAAACCTCTCATCCTGCCCTTCTACCATCTCTGGTTGACCTTGCTGGCAGCCCTTCCATGTCAAGAACTCTACCACTGCTGCCTGTAGGTATGTTCCAGATGTGAACATACCTGGAACATCTCCCTGGTGGAGAGGGAGGTCTCTAGCACTCCTCTTCATCTCCCCAGTCCTAATGGGCTTAGACACTTCTTCAATAGTACTCCAGCCTTGCTTGGTCTCATAATTAACATTTGTCTTTCCATCCTTGTCATTCGTCTGCTCGGCCCAGGGGGTGTGGATCCAGCCGCTGGATGGATGTGGCACTGACATCTGTCTGTAGGGTCAGGGCTTAGAGAAGGCCATCCTAGTCTTCTTCAGCTTTGAGAGCAGAGGTTCTTAACTGGGGGTCCAAGCCCTCCCTGAAAGTTTTTGTAAAACAGTGCGCACAGCACATGGGAACCCTTCTGTGGATTTCCTAACAATAGGAACTCATGCAAACAATTGGAACACGTTCTGGAGGTGGTCCTCCCATGTTGGGGGTCTGCAGCGACAGGTGTCCACAGAGATACTTCTGAATCCAGTTCAGCCACAGGGGATAGCTTGGTGGTCACAGAGGATTTGATGCGGGTCCATTCCCCCAGGAGTGACTGAGTCAACTTGGGAGGGTGTGGTGAAGGCGGGAAACCTCAGCTAAATCCGGGAGAAACTGGTTTGGAAAGCCTTTGGGGCTGAAGAGCTAGAAGGACAAAGAGGAGAATATCCCCCCCAGCAGTCCAGTTGGGTAGGCTTCAGGGCTTCCTCCAAAGCTACCAAAAGAGCAATCAAAGGCCACAGGGCCCCCTCTTCTCTGGCCTCCTCCTTTCCTTCCAACGGAGATGTTTGGTCACCAGAGCAGCAGGGTCTGAGACTCTACGCCCCCCCTCCCCCACCCCTCCCCACCTTCAGGCCAGCCAGGCCAAGGCAAGGCAGGGGTTCCATGGCACAGGCCGAGGGCGCAGCTGTCTGCTGGTGCCTGGGCGGGGGCTCGGGGAATGAGCACAGTAGCAGCTGGTGCCAGCCTCCAGCTGCACCTTATCTGTCCCTGGCAGTGGGAGCGGCCGATGTGGCTAGAATGTTGAGCAGCACCAAGGGGAGAGGGCTGGCAGCTGGTTGCCCGGTCTGCCCTATGTTGTCCCCCTCTCCAGCTGAGACCCAGAGCTTTCTTCGCTTCGGGAAGAGCAGTGGGAATTCATTTCTGGACTCTGGAAGAGGAGGAAGGGGAAGGGCAGCGAATGGAAATCCTGGGGGCGGGTATGCGGTGGGGGATAGTAATCTTTCTCAGGAGGGTGTAGAACTGGGGGACAGAGAATGGGGGAACAGGGGTTCCTGGAGGCACACAGGAGTCCCCTCGAGTCCAGAGTGGAAACAGGAATCCCCTAGAGGGTAGGTGGAGTGGGGGGAGTGGGCACGGTCCTGGAAGAAGGACCGGAATCTCCTGAAGCAGCTGGGAGGTGAGATGTGTGAGTGGGCCATCCTGGGACACAGAGCCGGGAGGAGAGGTCATCTTAAACCGAGCAGAGCCAGGCATGGCCCACCTGGGAGCCAGGACCAGCACGGTGGCTTCCTCTCCCTGGGGACTGCTCCACCTCTTCACTGTCACCCCTCATAGCCCCACACCGTGGCTGGCCTCACCCCCACTCCGCCATCTGCCCATAGAAGTCCGGACCAGGAGTCCCTGGGGGAAGGCCCGACCTTACAGCAGGGCTCTGCGGCCCCAGCTAGGCAGGTGGGGAGGGGCTGCTAGGGGAAAGGCTGGGAGGCCGGGTGGTCTGCGCGGGGCGATGGGAGCATGCACAGATTGCAGAGGTTTAAGAGAGGCTGGTGCTGAAGAGGTTAAGTTCGGAGCAGGGGGCCTCCCTGCCCTAGGGGTTCAAGGAGACCTCCCTCCCGAATCCCCTCATCCTCCCCCCATCTCTCCTTAGGAAGTACCTAAACTAGATGTAGGAGGTTGGAGAGAGGAAACTGGGACATGAAGGGGCAGAGCCAGTTGCAGGAATCCAGGGGACCCTGGGTTGGGGTTTCTCTCTCTCTCCTATTCCCTCTCATACACACACACGCACACGCACACGCACACACACGCACATCCTTACATCCTTTGTGTAACTTAGTTTTCTCTCTCACCTCTCCACTCCCACTTCCAGGCATTCGTCACTCCACCCCTCTCCCAGACTGCTGTCTGCTAAGAGGCTACTCTAAGTTAATTGATCTCCAGGCTGTTGGCTAAAGTAATAGGGAATTGAAGTAACTGAGTGTCTCTGGGGCAGAGCCCAGCAGGGGGGGTGTGGGGGAGCGCGAGTGCCCTGAGCCTTGGGCTTCTCTGGGTGCCTCCGCCTGGGGAGAGCAGCTGTCCTGGGTGTGTGCCCTGTTGTCAGGAAGCGGAGGACGAGGCCTACAGGGAGACAGGAATGCCTCCATTGGAATGGGGTTTGCATCCTAACAATTTCAATCCTGGGAGGATGGTGAGGTAGACTGAATACATAGGACTGAGGAGCTGGGGTTGGGGTAGTGTGAGTTCCCCTTTAGGCATCCCTGAGGCAGACAGAGCCGCTTCTGACTGCCGTGTCCCATGCTAGGTGGAGGTACACAGAGGTGAACAGGCAGACCTGTCCCTGCCCTCTAGGGAGCCTAGAATTCAGAGCAGCACAAAGTGAGGCCCAGTGCTGAGGCGGTTGGCGGGGTGGGGTGGGGTGGGGGGTGGTGGAGGTGGGGGGACACGGACGGGGGGACGAGGATGACACTGAAGGAAGCCTTGGGGCTGCTGGCCAGGAGGACTGAGCTGGGATCTCTACATGGAGGTGTGGTCCTGAATTTCCCTCCAACCTCCCTAGCCCAGCCCAGCTCTTTAAAAATCCCGGTTTTATGGACTGCACTGGTGTCCCCCCTTCCTTCCCCCTTCCCCAGCTGATGAACCAGTCCTATTCTTTCCAGAAGGAGCCATTTCTCTGCCTTTGGCCAGGACCTCCAGGCAGAAGCCTTCCCTCACCGGGTGTCTCAGGAGTCTCCGGGGAGCCTCTGCCCTCTGGCAGAGAACCTTCTAGTTAGGAAGCTTGGGTGGAGATCCTGGGGCAGCAAAACTGGGAAGCAGGTAGCAAGAACCACATTTGGCATCTAGTTCTGATGGAGGATAGGGCTAGATTAGGACTCTAGGGTTCTATTTGGGATATAGTTCCATCTGGCTCCATTTCTCAGCTTCCAGGCCCAATTTCCTATAAGGGCTGGTGCTGGTGGTGGCTCTAAATGGGCTGTTAAATCTTTTTTTTTGTCAAGAGGCAGCCCCTCCTTCAACCTCCCAATGAAAGCTCCCCTCCCCTGGGGCTCTCTAGCCAAGGCCAAGCTGGCCCATGAGTATAATGGATGTGCTGCTTAGCACTGACTTTCCTGGACGCCTGTATTTTAAAATGAGCATGAAACTGCTGTGTTTTCACCTTGGAGGGAAGTTCCCTTTAGAAACTGTAAGGACAGAGATTCTGTCCCTCCTGGCTCTCCAAGGCCACTCACGCCTGAGGAAGAGGAATGGCAGGTTGTGAACTTTCTAAGACCCCTGTGAATTCCTGGAAAGAAAAGCCTTCCCTATCCTTTCCTCAGTACCACCTGGGAGTCTGGGAGGCTGGACTGTGGAGCTTAGTGTTGTGTGTCTCTGATTGGTGTGCCAGGCTGGGAACTGGAGAGACTGGACAGCATCTGACTCAGACTTTGTCTTTTTTTTTAAATATTTTTACTGACAAATCTTCACACCCATACATTCCATACATGATGTATAATCAATGGCTCACAATATCATCACATAGTTGTATATTCATCACCACGATAATTTTTTAGAACATTTGCATCACTCCAGAGAAAAGCAATAAAAAGAAAAAAGGAAAAACTCAGACATACCATACCGCTCACCCCTCCCTCTCATTGACCACTCCAGACTTTCTCTTGACATACTCTCGCATGTGTGCCCCGAGTGTGCGAGCACGTGTGCACCTCCCTGTGTGTGCTGAGGGAGAAAGTGAGTGGAGACTAGGGTGCGAAGAGGAAGTGTGTGGACGTGCATGGGGATACACACAGCTCCGTATGTGTGGCTGCGGCCTAGGGCTTGGGTGCAGACAAACCCTATGGTCACGTGTGGAGCACATACCAGCAAAAGTAATCATTGCCCTCTGTCCTGTTTTGCAATTTACACATTCCCACTCCTGCTTTAACCCAGGTGATCCTAATTCTGAGAGGTAGGGAGATGTTCATGGCGTCATTTGAAAGATGAGACCACTGAGGCTCAGAGAAGTTATGTGATTTGTCTGAGGTCACACAGCCAGTAAATGATAGAGAGGGACCCTGACTTCAGATCTTCTAAGTCCAGGTTCTTTGTATGTTGTTGTGGGAGCAGGTGTGTGTGTGGAGGGGGAGGGTGTTGCGAGCTGCGAGCTCTGCAGCTGCCCTGTGCTTAGCGTGGTAAGAGGCCTGAAGGCAAAAGGAAAGAAGAGTGCAGAGGTGAAGACCCTAGGATACCCCTTCCCCTCAGGCTGAGTAACCAGGTCTTCAGATTTCTGCCTTTTCTTGGCAGCATCTGGCCAAGTTCCAGCTTTAGAAGAACCCATTCCATCTTTCCCCAACATGGCCCCCATGCAGCCTAGCGTTGCCAGAGGAAGTCACTCAACGGGGCAACTTGGTATCACACTGTGTCCATGACCAACATCCTTAAATAGGCCCTCAGCGCTGCCTGGCAAGCTCACTGGGTTTTTCTGGTTAACTTGTCCTCCCCAGTGACTACTGCAGACTTCTCTGTTCTTCTCAATCAGCAGCCCTTCCCAGCTCCCCTCCCACTCCCAGCAGGCGACCTTGCCTCCCCCTTCACAGAGAAAATAGAAGCCTCATACAAGATGCCCCGCTTCCTCTGGGCACCAAACAACAGGGGGAGCATCCACCTTATCTAGGCCAAAATCTCAGTGTATTCTTTCCATCCCATCTGCTTCTGCCTTTTTAGGAACTTTACCCTAACGAGTATGCCTCTCCCTTCTCTGCAGCAAGGCTCTCCCTCTCAAGTGGAACGATTCCACAGACATTGCAACATGCTTAAGATTCTTCTTTCTTAAAATATATGGCCATAATGATGGCATTTATTGAGCACTTACTTTGTATGAGGCTTTTGACTAAGATAAAAACCAAAACCAAACCTTTCTCAACTCTACTGCACCCTCCAGCTCCCACACTATCTCTTGGCTTCCTTTCACAGGCAGAGTTCTTAAAAGTGATGAATATATTCCACCATCTCCATTTTCTCATATTTCACTTACTCTCTAATCCATTGTAGGCTGCCTCCTTCTCCCATCCCATGCTCCACCAAAATGGATCTAAATAAGGCTGCTATGACCTCCAGGTTGCCAAATCCAGCAAACATTTTTTTTATCCTTGATCTCTCAATAACATTCAAAATAGTTGCTTACTACTTCTGTTTTGAGCTACAGTCTCTCCTAGTTTCCCCCCTACTTCTTCTGGCCACTCCTTCTCTGTCCCTTTCCAGTTCATTCTCTTCTACTTGGCCATTAAATGTTGGCATTGCTCAAGTCTCACTCCCAAGCTCTCCCTTTCTTTTAAATCCCAAGTGTGAGTCAGGGGTACAGCTTGATGAATTTATATATTGGTATATCTTACAATGTAGTAGTTTACGTATTACATTGATATATTTTACATTGGGATAAAAATATAGAACATTTCCAGCCCCTCAGAAGGTTTCTTTAGGTCCTTTCCTAGTCAATACTACCTTTACAAGAACCACTATTCTGACTTCTGTCAATTATAAATAAGTTTTGACTGTTCTTCAACTTCACAGAGCATATGTGTACTCCACACAATATATACTATTGTCTGTCTGTCTGTCTGTCTTGGCTTGTGAGATTCAGTCATGTCATGTGTAATAATAGTTGTTTCTTTTTCAATGCTGTGTAGAATCCCATTATATGAATATACCACAATATATTTATCCATTCTACTGTTGCTAGCCATTTGGGTTGTTACTAGTTTTTGCTATTATAAATAAAACTACTATGAACATTCTTGTACATGTCTTTTGGTTGACATGCACTTATTTGTCTTGGGTGTATAACTAGAAGCTGTGTCTTAGTCATAAGGTAGGATTCTATTTAGCTTTGTGAATACTGCCAAACCAAGCCTCTTTTCCTTTTATTTTTTTAACTTTATATTCTATTCTTGGGCAGTCTCATCTTCACTCATGACTTCAATTACCATCTACACTCCAAAAACTGCCAAATTTATGTCTCTGCCCGGCTCTCTCCCCTAATATTGGCCCCAATGGCCAATTTCCCATTTAACATCTCCACATGCATGTCTCCAAGGCTCCTTGAAACCCAGCATATGCAAAGTCAATCCTATCATTTTATCGCCCAAACTAGTCCTTAACCTGTGTCCCTGATCTAGAGAGCCACCCCACCCTCCACCCAGTTATGTGAACCAGACACCAGCTGTGATGCATCAGCTCTCTTACCTCCCCAGACAGGAGCTGCCAAGCTTTGACAAGTTTTGCTAGTTTTGCCTCTTAATTCTCTCTCCAAGGTGTTCCCTCCACCTCCTCTCCACGCTACCATCCTGTTTCAGGCCATCCCATGTCTTACCTAAACCATTGCAATGACTTCCTAATGGGTCTCTTGGCAGCCCTTCTGGCTTCTTCAATTCATGCCTTCCTCTGGAGCCAGGGTGGTTTTTTCAAAACACAGACCTGAATGCTTGAAATCCTTCCATAGGTTGTCTCCAATTGCTCTTGAACAAGAATCCTTACTGTGGTTTCCAAGGCCCTGCCTGCCTCTCCAGCCTGCTCTCACCCACCTCCCCAGCCATCCCACCTCCTTTCAGTTCTTGCTCCTAAGGGTCTTTTCACAGACTCTGTTCTCTGTCTAGAATACAACCCCCTCCCAACAGACCTTACTCTTTACTCCTTATTCTTTAGAATGCAATTCAAACATCACTTCCTCATAATGCCCCTGTCATTCAGTTGCATAGAACCAGGTTATTTTTTTTAATAGCACTTATCATAGTTTGTAAATAAATATTTATTTTTGTGATTCTTAAATTGATGTCTATCTCCTCTATTGGACAATAGCTCCATAAGGGCAGGGTCCCGTCCATTATTTTATTCTCCATTGTGTCCTTAGCACATAGGCTGTCAGTAAATATTCGATGAGTACATGAAAGAATGAAGAAGGAAGGGATTTGGAAGTGTATAACCTAATTCTAGTGTCAATCCCATTACTTTTTCTCTATGAGACTTTAACTGGTAACTGTGCCTCAGTTTCCTCACTTGTCATATGATGGTGAAGTTACTTATAGCTGCTTATTTCACTGGGTTGTGCAAGGACCCCATGAGATCTCAACTGAAAGCCATGAAACATTCCAAAACCAGAATTCAGAAAGATGTAGAGAAAGTCAGAAACCACTCAGTCAACACACAAAGCAGACAAGAGTTACTGGGTGGGGAGTGATGTGGGGAGGGTCAACTTCCTGGAGGGTTCAGAGTTGAGGAGAGTTCTCTGTGTGTGTCTGCGTGGGCATCTCTCCAAAGGTTCTCTGTGTAGGCTTGGGAAGGGGTATGTGTTTTTCTTTGAAACCGCTGTGTGTATACTCACTTGCCCTTCTCTCTGCTGTACTGCCCGGCAGTTTCCTCACCTCCCCATTACAGTGAAACATTTGGTTTTTTCCTACTGGGACTCAGATGAGGGTGGGGGACAGAATGTTAGAGGAGCAAGGCTACTGTTGATGTGTTTTAGTTTCTTGGGCTGCTCAAGCAAATACCATGCAGTAGGTTGGCTTAAACAATGGAAATTTATTAACTCGTGCTTTTGAGACTAGGAAAAATCCAAATCAAGGCATCATCAAGGTAATGCTTTTCTCCTGAAGACTGGCGTTCTGGGGCTGGCTGCTGGTGATCCTTGGTCCAGGGCTTCTCTGTCACGTGGCAATGCACATGGCGGCCTCTTCTGGCATCTCCCTTCTCTTCCAGATTCTGTTGGCTTTCAGCTTCTTGCTTCCTGTGGCTTATTCTCTGTCTGAATTTCATTCAATGTATTAAGACCCATCCTGATTGAATTGGGCCACATCTTAACTGAAGTAACCTCATCAAAATGTCTTACTATAGGTTCATACCCACAGGAATGGATTAAATTTAAGAACATGTTTTGTTGGGGTACATAGCTCCAAACCACCGCAGAGTGTGTGTGGGCCTTGTTGCCCTGCAAGAGGGCTTGGCGTCTGTGTGCAGTGATTTGTGATGTGTAGGTGTGCAATGTGGGTCTCTGTGTTGGAGTGGGGTAAGACGTGTCCAGCCACACCCAATTCACTGTCCTTTGAAACCACTGTGTGTGTACTCACTTGCCCTTCTCTCTGGTGGTGTCCCCAAGGTGGACGCTCCCCCTGCCGCCTTCCCTCTGGAAGTCCAATCTACTTCCCCTTCCAGGACAAGTTTTAAGGAAGGGGACAATGACCTCTAGTGGGCACAGCCCATATGGGCAGCCACAACCTCCCCAGACTAAACCTCAGCTTGAGCCTGCCCCACCCCCAACCCAAATCTGGACCACCCCTCTCAAATTGTGGGGAGAAGCAAAGGAGGTGGACTCTGCCCTCGGAGAGCTGTTAAGGAGGAAGAAAATATACACGGGACAGGAAACAGAAAAACAACCCTTGAATTCATACAGGAGCGCCCGAGGACAACATCGGAAGGCAGAGTCTCTTAATCTCTGCAATGACAGATCTCTGGTTGCCATGGTGTTCCTGACTCTGACTTAATCTCGCCTCCAGCCACGGCAGCATTAGTAATTCCTGGTCTTTCTCTGTTGTTTCTCTACATGGTCTTTAGGTCCTGCTCTTTCATTCTCACAGTCCTTGCCCTCAGGGAGCTCCTGGCCACTGCTCAGGCCTAAAGGACCTTGAGCAGACCTGAACCCTTTGATCTGCTCCCTGAATGGGCACTGACTATTCCCTGATGAGTCAGAGAGAACTTCTTGGAGGAGGTAATGTGTGAGTAGGGTTTTAAAAGATGAGTAAAAGTTTTCTCAATGGAGTCCAGGGAAGGCATGGAACTATGGATGAGGGTATTGTGTCTGGGGAGTAGGGACAGGTCCTGGGGCTGGACTCAGGACAAGGGATGGGGGCCTGGTAGGAGGAAGTGAGGCTGGAGAGTAAACTGCTTCCAGCTTCCTAATGCCTTGTACGTCCTCCTGGTGGGCTTTAATTTTACCAAAAGGCACTGGGGAGCAAGGGTGGGTCTTTAAGCAGGAGAATGGTCCGAATTACATCACACGGACTTAAGTGGGGGGACCAGTTGAGAGGCTGTTAGGCTGAGAGGCTGTTAGGCAAGACATCTTGAGGCCAGTCTGAGGCCAGTAGAGTAAAGATGGAGAGAGGCCAGCTCTAAAAGGCTCCCTTCCTCTGGGCCTCGGTGTCCCTGGCAGCAAAGCTGAGGTCAAAGGTCCCACATCAGTCAGTTCTCTAGAACCTGGCACCCAACCTCCCATCCCCAACGCCCTCCTGGGTCTTTGCATGCAAATGGAGAAGTGAAGAAGTGTGGGAACAGAGGGGATGTGGGGAGAAGGAGGGAAGTATGGCTGGGGCTGGGGGGTGGTTAAGGAATGGGGGAGTCCCAGGAGACTTGTCTAAACCTCCCTACCCCACACTCCCACCTCCTACCACTATGACTGCTCCTCCTCTGGCCCTGCAGAGGAAGAGTTAATCTGCCTTCCCTCCTCCCTCCCTCCCTCCCTCCTTTTCTCTTCTCCCCTCAGGTCACCTTCTTGGCCCTGGAGACCTGGCTGGTGGCTCAAGTTCCTTACCCAGTGGCCCCAGTAATCAGAGTACAGAGAGGGGTGAGGGGCCTGGGGGTAGTGAGCAGCAAATTGGAGGCCGAAGGAGCCCCAGGGACTAAGGGGCTGAGGGATCTGTGAGGTGGTGGTTTTAGGGGGCACCCCAGACTAATTCCTAGCGCTTCCCCCACTTGACCCAGGCACCCCTCTCTCTGCTATCAATTTCTTCTACCCACCATGGTAGAATTCCTCGAACTCTTGTCCTGGACTGTTGGGGGGTAGGCAAGCTGGGAGGGGCATTGGTGAGCTGCCAGGAAGCTTTTCAGCTGCAAGAGGCGAGACGGGGCCCCTCCCCCCAGTGCCAGGAACTGGACATAAATGAGTCTGTGGTCAGTGAGAGACATCTGCTAATGGAACCTGGGCGGCCCCACAAGCCGCAGGAGGGAGTGCAAGAGGCCATACCAGGGGAAGTACTCTAAGTGCAGTTTAGCCTGTGGGAGGGTGCTGACCTGAGAGTGGAGGTGAGGGGAGTGAGGGGAGGAGAAATGGAGGTCAGGGACTGGCTGGAGAGAAATTGAGGGTCAAGAGAATGACTACACGGGAATTGGGGTCCGGGGGAGTAACTGAATGTAAACTGGGATCAGGAAAATGATTGGAAGGAATTTGGGGGTCAAAGGAATAATTAGAGGGGAACTGAAGTCTAAGAACATATTGGGGGAATTAGAGGTCAAGGAAATAATTGGGGGTGGATTATGGGTCAAAGGGATTAGAGAGGAACTAGGGGTCTTAGAGACTGGCTGGACAGTGTTCGAGTCTTGGATATCCTGGAGGAATGAACAGAGAATAAGCTAGAAGACCCAGAGTTGGGGTGGGGAAACTGAAGACCATTCAAAGGAATCGAATGAGGTTGAAAGAGAGAACAAGCTGGTGTGTTGGGGGTGGGGGTGGGGGAGCTGAGAGCTGTGCTGGGGAGGCCCCCCCCTCCATCAGCCTTTCCCACTGACATCAATTATTCATCGGCTAGACGACCAGCCGCCCTCCCTGGCAGGACAGGCTGGCCTGCCTCTTCATGCCCCGCCCCACCTCAGCCACACATCCACAGAGGAAGGACGGCCAGCCAGGCAGTAGAGACCTGGCAGGAGGGCTGGGTGGCCGGTCCTGCCAGACCCAGCCTGGGATCACATCCTCTTCCCCCACCGGCACCTTCCCCCTTCTCCTGCCGATAGCCGGGTGCCAGGAGTCCCCTGGAGAAGATGCCCATTCAGGTCTTCTGCTCTGTGTCGTTCTCCTCCCGAGAGGAGGCCCCAGGACCCTTGGCAGATATTTGGGGTTCTCACCGGCAGCAGCGGAGCAACTCGGAATCCGAAGAAGAAGAAGAAGAGAAGGAAAAGGAGGCAGCGGAGGAGGAAGCCAATGAGGGGGATTTGCCCATGGACTTGGTGGCCTTTGCCAACAGTTGCACCCTCCATGGCGCCAGCCGTGTCTTCGTGGAGGGGGGTCCAGGGCCGCGGCAAGCCTTGTGGGCCGTGGCCTTTGTCCTGGCCCTGGGCGCCTTCCTGTGCCAGGTAGGCGACCGTGTTGCTTATTACCTCAGCTACCCGCATGTGACTCTGCTAGACGAAGTAGCCACCACGGAGCTGGCCTTTCCGGCCGTAACCCTGTGCAACACCAACGCCGTGCGGCTGTCCCAGCTCAGCTACCCTGACTTGCTCTACCTGGCCCCCATGCTGGGGCTGGATGAAAGTGACGACCCTGGGGTGCCCCTCGCCCCGCCGGGGCCTGAGGCCTTCTCTGGGGAGCCCTTTAACCTGCACCGCTTCTACAATCGCTCCTGCCACCGGCTGGAGGATATGCTGCTCTACTGCTCCTACCGTGGGGGGCCCTGCGGCCCTCACAACTTCTCAGTGGTGAGTGGGGGCCCATGCCTGGCCCAGCACCCTGAAAGTGTCCCCCGTGGCTCACCCTGTCTGGTGACTGTGCTGCCGGCCCCCCACACCTCCCCTGGCCCACCGACCCTCTGTGACATGTCTTGGAGAGGCCTGGGCCAGAGTTTGCCTGGGAGCCCAGGGTCCGAAGCTGGGTTAACACTCCCGGGTGCATATGGTACTGTTCTCCCTATTAGAATCTTGAAATATATCTGTACAGTTTGACAATTAGCTACTGCCCTAAGGCCCCTGGTGTCTCTTTAAAAATCCTTCCCGGGCACTTCCTCAGATCTCTAGACCCCCTGGTCTATTAGGGTCCCAACTTTTTGCATCTCTGAGAAATGGAGCTGGAGCTGAGGAGGGGTCTGGGCTGGAGCTGGGGAGGGGCCACCTGGTGTGTGGAGGTGTAGGATCAGGGGTTGGAGGGGATGGGACAGCCCCCACCTCCACCCCGCTGTGCCCCTTGTCAGCATGTCAGCAGCTCCCACAGTGGGGATTTCATTGCATTCTTACTTGTTCTTCCTGTTCTCTCTCCCCCAGACCTCCCTTTCCCCTCAGGCTCTGTGGGTCCAAGGGGCCTCCTCTAAATCCCTTCAGTCCCCACCAGCACTGACCCAGGGACCATGGACCCGCTTTCCAGAGAAGTCCATACTTGGAGAGTCTACCTCAGCTCGGCCCTCCCAGCCAGGTGTCTAGCACCATTTTTGCTGAGGGACTGATTTGTACCCCAAAGTCCCCCAGTCTGGCTTCCAGCTCGGTCTGGTTTGACTCCTCCTGCCCCTTTCCTCCCCTATGGGAGGGAAATATATATCAAAATAGTTGACAGTTAGATAGAAGCACACACCAACAGATCAAAGGTTGACCTCAGAGATGGAGAAACTCTTGGGACCCTACCAGACCAGGAGGTCTGGAGATCTGTCCCTCCCTCCGTCCCCTCCTTCCTCGTGTAAGAGAAGGTGGGTACCATCATTTCAGTGCATGGTGGACTGACTGGAGACAGCATGAACCTGGGGAATTTGGACTACTGGGCCTCAGGTAGGCCAGGAGATGTAGGAACATGGTTGGAAGGAAGACGTCAAGCAAGCAGACTTCCTCTGGTCCTAAAGGTAGAGCAGATGCTTGTCACCCAGAACCACCAGGTGGCAGCAGCTACCCACTGTAGCTGGGGCTCTGCCCATCTGAGCCACCTTGAATCCCTCACAACCCTTGATGGACTTTAAGGCATGGCTGAGAGTTCAACCTGGCAATGGGGCCTGGGGATTAGAAGTCCTTGGAGCCATCTTTCTCTGCCTCATCGATAGTCTCGCTCACAAAATGGGGGAGACCAGGATGTTTTCTGGAGCGGGTTGGGAGAGGCTCTTTGTAGGAAGGAAGAAGGAAGCAAAGACTCTATTTCCTGCTCTCCGCGCTACCCCCCCCCCCACACACACACTACACCAGTCTGTCCTGAAACTTTGTCTCTTCCTTTCTTTGGACTTAGTCTTACTTTCCTTATAACTTGCTTTTCAGACTTTGTTACCATGGAGTTAAAGCACTGCATGTATGGGAAACTTGGGGACATTCAGGGAAGCTGTGGGGAAAGCGCCATGAAGAACTGGTTTACTCTTTGGCTATGGTTGTATAATCAGAGCTGTGATAAGGACTGTGCTGGGGAATGGGAAAAAAGTTAGGGAGACAGCTTCACCGCCAACATAACTTCTGAGGCCCCCACAGTTCTGCAAAAGCATTATTTAAAATGCCATGTCCTGGATGCTCAGTCACAAATGCTGGGAGAAGAGGAACTGGTGCTCAGCTGGGCATGGTCTTTGGCATGGCCACCGGCTCTACTGTGAGGCTCTAGTGACCATAGGACAATGGTGACCTAATGGCTGGAGGAAACCAAAAAGCTTAGCTTCGTTTGGGAAGGGGTTTTGGCGAAAGCAGGATTTTAGATGGCTGGGATGAAATCCAGAAGAAACAAGATGTCTCAGAAGGCTCCAGGAGTTTGGGCCTGTGAGGAGGTGTCCAATGAGGGACGAGGGATCTGGCAGGGAGGAGATCCTGGTGAAGGGGGAATATATGTCAGGGTCCTGGCAGGAAAAAGACTGCATTCAGTTTGACTGAGAAGACTTTAACAAAGGGATGTGTACAGAGTTGTGGGCAGGATGCAGGAAACCAATGAGAGAGGCCGAGGCACTAGTTATGGTGGGAAATGTTATCATCTGTAGGATGAAAGAATACAGGGAGGAAACGGTGCTATGGAGAGGGGCCTGCTGGAAGGGTATGTAGTCACACAGGGTTGAAGCCACTGCCAGGATGTCAGGGGGTGGAAGGGATGGGGAAAGATACATATCCTGATCTCTCTCTCTCCTCCTGCCCTCTGAACCCAACCAGAAGTCCATCCAGGCGGCAAAGGAGTTTAGGCCATGAGACCCACAAGAACCAACACTCCAGGGCACCAGGAGGGCAAAGGAGGGTGGAGAGAATGCATGGGGAGAGGGAGACAAATGGAGAATGGGCTGCACGGGAGAAATCATTCCAGATTTCAGCAGCTGGGGGCTCTGGAACAACCCTTGGTGGGTAGGGCATGCTGGCAGTTCTCTCAGGGTTTCCATTCTGCCCCTGCCAGGTCTTCACACGGTATGGAAAGTGCTACACGTTCAACTCGGGCCGAGATGGGCGGCCGCGGCTGAAGACCATGAAGGGTGGGACAGGCAACGGGCTGGAGATCATGCTGGACATCCAGCAGGACGAGTACCTGCCTGTATGGGGGGAGACTGGTATGTCACTCTCTTCATGGGCTGCCTCGCCCTGGGGATCTTTCCCCCCTAGCTTCCGGCCCCAACCAGGGCCAGGGGACTCTGGGCTCTCCCGTGGGTCCTAGGGCAGAGCTTGGACCCCCCCCTCCAATCCTCCCAGCATCTCATTACTTCCTCACCAACTCTACCTGTCTTCCACACTCATATCTCCCTGGCTCCCTCTTTCTGGCTCTGCTACTCTCCAAGGTAACCAGCCATCTCTTTCCATCAGTGGCCGCCACTCACTCTATAAATAACTTCCTCTTTTCTCGGGCTGCCTGCTGTCTCTCTGGTCTTGGGGGCCTTGGGGCAGAGAGAGATGGGGGGGACAGGGAAGGAGAGAAATGGAGAGAGCCTGAGACAGTGACAATCTTCTAGAAATAATTTGAAATACTCAGATGCATAACAGACGCCAGGTAAGAAAAGAGGTGTGTGGGATGCAGGGGTGATGGCAGAAGCAGGGGGATGGTGAACAGAGAAGGAGGCTGGGGGTGGCCTAGGACATCTTAGACCTCCCAGCCCCAGCAAATGCTGTGCTAATTCCCAGGATCCATAGGAGGTCCCCAGCTCCTATGGAGGGGACCAGGGTGGCAGAAGCCGACACACACACCCCTTCGTTCCTGCAGATGAGACGTCCTTCGAAGCAGGCATCAAAGTGCAGATCCACAGTCAGGACGAACCTCCCTTCATCGACCAGCTGGGTTTTGGTGTGGCCCCAGGGTTCCAGACCTTCGTGGCCTGCCAGGAGCAGCGGGTGAGAAGGCAGTGGGAGACTGGTCCCAGGGTGGGGTGTTAAGATGTCAGGCTGGAATGGTGAGTGATGAGTAATGGGGGGGACAGGTGTGCTGAAGCATGGCTGGTGACCTGGCTGGTCAGAAGCAGGGATGATCTAATGAGCGGGAAGTCTCTGGGAATCTGAGGCCTGCAGCATCTGTGGAGGAAAGGGGGGGGGGGGGGGCAGGACTCGAGTTCTGAGTCTTGTCAGAGAAGCCAATCAAGGTGACGAGGGGAGAAGTCTCCACACCCCCCAGCTCCCCCGCTCTCCCAGCAGCTCATCTACCTGCCCCCGCCCTGGGGCTCCTGCAAAGCTGTTACCATGGACTCGGATTTCTTCGACTCCTACAGCATCACCGCCTGCCGCATCGACTGTGAGACACGCTACCTGGTAGAGAACTGCAACTGCCGCATGGTGCACATGCCAGGTCAGGCCATGAAGCTTTAGGCACGATCCTGGGGCACCTCAGCCTGCCCCGCCCCTCACCAGCTCCCTGCCACCATGGGAGCAAGACCAGCTGGCTTCACCCCACCCCACTTCCATCCCCATTCCATACCCGTCTGACTCATGTCTCTCTGATCTCAAAGACTGCCTGTATCAGGGAGGGGCTGAGTCCACGAGGATGGGTGAGAAAGGTCCAGGAGGTAAAGACTGTGTGTATGGGTACCAACTCCAGGGCAGACTGGGGGCTGGCTAGCCCTACCTTCCCATCCTCTCCCAGCTTCCACTTTCTAGGCATTTGGTACCACCATCGTCAAAAGATCCGTTTAATCTTCACCCTGCACCACTGTCTTTTCTCCTCTGTAGGAGATGCCCCATACTGCACTCCGGAACAGTACAAGGAATGTGCAGATCCGGCTCTAGGTGAGCACCACTGACCTGGGGCAGTCTGGGGGAGGGAAGGAGGGGCTGGCAGGCTCCCAGAGGTTTCAAATAACATCTTCTTCTATGTCCGACTTCAGCAAGGCTGGGAACAGCATCTTTAGAAGGCCCTTAGGAAAAATTAATGGGAATCAACTGGGAGAGGCCCTCCTCTCTCATGAGCACCTCAGCCCTGATGGAGCAATGGAGCCTGAGGACTCCAGAGGGAATAAGATAGAGGATTAAGAAATATCCATGGGAGGTGGGGAGAGGATCAGCGGGGGAGGGGGGTGCAGGGGCAGAGGGCTAAGGTGAAGGCCAAAGATGGAAAAGAGCACGGGGCTCAGAGTTCTTTTGAGCACGTGTGAAACTGATGCCTTCCGCCTGGCCCTGGTGCAGACTTCCTGGTAGAGAAAGATCAGGAGTACTGCGTGTGTGAAATGCCGTGCAACCTGACGCGATACGGCAAGGAGCTGTCCATGGTCAAGATCCCCAGCAAAGCCTCAGCCAAGTATCTGGCCAAGAAATTCAACAAGTCTGAGCAGTACATAGGGTAAGGGGTCTGACTGTGCAGGGCAGGGCTCTCAGATTGCCTGTGAGGGATACAATGGGGGCTTGCTGGGGCGCAGGCAGGAGGAAGTTGAGATAACACGGGGTCAAGAGGCAACCAACCAGTCTGCGGTGGGCATGGAGGGAAGACCAAGCCACAGTAAGCAGAGGAAGCATTCCTCTCTCCCCGCTCCCCAGCTTTATCCTCTGTCTTCATCCTCATTGCCGCCACTATGATCAGGTGTGCAGTGTCTTTTCCTATACACCATCTCATTCAATCCTTCTACAAGGTACATTAGCTTTAGCATCTCATTTTATGATCCAGAGACTGAGATTCAGAAAGGCTAACTTGTGAAGGTCACCCAGCTTGTGAAAGGCAGAGCTATGACTTGAACCTGTGTCTCCTCCCCCAACCTCACTGAAGGGAGAACATCTTGGTGCTGGACATTTTCTTTGAAGTCCTCAACTATGAGACCATTGAGCAGAAGAAGGCCTATGAGATTGCAGGGCTCCTGGGTGAGCTACTGAATGCACCTGTTCCTTCCCTTGCCATGGGCGGGGCCTGACTCCCTGCTCACCTCTGTCTCATATGGTCCCCACTCCAGGAACCCTTCCCCAAACCCTGCTGCCTTGGTATGTGGTGGGGCAAGAGGGCTGAGCCTTTTCTTAGGGTAAAGCGAGCGGCCCATGGGCATGGGGACGGGGGAGGGACAAGGGTTACAGGGGCTATTTCACACTCTCTGAAAACTGGTCCAGAGACTAAGAGTGTTGGGTATTTTGTAAGCAACTGTTTTACGTGAAATAATACCTATGCATTTTAGAAAAGTAGAAAATGCTGGAAAAAAAAAAAACACATAAAAACCCCACCAGAAGCTGGCTTTGCGCCCGTGCATGAAGGTTGTCAACACCCTCGTGAATAGGATTTGTTCGCCCCTGTTACTGCGAGCCGTGCCGCCCCCACGGTGACCTCCCTGACCTCCACGCACCCCTCCCGCAGGTGACATCGGGGGCCAGATGGGGCTGTTCATCGGGGCCAGCATCCTCACGGTGCTGGAGCTTTTTGACTACGCCTACGAGGTAAGCGGTGGGGGTGGGGTGGGGGTGGGGCCTACGCCGAGGGGCGGAGCCTACGGAAGGGGTCCCACCCCACCCCGCCGCCTGTCGCAGGTCATTAAGCACAAATTGTGCCGGAGAGGGAAGTGCCAGAAGGAAGCCAAAAGGAGCAGCGCGGATAAGGGTGTGGCTCTCAGCCTGGACGACGTGAAAAGACACGTGAGGAAGCCAGCGAGAGGTGGCGTCGGGGCCCACCCTCCCCTCGCTGCCCCGGGGCCCGCCCCCACCTACCCCCCACGCCCCACCCGTGCCTTCACACCATCCTTCCTTTGCCTCCTCCACACCCCAGTGACACCTGTGACGCTGATAACCAGTCCCTGTCCTGTGTGTGCCCTTCTAGAACCCCTGCGAAAGCCTCCGGGGCCATCCTGCCGGGATGACGTACGCTGCCAACATCCTACCTCACCATCCGGCCCGAGGCACGTTCGAGGACTTTACCTGCTGAGCCCTGCAGGCCCCTGTACCAAAGGCCTAGATGGGGAGGGCTAGGAGAGCAGGGGCCCCGTCCCCTCCCCCGGCTGCCCCCTTCAATCGGCTCCAGGACTTATGGCCACCTCCTAGGGCAGTCCCCCACTCCTGGACAATCCTTTCCTCTCCTCTGTGGTGAGGAAGGAGTTTTGACCTGACCATACTCTCCCTGCCTCTATCCCTTTTTTTGTTTGTTTTTTAAACAAAACTAAACTAATCTAAAAAAGAAATTAAAAAGAGAGAAGGGGGCAAGGGACCTCAGGCTGACCTGCTCTGCCCCATGCTGCCTCCCCTAGCTTCCAGCCTGAATTCTCTCCGTCTGTCATCTGAGCGTCCACCTACATTCTGCTGCCACCAGTCACCAAAGCCCCCCCAGTGGGTGGGGCAGGGGATCCTTGGGGTCTGGAATTTGGCCCCAAACCAGAGAATGTATCTTGAGGGGGAGGGCTGGGAAGGGGCTTTCCTAGCCTTAAGAGACCCCCTCAACGCAGTGATCCCCCACCCCCACCCCAATCCCAAGTCTTCAGGCAGAAAGTAAGACCCCAGTCTCACTTCCTCACACCATGTGGAGTCCCTAGGGGGCTGGGTGCAGTGATCCTCTGAATTGGAGACGGGGGCAAGATGCGGCCCTGGTGCTGTAGGCCACACCCCGATACTTACACGTTCACCCCCACACTAGAGCCGTAGCTGCTGGAAAGAAATCCCAAGAAGCAGCCGTCCTCTTACATCCCATAAAAGACCCCGCTGGTTGGTTTCCAGCTCAGGGAGAGGGTTACTGGTGCCTGAAATCACTGGTCCTTCTCCCAGGGGCCCCTGCAGAGGGCCACATCCATAAATTTTCTTATGGAACTCTCCCAAGTCCTTTTCCCCAACTCCATTTGCTTCTCTCAACAACCTCATCTGCATTTTCTATTTCTATATGATACAGACTCTATATTGCTATATCTCTGTATATACTTTTCTCCAACCCTGTCTGTCTCTCCCCATACACTCTTGTCTCTGGAAACCACCCCCTACCCTGAGTTCCCCCTTCTGTGTCTCTGACTCCCCCTCCCCCTGGTTTCTGAATGCCTTCGCCTGTATAAAGAGTTGGACTCTCTCCCCTGGTGTCTGTACTGTGTACACACATCCCTCTGAGAAGCACAAGGAGACGACACACGCATTGTAAACTTCGCACTGTCTTGGTGGCGACATAAAGGAAGCTGTGAATCACAAGCTCTGCCTCTTTCTGGCCTCATCCTCTCCTCCCAACCTGGGTATACTCTGCCCTCCCTGCAGCCTTAACATTCTCTTCCTCTGCTCCACCCTCCCCAGTACCCTTTACCTGGCTGGTTCCAGCCTCTGAGGAGAAGGGGGGAATGTTGCTACAGTGATAGCCCCCATCCAGGGAATGGGGACCTAGTCTACACCCTAAGCCAAGGAGAATCTTTCTCCCAAGCTAGAGGCTGGAGTGCCAGATTCAGAAGGAAGCTGGGGGTCAATCACTCCTGTAGTGGGGGTAGCGGAGTGCGGACAGGAAGAAGCTGAGGTCCTCAGTCATGGTCTTTCCCTCCTTCTGGGTGCCCAGTTCCCTTTTCTCACCTGATATTCAAGCCTGCCACTCACATTTTCTGGTGAGGTAAGGTGTGCAGTGGGAGGAAAGAGACAGGCCTAGAGGAAAAGTTGAAAGCTCTGCTGTTCTGTTCCACGCTACCTTAATGAGAGGCAAGTGAGGGAGAGGATTAGCCCCCTCTCCCTTCCACAGGCATCCCTCCCAGCCCACAGTCCCAACCCCTTCCCAGACCTTCTCTGCCCAGCCTTCTCTTGGTCTCCAACCCTGGAACAGGACCTATGGGTAGGTCACCTGTGCATTGGCCTGGAGCTGGTGAGTGAAGCTGTAGGATCTTTGGCAACTCCTGATTCTTAGGAGTTCTTAGAGAGCACACCTTCCCAAAGGGAATCAGGAGCAAGGCCAAAAGTGTGCACTGGATGGGGAACAGCAGGTGTGGCTCTGAGTGACGCATGCCTCTGGTGTAATAAACTGGGTTTCAACCATCTCCTTTTCAGTGTTGTTCTTCAGTTATTTGGAAAGTTATTCAGGTCTTCCCATCAATTGCCTAATGCTGAACTTGGCTTGGCTCCAAAGAATGAGGGGGAGGAGTAAGAACAGGGTTTGAGTAGGGAGGTCCTGATCCTCCTAGAATAGAACAGGCTGACCATCTCTCTGGGAATGGTTTGAACCACTGAGCAGGTAAAGAGGGAGAGGCCAAAGACAACAAAGACCCCAGAGAGAAGTCCCACCACAATGGATTTTTTGGAGAGGAGGACAGAGTCAAATTCAAGATAAACTGGAATTTAAAATCTGGAATCAGGTTAGGTTAAAGGTTAGGAACAAGTTGGGTTGAAGTTCCAGAATGAGGTAGTTATTCAGGCATTTTATCTGTGGAATGAGCCCCGGGCTAGAAGCCAGTAAGTAGATCTGGATTCTAGGCTTTGCTTTGTTACTAACTTGATAGATGACCTCTGCCAAGTCATTTACCCTCTGAGCTACATTGTAGAATAGAATAAATAGTGCGTTCTCATCCTCAGCACCCCGTAGATATAGCAATAGGGAGTGAAATGAAAACAGTCAAAGCACTTTGGAAGGTTAAGGACGCTGCGCCTGGACGAAGCAGTTACTCTGCCATCCTCTGCATCAGAAGGTTGAGGCTGGGGCTGGGGTCCGCCTTTTCCAGGTCTTTGTCTTCCTCCCGTCGGCTTGAGGGCGCTCGCTCACAGTGGCTCTCTATCCCAGAGCTCATCTCTGTGGTCGTCCCTCCCGGACCGTGAGGGCTGGAGGGAGTGGTCAAGCTCAGCCTTTTCCGCTAGCCCTCCCGCTCTAGCCCACAGTCTCGCTACCCTGAGCCTCCCGGGCCAGGCGGGCCGGCGGGCGGACAGCCGGGCTCTCGGGGGGCGCGCGGAGGACAGGGGGAGTTCCGGTTCCGGTTCTTTGTGCAGCTGCGGCAGCGGCTCCGGGGAAGATGGCGGCCCGGGCGGGTTTCCAGTCAGTGGCTCCAAGCGGCGCCGCCGGAGCCTCAGGAGGGGCGGGCGCGGCGGCCGCGCTGGGTCCAGGCGGGACTCCGGGGCCCCCAGTGCGAATGGGCCCAGCTCCGGGTCAAGGGCTTTACCGGTCACCGATGCCCGGAGCGGCCTATCCAGTGAGTAGGGCAGGAGGAGGAGCGCTCGGGCCGGAGGCGGGGCCGATGGGGGCTCAGGAGTGACAGGGGTGTGGTGGGGGGAGAAGTAGGAGGGGCTCCCCTGGGAGGAATTCAAGCCCTGTGTAGAGTGAGGAGAATTAGTGCGAAGAATAGGAGGGGGAGACATTTAGCATCCCTACCTACTCCAAAAGGAGTATTGTTTCCGTGCATGTCAGGGTATGAGATCAGGGTTGACGGCCTCGGGCCAGGGGTGGGCAGGTAAGGGCTGGAGCCCACAGGGGCTTGGCAGCTCTAGTGCCCAGAGGAAGACAGAGGGTATAGCTGGCAAATTGGGGTCAAGTTCTAAGGAGGTAATAGCTGGCAGAGTAAATGTGGGAGGTAAATGTGTCAGATCTAGGGTAGATAGGAGAGAGCATTTGAGTGTATTCTGGTTATCGCTTATTTTCTGGGCTATATTGACCCATGGAATCACAGTTGGAGTGGAGAAAGTCCCAGTTGCTTGTATTTCGACATTACCATACCAGTCTGGTTTCATTTAAAGAACTCAGGCATCCCTCACTTTTCCTTTCTTGTTGGTCTTAATAGGGGAAACCATGACATCTCTGGGTCCTTTTCCCTCTATAGCGACCAGGTATGCTGCCAGGCAGCCGAATGACACCTCAGGGACCTTCCATGGGACCCCCTGGCTATGGGGGGAACCCTTCAGTCCGACCTGGCCTGACACAGTCAGGGATGGACCAGTCCCGCAAGAGACCTGCGCCTCAGCAGATCCAGCAGGTCCAGCAGCAGGCGGTCCAGAATCGAAACCACAAGTAAGATGACTCTGGGGCAGAGGGAGGGAGGGGGGAGATCTATGAGAACAAAGGTGGTGGGAGTATTCTGAACCAAGAAATAGTGGTTCCCTGTCAGCAGTCTGGGGCTGCAGGACTCATTTCTCAAGAATGAGAATGTGAAAGGGGAGCTCTTTGATTTGAGAGGAGCTTTGCAGCCCCTCCACATTCTATAAATGGAGTGCTGACAGCTTGTTTTCATGTTCTGACTAGTTTCATCTCATCTAATAACAGTATTTATTCTGAACAGTGCAAAGAAAAAGAAGATGGCTGACAAAATTCTACCTCAAAGGGTGAGTCCAGACTATAGGTTTTCTTGAGGATACAGTGAGTTTGAGAATAGAGATGGTCAGCTCTAGAACCTAATTGTTATCTTTCTGTTCTGAAGATTCGTGAACTGGTGCCAGAATCCCAGGCCTATATGGATCTCTTGGCTTTTGAAAGGAAACTGGACCAGACTATCATGAGGAAACGGCTAGATATCCAAGAGGCCTTGAAACGTCCCATCAAGGTAACACAGGAGAGTGCTAGGCAGAAAGCCAAAGGAGAGAACTTGGGAAACTTCAGCAGTCTTAGTGAGAAATCAAAGGCATAACATAGCTCTCTCTGGCATTTAAATTGGATCTCTCCCTTCTGCCTACAAAGAGAGAATTACATTAGGAGCATAAGAACAGAATGGCAAAGGGGAGGGGCTTTTGATGTCTCTTGCATCAGAAATATACCTTGTCCGTGTTTTTGTTATAACTGCTCTCCCATCTTGGGATCCTGGCACCTTGCATGATTATCCACCCGGCATCCCTGTGTATGCACTTGCACTCAGGCCAGTGGCCTGTGTTCTTCTCCTGGATGGAATCTCCACCAACCCTAGGGACTGGGTAGACAGTAAGCCAGTTTGTTAGGAGTAATTTTGGGGTTTGGGGAGATCCTTGTCTGCAACATCAAACCGCTGAAGCCCCACCATCAATCCTGTTTCTGCCTTCCCCACAGCAAAAACGGAAGTTGCGAATTTTCATTTCTAACACTTTCAATCCGGCTAAATCAGATGCCGAGGATGGGGAAGGGACAGTGGCTTCCTGGGAGCTTCGGGTAGAAGGACGGCTCCTGGAGGATGTGAGTTCAAGGTCCACCGAGGTCGGTGTGTCTAGGGTGGGAGCTGCTGGGAATGAGCAGTGTCCTCTGGTCTGCTGAGACTGTGAACACAGCTCCTGTTGGGAGCACAGGGACGAGGGACACTCTGTTCTCTGTACTGAAAGACAATGGTTCTTTGTGTCTGTCTCCCACAACTTTGACCCTCACTATGGGTATCATTATTGTCCTGGGATCTGACTTGTTGTTTCCCTTCCCCTAGTGCTGAGGCCATTGGATTCACCAGTATCTGAAGATTACTTTAGTTTTTTTCCTTAATCAATTGAGTTTGCTCTTGACATTTGAGGCCATAATTTTCCTTTTCTGAGTCCTTGAGGTCATTGATTCCCACTATGGTATTTCCCTCTTCCCAACTTTAATTCCTCACAGTGTAAGTGGGATAGATGTCTCTGATAAACTTTTCATTGCTTTATGAAGAACATCAGCTGATACCACAGCAGCTCTGTGGGGAAGCTCACCTCTCATTCCTTCATACTCGACAGCTTTTAATTTAAGCTGCCACAGGCAAGCTAATTTGAATGCACGTTTGCAGGAGAAGCAGGGCTCGGTGTCAGAGCCTCCTTCTCTATATAGGTCCATTCCATCTGCTGGTGTTGTCATTTGGTCCAAATAAAGCCGTTTTTGTTCTGGCTGCTCATTGCCAGTGATTCATTTCCCTTCTAGAGTCAGACTTTTCTCGTTCAAGCTTGCTTTTATGTTGTGTGCGTTAGTTTTGCTTAACTTGTCTCATTTCTCTTAGGAAACTGAAGGGGCTAAGTCAATGACCCTGTCTGTCTTACAGGCTGCTTTTCCAGGGTTCTCTTGCTACTGTGACTGGTTTAATACCCACAGAAGCCTATCTTGCTATCTCCTGAGAGATATTTAAAAGACATTTTTGAGTTTTTTCCCACTGCTGTTGTGGGTTCTTTTTTTATTGGACTTTGTCTTGGGAAGTTTTTTCTGGTCTTTTCTAACATGAATTCTCCTGTCTCTCCTCTAGTCAGCCTTGTCTAAATATGATGCCACCAAACAAAAGAGGAAGTTCTCTTCCTTTTTTAAGTCCTTGGTGATTGAACTGGATAAAGACCTGTATGGGCCAGACAACCATTTGGTAGAAGTAAGTAGTTCTGCCTTCCAGGTTTTGACTCTGTGTCTGGAGAATAATGGACTTGGGAGTCAAACTTTTAAGTGTAGGGAGAAGGGGAGGTATAAATTGAAGGGTTTTACCCCAGGTGTATAATATCACCATTGCAGTTTGCCAGTTGATCTCCACATGGCACTAGCTAAACCCAAGTTTAGTTCTTGTTAAACCCAAGAGCACTTTGGATCTAACTTGTCCCACCTTTTCAATGTTCACTATCCTGGTTGCATAGAATATCTACTCTATGCCCCTGCTTTCAAGGGAGATTCTAGTGTAGGCCTCTTGTATTTGCCAGGCCGTCTCTGCATCTTGCTAGTTAATAATGCCAAGACCCCAAGACCTTGTTTTCCATATACTGTTCATACTTTTTCTGGTGGCACTTTCTGGTAAAAGGGGTGTAATAATAAGATACCAGTATTTACCAGGGTTACCTTTATCGATCTGGGATTTCCTCTTGGTCCCTGCTCCATTTAAATTCACATTTCAAATAATCACCAGAATCCTTTAAATGCCTAATTGTATGATATTCTGAAGAAGGTATTAGCAACACCCTTCTTTAGGATATTGTCAAAACCAGAATGAAAGAGAGTCCAGCACGCCAAGTGAACTTAACTTGCTCCTTTTTTTGCCATGTAGACACAGCCCCTTAATTTCAACCACTAAGAGACATGGAGAGGTTTTTACCATCTAATAAGGAAATAAGTCATAGAATCAATAGAAATTTGTAAATATATTTAATTTAATTTTATAGCAGTAAAGGATAGTGGCTAGGAAGTAAACTTCAGAATTAGACATACCAGAGCTCAAATCACATTTCCAAGTTACTCTTCTAAGCAGTAGTTTTCTCTTCTGGAAAATAGGTATAAGACTTTCATAGGAATGTTGTGGGAATTAAGTGAGATAACTCAGGTAATTGGCTTGGATACTCTCATACAAATAAAATACTTAGTAAACGGTAGCTATATTCTATTAGTGGGTACATGTGTATTATTCATTTTGTGGATAAAGTCATCACTGGAAATTCAGGTTTACATTTTAATAAGACTCTGAATATTCAGAATTGAAAGTTTAATCTGTTTATATGGACATTACTCCCAGAGTCAATTAAAAAAACAAAACTTTATTGTAACATATATACAACATAACTTTTCCCATATGCAGTTTTTAAAAATGCCTCATGCTATTGTTCTTCTCCAGTAGCCTCAGTAATCAAAAGTTGAATATTCAGTCATTACAGAAGCTCTTCCCTCCCACCCTAGCTCTTCCTCTGGGAGAGCACTCCCTGACATCTTCCTCTCTGTAGTGGCACAGGACCGCCACTACCCAGGAGACTGATGGCTTCCAGGTGAAGCGGCCAGGAGATGTGAATGTACGGTGTACTGTCCTACTGATGCTGGATTACCAGGTATTCTGTGGTGGTGTGAGGGGTTCCAACTTTCACAGCCACATCTCATCATCAGTTCTGGTGTTTAAGGATTTAATTCTGATCATGGATATTTTGCCACCCTTAGGGACTTTAAGTTCCCTAAGTACAGGGATAGGGTTTAGACATCTGAATTTCTCTTAGTATTTTTCTACCCCAGATAAAGCGCTACATTAATGTTTGTTGAATGGGTTGCATGAATTGCCACAGTAAGCACCACAAAATTCAGGTAGACTTGGCTCACTAGTTTTGTTCCTGCACTCTTTGTTTCTCTGCAGCCTCCTCAGTTTAAATTAGACCCTCGCCTGGCTCGGCTCTTGGGTATCCATACCCAGACCCGTCCAGTGATCATCCAAGCACTGTGGCAGTATATTAAGACACATAAGCTCCAGGACCCTCATGAGCGGGAATTTGTCATCTGTGACAAGTATCTCCAGCAGGTAAATAAAGCACCATTCTTTCAGTGGAACCCATTGGATCACTAAGGGTGCTCAAAATGTCAACTTCTAGCTGCTTCTCCTTTTTCCTATAGATCTTTGAGTCTCAGCGTATGAAGTTTTCAGAGATTCCTCAGCGGCTCCATGCCTTGCTTATGCCACCAGAACCCATTATCATTAATCATGTCATCAGGTAAGTATGTGTTTGGGAGAGTATGATGGAGGTGGCTTATACCAGCTTGTAAGAGCCAGTTATCAAATTTTCAAGAATTTTGCAAGCAGATTGCTAACTACAGCCATTTAAAATTAAATTGTATAAACTTACAATTAAATACATTATATTAAAAGTAAGAGTAATATATGTTCAGAACTCATCATTTGTAATTATTTTATGTCTTTTGTATCCATGTAGTGGAAATGGCATACAATGGTATGCTATTGCATGTCTTTCCAACTCTGATCAGTGGTGAAATATTGGTAGCTTGAAATCAGCTTGGTGGGAGTATTTAAACCACAGAAATAGGCAAATGCTACAAAAAGGATGTTTTTTTCCGTGTGGAGATTAAGTTGTTAAACATTTACTGGCACTCATCACTGATAGGAGGAATCAGCAGCAATCTTTTACCTGTATGGGAGGACCTTCCAATCTGAGATTCCAACTCTTTACCTCCTTCCGATGTTTTCAGAAGATGGGTGAGCAAGTCATCTCCAGGCAGTTGGGGAGTGAAGGAAGGCAATTCCTCCTCACAGCAGCGTGTCTCTCTTATTATATACAGTCTCATTGACTTTTTCCTTTATTCCATATTAATTCCAGTAGTTAAAGACCTTCCTTTCTTTATTTAGGCTCTGAACCATCACTCACTCAATAGTAATGCCCAGAACCTACAAATTACTGTACACACGCTTCCTGGCAATTTTGGGTCATTAGAAGCTGGTCTGTCCTGTATTCCTGCCCTTTTATTTTATATGTGTTTTATTTGAATTTATTTTCAGGCTTTAAAAGGGAGAAAGATACACTAGATAATATAGTAGCGGTTTCCTCTGGGTAGGGAGTTTGAGTCAGGGATGGGAGTGAAACTTACTTTTCTCTGTCAGTCTTTTGAGCTGTTTGAAGTTTTCACTATTAAATTTTTGAAACTCAGTTTTATTGAGGCATAATTTATATGCTATAAATTGCACACATTTAAAGTATAGTGTGATAACTTTTGGCAAATTTGTATACTATGTAGCTACCACCAAAGTGAACATGCAGAATGTTTCTGTCAGCCTTGAAGTTTTCTTACACCATTTTGCATTCAACCCCTGGGCCATCTTTTTGATCCTCTATAATTAAATCTTAGGAGCCAAGTCCTTTACCAGACTCCTTTGGTTTCCTCCCCAGTGTTGATCCTAATGATCAGAAAAAGACGGCTTGTTATGACATTGATGTGGAAGTGGATGATACCTTGAAGACCCAGATGAATTCTTTTCTACTGTCTACTGCCAGCCAGCAGGAGATTGCTACACTAGACAATAAGGTAGGGCCTCTGCCTTAAATGTTTGGGTGCCCCCAGCCCCTATCACAGCTTCTAGGCCAAACTTCCAGCTTTTGTTTTTTCATTCATACAGAATATACTGACACCCAGTATATACCAGGCGCTGTGCTTGGTGCTAGTTAGAGCCATACAAACAGGGGTTCTGATTCTGGTGATGCTTTTAATAGCTTTGAGCCTCAGTTTCTGATCTATGAAATAGAGACTCTAATACCTATTTTATAAGGTTGATATGAGGATTACATGAGACAGTGTATGTAAAGCACATGACACTGTGCCTGGTGCGTAAAAACAACAAATGATAGCTGCTGCTGCTACTGTTACTAGTCTCATTATTATTTCTCATTGACATTTTAAGCATAGTCCCTGCAGATAAAGCCAGTAGTGTTCTGAGAACACAGAGGAGACCAGGGAAGCTTTTTTGGAAGAGTTGATTCCTCAACTAAATCTTGAAGAACAAAGTGGGAGTTAATGAAAGGGGAGAAAGGATAGTATTGCTTGGTGGCAAAGGGGAGCAGAGGATGTTTCAAAAAAAGGGCATAAAGTAAATAAAGGCCCAAAGGTGAGAGAGAAAGCCTGGCATATTCAGGAAGTACAAACTGTGTATGTGCTAATATAGCTCAGAGTGCCAGGGATGGGAGCTGGATAGGGAAGTAGGGCCAAATCATGAAGGAATTTTGATGCACAGAAAACTAGTATATACTTTGTCCTGAAGACTATAAGTCCTTGTTGAAAGATCATCACCCGTGGAGGGATTTATTCCATTTGCATTTAGAATGGCCATTGGCAGGAAAGCAGAGAATAAATTGGAAGAGGGGTAAATATGGAGGCAGGAAGCCAGTTTGGAGGCTGGTGCAGTAATCCATATGGTATATGCTGAAGGCCAAAATTTAAGGTACTGACAGTGAGGATGGAAATAAGTAGGGAACAGCAGTAGGGGAAAAGGTAATAAGTTTAATTTAGGATATATATAAGGTGTCTTGAGATGTCAAGAAAGCAGTTGGATTGGTTGAAGTTTAGAAAATGGATTCTGGACTGCAGATTGGGAGCCCAAAAGTTTGTCAATGGTAGTGAAAGATAAGCAAGTGGATGAAATTGCCAGGAAGAGTGTGTACAGTAAGAAATGAAAAGAGCTGAGGACAAAACTCAGAGAACCACAGCTTTTGAGACAACCCTCTAACCATTTATTTTCTACCTGAAATGGGTTCATTTATTTATTTGAACCCATTTGTGCTGTGAATTGAGTGTCTACTGTGTAGCTTTGTCCATAATGGGCATTTTGGAGACTAAAAGGAAACTTCTTTCCATGGGGAATACAGACACACAGAATCAAGTGTAAATTATCTAAGAACAGTGTGTACGCATTCCAGGAGAATTCTGAGGGCCAGAGCAGTTGCAGCTCTGGGCAGCAATGTCATTTCTGGGCAGCACTGTGCATGTTGGTTGGGAGAAACACATGGAAATGTCTGGCAGTGCTTGCCATTTAACTTTGAGTTTCCCCAGTTTGAAATGTTAAGAGCTTCTCTTTTCCTCTCAGATTCATGAGACAATAGAAACTATCAATCAGCTGAAGACCCAGCGGGAGTTCATGCTGAGCTTTGCCAGAGACCCGCAGGGTTTCATCAATGACTGGCTCCAGTCCCAGTGCCGAGACCTCAAGGTAAAGAACCTAGGAAAGATGCAGAGGGACATAGGTCAGTCATGTACACATTTGCTTTATTTCTGTAGCACTTGGTAGAAGAGCCTGAGGGGAAAGTGAGAAACCAGGTTTTCATTAACACATTTCAGGGTCCGTTTTGCAATTAAGTAGGGACATGGAAGCTGAATCATTAAGTGTTTATTTAGTACTGTGTGCTGTCACTGTGCTCCATATTGTAGGGGATACAGAAGTGGAAGTTCTGATCTGTGCCTTCAAAGCAGCATGCATTCATTTTTTTTTTTAATTTGAGGAGCTTGTTATATCTTTTTTTTTCATCTCATAGTTGTATATTCATCATCATGATCATTTCTTAGAACATTTGCATCAGTTCAGAAAAAAGAAATAAAAAGAAAACAAAAAAAATTCATACATACCATACCCCTTACCCCTCCTTTCGTTGATCACTAGCATTTCAATCGACTAAATTTATTTTAACATTTGTTCCCCCTGTTATTTATTTTTAATCCATATGTTTTACTCATCTGTCCATAAGGTAGATAAAAGAAGCATCAGACACAAGGTCTTCACAATCACATAGTTACATTGCGAAAGCTATATCATTATACAGTCATCTTCAAGAAACATGGCTATTGGAACACAGCGCTACATTTTCAGGCAGTTCCCTCCAGTCTCTCTGTTATGCCCTAACTAAAAAGGTGATATCTATTTAATGCATAAGAATAACCTCCAGGATAACCTCTTGACTCTGCTTGGAATTTCTCAGCCATTGACACTTTGTCTCATTTCTCTCTTCCCCGTTTTGGTCGAGAAGGTTTTCTCAATCCCTTGGTGCATGCATTCAGTTTTGAGGAACTAGGCTAATATGCATTAAAAAAACAGTAAACCGTATAAGACATTATCAGAACTGGCAGTACTGGTATTAAAATAATTCAGAAGAGAAGAGAGATTGATTAGGCTTCATGGAAAATTGGGAATTTTCCATTAAGATATTGAGATATTTCCCAAAAAGAGCATCATAAACTCAGGCAAGAAGGTAGAACGTAGGAGTGAGCATGGAATTTATGAAAAGTGCTCCCATCTCTTACCTTTGGTGAATGCCACCATAATTACAGAGACTGAGCACAGAAGCAAAGAGAAGGGAGTACCAGGAAAGATTCCTGAACAAGGCAATGACTTGTCAATAGAAGGATTGACTTTGGGTGTGAAGGAATGAAATAAGTCTGATTCCTCCCCCTTCCCCTCATACCTCCCATCCCCCTACCCTACTATCCCTTCAGACCATGACTGATGTGGTGGGTAATCCAGAGGAAGAGCGCCGAGCTGAGTTCTACTTTCAGCCTTGGGCTCAGGAAGCTGTGTGCCGATACTTCTATTCCAAGGTAGGTGTATGGGAGAAATTAACAAAAGGCAAAGGGCATACACTCCTCATGGAGGTCATTGGTGTTAGGTACCAGCTTCTGATTTGTCTCATCTGCCATTCCTTCCGCTATTTTCTCCTTAGGTGCAGCAGAGACGACAAGAATTAGAGCAAGCCCTGGGAATCCGAAATACATAGGGCCTTTCCCACAGCCCTGATTTGGCTGCACCGATTGTTTTTTTTGGGCCCTGCACTGCCTGCCTCATAGCACCTGCATTGGTCTTGCTTGGGGCCTTCCAGGGGATGTTGCTGGTTGAAGGACAACACCAGAATGAAGAGGGTCTCACATTTCTGTCTCACAAGACACCTATTATCCTCTTCTCCCATCCCATCCCTTCCTACCCTCAAGCTTCCCAGCCCCACAAAATTCCCATGTGCCTCTACCCTGCCCTGGTCTACATAGGACCTCTAGATAGTGTTAGAGAGAGAACCTGTAGGTATAATCAGTGCTCTGAATGGATCTGGCCTAAGGCCAAGTGGTCTTCAAAGGGACTGGCTACACTGATCTGCCCTTCAGAGACCCAGGAGTTGGGAACTTTGGCCCCTTCTCTGAGACTCAGGCCTGGGGGCACTCTATAAGCTAGTTGATCTTGGCTCTCCTGATAACAGACTCTAATTTCCCTCCTTCCTTCCATAGGTTTGGAGTGAATGCGTCCTTTACATGTTGCCCTCTAGCACTAATGGAGCTCTGACTCTAGGGCTCCAGTGAGGCCCAAGTCATTCCCCAGCCCTCTGGATTGGCCTGCAGCTCCCTGCTTCTCTTACTACCTAGTAGGGAGGCCACATCAGTATTGGAGTTTGTTCTTTAACCATTGCTCCTACCTAACACACTCCCTGTCACTGCCCTTTTTAGGATTCCCTCATATTTGCCCTAATCCAGGGCATTTGGGTGGGGAAATCTTGCCTTTTCCTGTCAAAGTCCCAGGGATCAAACCTGGGTACTGTTACTGCCAGCAGAGGCTGTTTCTTCCTCCTGTTGCTCAGAGGGATGACTGATTGATTCACTCCATCTGTCCCTTCCATTTCCCCACTGTTTAATGGAGAAACAGGCCTAAAATCAAACGGGTAAAAGCCCTGGGCCACCCTGTCTTCCTGACCCTTGTCTGCCTAGTTGACACCCACCTGTGGCTTCAAGGGCACTGAGGAGTGAAAAGCGCCTAGGGCTGGAGAATAGCTCTGAGTTGGGTTTGTGACTCTTCCCTCTCCCTGCCTCACAGGATTATGATTCCCTAGCCCCTGCCCTCAATGCTTCAGACCCCTCAGGTAGTAGCAGGACCTTATGATCTTGGCCCATTGGCGCTGAGATGGTTTTGCATCTTTCCAGGAGAGCCTCAGATTCTTCCAGGTTGTGTCACCCCAGAGTTAGCATATCCAGGGCTCGCAGATTCAACACAGCAGGGTGGGAGACAGCTGGGTATAGAGAGAATTCTGTTCAGCATGGGCTCTAAACCCACAGAACTGACAAGCCCCTGCTTCCCCACCCCCTCCTCAGGCTCCTGCGAGCACATCGTCCAGTCGTTTATCCCTGCTTGTTCCAGACTGGGGGTGGCAGAATTTTCTCCCCATTTTCCCCTTTTCCTGCTATTTTCCTACCCCTCCCTTGAAAGGTTCTCCCCACAGTGGCACTGGATGACCTCTGTCTTAGGGGCAACTGAGCCCTGGCCTGGCTCCTGGCTGGAAACATGAGAAGGAAGTTCAGCACCCCTACACAGTGTCTCTGTTGAAGATAACTGTTTTTATTAACTGAATTACTGTTTTTTTTCATGGACCAAAATTTTTTTTGTACTGTCCCCTTATTGATGTCACCCAGTTTTAATAAAAGAATCTTCTGAAGGATGGGTGCCCCCCCACCTATGGAGGGTGAGCTCTTCCTTGAGCTCTTTCTCCTCTAATATTAGCCATGCTATGTGTTTGTTCATTTATTTGATAAATATTTATTGAGACCTGCTGAGTGCCAGCTATGACGCTAGGCGCTGGGAATATGGTGGAAAACAAGGTTCCTACCCATGTAGACCTCAGGTTCTCTTATAGATTGTTCCATAACAATCCAGTGGTCCAGCTGGCTAGATGCTGGTTGGATTGTCAGTTTGATCTTAGAATCCTGCCTCCATTTCCTCTGTTGAGTAGGTACTTGATGGGTCAGTGACACTAACTCCTCCCTTATCTTTTGGACTCCCCAGGGTGTAGAAGCCTTTTAGCTGACGCGGACTGTCATGAGTGCCTGTTATTCCTTAGGTGTGACAAATTGAGCCTCCTCTGGAGGAGTTCCACCTCTTCCGTAGGGCTTCTGTCTAGAAAGGGACCAGGGCCTAGATAACCAAAGGCATTTCAGTTCTTAAAAACAGAATGGAAGTGCTATATTGTCATCTTCCTACTACCTCATACTGTCCTCATACCTTGTTTTGGCAGAATCTTGAAGACTTGCTTAGGAGTAATTATTCCGTAAGCAAAAGCCTGAAATTTAATTGCACTTCTCCCTGCATTCCACTTGGTAGCTTATTATTTCTCTCTGTGCCGTTATCCAGCTTGGTTTACCCAAAAGGGGGTTTTACAGTGGGTGTCTCCTGCATTCCAAAGTTGTAGTTAAAAAACTCGTTTGCCTATGTGGATGGGCACACACAGGCATTACCTGTATGCAGTCAAACCCATTGAAGATATGACCAATGGAAGTTGCAGGTTTATCAGACTTGAGTAGGAGAAGCAGGGAGAAGAGTGTGTGGGTGGTGATAACTTGGAGTGGAGAAAATTGATGTTAAGGACATTGAAATGGCATCTGTTTTTACTCAGCCTGACTACATGTGTAATGAGTGACTGATGAACCATTATTAATTTTAAGCAAACAATCTACAATTTGCTCTTGGGAAAAGAGCTCTAATGGTACAGATAACTTCCTATGACCAGCCAACCCTCAATCTTTGTCTCCCTATTACCTAAAGTGACTGTAGTACTGAAATGAAAGATGTAAACATTTAGGCTAAAGCAAGGGTATTATTTTATGCATAAACATTCATTCTTCAGGGTTCCTGTTATGTGCCAGGGACAGAAGCACCCTCCTCTTCCATCACCCATAAGTAGTGCTCCCAGCTGGCAGCCTGGCACTGGTACCATGGTTCCTGGCCAGTGCAGTAACTGAGTGGATCTGTGGGAGGCTGGTGCTGTATTGCGTGCAGCTTTGTTCTAGGGAAACAACCAACTAATTTCACGTTAAGTTCCTCTTATGGGAACTCCTTGGCCATGGGAGAACATGGTGGGCTTTTCCTTGGCAGTTTCTGGAACTTAGAAAATCATTTCTCCCCAGATTTGACCTCCTGCCTGTTTACTCTTACACAGTGGTTGCATGTAGACTCCCCTTTAGCCCAGTGCTTATCACTGTTGCAGGCCAGCAGCAGCCCAGGGGAATGGAAACACCCACTTAACAGTCTGCCAAGCCAGGAGGTCAGCATGTGAGCACACGGTGGTGCCTGCCCTCTAGGCTAAGGTGCCCCCAATAACTGGAGTTTCAGGGTCCTCTTGCCCCATTCTCTGAATTGGTATAGAAACCAAAGCTCCCTCTTAGTCAAATATTGCTGTGGGTATTGTAGAGCCCTGGAACTGCTAAATGCATTCCTTCCATTCTCAACTCCCCAAGTCACACATTCCACTTACTCTCAATAGTAGCATTCTGAGACCACAAAGCTTGTTCAGAGGTCTCAGCTGCCCCTGAGAAAAACTGCTGTCTCAGGTACTGCTTCCCTGGGCTCTGCACACTTGCCTTGAATTTGAGGGAGTCCCTAGTGTGGTGGTAGGGTAGCTTTGGAAGCAACAGGGAAGGAAGTGAAGGAAGCTCAAATCCTCTTAAGGACAGTGTACATTTTGGCTGCCCCCTTTTCTCTCTTCCTTAAATCCAGAGCCTGCAAAAGGAGAATCATCTACCACTTGGCATTAGAGCCCTCTTTCACCTTTTTGTCTTTCTCTTCCTGGAACAAATTCAGGTGGGAGTCTTTTGAGGTAAAGAGGCCCATTGGTGAGTCCCTGAGATGACCACTGTGGCTGACTGGGATGGTGTCTCTTAGGTTTATAGGTTCTTTTCCTATCCTTGGGTTGCCCCTAAAGCAGGCCCTTAGTTCTTGTGTGGTCTTTTATTTAAAAGCGAGCCACCCCCCCCAACCCCCACCCTGCAGTAGAGCTAGTATGGGACCAGTGACTTTTTACTACTAGAGGACAAACCTGTAGGGCAGTTTGGGAATCCTGAGGAGACCTGTGTGTGTTGGGGCGGGGGGGGGGGGGGGGGGGGGGGGGCAGGATTCTGCCTTTGAAAAAAAGACATTACCATATCTGCTGCTAGGGCCTGAGTATAATTTATTCCATTGTGGGAGGACAGAGAGGGAGTGAGGGGGAACAATCAGTCACTAGCTCCATACATCTAGGCTGTTTCTTGGCAGATCTCAAAAATGAGACCATGGGTTGGGGTGGGAAGCAGGGGGATTGACTGCTAAGAGGCCTGGTGCCAAGGGAAGATGTGTGCCAGCACCAGCAGCTGGCAGACCTAAGAGGGAAAGCCAGGCCTGCTCTCTGCCCCATTCCTGCTCTCCACCTGTCTCTACCCTTCTCTCCACTTTTGCTGGCTCTGCCAGACTCTCCATCTCACTGGGCACCCGCCTCTTCACCCACCCCTCGAGGGTGGAGCTTGGCTGCACTCAAGTGTGGCGGAGTTAAATGCTCCTAGTCAGCAGCAGAGTTGGAGAGAGTGGCACCAAGCCGGCTCGGACAGAGAAGCAGCATGGCTGGCAAGAAAGTCTGCATTGTAGGCTCCGGCAACTGGTAAGCTACTCTGTCATGGGGTGTGGGGGAAGGGTACGTTGTCCCAAGTACAGAGAGGTTTAGAGAGGAAGGCTTGGCAGGCAGGAGGCAGGGAGTGAGTAGGTAATGTCCTCAGGTTCCTATTCCACCCCTGATATTCTCTTCTGTGCCTACCCCCACCAGGACAGACAGTGCCCAAACCTCTCCTGGCTCTTGCCTGCCAGGGCAGCTGCACCTGTTCATAGGAAGGGAGCCTCCAGAGTGCTCCCTCCTGAAAAGCTGCTTGGGTTTGGGGGGATGGGAGACTAGAAGGGCCGGCCCCCCTTCTTCAGCAGCAAAGTGTGAGGTAAACTGAATCTCCTTTCTTCTACTAGGTCACTGGAGGTGCACTCTGTCATGGGGGTGGGGGTGACAAGGAAAGTGGCAAGTAAATCTGGTGAGCTGCTGAGATCCTGAAATGGAGTACTGTCCCTGCCTCCCTGACTGTTGGTCAATACCATTTTCTCCCTTATATCCTCTCGTCTCCACTTTACTGTGTCCCCCCTTCCTGCTAGGGGCTCAGCCATCGCCAAGATCATAGGTGGCAATGCAGCCCAGCTGGCACGCTTTGACCCACGGGTAACCATGTGGGTGTTTGAGGAAGATGTCGGAGGCAGGAAGCTGACAGAGATCATCAACACACAGCATGAGAATATTAAATATCTGCCAGGGCACAAGCTGCCTCCCAACGTGGTAAGCTCCAACACTGCCAGGAAAGGAGAGAGAAAAGTGGAGGGAGGGAAGTTAAAGCACACATCTCAGAGGTGCCCCTGCTGAGAGGTGGCCATTTCAAGTGAGAACTGGAGTTCCATGCACGCCTATGCACAGCTCTATAACTGCTCAGCAGAGCTCTTTTGAGATCAAGGAGAAGGTGAACATACCTCCCTGCCTTACAGGCTCTCAGGTATGAAAGGGAGGACAGAACAAGGAGGTTGGTCTCCAGGGCAACCAAAGACTGGTTTGTGGGCTCCCAGATTTGGGGTCTAGGTAGTGCCTGCCTTGGGTTTTCATCTTGTTACTCATTTACCAGGTTATTAGCAGACTTGGAGGCTGCTCCTTGGACTTAAGGTCTTTGGTCAAATCCATGTGTCATTCTCCCCACCTGGAAAAAGAGAGCAGGGAAGAGGGCCAGAAGACTGGGGCTCCCCCTTCCTAAGGAACAGTGATGAAATCTTACTTGGCCTCTCCCCCTTGCCAAGCACAGGCCTCCTTTAGCCTCCCTCAAATATCCCACAGTCAAGAGCTAGAAGAGCTGGGAGGAGGTTTCCAGGAGCCTTCAAGAGCTCAGGACAGCTGGAACTTCAGGGGAACGATAGCTCGGGGGAAGGAATTGTAGTATCTTTTTCCTCCAAGTTAAGACATTTTCAGGTTCAGTCCCCCAAACCCCCTTTTCCCCCACCAACCTCATTCTTTGGTCCCCAGATTTCTTGAGTAGGGTTCTGTAGGGCTGGGAGAGGTCTGCCAGGCACTGCCTGATCCCTCCTACAGGTGGCTGTCCCAGATGTGATCCAGGCTGCAGCAGAAGCTGACATCCTGATCTTTGTGGTGCCCCATCAATTCATCGGCAAGATCTGTGACCAGCTCAAGGGCCACTTGAAGGCAAACGCCATGGGCATATCTCTTATTAAGGTGCCAGAGACACCTTCAAGTGGATGGTGTGGGAGATCAGCTATTGTGGGGCGTAGGGAGGGTGAAGTGAGGAGAACAGAAAATGGCATAAGTAGATCAAGATTTTCCGGGAGAGAGGAGAAGAGTTTGCTTTGGGTATGTTAGAGAACGCTGTCAGATGCTGGGAGTGGTTGGGAAGGGGAGGTTGGTTAGGGAGTAGGTAACTGATTAGTTTAGAGGCAGATGTCTTAGGGGAGTTTAGGGGATGTAAAAGAGATGTCTGGGGGGATAAAAGAAATAAGCTGGTTGGAGGAGTGAAAGAGAAGTTGGTTTGGGGCAGCGACTGAGATGGAAGTTTGGTGTATTTAGGATGAGAGTTGTTTGGGGTATGAGAGAATACATTGCCTTGGAGAGTTTGGTTCAGGCTATGCAGGAGAGTTTTGAAATGGATTCGTTTTTCACTGCTGTTTGCCTTTCTCACAGCAGACTTTAGCTGTACTGGAATGGACAGGATCTCTGGAGAGGGACACAGATGAACAGTGGATTTGGAGGGGGCAGGATTTCTAGGTAGGAAGCTCTCTTTGGGCATACAGGGAACCTGGCCTGAACTCCATCTTGTGCCCAGGGGGTAGATGAGGGCCCCAACGGACTGAAGCTCATCTCTGAAGTGATCGGGGAGCATCTTGGCATCCCCATGAGTGTGCTGATGGGAGCCAACATTGCTAATGAAGTGGCTGATGAGAAGTTCTGTGAAACCACCATTGGTGAGAGCACCCCTTTTCCTCCATACACAAGACAGCTTTAGTTGTGGCTTCTACCCATACCCCACCCCCACCTTCCCCTAAGGCAGGGATGGGAAGACCAACACATCAGAGGAGAGGGAGGATTGGGACACCCCCAGGAATGGAGTGCAGGTTTGCTTAGGGCAGGTATGGGAAGAACAGTCATAGTCTTCCCTTCAAAACCACAATTGCCTCCTCTCCACTTCAGGCTGCAAGGACCCTGCCCAGGGGCAGCTTCTGAAAGAGCTGATGCAGACACCAAATTTCCGTGTTACCGTCGTGCAAGAGGTGGAAACAGTAGAGATCTGTGGAGCCTTAAAGGTGAGGGACATAGGCACCCATTGGTGGGGAGAAGGTCCTGAGGAAGGTGAGCTCTAGACTTGCTCCTGGGCACTTGCTCCACTTTCCCACCAAGTTCCAGTCACATAGGAAGAATTGCAGAAGTCAGGCCTGCAGATTATTCACCTTTACACACTGGACCACCTTCTCATCGTTTCCCTGTAGCCTCTTATGGAACCTCTGTCCCTGGCTTCAGGGGGTGGTCCAGGGGAAAAAGACGATACCGTGGGGGTATTTCTCACGCTAACTGGAAATGAGACATGCAGGATACCCAGATTATAATGGCCAGAACTATGGATCCTGGACACTACCTAGCGCTATAGAATAGAATGGGTCATGAATGGGAGGACCACCTGTCCTTTCAGAGAAGAGTGGCTTTTGGAAAATGTCCTCAAGATGGGGAGCCAGGAAGCACAATCTCAGGGGAGATAGAGCAAGTGAGAAAACCCAGAAGTGGAAATAGTTCAGGGGCCCATATACTATATTTCACTTCTGTAGCAAGTATGCCATGGATGATGTAAGGAGCATGAGGCAAGTGCTGAGATATGCAAGTGGGGCCTGGAGGGGGTATGATGTCCTCCTCTCAGCTATGACCTCTTCTCCCCAAAGAATGTCGTGGCTGTAGGAGCTGGCTTTTGTGATGGATTGGGCTTTGGTGACAACACCAAGGCAGCGGTGATCCGGCTGGGACTCATGGAGATGATAGCCTTCGCCAAGTTCTTCTGCAGTGGCCCCGTGTCCTCCGCTACCTTCTTGGAGAGCTGTGGTATTGCTGACCTCATCACTACTTGCTACGGAGGGCGGAACCGCAAGGTGGCCGAAGCTTTCGCCCGCACAGGAAAGGTGGGGCCCAGTAAAATGAAGAACAGAGGGTAGGCCATCTAGGTGTCAAGGTAGAGGTTCTAGGCAGAGAACATCTCCTAACTGTCAACATTAAGACTGTTGCAAACATCCCTACCTTTTCTTTTCAACTAAGATCCCACATCCCATCTGAGTCCCAAACTCTCCAACTCACACTGGCAACTCTCTTTTTCCATTTCCGCCTACCTCCTGTTTTCTTCACAGTCCATTGAGCAGCTGGAGAAAGAAATGCTGAATGGGCAGAAGCTGCAGGGGCCCCAGACAGCTCGGGAGCTACACAGCATTCTCCAGCACAAGGGCCTGGTGGACAAGTAAGTGGCCGCCACAACCAGGAGTGCTCTCTCTGTTCATCACCTCCCTGGACCCCCCATTATCTGTGAAGTAGGCAGAGAGGGAAATGATAAAGAAACTAGAACTTGGGGAGTCTGTGATATGCCCATTGTCCCCAAGCTAGCTCATTTAAACCATCAGATTCAGGACTTTGAACTCCTTCCAGTCTAGTACTCTTTACATTACTTGCCCCCTCGGTATAGCCTTCCCTTTGTGCCCTTTCTTGTCTGCTAAAGGGATTAGAGCCCTGGAGCACCAGAGATAAGCTCATCTATCTGTACCACCTCTGTCCATCAATCCAGTCTCTGCTTTTCCCCTAAGGGCAAACCTATCCCCAGAATCCTGTCCTGGTGCTGAGGTGTAGGACAGTCTGTTCTTCAAAGTCCTTTTCAGGGAGTGCAGAATGAGCCCCAGCTCATTGGGCTGATTAAAACAAAGCTCTTTTTTTCTGGGAAAGAGTCCTAGAAAAGAATATGAAGCAGGGTTCAGGAGATCAGATCATGGCTGGTTAGGGAAAAACCTCAAAGGAAGCAGCCTGAGCAGGAGGATGAGAAGGAAGGAAACTGGCATTTATTGAGTACCTTCACATACATAATCACATACTCACTACTTTGGTATATTGGTCACATTTTACAGTTGATGTCACTGAGGCTCAAAGAGGTTAAGTGGCTTGCCCATTTGAAGCAAAAAATTCAAGCCCAGGACCCAAGCAGGCAAGTTCAGTTAGAGAGGGAGCAGGGCAATGAAAATCCAGGGCTTGGGAGTTAAAATTCTCTGCAAGTGGGAATTGAAAGCCAGTCTACCTGAGCTTATGGGAGGGAGGGTAGGAGAGTGGGGGGTAAGTGGTGGATAGGAAGTAGGAGGCTAAACTGGGCCTCTCCCTCCCCACTATAGGTTCCCCCTGTTCACAGCTGTGTACAAGGTGTGCTACGAGAACCAGCCAGTGGGTGAATTCATCCACTGTCTGCAGAATCATCCAGAACATATATGAGTGGGTCTGGGGCCCAGGCCAGGCATCTTCTTTACACCAATGGGGACAAACAGAAGCTTGGGACACGAGGTCACCAGGATCTCTGGGATTCCCCATGGAACAGCCTGTTCTCAGCCTTTCTACTGCCTGGAGATCCTGAACCCTCAAGTAACCTGCAGCTTCTTGCCACCAAATCTCAGCCATACATGGAGTGGCCCTCCCCAGATGTGGGGCTCTCTCCCTATCCCTAGAAAGAGGTAGAATCAAGCCCCAAGCCCCAATGCTGACTGCTTTGTGTGTGTGTGGGGGGGGGGGGAGGGGATAGGGGAAGAGAGGCAAGGCAAGGGCTACCAGTTGTTCCCTCACACAGACCTGGAATACTGTCCCTAAGCACATTTAAGTGGCTAAAGAATACTCACCCATAGGAGAGATGAAGCAAGTTTGGCCAGGGAGGAGACTGGGCTTTTGAACTGACATAAACCCCAGGACCCCTTGGCTCTGACATCTGCCATGCCCCACACAGCATCAATGGATCTCAGTGTTTGTAAACAAAATACAAAGATCTCAAACAACCACCTTCTAGCTTCTCCTAGCAACATCTGTGTCCTCAGAAACTCCTGGTCATCCCCTTTCCCCTCCCTCGGGCTGCTCTGGCACAAGTTGCTGCGATGTTGGCATCTCTGGGCCTGGGGCCTGCCACTCTCCCAAGGACCTCCTGGTTCCTAGTTCTCTGCCAACTCCTCTCCATCTTGTGTGACCTTTCCAAGCTTTCCCTTGTCTTCCCCTCCAGCACCATGTTTGGGGAGCAGGAACTTAATCTGCTGACAGAGCTACACCTTTACATAGCAGGCTTGGATCACTAGGCTCCCTGTGACCTTTGTATTTGCCCTGCCTCCCTTTTCAGGAGTTCCAGTGGGGGAGGTGTCAGTTTGGCTCCTCCTGCTGCTATCTCCCTGACAGTCATCCCTGACTCCACCCCTTTCCTCCTCCTAAGCTCTGTACCTTATTGTTTGTTGTCCCTAGAGCGGCTAACCAGATTTGGTGTATACACAGGCCAGGGAGAAAGTGGCCCAAAGGCTGAGCAAGGGTTCCCATGTTAGTGGGTCCTGACATTTCAAAGCCAGATCTTGTTGAATGAGACCCTTCTTATGGGATGGTGACATCAGTGCCTCAGGAGCTGGGAAACTTAAGGAAGAGGAAGAAAATACAAACCACCTTAGCTCTGGAGTGAAGGAGGCAGGGCAAGACAGGACTCGGAGGAGGGTGAGTGCTCTGTACTAGTCAGGAAGGAGTGGGGGGAGGGGAAATGTCACAGGTCAGCAGCCTGGGCCCCTGGCTAAAAATATTTCTTCAAGGGCTCCTTCCATGGCCAGCAGAGGGTCTCAGCTTCTGTGTGGCAGCACCTGGCACATTGACTCTGTCCAGCATTATGTTATTCCTCCCTTACAGCCTGCCCAAATCAGGAAAGCAGGCACGGCTTTGACCCTAGCCTTTTATCATTCACTGATCTGCCAGTTAAGGCCAGAGCTGTCAGAATCAGGTAGGGAGTGTGTGAGGGGCACAGTCACCCCAGGGTTGCTGGGTCCAGGTCGGACACAGAAACCAGAGCTGCCTCCCCAGGAGGTCAAGGAGGGGCCTGAAAGACTAGCTTTCTTCCCTCATCTGCAAACTTAATGCGAACTTGTTAGGTGTTCACATACCTCCCTGTGTTTGTTCACTCCATAGTCAACTGTGAATTCGACTCAGATCTACTTGTCTATGCAATAAAATGTTTTTTTTTCTTCTTCCAGAAAAGAATTAGGGAAGGGAACTTCGGTGCATGGGGCAGTGAGCGTGTTGTCGGGTATCATTGTGTGTGCTTGCTTTCTTCTCTTACCCGAAAGCATCTTTTTCGGCAGGAAAAAAAAAACTCGTCTCGATAAGCCCAGTTACTCTCTGTCCCCAGCAGCGGCACCCACTCAGTTCGCGAGTAGCTTCCACCCACGCCCCTTCCACAAAGCTGACGCCCTCCCAGCCTTCCCCACCCCTTAGGGGCTTTATCACACCGCAGCAAGCGGGGATGTCACATACGGATCAAGAAGCCCACTACCTCTGTGGTCATGGCCAAACCTGCCACTTCCTCTGTGGTCCGGGCCTTGAGGTGCCCGTCCGGGTCCTACCTGAGCTCGGCCGGCATCCGGACGGACAACTCTAGGCTCTAGAGGGCGCGCGGTCCACTCCAGAGGCGTGGCTCCCGGAGAAATTACAAGGCTACAGGAGACGTCAGCGCGGCGTAGGCTGGGAATTGGCTGACTGTCACTTGAGTTAGGAAGATCAAGTCTTAGCGCGAGTGAGTACTGTACACAGTACTAAATGTTTCGGTTACAGGGCCTCGGTCACCAAGGACCGTCCCTAAATGTTAAAGACTACAACGTCCAGAATTCAACGAGACTCAGCGAGGAAGGCTCGTCTGAGGATGCATAATAAGGCCGGAAGCCGGAAGTACATAGGAGATAAGCGGCCGGCGCGAGGTCCCGCCTTAGTGGGCGGGGTTGTGCGAGGTCGGGCACGGGATTCCCTCTCTCCGGTTGGGAGCCGAATGCTAGAGGCTACGTGGGGCGAGTTCGTTTTCCGCACCAATAGCTGAGGAGTTTAGTGCAGTTCCTGGGCCGCACGGCTCTGGTTCCGGGTGCTGCGTTCGGCCGCGGTGGGAGTTGTGCAGATCGTACTAACGAGACGCTGCTTTGCGGAGGCCTCGCTTGGCTGGGAGGACGCTGCAGCAACCAGGTACGCCGTCTGCGAGGGCCAGGCAGGGGTCACCTGTCCACCAAGTGCGCGCCTACTTGGGCCCGGCCTCTGTTTACCGAAATCCCCTTACTCCGGGTTTTCAATCTTAAGTGTCCTTGAGGTCACGAGCGTATTCTGCGCCCTGGACCAAGAGCCACGGTCTACTCTGCTTCTAACCCAGACTTCTTGTAGCAGCAGACCAGTCTTGCTAAAGCGCTGATCCTCTCAAACCTGGGCTTGGATCTGGCCTCTTGTCCTTCTACACTCAGACTCCAAATAGTCCCTCCTTGTCTTTTAGTCCGTTGCACTTTGATAAGTGCCCTTACTGAGCATCTTTTGTGCATATCGGTTATCCAACTCCATCCCTTTGCTGCTTTCACCTCCCGGAAAGCTGTCCCTCCCACTTCTCTGCTGTTGTAAATCGTGCCCACCCTTCTAAAAAACCCCAGCCCTTTCGCCTTTCTGCTAACTTCTTTCGAGCCCCCCACTCAGTCTCTGAACTTCTTACAGTGCCTCTTTTCTCATTCCTGGTCACGTACCGTCCTCTGCCTCATCGAACAAATACTGGGAAACATAATTTATCCCCATCAGCCCGTTAAGTTCCTTTCAGACTGAAGCAATGCAGCGTTCAGAGCACAATGTGCGGTCCATGCGGAGTAAGTAGTTAAGAGAAGTGAGTGAATTTAAACTGCGATGATGGACTCATTTGAGGGAAATAGTCTTCCAGGGAAGAAACCTGTGCCTTCTGGTCCACATAACCACTCTCCAGATTGCACCCCGGTGGCGTTTTCCATAACGATTTTTCCCCTTTATTCTGTGTGTGTGTGTGTGTGTGTGTGTGTGTGTGTGTGTGTGTGTGTTTCCCCCCAAAACCTGCCGTCAAAGTCCATCACCCTTCAGCGTTGCCCACCTTTGTGCTTTATTGACAAAATGATTGTCGAATGAGAACGTTCTCCTGCTAACCTCAGAAATTACCTTCAAGGTTAATCCTTCCAGGGATTCTAATTTCAATTTCATCCTTTCCTAGGCCGTCCTGGATCTTGCTCCATCCTCTCTCCCGTTTTTATCCTCAGTTTAGCCACCGGTTAAAACATTTCTTCCCCTTAAAACGTATTTAATTTCTTCCCCTCCAAAACATATTCAAATCTTTCTTGTCAAAAAAGCAAAACAAAGCTAGAATTCTTTTGACGATGTTACCTTCTCAAGCTACTGCCCTATCACTCCTGTTCCATTAACCAGCAAATCGAAGGAATAGCATTTATTATCTTCGGGTTAGGGCTTAGGATCCTTCTAATAATCTGCTTCCTGCTGTCCCAGGAAAAGGCACAGACACCTAGAAACCTTGGACAGGGGTTCATAGGCCTGCTGGAGCCCTGGCTAAGAATCTGCTCTTTATTTGATGCCTGTATTGTCTCTTCCAGGCCAGTGCACTAAACGTACTTCCACTGTATGCTTACCATTGCCCTAGACATCTGTGGTCCCATCTTCAGACACTTAACTTTGCAATAGTGGTTCCCAGTTCTTATTCTGGCCCAGAACCCCCGAAGGATACAGCACACCTCCAGCAGAGATTTTCAGCCAGGATGGAGGGTATAGTTAATAAAAAAGCCTCCCAGAAGTTTCAGGAATTCCTCTGGGAATTTCCTACCTATCTTTTTTTCCCTGTTTCTTTCTTCCCTTGGCTTCTCTACTCTCTTTGGTCTTACTCTCTGCTTTGGTGTCACTTGCTAAGCCACAGTTTGTATCTTTAGCCTAGCCTTTCTCCCATGCTCTGTCCAGATTTACATTTCTGTCTGCCTGATAGGCACCATCACACGAGTGTTGTATTGAGCATCTTAATTTTAACAAGTCCAAAACCCAGCTCCTAATCTTGGTTGACACCATTCCACCCCACCTCCACCATACGCACACAGTGACATGTGCCTGCTTCTCTTGTTTCTTATTTCTGTTTACAGTATTATAGCACATGACAGTTGCCTACTGTGCTACCTTGGAGGTATTTTCTGCTTTTGCCCTACCAATTCTAATCTATTCAGTTGATAAATCCTGTTCTACTTCCAAAATAACTTCTGCATCTTTTCTCTTCATTTCTTCTGCCACTGCCTCTGGACAGATTCTCATTATCCAGAGTCTGTGAAGAATTTTTGTTAATTTGAGAATAAAATAAATCCCAGGATGGAGTAGAGACAAACAAAGGAAATGAGTTTCTGGACACCAGGATTGCATCTGTGTTATTCAGTCTTCTGTCACTCTTCTAGCCAGCTGTACCACCTGTTTTTTTGTTGGCTGGTGATGCTCCCAGCACTCTTCCTCTAGCCCCATGCGGAGGTGGATTCTAGAACTGATCATCTGGCCAAGCTCAGAGTAAGGGGGATGGGAGGGGAAGAATAAGAGTGGGAGCTTGAAGGCTGCAGGTCTGTTGAGGGTGGGGCACTTGTTTCCTACATTAGTGTTCTGCTGTGTGTGTGTGTGTGTGTGTGTGTGTGTGTGTGTTTTCTTCACTGTCACATGCAGTTTGGATTCCTTTCAAACCTCAGCTAACATGAATGCAGCCCTTTCTCATCTTGAATCTGTGCCATTTGGTTCTCTTCCTCTGACTTTAACAGCACTTTCCACAGTATTATAATTCTGTGGAAATTATAATTTCCACAGAATTATAATTCAAGGAAGCTATGCCTCAGCTCAACCTGGGGTCCACCAGGCCTCCCTCAAAGACTGGCTCAAAGGCAGTGTTTATCCCCATATGGCTCACTCTGAGAGCACTTAGTGTCCCCTGAACCACTAACCCAGAGCTTTTCCTCTTCCAAATGCTTGACTTTTTTTTTGACACAATATTGTCTTTATTCAGAAATTAAATGAGTGAAAAGATTATATAGAGATGCTAGATTGCTGTTAATTCTGATTCACCACCATCCCCTTCTGAAATCTCTGCATTGCAAAAGAGATGACTAGAATTATATTTCCCAGAATCCCCTACCCTGATAGTTCCAAGTTAGAATTTACCAATAGAAGGGACTCTCATAAGATTGGGAAGATGGAAGAGAAGATGAAGCCATTATCCTCTTGGTGGTAGTTGCAACCAGATGGGTAGACATCAGTCACAGTGGCTTCCCAATGAACTCACGAGATTTGTGGTGGGATTTTCTAAGAGATTCTTGAGAATTTCAACAGCTTCCCAGTGAGCATTTGAGAATCACCCATTTCTGTGCTTTATGCTGTGTTCTTCAACTGAGGCTTTCTTGACCTTCCTTGTTCTTTTAGTTTCTCCAACTGTTTAATCTAATTCCTAAAGTAACCTTTTCTACCCAGAATAAATACTGGCTTCTCTTCCTGAACAAACCTTGACGGTTACAATTCTGGAATGGGTTATGAATATATCTGTGAAGATCAGCATTTATAATTGTTATATTAAAGCAATCCTATAGATGACTGTTTTGGGTGGTTTTAAGTAGTCCAAATGCTTGATTTTTAAGAAATCTTTTCTCATTTAATTCCAATCAGTCTTAATTCCTTCAACAGAGAGGAGCCTAAGAACACATCCATAGTGTCAAATTGAGGAACACGTTGGTTAGGAGTTAGGATGAGCGGTTCCCATGCTTGTTCCCTAGCTCAGAATATCTAGGGAACAATTAAATTGGAAGTAATTTATCTCATGCAAATGTGAGTTAACAAATTGTTGGGACCCAGTAAGTTTCTTTTTAGTCCTTGGGATAGGTGCCTGGTATTAAGTTTGGAACTTACAATTAATGGTATAGAAGGTTAAGAATAATTGGAAGAGTATAAAAGTACTCTTGGCACTGTTTCAGATATATTGTGGCTTAAATGCTTGAGGGCTAGCCTGAGAAACTAGCCACCATGAATAAAATTGTTTTTATGGGAAACAAATTGGATTTTGCCTGGAAGGTTCCCATTTGGTCTTCCTAGAGAGAAACATTCACTGCTAATACTTAATCCCTTGCTACCTCCATTAACTCCCTTCTAGCCAGAAAAACTGATGCTTGTTTAAAATAATACACTAATTAAGAGCATTTCTGGATAGTCCATACTGGTCATTTCTGGACATAAGAAAAAAATAGAGGGACAGAGAAATGGGAGGGCATTAGCTATGATGTCATTCAGGTGCACCAGGTTTCAACCTTTTATCTGTCTTGTATGTAGACGTTATTTGCTCTTTTGAATCCTAAGAGTTCCCAAATGATATATTTTCAGAATCCTTATAAGATTGCCTGCATGTAGGGACCCCTCAGTATACAGTACAGACAGACTAAGCAGGATACATAAGTTATGGGATGGCCTTAAACAGGGAAGGGGGCTGGGCAGAGAAGACCTTTTCCTCAGGTCTGAAGCTAGTATGTCTTTTCAGGGAACAACATGCCAACTGCCAAGCAGCTAGCTGACCTTGGCTATAAGACCTTCTCCGCCTCTATGATGCTACTCACTGTGTATGGGGGCTACCTCTGCAGTGCCCGCGCCTACCGCTATTTTCAACTGCGCAGCTCCCGGCGCCAGGCTGCAGAACAGAAGACCTCGGGAGTCCTGTAGAACTTGGCGCTCTTTCCCCTGAGCAGAGAGGCCTGAGGCTTGCTGTGGAAAGACTTCATCTGCAGTAACTTCCTGGTTAAGAGAACCGGGGCCTTGATGGTTTTCAGACCCTGCCGGAAGAAATTGTCCATGTTTTCTATGGTACTCCCAGTTTGGAGAGGCTGTCGAATCATAACAGGAATATGAGAGTGAGGTGTAGCCATAGGCATTAAATATTTTGCCATATCTGTGTCTTGGTGTTTTTGTTTACTCAAATAGGGTATGGACCAGAGGTGGGTTCTCATCTGGTAGTTTTCTAGTCACAGACTGGATTTCTGTGTCTTTGTGCTCTTATCACCAGTGAAGTGGGTGCTATAGTTTTAGAAATAGTAATATCAGCTCTCATCTCAGAAAAGAGTGTCCCAGTATAAATCCTCGGAAAACCCTACTTCTGTCATTGACCATTTGAAGACTAGTCACTGTGTCCAGGTAAGGGGGTACTCTAGCCAGCATGGCCACATATGCTCCTCTGTGTCAAGGCAGGCAGAGACCCTTGTTTGACAGCTTTCCCAAAATTGCAAAGTGAAGGAAGGATAGTTCCCAAAAGAAAGGGCTGTTGAACAGCCAGTAACAAGAAGGCCACCTCTTTTGGCTCAGGACCTGTCGAATGCACCTAGCTGTGATGAGGGATCACAATAGTGGGTGTAGTAATAGCATAAGGGTAGACTCCTCACTGTGCCGCTGTATGGGGAAATCTACCTGTAGGTCTTTGTTACTAGGTTACCTTTCTTCAGCTTATTGCAGAGTTGTAAAGGCGATTTGAAAGAAAACACAGTGCACTCAAGGTAAACCCAAGTATGAGGAGAGATGTTCTTGTCACCAAGAGTTCTGCTCTGAGGCTTGCTAGTTTGTCATTCTTGGTGGTCACCCAAAATATTAGCCCTCTCGGACACCGGTTCTCTCCCATACCCTTGTCTGCATCCTGCTCTGCCATTTCCCACCTCCTCTTAAACCTCTTAGCTGAAGACTCTCTTCCATAATTAAAAGCCATTTTTTCTATAGCCTCAACCATTTTACTCCAGCCCCTCTTGGTGTGTTAAAAGGACCCTACTCTCTCCTCTGGTTTCTCACTTGTCTGCATAGTAGGTGTGCCTGCTTGAATCTGTTATGTATCCCAGAAAAGCCAAGTTCTTTAATCCTCATTCAGTATTGCTGGATGAGATTTTGTTTCCATGGAAATGTAACCCACTCAGTTGTAGGTTGTAGCTCTTGATTAGGTGGTTTCCATGGAGATGTGTCTCTGTCCGTTCAAGGTGGGGTTGCTCACTGGAGCCCTTTAAGAGGGAACCATTTTGGAAAAAGCTTTAGAGCCAACAGAGCCCACATAGTCAGAGACCTTTGGAGATACAGGAAAAAAAATGCCTCCAGGGAAGCAGTTAAAGAAGCCTGGAGAGAAAGCTAGCAGATGTCATCATGTACCTTTACAGCTGAGAGAGAAACCCCAAATGTCATCAGCCTTCTTGAGCCAAGGTATCTTTTCCTGAATGCCTTAATTTGTACATTTTCATGGCCTTAGAACTGTAAACTTGCAACTTAATAAATTCCCCTAAAAAAAAAAAGCCATTCTGTTTCTGGTATATTGCATTCTGGCAGTTTACAAACTAGAATAGGTTCATCATTTTCTCAGCTCTCCAGTGCTTTCAAACAGTGACTTCCCTACCAAAGTATAAATGAGTCATTTTTGAGGAGCTTTGCATTCTTTCTAGAATTTGGAGACTTTGAATCTTTTGAGTTCTATTTTCTTCCAGCTGGTTAGCCCTATTTTAGTCTCAGCTACTTCTCTGTCCAGCCTATGCCCATAGCCGATCCCCAGAACTGAGCACCACCTGCAGTCTCTGCCTCCATACTGACCTACCCTTTCAAACCCCAGACCTTGCTCCATTAGTTATCCCCTTTCTCTTGTCTTTAACTCACCCTCTATTAGTTCTTTCTCCTCAGTATATAAACTTGCTCAAGTCTCACCCCAACCAAACCACTCAAAATTACATAAGTTGCATGTGCTAGTTTGAAAGGATGTATGTCCCCTAGAAAAGCCATGTTTTAATCTAAATCCCATTTCATAAAGGCAGAATAATCCCTATTCAATACTGTATGTTTGAAACTGTGATCAGAGCATCTCCCTGGAGATATGATTTAATCAAGAGTGGTTGTTAAGCTGGATTAGGTAGAGGCGTGTCTCCACCCATTTGGGTGGGTCTTGATTAGTTTCTGAAGTCCTATAAAAGAGGAAACATTTTGGAGAAAGGAGATTTGGAGAGAGCAGAGAATGCTGCAGCACCACGAAGAGTCCACAGCCAGCGACCTTTGGAGATGAAGAAGGAAAACACCTTTTGGGGAGCTTCATGAAACAGGAAGCCAGGAGAAGCAGCTAGCAGGTGACACCATGCTTGCCATGTGCCCTTCCAGATGATAGAGGAACCCTGACTGTGTTCACCATGTGCCTTTTCAGATGAGAGAGAAACTCTGTGTTCGCCATGTGCCTTCTCACTTGAGAAAGAAACCCTGAACTTCATCAGCCTTCTTGAACCAAGGTATCTTTCCCTGGATGCCTTAGATTGGACATTTTTATAGACTTGCTTTAATTGGGACATTTTCTCGGCCTTAGAACTACCAACTTAAATTCCCCCTTTTAAAAGCCATTCTGCTTCTAGTATATTGCATTCAGGCAGCTAGCAGACGAGAACATTGCATAACAAACACACAGGGAAAAGTGGGGTTAGAACAAATACAAAACCATACTCTATGTTTGATACACATATGATTGTAAAAGTATAAAAATGGATTGAAGTGGGCGGTGTGATGGTGGCTCGGTGGCAGAATTCTCCCCTACCATGCCATAGACCTGGGTTCGATTTCCAGTGCCTGCCCATGTTAAAAAAAAGAATTGAAAGGACATAGTTACTTTATTGGGGGTGAGGTGGAATGTAGTTAGGGAGAGAATGAGAGTGGGACAGAAATTAAAACGGTCTTTATTTGTAATTTTTAATTTTAGAAATAAGACTGGAAACAATATATAATGTTGTTAGATATAGAGTTGTTAATTGTGGGTATTGGTAATGAGTATTTTTAAAAAATTTTTTCTGTATTTTTAAAAATTTGAGGGGAGAAAAGATACTTCTGATGACTTCCTGTGTTTCACTACAGTGGTTCTCAGCAGAGGTGGCACCCTACCCGCCAGTAGAGATGAAAAGTGTTTTTGATTGCCACAAAGATTGGGGAGCATCTCTAGATTTAGTAGTTGGAGGCCAAAGATGGTAGATTTTGCAGTACTTGGGATAGTCTTGTTCAGCAAGTTGTCCCATGTCCTGCATGCTATCTGTATTAACTAGGGTTCTCTAGAGAAACAGAATCAGCAGGATATACCGTAAATACAAAATGTATAAAAGTGTCTCAGGTAATCATGGGGATGTAAGAGTCCAATACCTATAGGGCAGGCTGCGAGGTGGCAGCTCCAATGAAGGTCCTCAATGAACTCTCAGGAGAGGCTGGCTGGCTGAAGCAGGAAGAGTGCTTGTCTCTTCTGAATCCTCCTTAAAAGCTTCGTGGTGATTAGACTGAGCGTCACTCATTGCAGAAGACACTTGTGGATTCAGCCAACGTGGTCATGTTTTAAGTCCATGAAATGCCCTCATAGCAACAGACAGGCCAGTGCTTTCCTGATCAGACAACCGGGTACCACCAACTAGCCAAGTAGACACATGAACCTTAACATGACACTATCAGATGTCCCCCTAGATATTCAATAGGTGAAAAGCAGCTTAGTTGAACCCAAGTCCCTTTGGCACATAAATGCAAAATATTTTCTGCATGGTTTTAGTATACTCTGAGTTCTTCAGGTATGCAATTTACCAGGTAAATAAAGGGAAGATTGCAGTTTTTTTCAGAACTTCCATGTACACCATTTCAGAAAATCATGTACTTGATGGCAAAGTCTGTTCCTGGTTTTTGAGTTTCTGACACAACACAGTTTTATCAGTCTGTATTTGTAGCTGTCATATAATGGTGAGTGTACAGAATTACAAACATCTGACTGTTAGTATATCTAGGTTCAAACATTTAGTATGCAAATAATTTTATTATAAATTATTTTCAAAAACATTGCTCCTTTATGTTGCTGTTATGGCATTACGTCAATTTAAAGTTAAATATTAATGCATTTAAGGATAGTAAATGGAGTGTTACAAATATGTTATAAAAAGTAGGAATTGGGCATTATATATAGATGAGAGCCAGTGGCTACTGGGTCAAGATCAGATTCCCTATCATGATATTCAATAATTCAATAATTAATGCCATTCAATAAAACCAGCAGAGTAGTTATACTATGATCTCAGTTTTGTTTTAGAAGAAACATTTGTACACATGGTTATCTGATAAGTGGTTCTAAAAGGCTATATATCAAACCATTATTAATGACTGCATGAATAGACTTTACATACTTAATTGAATTTTTTTTTACAATGGGCATATATAACTTTTATTATATTTGAGTTTCAAATATACATAAATGCTGAGGAAATGAGTTAATAAAACACATACACTCATCCCCCAGTTTAAACCATTATCCACATATTGTCATATTTGCTTCAAACTTGTTTTGTGTTTAAGGAAAACAAAGTCTGTATATCATGTTTACTTGTCTATAGGCTTCTTAATCAGGACACAATACATGAATATATTTTCAATGTAAATACTGAAACATACAGATAAGTAAAAGTCATCCTATGTTATCTCCTGCCCCTATGCCATTTCTCTACTCAGAAATAACCAGTGTTACCAGTTTAGTATATTCTAGACCTCTTTTAATGGGTGTTTATGTATGTAAAGATGTATATGTTTGTTGACTTCTCGTTTCTCCTATTTCTCATCTTTTGTCTTCTCCAAAGACTCAGGAGAACAGTGTTAATGGGCAAGGCCTAGATTACTATGGCTCTCCCCACCCTGTCAGTCAGGGACATCTTTGGTAGCAGGTTATATAGCTCATCCTGGGCAATCTCCTGAAGGGAGGGTAGAGTGAAGAAGAGAAGCCAGACAGAAAACTAAGATCCATATGAAGGAACTCAGTCACAATCAGACAGCAGAGACATGTTGCTGATAAGAAAGTTCAGTTTGGTTCTGAAATGGCTCTCATAGAGGAGGTCAGAGCAAGTGAGTGAAGGCAGATCCCAAATCTGCTTTTTAAAATAAGTCTCAGGCTTGTGGCTAAACTTTGTCTTTGGTGAGGCCTGCCAGATGAGAAACTGTATTGTTCAAGAAAAATCAGAACTGTATGCAGATGGCTGAGGTGAAAGTGATGTTCTATCTATTAATTTATACTTCTACAGATCAAGGAAGCCAGTTCACAGTCCCCTTTTTCATAAACCCAATTCCCTCATCCCTCTAAAATCTAATCCGAAATCTAATTCTCTCCATGACTGCTTTGAGAAGACACATTTTGCTGTTTTAAAACTTTGAGTGACCTATCACCTAAAGTTGCACTATATGATATTCAAAGTTCTTCACAGTCTGGCCACAACCTGCCTTCTTATTCTCATCCCTTGCCACTTTGACCCAGCTCCAACAGATTAAAGTTCTCTGAAAGTGACGTTTTTATTTTTAAAAAGTTTCTATACTTAAAAATAAATTGAAATTATTTCAAATTTATAGAAGAGCATCAAAAATAAAATACCATACCATGTATGGTATATCTTACCCATATTGTCCCTCACCAGAGATAAGCACTAGGCATCCTTAAGTTGCTGTGTGTGTTTCTGTACTTTTACTATAGAAATATCATTAATATGCTTTTGGGTTAAAAAACTGTTAATTGCATCAGATGTGACATATTCTCTTGCAACCTTCCCTTTTCATTCAGTATTATGTTTTTTGTTGTTGTTGTTGACATTTATCCATATAGATGGGAAAATTTAGTTCATTCACTTTTTTTTGTATGCTGTATGGTGAGGGTCATATTACATTCTTTTACCATGTGACTATACCATTATTGCAGCACCACATTTGTTGAATTTTTTGTTTGTTTTTGGGGTAAGTGCACGGACCAGGAATTGAACCCAGGTCTCCCACATGGCAGGCAAGAATTCTACCACTGAACTACCCTTGCGCCCCAGTTCAGTCACTTTTACCTGCTATGTAATATTCCTTTGTATGACTAAATCATAAATTTATTCCATTCCCCAGTGTAGGATCACTGAGTTGTTTTCCCTTTTAGCCTGTGTTAGTTTCTCTAAAAGAAGAACTATTATGAATATTTAGTTTTAATTAGTTATTGCGCAGTTGCTTTTCCAAAGTGGCTGTGTCAGTTTTACTCTCATCAGCAATGTTTCCCCACATTCTCAATACTTGGGGGTAGATGGCTTTTTTTGCCATCAGGTTGGTGTGAGGTGGTTCCTGTTCATTTTAATTTATATTTCTTTGGCTTCCAATGAGGTTGAGTGCCTTTTTATTGAATTATACTGGCTACTCACCCTCTAGGAATTGCCTATCATATCCTTTAGCCCCCTCCCCTTTTTTCTTTCTATTGGGTAGTCTTTTTTGTATGTTAATTTTAATTAGTAGGCAGTTCCTTACATATTCTGCATACTAATATTTTGTTAGTTATGTGTTGCAGATAATCTACTCACAATCTGTGGCATGTCTTCACTTTGTGTTTTTTATTTCCTATTTATTTATTTATTTTTACAGCCCCCAAAGTTTAACGCATAGTGAAAGTTACATGCCCGAAGGGGATGAGCATGGGCATTCTCCAAAGGAAGGGAAGCCCGTTTAATTAGCTTGTCAAGTTCTGTGAAAAACGTGGTGCCACAAAATAGATGAGGCAAACACTGCCAAAACTGAAGGAAAAGATAAACATCTCTACAATAATAGTTGACTTCAATATACCACTCTGCTCAATCCATGCAGTCAGAGATCAATAAGGAAACAGAAATCTTGAATAATATAAATCAACTAGATCTAAGAGACACACAGAACATTGTACCCCAGTATGACAGGATATATGGTCAACTCAAGTGTGCATGGATTGTTTTCCAGGAAAGGCTACATGCTGGGTCACAAAACAAGTCTCAATAAGTTTAAAAAAGATTGAAATCATACAGAGCACTTTCTCTAACCATATGGAATGAAGCTGGAAATCAATAACAGGCGGAGAACTGGAATATTTACAAATATATAGAAGGTAAATAACACACTCTTAAACAATCAGTGGGTCAGAGAAGAAATTGCAAGATAAATAAGTAAATATCTTGAGATGAATGAAAAGAGAACACAACATATCAAAACTTTTGAGAAGCAGCAATGGCAGTGCTGTGAGGGGTATTTGTAGCCTCAAATGCTTACATTAAAAAGATGAAAGAGCTAAAAATAAAAAAAACCTAGCTCCACACCTGGAGAAAACAGAAAAAGAACAGCAAACGAATCCCAAAGTAAGCAGAAAGAAAGAAATAACAAAGATTAGAGCAGAAATAAATATAATTGAGAATAAAAACAATAGAAATAACAAAGATTAAAGCAGAAAAAATATAATTCAGAATAAAAAACAAAGTTGGCTCTTTGATAGCAATAAAACTGATAAACCCTTAGGTAGAGTTACGGAGGAAAAAAGAGAAAAGATGCAAATAAAATCAGAAATGAGAGGGGGACATTACTACTGAGTTCATAGAAATAAAAAGGATCCTAAGTGGATACTATGAACAACTGCATGCCAAAAAATTAGACAACCTACATGAAATAGACAAATTCTTGGAAACACAGAAACAACCTATACTGACCTGAGAAGAAACTGAAGACATCAACGGACTAATTACAAGTAGAGACTGAATCAGTCATCAAAAACCTCCCAACAGGGAGGGCCATGGTGGCTCAGCAGGCAGAGTTCTCGCCTGCCATGCCAGAAATCCAGGTTCGATTCCTGGTGCCTGCCAATGCCAAATAATAATAATAACAATAATTAATAATAATAATAATAATAATAATAATACACCTCCCAATAAGGAAAAGCCCAGGATCAGATGGCTTCACAGGTGAGTTCTACCTGTCATTCCCAGAAGAATACAAACCTGCTCAAACTCTTCCAACAAACTGAAAAGAAGGGAACAGTAACTCATTGTATGAGGCAAATAGCACCCTAATACCAAAGCCAGATAAAGCTACAAAAAGAAAAGAAAATTATAGACTCCTGTCTCTTATGAATATGGATGCAAAAATCCTTGACAAATTACTTGTAAATCGAATCCAACAGCACATTAAAGTAATTATATGCCATGATCAAGTGATTTTTTATCACAGGTATGCAAGGGCAGCTCAACACAAGAAAATACATTACTATAATAGGCCACCACATTAACAAAACAAAGGGGAAAAACCACATGATATCTCGATTGACACAGAAAAGGCATTTGACAAAATCCAGCATCTTTTTTTGGTAAAAATACTTCAAAAAAATAGGAATAGAAGGAAACTTCCTCACCATGATAAAGGGCATATTTGAAAAACCCACAGTAACATCTTACTCAATGGTGAAAGACTGAAAGCTTTCCCTCTAAGATCTGGAAAAGGACAGGGTGGCCATTGTCACTACTGTTATTCAACATTGTGCTAGAAGTTTTGGCGAGAGCAATTAGGCAAGAAGAAATAAAAGGCATCTAAATTGGAAAGGAAGAAGTAAAACTTTCATTGTTTCCAGATGACATGATCCTATATATAGAAAGTCCTGAAAAATTTATAACATAAATACTAGAGCTAATATATGAGTTCAGCAAAGTTGGTGGGATATAAGATCAACACACAAAAATCAGTAGAGTTTCTATACAGTGGTCAGAAGCAATCTGAGGAGAAAATCAAGAAAAAAAAATTCCATTTACAATAGCAACTATAAGAATTAAATAGCTAGGAACAAATTTAACCAAGGATGTAAAGGATTTATACACAGAAAACTACGAAACATTGTCTTCATAGATTGGAAGACTAAATATGGTTAACATGTCAATTCTACCCAAAGTGATAAACAGAGTCAACACAATCCCAATCAAAATTCCAACAGCCTACTTTACAGAATGGAAAAGCCATGACCAAATTTATTTGGAAGGGGAAGGGCCCCCAAATAGTCGAAAACATCTTGAGAAAGAAGAGTGAAATTGGAGGAATCATAGTTTCTCATTTTAAAGCATATTACAAAGCTGCAGTGGTCCAAACAACATGGTACTGGCATAAGGATAGATATACTGATCAATGGAATCGAATTGAGAGTTCAGAAATAGACCCTTACATCTATAATCAATTGATTTTTGACAAGGTTGTTAAGTCCACTCAATGACAACAGTTTCTTCAACAAATGGTGCTGGAAGAAATGGATATCCATATCTAAAAGAATGAAGAACCCTTTCTCATATCTTATATAAAAATTAACTCAAAGTGGATCAAAGATCTAGCATAAGAGCCAGTACCATAAAAATCCTAAGAATAAAATGTAGGGGACCATGTTCAACAGTTTGTGGTAGGTGGTGGTTTCTTAGATGTGACACCAAAAGCACAAGCAACAAAAGAAAAAATAGATATATGTGACCTCCTCAAAGCTGAATACTTTTGCGCTTCAAAGGACTTTGTCAAGAGGGTGAAAAGGCAACCTACTTGATGGGAGAAGATATTTGGACACTACATATCCAGTAGGGTTTAATATCCAGAATATATAAAGAAACCCTACAAGTCAATAATAAAAAGACAACCCAATTTAAAAAATGAGCAAAAGACATGAATAGACATTTTTCTGAAGATGAAATATATGACTGAAAAGAACATGAAAAGATGTTTCACTTTACTAGCTATTAGGGAACTGCAAATCAAAACCACAATGAGATAATCATTTCACACCTACTAGAATGGCCACTACTAAACAAATAGAAAACTACAAGTGTTGAGATGATGTGGAGAAATAGGAACACTTATCCACTGTTGGAGGAATGTAAAATGGTACAGCTGCTGTGGAAGTGTTTGGAGGTTCCTCAGGAAGCTAAGAATAGAACTGAACTGGCATATGATCTGGCATTTTCGCTACTAGGTATATATCCAGAACTGAAAGCAGGGGCACAAACAGACGTTTGTACACCAATGTTCATAGCAGCATTTTTCGTAATTGGCAAAAGATGGAAACAACACAAACGTCTATCAGCTGATGACTGGATGAACAAAATGTGGTATATACATACGATGGACTATTATTCAACTGTAAGAAGGAATGAAGCTCTGATGCATGCAACATGGATGAGCCTGGAGGATATTATGTTGAGTGAAATAAGCCAGAAAGAAAAGGACAAATATGGTATGATCTCACTAATGTGAACTGAATATAATGAGCAAACACATGGAGTTATTATCTAGAATATAAGTTACCAGAAGAATGAGGATAGAGAATGGGAAACTGATGTTTAATTTGTGCAGAATTTTTACTTAAGGCTGATTATAAATGTTTGGAAATGGATAGAGATGATGGAAGCACATTATTGTGTATGTGAATAAAGAGCTGAATCATGGGTCTGTTTGTTTGAAAGGGGAAGTATAGGGTTATTTTTATCAAAGAGGGAAAGCTAGAGGATAAAACAAGGGACTAGATAACATAGTGAATCCTGTTGTGGATGATGACGGTGGTTAATAGTACAAATACAAGAATGTTCTTCCTGGAATTAGAACAAATGTATGTCACAACTACAAGGTGTTAATAATAGGGTGATGTATACGAAAAAATGCAGCTAAGACAAAATATGAACCATAATTAATAGTAATATCTTAATGTTTCCATCAAATGTAACAAAGGAACCTCGCTGTTGCTAAGTGTCAATAATGGGGCGTGTAAGTGGTATGGAGTTTTTTTTTCAAGCTATGAAGATGTTCTAAAACTGATTGTGATGATGTAAGCACAGCTCTGTGATTATACTGAGAGTCATTGACTGTACGTACAATTTTGGATAATTTATTTTACTTTGCAAAAAAGTATTCTTAGATATTGTGAGAAAGGGCTGAATCCTATGTGAACAATTTGCATCTTCCCAAACCTCTCTTACACTAACTGTAAATGTCTATGTGTATTAAAAGACTTTCCCCATAAGTAATTTCTAGGGTAGTAGGTTAACATGGAGGTAATATACATTTTTTTAGACACATTTTATTCCACACCCTACATTCCATCCAGAGCGTACAATTATACGATGGAATATTATTCAGCTGTACGGAGTGAAGTCCTGATGCATGTGACAACATGGATGAACCTTGAGAACATTATGTTGAGTGAAATAAGTCAGACACAAAAGGATAAATATTTTATGATCTCACTGCTATGAACTAATTATAATTAGCAAACTTAAAGATTTAGAATATAGAATATAGGTTACCAGGGGATAGACTGGGGTTAGACAATGGGGAATTGATGCTTAACTTGTATAGAATTTCTATTTGGTTGATAGTAAAGGTATAGATATGGACAGTGGTGATAGTAAATGAGTGTAATCAACAGCAATGAACTATAAAGGTGAATGTGGTTAGAAGGGGAAACTGTAAAATGTATACATTACTAGGATAAAAATTAAAAGATGGAACTAGGATTGTATAATATATGATCCTTATTATAGACAATGGACTATAGTTAATAGTACAAGTATGAAAGTGTTCTTTCATAGATTATAATAAATGTACAATATTAATACAGGGTGTTAATAATGGGGTAGTATATGGGAAAATATATCTAATGAAATTATGGATTATAGATAATAGTACCATTTTAATACTCTTTCATCAATGGTAACAAAGGTAACTACTATTAAAAAAAATGGTACAATTATTTTTAAAAATGCTATCATTAATTGTGAAAAATATTCCATATCAGTGCAAGGTGTTGGAGTAAGGCAGTGTATAGGAATCCTATGTTTTATGTATTATTGTTGTATAAACCCACAACTTCTCTAATAAAAAACAAAATAGACAAAACTCATATGGGTGCAGGCCCAGGGTTTCAAATTCTTGAGACTCTCTCGACTCCACAAGCCCAGGCAGACAAACTTTCTTGCCTCCTCCCTTTGCAATTTGGGTGCAACTTTTGATAGTTTCCACTCTTTCACTAAGGTTGTTGCTCTTTCAGGGTCCCAGCTTTAACTAGGGGTCTCAGGCCTAGCTGTTTACATGGGGCCATGGTCTTGTTTCCTTTTGTCAGCATTAAAACTCAAGCCCTGGGGGTGCAACGGTAGTTCAGTGGTAGAATTCCCACCTGCCATGCAGGAGATCTGGGTTTGATTCTTGGCCCGTGCACTTTCTCACCCTACCCCCCCCCAAAAAATCGACAAATGTTCCTGCAATAACGGGACAGTCACATGGAAAAAGAATGAAATGTGACCCCCACCATACAGCATACAAAAATAAAACAAAACAAAAACCAAGTCCTTAAGTTTTATTTTCCTCTTCCCCCTAGTATATACATCAGCTGCTTTTACTTTGGCTCTAGGTTTCAATTCCTTTGTTTCTGTGTTTTGTAACCCTTTCTTGGAAAGCTCAGCTATGTATTTAAACCCAAGTTATCCATCATTTTTAGATGTTTGTCTCAGGTAATTTTAGTCTGCATCAATCTAGAACATCTCTTCTATATATAATGCCCCTTATCTACCTAGCAAAATCCTACTCATCTTTAATGGCCCAGCTATACTTTCATGTTTTCTCCCAACTTGCCAAGAACAATTTGAAATAGTTCTCATTGCCCATATTATCTATTTGTTCTTACTGGTATGAGCTTTGTAAAAACAGAAACCAGACCTTGTTCATCTCTGTATTCTCATCTCCTGCCAATTTTACCCATTAGAGTAGGCACACAATAGATATTTACTGGACTGAAAATATCTCCCTGCAAGAATACTGGATCTAAAGTCCAAAGAATGAGGTCTAAAATCAGGGTACTTCCACCTACAAACTAATAATCATATGATTATTTTTAGGATTGTGATAATATGTAAGCACTGGAAGCATGATAGGCAATAGACAGTATTTGTGTTTTTAAAACAATTGCTTAGACTCAGTTCATTCATTAAGGCAGACTGAATTTTTCAAAGATGGCTGCAACAATATCTGCTATTCCATCTGTTCCTCTGCAGTGATCTTGCTTCTTCTCCCCATCAAGAGGTAAATCCTATCTTGCTACCCCCTTGAATTTTGAGCAATAGAATACAGTAGAAGTACTGTGTGCCAGTTCTAGATGATGCTCTTAAATGGTCTCACAGCTCCTGTTTCCTGTTACCCAGCCAACATGTTGTGTTAAGCCCAAGATAAATGGAGAGACCAAGAATAGGCACTTTGGTTGACAGCTCCAACTGAGCTCCTAGGTAATGGCCAGCATCAATAGCCAGCCAGGCAAGTCAACCATCTTAGACATCCAGGTCAAAAATCTTTAAATGACTCCATTTCCAGCTGCCATCTGACTGCATCTACATGAGATACCTCCAACTGAGCTCAGTCAACCAACCAAACCATGAGAAATAATGATAAATTGCTCTTTTAAGCCACCATGTTTTGGGGTGGTTTGTTACACAGTAATAGGTAATTGGAATGTTCATTTTAAAAAATGGGGATAATAATCCCTAGTTTTATAGAAGTATTTTGAGGTACAGTAATGTTTGTGAAAGTTCTTAAACAGTAAGGCACCATATGAACTTGTTATTTTTCAATAAATAATAAAGTTAAAATCCTTCTATATTTAATAGAGGAGAGTTAATACCTTTCTTTTCTTACAGATATTCCTCCATTTCTGGTAGGGAATGATGTGAGTCTGTGTCAGTCTTGCATTCTACTGATTTGGGTCCTTCTTAGGCATGAAACCTTCCCAAGCTGTCTATAAATCTGGCCTTATTACTGTCCCTATAACATTATCTTCCAACTCTGTATTCAAATCATTTAGTGCCCTCTCTCTCAACCCCCAGTCCAACCATATGCATAACTCCTTTTCAGAATAAGACCCTGATACTGTAATTGTTTCTTACCTTAATTCTGCCATCCAAGGCAAACTATCCAGTCTATGCCTTTGGCTAAATGTTTCTGCAACATCTATTCTTCCTCATTATGAGGTCGTGAGGGAGCGATCTGATGGTTAAGTTCATGTGTCAACCTGGCCAGGTTATGGTGTGCAGTTGTTTGGTCAGGCAAGCACTGGCCTGAATGTTACTGTGAAGATATTTCATGAATTTAAATAATCAGTAAGTTGACTGCATCTATGCCTGATTATATCTATAATCAATTGAGGAGACTGCCTTCAACAATGAAAAGTCTCGTCTAGTCAGCTGAAGGCCTTAAAAGGGGAAATGATAAATATTTGGATACCACATACCTACTAAATGTTTAATTTCCAGGATATAGAAATTTTTCAACTTAACAACAAAAATACAAACAACCCACTTTAAAAATGGGCAAAAGAATTGAATAGACGTCTCTCCAAAGAAGATATACAAATGTCCAAAAGCACATGAAAAGATGTTCAACAGGGAAATGCAAATCAGAACCACAATGAGATTCCATTTCACACCAATTAGAATGACTATTTAAAAAATGAAAAACTACAAGTGTTGGGGAGCATGCAGAAAAATAGGAACATTAATTCATTGCTGGTAGCAATGTAAGATGATATAGACACTGTGGAAGAGTTTGGCAGTTTCTCAAAAAGTTAAGTATAGAATTGCCATATGACTTGGCAATCCCACTATTAGTTATATACCCAAAAGAACTGAAAACAGGGACTTGAACAGATATTTTCATACTGATGTTTACAGCAGCATTATTCACAATTGCCACAAGACAGAAGCAACCCATGTATCTGTCAACCAATGAATGGAAAAATAAAATGTAGTATATACACACAGTGAAATATTATGCAGCCATAACAAGGAATGACAGACATGTCAACCAATGGGACAGAATTGAGAATCAAAAAATAAACCCATATATCTATTGCCAAATAACTTTCAACAAGGATGCCAAGTGAAGAGTCTTGTCAACAGTGTTGGGACAACTGGATATTGACACGCAAAAGAATGAAAATGGGCCTCTACCTCAAACCATCTATAAAAATGAACTAAAATGGATCAATAACCTAAATATCAGAGCTAAAACCATAAAATTCTTAGAAAAAAGCAATAGGAGTAAATCTTCATGACCTTGACTCAGAAAGGGATTTTTAGATACAACTCCAAAACCCAATGAACAAAAGAAAAAAAATAGATAAATTGGACTTCATTAAAATTAAAAACTGTTATGAATCAAAGGACATTATCAAGAAAGTGAAAAGGCAATCTAAAGAATCAGAGAAAATATCTGTAAATCATACACCCAGCATCCAAAATATATAAAGAAGTTTTAAAACTTAACAACAAAAAGACAAACAACTCAATTACAAAATGGGCAGAGGACTTAAATAGATATTTCTCCAAAGAAGATATACAATGGTCAACAAGTACATGGAAAGATGAGGTGCCACCTCACGCCCAAATAATATAGCTATGGTAATAAATAAATAAATGAAAAAAGAAAGTGTTGACAAGGTTGTGAAGAAATTGGAACACTTCTCATTGATGTTAGGAATGTGAAATGGTTCAGCTGGACATGGGAAAGAGATTTGCAGGTTCCTCAAAAAACTAAACACAGAATTACCATATGACCCAGCAATTTCACTTCTAGATATATATCCCAAATAACTGAAAACTGGTACTCAAATAAGTACATGTACATAGAAGTTCAAAGCAGCACAATTCACAAAAGCCAAAAGGTAGAAGAAACAGCTCAAATGTCCATCAATAAATGAATAAATTGTAGAACACACACATACACACATACTGAGATATTCAGCTATAAAAATAAATGAAATACTAATACATGCTACAACATAGATGAACCTTAGTAACATTATGCTAAGTGAAAGAAGCCAGACACAAAAGGTCACATACTATATGACCCCATTATATAAAATATCCTGAATAACTACATAGAAATGTAACACAGGTTGATAGTTGCTAGGGGCTGGGGGTGGGGGTGGGGTTGGAGGGCTGGGTCTTTTGAGTGAAACAGCTTAATCGGTGTGACTATGACCAATAGGTTCACATGTCAATTTGGCCAGATGATGATGACCAGTTGTCTGGTCAAGCAAGTGCTGGCCTAATCATTCCTGCCAGGACATTTCGTGGACTTAAATCATCAGGCAGTTGATTGTATCTATGACTGATTACATCTACGATCAACTAAAGGGAGTGTCTGCTACAATGAGAATCCAATCAGTTGAAGACTTTTAAAGGAGAGGTGACGACTTCAGCAGTCAAAAGAGAGAACTTTCATCTCTACTTCAGCTAGTCAGCCTCTCCTGGGGAATTCATCAAAGACCTTCATTGTTGTTCCCAGCTCTCAGCCTGCCCTATGGAATTTGGTCTCATGTATCCTCACAGTTGCTTGAGACACTTTTATAAAATCTCATATTTACAGATATCTCCTGTTGTTTCGGTTTCCCTAGAGAACCCTGACTAATACAATGGATAAGGAGGTTTTTACTTAAATGCTACTAAATTGTTTACTTAAAAGTTTTAATTAGGAAGATTTTTTCCATGGGCTAAAAGAGAAAACAGGACTAAAAGAGTAAATATCTGTTCAGACTCATTTATTGCAACTTCAAAATGTTAAATAGTAGACTTGGATTCAATAAAATGGAAATATAGGTATCTAACTGAAGGTAACATAATTCTTTTGTTGGTTTGGTGATACAGTTGTGTCTCCTCAGTATTTTTTCTTATGACCACTACACGTTTATTTTTTCTAAAACATAAAATCTTAAAATGAAATCACTCTGGCTGACTCTCTTCTCCACACACAAAGAAAGGAAAAATTTGGTGTACAGGCTTCTAGAATCAGATCTCTGAAAAAAACCTCTTAGCTTATGGAGTCAAGGCATTGGGGATGGAGTTGCTAAAGAGTTTGAGACAGTAGAGGAGGGTTGAAGCACTTTTAATCACAGAAGAGTAAACAATAGTATAAAACCATTAACAGCTCACCCAGTGGCTGTTGTCCTCCCCCAGCCCTTAGCTCACCCTCTCCCAACCCCCCTCTCTGCGTACCATTGAGTAAAAAGCAGGGTATCCGCAGCTGTCCCTGTCACTATCGGGTGGTGGGAAGGGGATCCAGCAAGGGACCAGAGCAGTTCTGGCCATCCATCCCATGGTTGGATACAACTTCATCACGTGAAGCATTCCAGCTCCGAGGAGAAACAGTACAGAAACCTGGAGCTGAACTTGGCTGCTGCTTCCATATGGTCCAGGGGTTTGGAGCCTCAAGAGTCACGGACAACAAGGGAGGAGATAGTCCCAAGCCAGCATACTTCAGGATGCAGCCAGAATCTGGGATTGAGGTGGGGGGCAAGGGGCAAGGCCAAGCGGGCCCAGTCCTGAATTGTGCCCCAACCCAGTCAATGAAACTTATGCACATGCACAAAGACACATGCGTGCGCACGCACACACAGAGCAAATACCGTTACTGAAAGGACCTAGAGGATATTAAATACAAAATGGCAGAGTTTTTTTAAAAAAGTGAAAATATTTGCTTCTTTGATTCTCCTCATTGCCTTTGCAGTCCCTCTAACTCAAAGGAGTGGAGATGTGGGGCGGCTCAAGAGGATAAGGTTGCCAGTGGTCCTACAAGTCCATGTGTGTTCAAGTTCCCATACCAACCACCTTACTCTTCAGCCCAGTAATTGCCTCCCATGTGACCATTCACCCGATTGGCACCATTGCTGGAGCTGTTGCCACAGGGATTTTTTGTGCTGGTGGTCACATCTTCTTCCTCTGAGCTGCTCTCTACATCACTGCGATCATCCTTAGACACCTGGATGGGTTGGGGCCAAAGGCAAGAAAGGTGAGAACAGAGCTTTTCTGGAGAGAACCATAATATAGGATAAGACAATAGAGCCCATGCTGGGCACTGTTCCGGATCTGGTCCACTTTTCTATTGACACCTGACTCAAAGTATTATCTGGATGGCAGCTACTGTCCTGAATTTCATTTGCATTGCTTTCTGGTTCTTTCTCTTGTCATCACTGATTCTGTTTCTGTATGGTATAGAAGCTGCTTGAGTGTATTTATAGAATATATATATATATATTCTCTGTATAAGAGTGTATATATATATATATATGTATATAAGTGTATTCTTCAGGACTAACTGAAAAGAGCTGAAATAATTCACTTAATCCTTGTTTAGGTTTGAGGGAAACTCCACACACCCTTTATCCTGGTTGACCTCCAAGAACAGGACCGGCCAACACAGAGGATACATATGGTTGCCATTACTGCTTCTATCCTCTGATGGTGGTGGCCACTGCAGTTTTGCTTTATTCCCACACTGACCTATAACCAGGCCTTTTCAAGTAGTTCTATTATTCCTGGGCTCAACTATCACTACCTATGACACCTTTTCCCCAACAGCAAGATTACTTCTCTTGTGTAACTTCATCATCACCAAGACACAGTATGGTAAAAAGAAAACAATTAGCAATCAGTGGGAAAGGAATCCCAATCCCAGTCAGACTATCAGCTATGAATCTTTATTTCTTACCCTCAGTATTTTTTTGTTTTGTGCTTTCAAGTAAAGAGTCTGGATTAGAACAATTTTTCTCAATCCAAACTATCCTGTGTATCACACGAAGTATTCCAGTGGGAACTGGGATTTACTATGGGTTCACGAAAATAAAGATGAAGAGAAAGTAAGAAGGTAATCAAGCTACAACTGCTGTTGCCAAGGAAGGGCATTTGATTTGGATTAGTGCTAAGATTCTCAGCGGTTATATGAGGAAATTTCCACCAGAAGGCAGAGAAGCAAAATGTCTCTAGCGAAGCTCAAAAAAATAAAAAAGAAAATAAAAGGAATAGACAATTCTTGTTTTAATGTAAGAAAAGAAACTTGACAACTCCAGATAGCCTCACAAGTTTAGGAGAGAGGGCATGCTCTGAGACAAACATAGGGGAACAGAAAAGAGAGCAGGAGGGAAGAGAAACACACTCAGACAAACATGATTCACTGAACACTAGAAGCACAGATACACTTACATGCAAGAGATGAAACTGTCCTGCTCCCGCCAGGCATACAGAAAAGGGAGGAGGTGAGAAAAGAGTGGAGAGTACAGAGTCTGGGTCTAATCCTTCCTGGATAGGTCACCTGGTCAGGAAAGAAAAGCAGGAGAGAAAAGAGATGTCCAGTAGCTACAGCAAGATGCACAGGCACACCGAGCAAGTTCTGAAACCAACTGTTGCCATAAGGAGCAATGATACAAGAGATCAAACATGTTTGGGTAACATTACACCCCTTTGTCCTAGAGTCAGTGCCTTGTTTAGCAGAGCCCCCACCCTTTGGGATTCTGTATTACTGAAAACTAAAACCATTAGCTCTTGTGCCAATCACAGTCTGACTGCTTCAGAACTTGCAGAGTTCAGTTAAAAGTTTTTTCATTAAATGGCACCTTTCTTTGTACTTTTGGGTTCTTGGCATAAGATGATTATTAGAAAAGCTAAATATGCATCTCACTTAGACACTTGCCTTGTACAATAATGGAGTGAGGTGGGTGCTTAGACCTTTACGAAAACTGTACCTTGGAACATCACAGTATGATCATCTTGGGGTGGCTACCATGCCACTCCTAGGTCAACCTAACAGCTCTAATTTGATACAGTTTATATCTTGGCATTACGTATACATGACTTCCTTTGAAAAAAGGATTCCATGCTAAAAATAAAAATGTCAAATCTACAGAAGTAGGTAGGTGGAAAGTAGGAAATGGTTGAGGTGGTCTCCAAAACTCTTGATCTTACTCATTCTTTATTGACACCCATTTCTTAGGGAAAGGAAGACGGTAGGTCCTTCCTCTTGCATCTAAGACATGTCTTAAAAGGCTAAATATTCATACTTTCAGAAAAGGGGAAAACTAGAGCCCTAGCCTTTTTGCTTGGCCTGCTCCCGTAGATGAGGCTCACCAGGCTAGATGGAGAGAGAAGGCCTACGAGTAATGCCCGTCTACCCACACAGCCCCCAAAGAAGCCATTTCATCCTCACCTTTCCCCGGATCAAAGCTTTGAAAGCAATTCGTGCAATTAGGTAGGACCAGATGACATGCAGAACCTGTAGGGTCAGGAGAAGGCCATTGAAGAGCCACCAGGAAGGATAGGGCCCGATTATCTCCCAACTCTCAAAGAGGGTTGTGTTCAGAATCCTAGAAGGGGGAGGCCAACAGTCATATTCTAGAGTCAATGCTGAGTTCCCTGGGGAACAGAGCCCTGTGTGTTTTCTCCCCATACTGTGTAATAGCTGAAGTTCAAGGAATATATTTATCCACCGTGAAGAGAGGAATAAAGAAAGGGAGCCAACCTATGGAGTTTTCTTCTAGGGACAGGAGATGATATATGAATCTTAAGAAGTGATGGATTAAGTCATTATTAATCATTAATGACTTCAAATACGCAGAGTTTCAACAAAATTGGGACAGCAACAGGATCATAATCCTAGGAATTACTCAGGTACAACAGGAATGTAGGTGGGTGATTCCCTTAGACTAAGTGAAAATCTCCAACCCACATAGTCACTGACTTTATGCCACAGAGTTGTGAGGTTAGAAATTAGAGGAGTATGTCCACTGGTCAAGGTGGGGAAGAGGGTACAGAGCAGGAATACAGGCAAGAAGAGCCTGAGAATTTTGTGATTAGTGCAAAGGAAGGCAAACAAATTACTTTGGCAAAAAACAAGGACTATTCCTCAGAGATGAGTCAGGAAAGCTAGGAGCCAACTGAGCTGGATACTATGAGTCTGGATCACAACCTTGTATTATTGTAATATTGTATGAGAAAACTGAGAGCCCATAAAGGGTAAGGTTAGGAAGCAGGGCAATAGAATTCTTGGAGTTCTGTTCTCTAGATTATCTAAAGGTATCAGGTCCACAGCCCTTACCAGAATGGATAGATTCCTAGACGAGTGGCTACAAAAACAGCACTGAAGATCACAAAAAGGGTATCACAGAGCCGCTGATATTTAGCATAATTGGCCAGCTTTGCTGCCTGGAAAAGGGAAGATAATAATTGAGTGGGGGAGGAAGTCATTTCTCACATAGGAACGAGAAAAAGAGTAATTATGACGAAAGAGGGGCTAGGTCTTACCTCCAGCAAGAAGTCTGAGACATCATGTAGACACAGCACGAGAGTTCCCACACGAACCATGTTGTTGATGTAGGAAAAGGTGATGAGCCCAATGGTGGCCAAGTGATGCACAAACATGATCAGGAAGTCCTGAGAAGGAGTGGAAATAAAAGAGGCTGGTAAAGGCAAGACCATAGAGATGCTAGCAAACTCAATGCCCTGCATTGTTCTCTGAGATCATATCCTACCCTTTTGAGGTTTCATTCTGTTTAAATTCTCCTGTAAGGAGCAAGTTTAGTCCAACACTCCCTACATCAGAATGACAAATAGTCTATGTTAATATAACCCAAAGTAGAGAAAAGAACAATGTTCCTTGATAGTTGCAGGTTATATAGAGCATGATGCTAGGAGCAATTTCCCACGTGGCAATAAGACACGCAGCCTTAGATATACCTACAATTCTAAGACTCTTTTCCTTTGATGGAAACAATTTCAACCAAGGGAACCCGTGGTAGTTTAGAGCTGTTATGTACCCCAGAAAGGCCATGTTCTTTTAATCTATTCTTGTGGGGGAGGACCTATCCTGGGTGGGGCCTTTTGGTAAGGTTGTTTCCATGGAGATGTGACCCAGCCCATTCAATGTGGGTCTTAATCCCCTTGCTGGAGTTTTTCATGAGAGGATAAAAGACATGAAATTCAGAGAGCTCAGAAAAGCTAAGAAGGATGAAATCCAGAGTTTGCCCTGGAGAAGCTAAAACAGGATCCACAGATGCTTAGAGAAAACACCCCAGAGCAACAAGAAGGACCTACAGGAGCTGAAAGAGGCATTTTGAAGCCAGAACCCAGGAGAGGATGAGCAGATGTCACCATGTGCCTTCCCATGTGACAGAGGAACCCCGGCTGCCAGCAGCCTTTCCTCAGAGACAGTATTTTCCTCTTGATGCCTTAATTTGGACATTTTCATGGCCTTAGAATTGTAAATTTGTAAACTAGCATATTCCCATTGAAAAAGCCAACCCATTTCTGGTATATTGCATTCCAGCAGCTTTAGCAAACCAAAACAGAATCTAACAGAAATAAGAAGTCTATGGAGAAGCAAAGCTAAACACTTCCAAAAAGTTTCAGAGGAAATGCATATTAGCTAAAAAAACCCATATTGCTGCAAACACTTCCTGCTTTCAGATTTAATATTCTGATTTCCTCTAGGGATTAAATGCCAAGGTTAGAGCTGAGGAAATCTCTAAGTATCTGTGCTATCAGACACATGTAATACATACTTCTCAGCCTAGTGAGGGACAGAGGGTAAGGAAGGGCAGGTAAATCTGGGTCAGAGACATAAAGATAAAAATTCTGTATCCTCTACATATGTATAACACTATTAATAATGTTTTATTTCTAAGTTAGGTGATGTATTCACAAGTATACATTCTATGATTATATTGTACAACTTACATACATGAAAAACCTTTTTATATTGTGTCATGATTTTAATAAAATTTTAATAAGGAGAGTGGGTAGGGGACAGTCAGTGTTCCCTGACTATAGGAGGTGAAAGGCATCTGAACTAAATAACAATGACCCAGACTAGTTGCAGTCCACTCTCATGAAAGTTAATCCTCATTTTCCTTACCAAAGATAACCATGAGTTTGGCACATGTTAGGGTGACAGGTGTGGGAAGTATATTATGTCCAGTGGGCACCAATGAAAAGGTGAAGACTCTGCCCTTTCTGTCTCATTATAAAAAATCTAAGTCATTTTCAATTCCGTTGGTATGTGGGTGAGTCATTTCACTTCTCTGAGTCTTTGTTTGCTACACAATAGCAGGAAGAGGGTACACTAAATTATCAAAAACTCCTTCTGGCTGACATTCTGCGTTAAGTATAAGGGACCACTAAGAAGGAAGGACAGAAAGACAGCAAAGGTCTTTCATGCTGAAAAAAGGCCAGATCCAGCTTTTCTGGAATCAGGCCTTGAAATCCCTAAATTCCAAATAGTTTCCTGAGCCTCAAATATATTAGAACTTGAAGGAAAATAAGGAAAAGGGCAGGCTTCTTAGCTAGTTAACTGTTCTCACTCTGGGCTTCCCTGAATGTCTCAAATATACTTCATTAAGTTTTCATTTTGGGGACCAAAAGAAAAAGGCAATAATTTCATCAAACTTACTTTCTCCCTCTTTTGTGGCTCCAGTCAGGGCAGAGAAAATATTACAATGGCAGTAATGGTAGCTGCTAGTTAAGAATGATGCAGTAGGTGAGAGAGTTGAGAGAGCTAAGATCCTTACCTTTCTTTTAATGTCTATAAACTGAGAAAACATAAGAGACCAATAGAAGGCCAATTCCATGATATAATAGTAATAAAGCCCATTTGTGAGTGGCTGGAAGAGAGAGAGTAGTAGTTAGAACACCAGCTAGAAATTCATTCCATCTTGGCAACTTTCTTTTTCTTGGAGGACCAATAACAAAAATGATTAGAGACATTGTGCCTCTCCAGACTTTGGCTTGGGGTGGAGACTTAAATCTCCTCCCTCTGTTCTTCTCTATATATCTTTAGCTCTCTCATCTTTTAGAGATCAGGTAAGGTTAGCACATACCATGGGCAAATCAAATCAGTGTCTAGAATTCTGGGTAACTGGTGTTTTTCAGGGAATTAAATATACTCAGTTTTTTTCTTCTACGATTTTAGCAGTTCTCTGACATTTTTCTAATTTAACTTGATGCTCTTAAGGGGACTACGAGTCACCCATGATACAAAAGGGACAAGTGAACCAGAAAGTACTTCAGTAAGTCCCAAGAAGCTGCTTTTCTTTCCAGCTCAACTGGGTGACTATAAAGGGAAACCTGGAACAAAAAACTGTTATAGCAGCCCCAGAAATAGATAACCTGAATATATGACTTAAAAGGACTCAACCCATAATCTCTCAAGAATATCTAGGAAATGTGCCATTTGTCCTGGGACTGGCATGTACTCCCCTGCACCTTACCTAATACATACACAAGCCCCCTGTCCTTAAAGGGCTCCAATCCTACCTGATACGGATAGCTATACCAGCATTGTCGGGTGTCCCAGAACCAAGGTGACTAGAAGAAAACAGATAATTCAGGTCAGACTTCGGGTTTCTCACCTGGCTCCAATAATTAACCCTCTATAATCCCCTTCTCTCTATGTTGGGGCAAAAGAAAGATGCGGAAGAAGGAATCTCCCTTGCCAGAGTTTAGAGATCCCTAAAGCTCAATAAATGGCTAGATTCTTCTTCCAGAATCAGAACGTGCTATTACAAACAGAAAAAACATGCTTCAAGGTAAATAAGAGCAGGGAAACCTCTAGGACAGTTTTAGAAAACATCACCACCTGGGATATAAGAAATGGGGAGGCAGGAAGACAACGATTCCATATGACAATCAAAAGAGATCACCATGCCAAAAATCCACAAGTTAAAAGTAATCACCTCCTATGAAATTTCAGTTATGTTCTTTAAGGAATCTATCCATTTCATCTAAGTTGTTTATTGCCTTTAAATTGTTGATTATATTGTCTTATTACTCTTTCAAAATCTATAGGATTTATAGTGATAACATTTTTCCTAGCTATTAATAATTTATGTTTTCTCTTTTTTTCTTGATCAGTCTTGTCAGGGGTTTATCAATTTTAATTGAACCTTTCAAATTACCAATTTTGGGATTTTTTTTTTTCCTTGTTTAACTCCCACTTCATTGATTTCTGCTTTTATTTTTACTATTTATCTCTTTTACTTTGGATTTACTTTGCTCTTCTTTTTCCAGTTCTTAGAGTGGAAACATAGATCACCGATTTTAAACCTTACTTCCTTTCTAAAGATTATAAGTTCCAAAGCTATAAATTTCCCTCTAAGTATGTTTTTTAGCTGCATTCCACAAACTGAAAATTTTTTTTCATTTATCAATTCAAAATATTTTCTAGCTTCCCTTGTGATTTCTTTTTTGACCCGTGAATTGAGAAATTATTTAATTTCCAAATATTTTTAAGATATCTTATTGTTACTGATTTCTAACAATTCAATTATGGTCAAATAATGCATTCTGTAAGATTTCAGAAATTTACTGAAACTTATTTTATGACCCAGCATATAGTCTATCTTGATTGATATTACATGTACACTTGAAAATTATCTATGTATTCTTCAGCTCTTGGTGTAGGGTCCTATAAATGTCAATGAGATCACATTGGTTGATAGTGTTTTTTAAAGCTTCTACAACCTTAGTGATTTTTGTCTAGTTATGTGATCAATTACTTAGAGAAGAGTGTTAAAATCTGAACTATGATTGTATATTTGTCTATTCCCTTTCTCTGGTTCTGCCAGTTTTTGTTTCATGATTTTGAAGCCTCAATTGTATCCTTTAGAGAATAATAATGTGGTACAGTGAAAAAAAAATGTTATAAGGAATCAGAAAGCTTGAACGTCTTCTTTGCCACAGAACCAATAATTGAAAAGTGGGAATAATACCTGTATTACCCACTTTAAAGGGTTATTGATTCCATTTCTGCAACTGTCTCCTCCTGGGAAGAACAGGATTTTATCAAATACTTTGTAAACTATCGAGCAGTATACTGATTTATTTATTACCATTGTTATTAGTATCATTTATGAGAACAACAGTCATGAGATTGTTGAAGTCAAGACCCAGACAGAAGACAATCTACTTAGCAAATAAACCTGAACTATGGGTAATGCAAAGGAAAAAAAATAGGGAAAATAGATTTGTAGGTATTCAGCTATCATCCTTAGAGACCTAGACACGATTAGAACTCAAGCAGAGGACCAGAAAAAGTTCAGACTTACCAGCCATAGAAATCTAATTCCGTAGAAGAATATACATAAATAAAAAGTGAATCTCCACCTGAGTGTGGAAAGAATAGAGATTAGACAAATGTCCCCTCAAAGAAAGTCTCTGGGGCTAGGGAAGTCAAGATACACAGGGTAAGCAGGTAAACTCAGAATAGTGTCACATAAAAAAACAAAATAATCTTCCAATATCTGTTTAAAATACATTTCCACAAGCATATACTGGCTTTAATCAGATGCTTATTCAACTTTTCTTCCATATCAGACACCTTATGATAATGCCAATGTTTTTCTCTGCATGAGAATGACCAATACAGTGGTCTATTTCTACAGGATAATAACTAAAATCCCAGTGAAATGAAATAAAGTATTTCCCTGAAAAAAGGGATGTTATGCTTCCCACCAACATGCCAATTTAGAACAAGCTGATACTATTTTTTTCCAGGTGTACAAAGGTGTGTATATCTACCTACATAAATATGGTTATACGAACTCACTCCCAATCTATTTGGGAAAGAGGAACAAAATGGAACTATTTCTAGCTTAGTAGAAAGTAGATCCATGAAATTAAGGGTGACCAGTCTAGTTCTCTTCTTTCCTACCTATAATAAATGGAGTCAGCACTCCACATCCAGTGATAGTTTCCTAACAACAGAAGTGATTTCCAAAAGGAAAACTTCAACCCCTCTTCCTCGTTCCCCACATCCCTCTTTATACCTACATGCTTTCACAGAATTTAGTGAGCGTTGGGGGCTTGTCCTGATTCCTCCGATGGCGAAACCAGCATTGGATTTTTCGGACATCCCAGTCCAGTTGCTTTGACAGGCCATCCAGCCTTTTCTCATCAGGATACTGCACATGTACGGTCAGAGTCAGAACATTCCCTTTCACCTCAAACCCATCATTAAATGTCTTTGACCAGCTGAGTGGCTAAGGTGCTATAACCAAAATAGTTCAAATAATGTTTAGCTTGCCAGGTTTATCCCAAAGTCATTTTTGGTAAGATGAAGTCCCATTTTACAAATTAAGGACTTTTACTGTTTACTTACACACCTTTGTTTGATCTTCTCCCTCCAGCCCAAGCTGAATGATATTAGATAACAATTATTAAAACCCAAACTGCAAGGGTATCAGTTCTGTCCCCATCTTGTTTATACAATTACGTAGTATCAGAGGCTGGAGCAGGGTGGGAAAAAATAGTTCTTGGGCAGGGGTGGGGGTGAGGGCGAAGAAGGGTAGTGGTGATAGCTGCTGTGCCCAAAACTGAAAGGCATGTGACCTTGGCTTATTTAGGGACCTCGACTCAAAGGTATTTCCCTTAATCTATAGCTAGATGAGCTACCCAAATGTGAAAAATCACCCCGTCCTGTTCTTACCCTTGGAAATACTTGCTCTTCATCCACCCCTGTCCTACAGGGCAACCTTTCACCTGAATTTTCTTGTTCCCTTGCCCACTTACCTTAGTAATAGATACGAACACCTTTTCAAGGATGGCATTGTATTGGGCCTGATAAGGACCACTGTCCTGGATGCCAAGATGGAGTGCACAGGGTTTGGCAATAAACCTGTAACGCAGAAAACCCAAAAGCCAATTCTAAATATGTTTTGCTAAGCATGAATGAAAGACCCTGAACTAGGGGACCAATGAGCAGAAAAGGGCTGAGAGCCAGGTCTCTTTGACTTGGTCCTAGATTGTGCACTACTGGCTTACTTGAGAAGTAACCTGCTTAAGAAATGCTGAACATAAGCTCTCCCCCATTTTTCTCTGGCTTCTCTATCACATCTTGAGTTTTATGGTCAGAAAGACCTAGATCAAAGCACCATGCTACCATTTACTACCTGTATGAATTTGGGCAAATTATTTAATTTGCCCAAGCCTCAGTTTTTTCCATCTATGAGATGAAGATACTATCAATATCCTTGGTACTCAGCATATGGCTCACGGAACAATAATATTATTGGCATTTCCTAGAAGTTTACTAGATATGCTGTATCTTGAGCCCCTCCCAAACTTGTGGAATTAGAATCTGCATTTTAACAAGAGTCCCATGTGATCCATATGCCCATTAAAATATGACAAGCACTGGTCTAAATCATGAGTCTTCAAAGTATTCAATGAGAGGATGTATATGAAAGACTTTGGCACATGTGAGGTACTTAATAAATGATAGTTTTCCTTATTTCAAAAGATTAAGATCTTAATTGGTGGGAAGAGTAAAATTGAGACAGAACTTTTCCTAAATACAGATACCCTGCCTGTGTTGTGGCCACCTTCCTGCCTAGACAAAGGATCATGGAAATACTTAGAACTTTCAGGAGCCCTGAAGAAAGAAATCAGGAAAGGGTCAAGTCACTTAACCACTTGGGTCTTAGCTTCACCATCTAAAAGGTTATACTAGATGATTTCTAAGATTTTTCTATACCTAAGATTCTAAGATGCTCTCATTAATTAATTTCTAACTTTTAGATCTTTGAAAATTGAGGAACTACTTCTTAGTTCTTCAAGAAGACATCTGTCTTCCCCACAACTAGAGATTTTTGTGAGCAATCAGGTCTAGCAAAGCTCTCTATAGTCATTTTTGGGATGAGGCCTAACTTTTAGCCCTCTTAGGTTCTTAGGGAGTCCATGATAAAAATATGACTGGAAGGCATAAGTAAGATGAAGTGCTCTTAACCTATTTTCATCTTTATTTGAATCCAGAATGTATTAGCTCTAAAGGAGGGAGTGAGAATAAGAAACTATTTATTATCCTTATCTATGAAAGCTTCTTTTACACTTATTACCAGAGTTTCCTAGCCAAAGAGAGACATTTATTCAGATAAGTCATATCTATAACCTATTCTCTCCTCTAAAAGGGAACTACATATACATAGGTGGTTAAAAGGAGTTCTGTTCAAAGGTCAATGCTAGTAGATCCTTAATCTACATTCGCTGACATATTATTTTATCTATCAATAATGTTCTAACTCTTAACTCATGTTTAGACTTCATGTGAACACAGATAATATACTACTTTTGTATTGACTAAGGTTTGTCGCTCAGTAACTGGCAAGTTACAGGTCTAGCAAACCCCATCTTGCTCTACTGGAGCTCAGTTTGGACCCAGGAATGATCAGCCTCAAGAAGAAAGACAGACATTCTTTGCTGTTGAGTTGGTTTCATATCAGGGGTAAAAAGCACTAATTCATCATTCTGTCTCTTCAGTCTTCTCCCATCCACATAATTGTATGGAGATCCAAAAGCAGAAAACAGCCTTTCTACTCTTAGCCCACAGGTTCAGGCCTTCTCTTCATTCCAGAGAAAGTTTGGTGATCAAAACTAAGGCACTAGGGCGGGCCGTGGTGGCTCAGCGGGCAAGAGTGCTTGCCTGCCATGCCGGAGGACCCCGGTTCGATTCCCGGCCCCAGCCCATGTAAAAAACAAACAAACAAACAAAAAATAATAAAATAAAAAAATGCTTAAAAAAAAAAAAAACTAAGGCACTAGAGTGAGACAGATTTTACTAGCTGAGACCTTGTGAAAGTCACTCACCTATAAAAGAGGGTAATAACACCTACCTCACATGGTTGTCTTAAAGAAGAAATAACATGATGCATATAAAGGTGCCTAACCCAGTACTTGACACCTGGTAAACATTCATTCAAATGTAGCTAATATTATTTTCACTAGAAACACATATTTCAATCTGGTACTTCATCCATTGCAGGCAAGTCTGTTTTCTGCCCACCTGGGTGATGCCAAGATAACTTTATTATCTGGATCTTGAGGTGGACTTAATATTGAAGAGCTGCCATTAGCTCACAACCTGCCCTCATTACTTCACAAAGTTCAGTAAAAGGCATTAAGCTAACGGCATCCAGTCAGTTCTACCTTTACAGACCCTGAGGAGACTGACTTACTTAACAAATATTTATTGAGCATCTATTTTGTGGTATGACATGAAGCTTTTTTTTAATGCTTTTTTTGTTTTATTTTTTGTGACATGAAGCTTTAAATAAAAAAATAAGCACAAGTAATTTGAAAATATTGTTCCAACGTATGATAAAAATTAAATACATAAATTTAGTTATGCACTTAATGGATTACCTTAACGAAAAGAGTGAAGTTATGTAGAATCAAAACTTTGTGAAAATCCAGGCTAAATTACATACCCATTCGACATTTTTCACCTGGCATTTGTTAAAACCCATGAAATTGGTATCTAGGCTGGTAGAACTCCAGACGAGGAGCCTAGCATTCATCCTTTCTGCTAGATCAGCATTTTTCAAAGTGTAGTCTGGAGATCCCCCGGTGCACCCAAGACCCTTTCAGGAGGACTGCAAAGTCAAAACTAATTTCATAATAATTCCACGATGTCATAATTCTTTTCTCTCTCTTATTCTCACACAAGTGTACAGGAGTTGGATGGTACCAGATATCACAATGGACTGTAGAAACTGATACAAGAATTCAACTGCCAAATAAGGAAATTTTCAAAAATGTAAAATAATGTGACTCTTTTCACTAGTTTCTTTTTGATCTGGGAAATAGTTATTTTTCATAAAAATGTTACTTATATTAACATGTAATTGGTTTATTATTTTAAAATGAATTAGTACATATAGACAGATATTACACACGTAAACAAAAACACTTGAGATATATATGTGTGTGTGTGTGTGTGTGTGTATATATATATATATATATATATATTTTTTTTTTTTTTTTTTTTTGCATGGGCAGGCTCCGGGAATCAAACCCGGGTCTCTGGCATGGCAGGCGAGAATTCCACCACTGAGCCACCACTGCACTGCCCAACCTTGATAATTCTTAAGCATGTAAGAATCCTGAGATCATAGTTTGAAAACTATGCTGGATGATAGTGAGAAATCAAACTTATCTTGTGATTGATTCTGTCCTCTCTAGGATAAATTTGCTACTCAGGTTTTAGAATACCTTATCAGACTAGACTTACCTTTGTTTGCAGGTTTCAGTGAGTAACCATTTAGTCATCTATAAAGCCATCTAGCTTCTCTTCTTCCCTGCCACTCCAGGAACATGGGTCTAGAATCCAACTTGATTGTGATATATCTGTCCTGCTTTGTAGAGATCATTTCATTCTGCCCTTTTTCTGCCCTCCATATACATAGCAGCGGCTGACTGAAGCCTGGGTTAATTAAGAAATTATCTGTTTCTTTGTTTTTTCATACCAAAAATAGGAGCTATAACAATTCTATCTATTTTGTTGCAATACAATTGATGAATATGAACTCATATATATATGTGTGTGTATATATATATATATATATATACACATATATATGTATACACACACAAATGAATTTGTAAGTCCAGATCAAGCTTCTCAACTGATGTTTCATGGCAAGTAGCACAAACGGACTATACTTATGCTAAAGCATAGATCTTCTTCGCTCTCAGAATGGTCCATAGAGCCTGGGACAGCCAGAAATCCTTAGTCTAGAGTCTCTGGCCTCATATATCATGCTATGCAACATGATTAGGTTGGGAAGCACTGACTTAGCCAATTTCTGGAAAAATATAAAGTGCCAAAACAGATACAAACAGACTATTAACCATCAAAGAAACTGAAAAAGGATACAGAATAAAGAGGGAAAAATACAATAAAAAGAGAAAGGCCTCAGACTCAGGAGGAGGGTCTATCATTAAGTGAAGAGTACCGAATAACTGAACCATCTGAACCTAGATGCTTCTCATCTCACACACACATCCATACTCCCTACCCCACCCAACACAGACAAGCAGAAAAAATTGAGATGTTTAAATAAAGATTCTCAGGGCCCAATAAAGTCTACTTAGAGAATTTAATTCTTAGGTATAAAAGCAGCATTTGAAGACCCTTTTCTGAGACATATGCCCCCAAATGAAGACTCCCATAGGAAACAGATTCAGAAAGTCCTTTTCTGGCCTTCAAAATGTTAGTGGCTTCTGTAGGGTGAGGGGAAAAGGAGAATGTAAAATAAAAGAAAGGGCATTCAGGCAGGGGGAACAGAATGTACTAAGGAACAGAGAAAAGAAACAAGGTGTGCTTATAGAACTGTGCAGTATAAAAAGTGGGGTGGAGCCTGTCGCTGCCAAGAGCCGGCTGAGGGCACAACAAAGCCCTGGAGCACTTTGATGAGGTGGTACTGAATGCGTTGTACTGCTTTAATGATCACTGCTCCTTTTGGGTTATATTTCACAACTAAATCTTATGTATTTGAAGGTGCCTTTGGGATGCCCTATAGGGACAGCTATTTTTATGCTGCAATGGTCGCAGTGGCTGCCGTCGACACGGTATGGACCCTCCGTGTATATGGCCTGGAATATGGCTCACGATGTCACTGAAGAAAAAAGGATTAAAAGTGAATATCATCTTCTGATAACATTAAATTGCTTTTTAAAGTGGTAAATGCTTCTGGGGACATTGATGATTTAAATAAAATTGAAAGAACATTCAATGTTTCATATAATCAGTTTTAACTAGGATTCTCATTTGCAGATGACAATATGGAAAAATTAAATTTGTTACCAACAAGTCTATTAAATTAGTTACACAAAATTCAGGGAAGAATTTGGTTTTTACAACAAAAAGTGTTTTATAGCATTTTGTTTTACAGTTGGCTTTGAGTGATCCTCCTCTAGAGATGTTAAATATCTACACAGTGAGGGAAACCTAAGCTTTGTTTCATGCTGGAACACTTACCCTAAATATGAAAACACCAGGTCACCTGATTTTTATTTTTTATTTCCCATAGAAAGTTGCTTAAATTGTAGGCATTGGAATTAATCTGAATGTGATCAAAGCATTTTGCATGACATATGATTCCCTTATCAACAGAGTCATTACCTTATTTTATGGGCAGACTAAGCCAAGCCATCTAGTTTCATGTAAGAGGACTTTGGTTTCCTTAAGGATATAGAGAGCAAAGCCAGGTGCTTACCACTCAGGCAGTCAGCCTGCTCCCTAAAGGCCCCATGCAGGCCAGCTTTGTGCTTTTCAGAGCAACTTGTTAATGATGTGCCTTGCTCTGTCATACATCAGTGACATTATGCTTTACTTATGTGGTCTGCATTAAACTCCATTTAAAAATCTAATTTTTTCCTGCTGGCTTTTTTCATTGTACTATATATAATAGGAATTTACATTTAAATGTGAATTCATTTTTGCATAGGTAGGGGATGTAAACAATCTCCAATTAGATTATTTTCAACACTAGGGATTTCTAGTGTAGTAGTCTTATTAATCTGAGTTAAATTTTATCCCTGATATATATATATATATATATATATAGTTAGATAATACTTGGGGTCTTTTCCAAGCGAAAAAAAAAAAACTTAAAACAAAACCTGTGATTTTACTTTAGAATTCTTAGTAATTTTTCCAGCCATTTGCGTCTATTGTGTGCAATCTAAAAACTACCCCCGAAAATGTTTGTTTTCTTTCTTATTACAAAACCATAAAATATGTTCAATGTAAAACATGAGAAAAATATATACCGAAGTATTTAGAAAGTTCATGTTTTCCATAATTTTGCCACCCGGAAGGAGATAACCTCTATTTCAGTTTATATCCCATGTGCAGTTTTGAAAGCCATTTCTTTTTCTTTTCTTTTTTTTTTTGCATGGGCAGGCACTAGAAATTGAACCCAGGTCTCGGGCCTGGCAGGCAAGAACTCTGCCTGCTGCGCCACCGTGGCCCACCCAGAAAGCCATTTCTTAATGCTAGTTCATTACATGCTAACACTTTGGTTTAAGTTCATCTGCACAGCACCTTACAGTTTACAAAGAATGTTCACACATTCTCCTCTGAGTTTTGCATACTGAACCTGTTATGAGATGCCTCTTGACATCGATGTTAAAAGTTAGAAACTTTAAGTCACCAGTTACTGACTATGCTGTAGCACCAATTGGTGCCCTAATGAGGAATGGGGATTTAGATGTGCTATATTAAAAAAAGCCACATGTAATTATCAAAAAAGGGGGCTTGAGTTCTTTAGTCACTTGAATTAGATTTACCTTTGTAAATGATGCTTTTCTAACCATTATCTGAAATGGATTTTGTATTCATTATACTCTAACCTGTTATGGGTATAAATTTACCATCTGTCGTCATTAAGAAAAGTGTTCATAATGCTAAAAAAAAATATTGTGGAGGTGGTGAGTACAGTGACAGGAGAAAAAACTATAGAGGCAGTTAAGGACCTGATCACATCTACATGCCTTATATGTTATACTAAGAAACTTGGACTTGATCCTGTAGTTAATGGAGTGACAAAGAAGGCTTTAAACATGAAAAAGTCATAATCAGCTCTGATATTAAAAAAGGAGGGCAATCAACTAAAAGGCTATTGTAAAAACCCATGCTATAGATTATAAAGCACTGAACTAAGGCTATAGAAATGGAAAAGGATGGATTCAAGAGATGCTGAGAAATTTTAGGTTGTATATGTTACCACAATAAAAATAAAAAAAAACCCCACAGAACTGTACAATACAAAAAGTGAATCAATGTAAACTATGAACCTCAGTTATAGTAATATTGATTCATCGATTATTAACACATGTACTACACTAATTCAAAATGTTTATAATAGGGAAAACTGTGCAGGAGTGGGGTATAGTATATAGGAACTTTACTTTCTGCATAATTTTGCTGTGAACCTACAACTACTCCAAAAAATAAAGCCTATTTAATATTTAAAAAAAAGGGAGCAATGCTGAGGAAATAAAGTTGATCTCAAAATGTGGGAGGCAAAAGAAAAGGAAGAGAGTCAAGTGTGCTTTCTATGTTTCTGGCTTGGAAAACTAGGTTATGATGCCTTAACAAAGCAGGAAATAAGAAAATAAACCAAGTTTAGGAGTGAGAGAACATGAGTTTTATGTATGCTGAATTTGAAATTTGAAGTACCCATAGGATACTGAAATGTAACTGTCTAGAAGGCAAACTATCTATATATCTACAGAGAATATAAGATATAAACAGTGGTTAAAATTACGGGGAGGGCTCTTTCCGTGCCTAGCACAGCCATGGTTCGTGGTCCAAAGAAGCATTTGAAGCGTGTAGCAGCTCCAAAGCATTGGATGCTGGACAAACTGACGGGTGTGTTTGCTCCTCGTCCATCCACTGGCCCCCATAAGCTGAGAGAGTGTCTCCCTCTCATCATTTTCTTAAGAAACAGACTTAAGTACGCCCTAACAGGAGATGAAGTAAAGAAAATCTGTGTGCAGTGGTTCATAAAAATTGATGGCAAGGCCCGAACTGATATAACTTATCCTGCTGGCTTTATGGATGTCATCAGCATTGACAAGACAGGAGAGAATTTCCGTCTGATCTATGATACCAAGGGTCGTTTTGCTGTTCATCGTATTACACCTGAGGAGGCCAAGTACAAGTTGTGCAAAGTGAGGAAGATCTTTGTAGGCACAAAAGGAATCCCACATCTGGTGACCCATGATGCTCGTACCATCCGCTACCCTGATCCCCACATCAAGGTGAACGACACCATTCAAATTGATTTGGAGACAGGCAAGATTACCGATTTCATAAAGTTTGATACTGGTAACCTGTGTATGGTTACTGGAGGTGCTAATCTGGGAAGAATTGGTATGATCACCAACAGAGAGAGACATCCTGGTTCTTTTGATGTGGTTCATGTGAAAGATGCCAACGGCAACAGCTTTGCCATCCGGCTTTCCAACATTTTTGTCAATGGCAAAGGCAACAAGCTGTGGATTTCTCTTCCACGAGGAAAAGGTATCCGCCTCACAATTGCTGAAGAGAGAGACAAGAGGCTGGCAGCAAAACAGAGCCGTGGGTGAGATGATCTTTAGGTGACATGGATGGAGAAAGAACTCTTTGTGTGGCTAATTAACAATAATAAAGTATGAAAAAAAAATTACGGGGAGGGTGTGACTGCTTAAGGACTATAGACTGAAAAGAGCACCAAAGCAATAAGGAAATTTACACTAGATTTAACAATTTGGAGACTTGTGGTAACCTCCACTGAAAAAAGTCCAGGAAAATGGAAACTCTAAAAGAGACAGAGAAAGAAAGAAGTGGAAATAGTCAAGACTCTGAAGAAGCTTGGCTAAGAAGAAAAGGGAATCCCCTCAACTTCCTGCATCAGAATCACTCTTCCTAAAACTAATCTCCCGGAGAGAGAGCCAAGATGGTGGCTTAGCAAGGGGCAAGATTTAGTTCGTCCTCCAGAACAGCTACTAAATAACCAGAAACAGTACAGAACAACTCCTGGGGCCACGTCAATAACCGGACAAACAATGTACCCCAGTCTGGACCAGCTGGTCCGGCTGCGAGCCCCCCGAGAACCGTGAGCTCTCCAAGCCGCAGCGGCCAGCGTTCCTCCCCCACGGGCTGCTTCAGAGAGGGGAAAAGAAAAGGACTTGACCAGCAGCAGGGGCTAAGCACAAATAAGCTTCAAGTGCAGAATTAATTCACAAATTCTGACTACTAAAAATAGGCCCCCAGCTCAGGTGAACCTGGTCAAAGCGGAGGTTGCTCATTTTTGCCCCAGCACCAAGAGGGCAGGGCTGACGGAAAAAGAAAAAAAAAAAAAGAAACAGAGGTTTTGTGGCTGTGTTTCTACAAAGGCTTGACTGCCTTTGGATACAGTAGCAGGACTTCTCAGGCTGCAACTGCCCCAGGCATAGGCAGAAACAAACTTGTTTGAGACCTCGTCTGGAGCTTGTGCCTTCCCCAGGGGAGGGGTGAGGCCCAACTCAGGGGGAATCCCTACCTCAAGGAATTCAGACACCAGGACTTGGTAATTTGAAGCCATTAAAACCAGCCTACAACCTCTCCTCTGTCTCCACCATGCCCCCAGCAGGGAGAGTCTGCCAACGTTAAAGGTACCTCATCATCTTAAGCTGGTGGGACCTGCAGGCAGACAAGCACCACATACTGGGCAGGATAAGAAAAACAGAGTCCAGAGACTTCACAGGAAAGTCTTTCAACCTGCAGGGTCTTACCCTCAGGGAAAACTGACACAGGTGACTCCTCCTGACAGGAGGCCAGTTTGGTCTGGAAAAATCTGGCTGGGGTCTATAATACCTAAGTAGACCCTCCCAAGGGTGGGGGGAAAAAGGCACCATACAGGCAGGGCAAGAAACAAGAAAACAAGAACTGAAAAATTCTGATCTGTTAAACAAAACCTAAGCTAGTGGTCCAGAAAAAGCTAAACTGAATGTCAAAGAACACACAGACAAAAAATTCATCCAGCAAGAAAACCCTAGGTAATAGAAGTGAAAACAATCTCCAGAATAAACTAATTAAGGTAATTAAATGCCTAGATGCCAGCAAAAAATAACAAATCACACTAGGAAAATTGAAGACATGGCAGTCAAAGGAACAAATCAACAATTCAAATCAGATATAGGAGTTGAAACAATTAATTCAGAATGTACAAACAGACATGGAAAACCTCATCAAAAACCAATTCAATGAATTGATGGAGGATATAAAGAATGCAAGGAATGAACAAAAATAAGAAACTGAAAGTCTGAAAAAACAAATCACAGAAATTACGGGAACGAAAGGCACAGTAGAAGAGATGAAAAAAAACAATGGAAACCTACAATGGTAGATTTCAAGAGGTAGAAGATAGGATTAATGAACTGGAGGATGGAACATCGGAAATCTGACAAGCAAAAGAAAATATAGGGGAAAAAAAGAAAAAATATGAGCAAGGACTCAGGGAATTGAATGACAATATGAAGCGCACGAATATACATGTTGTGGGTATCCCAAAAGGAGAAGAGAAGGGAAAAGGAGGAGAAAAACTAATGGAGGAAATCATCACTGAAAATGTCCCAACTCTTATGAAAGACTTAAAATTACAGATCCAAAAAGTACAGCGTAACCCAAAGAGAATAGATTCAAACAGACGTACTCCAAGACACTTACTAATCAGAATATGAGAGGTCAAAGAGAAAGAGAGAATCTTGAAAGCAGCAAGAGAAAAGCAATCCATCACATACAAGGGAAGGCCAATAAGATGTGGAGATTTCACAGCAGAAACCATGGACGTGAGAAGACAGTGGGAAGATATATTTAAATTACTAAAAGAGAAAAACTGCCAACCAAGAATTCTATATCCAGCAAAATTGTTCTTCAAAAATGAGGGAGAAATTAAAACATTTTCAGACAAAAAATCACTGAGAGAATTTGTGAGGAAGAGACCGGCTCTGCAAGAAATACTAAAGGGAGCACTAGAGGCAGATATAAAAAGACAGGAGAGAGAGGTGTGGAGAAGAGTGTAGAAAGGAAGACTATCAGTAAAGGTAAAAAGAAGGAAAATTAGATATGACACATAGAATCCAAAAGGCAAAATGGTAGAAGAAAGTACTGCCCGTACAGTAATAACACTAAATGTTATTGGATTAAACTCCCCAATCAAAAGACATAGACTGGCAGAATGGATTAAAAAACAGGACCCATCTATATGCTGTCCACAGGAAACACATCTTTGACCCAAGGATAAACATAGGTTGAAAGTGAAAGGTTGGAAAAAGATATTTCATGCAAATAACAATCATAAAAGAGCAGGAGTAGCTATACTAATATCCAACAAATTAGACTTCAAATGTAAAACAGTTAAAAGAGACAAAAGAAGGACATTATGTATTAATAAAAGGAACAATTCAACAAGAAGCCTAACAATCATAAATATTTATGCACCGAGCCAGAATGCTCCAAAATACATGCAGCAGATACTAAAAACACTGAAAAGAGAAATAGACACATCTACCATAATAGTTGGAGACTTCAATTCCACACTCTCATCAATGGACAGAACATCTAGACAGAGGATCAATAAAGAAACAGAGAATTTGAATAATACAATAAATGAGCTAGACTTAACAGACCTTTATAGAAAATTATACCCCACAACAGCAGGATACACCTTTTTCTCAAGTGCTTATGGATCATTCTCAAGGATAGACCATATGCTGGGTCACAAAGCAAGTCTCAATAAATTTAAAAAGATTGAAATCATACAAGACACTTTCTGAGATCATAAAGGAATGAAGTTGGAAATCAATAATAGGCAGAGTGCCAGAAAATGCACAACTATGTGGAGGCTCAACAACACACTCTTAAACAACCAGTGGGTCAAGAAAGAAATTACAAAATAAATCAGTAAATATCTCGAGGCAAATGAAAATGAAAACACAGCACATCAAAACTTATGGGATGCAGCAAAAACAGTCCTAAGAGGGAAATTTATTGCCCCAAATGCCTATATCAAAAAAAGAAGAAAGGGCAAAAATCAAAGAATTAACTGTCCACTTGGAAGAAGTAGAGAAAGAACAGCAAACTAACCCCAAAGAATGCAAAAGGAAAGAAAAAATGAAGATTAGAGCAGAAATAAATGAAACTGAGAACAAGAAAACAATTGAGAAAATCAACAAAATAGAAGCTGTTTCTATGAGAAAATCAATTAGATTGATGGACCCTTAGCAAGACTGACAAAAAGAAGAAGAGAGAGGATGCAAATAAATAAGATCAGAAATGGAAAAGGAGACATAACCACTGACCCCATGAAATAAAGGAAGTAGGACAGGATACTATGAACAACTTTATGCTAATAAATATGACAATGTAGATGAAATGGACAAATTTCTATAAAGGCATGAACAACCAACTTTGATATGAGAAGAAATAAACAACCTCAACAAACCAGTCACAAGTAAAGAAACTGTATCAGTCTTTAAGAAGCTCCCCAAAAAGAAAAGTCCAGGACCAGATGGCTTCACATGTGAATTCTATCAAACATACAAGAAAGAATTAGTACCAAACCTGCTCAAACTCTTCAAAAAAATTGAAGAGGAGGGAAAGCTACCTAACTCATTCTATGACACCAACATCACCCTCATACCAAAGTCAGGTGAAGATATTACAGAAAAGAAAACCACAGACCAATCTCTCAAATGAATATGGATACAAAAATCCTCAACAAAATTCTAGCAAATAGAATCCAGCAACACATTAAAAGAATTATACATCATGACCAAGTAGGATTCATCCCAGGTATGCAAGGATGGTTCAACATAAGAAAATCAATTAATGTAATACATATCAACAAATCAGAGCAAAAAAACCACATGATCATCTTGATTGATGCAGAAAAGGCATTTGACAAAATTCAACATCCTTTCCTATTGAAAACACTTCAAAGGATAGGAATAGAAGGGAACTCCCTCAAAATGATAAAGGGAATATATGAAAAACCCATAGTTAGCATCATCCTCAATGGGGAAAAACTCAAAACTTTCCCCCTAAGATCAGGAACAAGACAAGGATGTCCACTATCGCCACTGTTATTCAACATTGTGTTGGAAGTTCTAGCCAGAGCAATTAGACAAGAAAAAGAAATACAAGGCATCAAAGTTGGAAAGGAAGAAGTAAAAATGTCACTGTTTGCAGATGATATGATACTATATGTCAAAACCCCCAAAAAATCCACAGCAAAACTACTAAAGCTAATAAATAAGTACAGCAAAGTGTCAGGTTACAAGATCAACACTCAAAAATCTGTAGTGTTTCTATACACTAGTAATGAACAATCTGAGAGGGAAATCAAGAAAAGAATTCCAATTACAATTGCAACCAAAAGAATAAAATATTTAGGAATAAATTTAACTAAAGAGACAAAAGACCTATACAGAGAAAACTACAAGAAATTGTTAAAAGAAATCACAGAAGACCTAAATAGATGGAAGGGCATACCGTGTTCATGGATTGGAAGACTAAATATTGTTAAGATGTCAATTCTACCTAAATTGACCTACAGATTCAATGCAATACCAATTAAAATCCCAAAAACTTACTTTTCAGAAATAGAAAAACCAATAACCAAATTTATCTGGAAGGGCAGGGTGCCCTGAATAGCTAAAAGTATCCTGAGAAAAAAAAATGAAGTTGGAGGTCTCACGCTACCTGACTTTAAGGCATACTATGAAGCTACAGTGGTCAAAACAGCATGGTACTGGCATAAAGATAAGATACACTGACCAATGGAATCAAACAGTGTTCAGATATAGACCCTCTCATCTATGGACAATTGTTCTTTGATAAGGCAGTCAAGCCAACTCACCTGGGACAGAACAGTCTCTTCAATAAATGGTGCCTAGAGAACTGGATATCCATATGCAAAAGAATGAAAGAGGACCCATACCTCACACCCTATACAAAAATTAACTCAAAATGGATCAAAGACCTAAACATTAGATCTAAGACCATAAAACTGTTAGAAGAAAATGTAGGGAAATAGCTTATAAATCTTATACTAGGAACTGGTTTCCTAGACCTTACACCCAAAGCAAGAGCATTGAAGAAATAAATAAATAAATGGGAACTCCTCAAAATTAAACACTTTTGCACATCAAAGAACTCTGTCAAGAAAGTAAAAAGACAGCCTACACAATGGGAGACAATATTTGGAAACGATGTATCTGATAAAGGCCGAGTATCCAGAATATATAAAGAGATTGTTCAACTCAACAACAAAAAGACAGACAACCCAATTACAAAATGGGAAAAAGACTTGAACAGACACTTCTCAGAAGAGGAAATACAAATGGCTAAAAGGCACATGAAGAGATGCTCCATGTCCCTGGCTATTAGAGAAATGCAAATCAAAACCACAATGAGATATCATCTCACACCCACAAGAATGGCCATTATCAATAAAACAGAAAATGACAAGTGCTGGAGAAGATGTGGAGAAAGAGGTACACTTATCCACTGTTGGTGGAATGTCAACCACTGTGGAAGGCAGTTTGGCGGTTCCTCAAAATACAGAATTGCCATATGACCTGGCAATACCATTGCTAGGTATTTACTCAGAGGACATGAGGGCAAGGACACAAATGGACATTTGGACACCAGTGTTTATAGCAGCATTATTTACAATTGCAAAGAGATGGAAACAGCCAAAATGTCCATCAATAGACGAGGGGCAAAACAAACTGTAGTATATACATACGATGGAATATTATGCAGCTGTAAGACAGAATAAAGTTATAATGTATGTAACAACATGGATGGACCTTAAGGACATTATGCTTAGTGAGATTAGCCAGAAACAAAAGGACAAATACTGCATGGTCTCACTGATATGAACTGACATTAGTGAATAAACTTGAAGAATTTCATTGGTAACAGAAACCATCAGGAGACAGAAATAGGGTAAGATATTGGGTAATTGGAGCTGAAGGGATACGGATTGTGTAAAAGGACTGAATGTAAAACTCAGAAATGGACAGCACAATACTACTTAACGGTAATTAAATTATGTTAAACACTGAACGAAGCTGAATGTGAGAATGATAGAAGGAGGGCTTGGTGGCACAAATGAAATCAGAAGGAAAGACGATAAAGATTGAGATGGTATAATCTAGGAATGCCTAGAGTGTACAATGAAAGTGACTAAATGTACAAATTAAAAAAATATTTTTGTATGAGGAAGAACAAAGGAATGTCATTACTACAGGGTACTGAAAACAGATGGTAATTAATATTTTAAAATTTTAACTTATGTGAGACCAAAGCAAAAAATGTTTATTTGTTACAAAATTTATATTTTGACTAGTGCATTTCTTAATATAACTTATGTAGACAGCTTAATTTAACACCATAAGTACATGGAACCTTGAGTAGGACATGAGATTTTGTTGGTTTGTCCAGAGTGATGCCCCGATAAACCCCAGAGTGATTTGAACAGTGAATAAAAAAGTATTTGCAAAGAATGGTGAGAAAGGGGGAAAACTCAACTTCCCTAAGTTGAATTCTTGATATTCTCACAAGCAGTGTGTACAACCAAAACTATGGGCTGATCCCCCAGTCTTGGGGTTTGTTCATATGAAACTTAACCCTGCAAAAGATAGGTCAAGTCTACTTAAAATTTAGGCCTAAGAGTCACCCCCAAGAGAGCCTCTTTTGTTGCTCAGATGTGGCCCCTCTCTCCAGCCAACACAATGAGCAGTCTCACCACCCTACCCCTCTCTACATGGGACATGATTCCCAGGGGTGTGGAACTTCCTGGCAACGTGGGACAGAGATCTTGGAATGGAGACTCAGCATCAAGGGATTGAGAAAAACCCTAGAATGAGCTAAGACTTAGCATCAAGGAATTGAGAAAACCTTCTCGACCAAAAGGAGGAAGAAGGAAATGAGACAAAGCGTCAATGACTGAGAGATTCCATACAGAGTGGAGAGGTTATCCTTGAGGTTATTCTTATGCATCAAGTAGATATCATCTTGTTATTCAAGATGTTATGGAGAGACTGGAGGGAACTGCCTGAAAATGTAGAGCTGTGTTCCAGTAGCCATGTCTCTTGAGGAGGATTGAATAATGATACAGCTGTTACAATGTGACTGTGTGATTGTGAAAACCTTGTGTCTGATGCTCCATTTATCTATCTTGTCAACAAAGGAGTAGAACATATGGAATAAAAATAAATAATAGGGGGAACAAATGCTAAAATAAATTTAGTTTAAATGCTAGTGATCAATGACAGCGAGGGGTAAGGGGTATGGTATGTATAACTTTTTTTCTCTGTTATTGTTTTATTTCTTTTTCTGTTATCTTTTCATTTCTTTTTCTAAATCGATGCAAATGTTCTAAGAAATGATGAATATGCAACTAAGTGATGATATTGTGAATTACTGATTATGTATGTTGTTTTATTTCTCTTTTTTAATTAATAAATAAATTTTTTTAAAAATCAGGCCTAAGAGTTACTCCCAAGAGAACCTCTTTCGTTGCTCAGATGTGGCCTCTCTCTCTCCAGCCAACACAACAAGCAAACTCACCACCCTCCCCTTGTCTACGTGGGACATGACTCCCAGGGGTGTGGACCTTCCTGGCGACATGGGACAGAAATCCTAGAATGAGCTGAGACTCAGCATCAAGGGATGGAGAAAACCTTCTCGACCAAAAGAAGGAAGAGTGAAATAAGACAAAATAAAGTGTTAGTGGCTGAGAGATTCCAAACAGAGTTGAGAGGTTATCCTGGAGGTTATTCTTACACATTAAATATGTCTATCACCTTGTTAGTCAACGTAATCAAGAGGCTGGAGGGAACTGCCTGAAAATGTAGAGCTGTGTTCCAGTAGCCATGTTTCTTGAAGGTGATTGTATAATGATACAGCTTTCACAATGTGACTATGTGATTGTGAAAACTTTGTGTCTCATGCTCCTTTTATCTACCTTATCAACAGATGATTAAAATATATGAAATAAAAATAAATAATAGGGGGAACAAATGTTAAAATAAATTTAGATTGAAATGCTAGTGATCAGTGAAGGGGAGGGGTAAGGGGTATGGAATGTATGAATTTTTTTCTGTTTTCTTTTTATTTCTTTTTCTGAATAGATACAAATGTTCCAAGAAATGATCATGATGATGAATATGCAACTATGTGATGATATTGTGAATTACTGATTATATATGTAGAACAGAACAATCAAAAGTTAAGAATGTTTGCGTTTGTTTGGTGTTTTTTTGGTATTTAAAAAAATTTTTTTTAATTAATTAAAAAAAAAACTAATCTCCCAGTGTTTTAGACCCTTTCACTTCTGTATCAGAAATTTCACTCTATTCCACCATTCTATTATCTTCAGTCTTACTATCTGTGTGTTTCTTTTCATTGGCTCTTAAACATATTCAAGTTTTTCCAATTTAAAGCAGCTCTCCCTTGTCCCCCAGCATCCTCAGACTCTTTTCCACCTCATAACTAAAGTTCTTTAAAAAGTCTCCTTATGATTTCCCTTTCAACTCCCACTCATTCTGCAACCCTTCTCCCACCTGCTCTCATCTAGCATCTACCCATACACTAGATAGGATAGACTGAAGCTGCCCTTGGCAAAGTCAGCAATATGGTCTATGGACCCCTGAGGAGCCTATGATACTCTCAGGGAATCCACAAAATCAGTATCTTTCCGTAATAATAAGAGGTTATTTGCCTCTCACTGTGATGACAATTGCAATGATGGCGCAAAGCAGTGGTGGGTAAGATTTATGGCATGTAAAACTTTTTCACACAAATCTAGGCAGTGGCACCAAACTGTAATAGCAGATAACTGTATTTTTCATTGCTAAGGCCCTCCATTAAAAAAAAGAAGAAGAAGAAAGAAAAGCCACCAGTTTTACTTAAGAATGGGGAATTACTGCTTAATGGGTTCAGAATTTGTTTTGGGTGATGAAAGAGTTTTAGTATGGTGGTACTGACAGCATGACGTTGTGAATGTATTTAAAACACTGAATTGTAGAATTAAAAAGGAAAATTTTGTGTTATATATATATGTACCACAATAAACATTTTTAAAAAAACATGTCCTTGACAAAGCAGTACAAATTAATTTTATTAAATTTCAACGCTTGGGTACAATTTAAAACTATTATGATGAAATGGGAAGTACACATAATACAATTCTGCTGCATACCAAAATATATGGTAACCTTAAGGAAAGGCACTTTTGCTACTGTTTGAGTTGTGAACTGAATCAAATTACTTCTTTCTTTTTTTTTTCCAAGTCACTTTTCAAGGAACACCATTTTTTCCTGAAAGAATAACTAACAGGCAACCAAGGTTACTCAAATCCAGATATTTAGCAAACAGTTTCTTGAAAATGAATGAAATGAGCCTGTCACTTCAAGGAAAACAACTGGCAGCATTTGTTATCAATGACAAAATGCAGGCTTTTAAGTGAAAACTGGACTCTTAGAAACTTTATCTGGCCATTGGCAACTTTCCAATACTTTAAGACTTTTCTGATGAGATTTGCTACAAAGAGATTAACTAATATGAATTTTCAATATTATATAATGAGATATTATGGACATTTGGAAGATATGCATAACTCAGTCAACTAGTATTTTCCAAATGACCGAAATATTCAAAGTACAAGATGGAATAAAATATAGTATTAAAGAAGAATATTAAATTCTCTGGAAGGGCTTTTAAAATACTTCTCCCTGAGGGGTAAGGGGTATGGTATGTATGAATTTTTTTCTGTTGTCTTTTTATTTCTTTTTCTGAGTTGATGCAAATGTTCTAAGAAATGATCATGATGATGAATATGCAACTATGTGATAATATTGTGAATTACTGATTATATATGTAGAATGGAATGATCATGTTAAGAATGTTTGTTTGTTACATATTTTTTAAAAATTAATAAAAAATATAAATAAAAAATACTTCTCCCCTTTCAATGACATTTGTGTGAGGTTGATTCTTAATATACTTCAACCAAAACAGCATTATCATAAGACATTGAAGGTGGAAGCCAGATTGGAGAATCAATTTCTACTAGTAAGCCAGACATTAAAAAGATTTGCAAAAATATAAAATCAATGCTGTTATTCTCACTAAAGTTTTTTCTTTTGGAAAACAGTTTTCAAGAATGTTACTTACATTAACATAGACAGATTTATTCTGTTCTTTTTAAAATTAATAAATACATTTTTTAATTTCTCAATTTTAATTATGAATATGGTAAATATCAACAGGTATAACCCACATAAACAAAAGCTCTTTAAGTCCCTCAATAATTTTTAAGAGTTTAAGAACAACTGAATTAAATACTATTCATGTGCTGGTGACTCCCACCATTATTTTGTATATTCCATATACATTTACATACATGTCCATGCATTTTCCTGATTCTTAAGAGGACAGGATTCACTAGAGTAAAATCCACTACGTTTTTCAAGGACACCTATGCCAAATGCCCCATTTCTTGAGCTGTCTGAGTGCAAGTAATCCTTGCAGTTTTCTCTGAGGACCATTAACAAAGTGGACAAATTTGCTCTTGAACCGAAGCAGAAACAGACTAAAAGAAAAAGCCGTCGTGACATATACTACTGTAAACCCTAATAAGCCATACACTGTAGAATTATACCAGACTATCCTCTATTTCCTTCCCCACCTGAGGCAAAGTTATCTTCACCTAGACCTGGCCTTAAAGAATTAAAGTAACTAATGCCTTCAGCAATTTAATGAATCTCAGTACTGTGTTGAGAAAGAATCAGCATCCTGCTTACATTTTACTCTATTCTACATAAGTAAAGTAAGATCTGAGGTAGTAAGAATTAGGTGGAATATGTAAGTATGAATAAATGCTTGAGATAGATGCAAACTGATTTAAGATTAAGTTGTAGTTTTATTGTATAGTGGGGTTAATGGATATTTTACTTTCTACAGAGCAGCAGTTCTCAAAGGGCAGTTGCCCCTGAGACCCTTTCAGGGTGTTTACCTGAAAAGGTCCTCTCTTTTCTAACTATACAGGTATCTGTGTAAGGCAAGATTTTCTTCATATTCTTCAACTAAAACAACATAATGGAACACATTAAATACAGAAATAGATATAAGAATCCAGCTCTTCTGTTAAGCCTGATAATAGAGATTTACAACAGTATAAAACAATGCCATTCTTGTTATTGAACTATTTTCTAAAAGTAATGTTACTTTTCATTTAAATGTTATCAGGGCAGTTTAGAACCTACTGAATAACAGTTTCATTCAAGACCCCTGAAACTGTTTCTCTCCAAATTCCAACTGTGACCTTAGAAATGTTCCTGACATCATTCACTTTATCTAGCTCCTTGACTTCACTACAAATCTACCATGGGAAACCTTAGTAGATGAAGAAAAAGGAATATGGAAACTGCCCAGGAAAAAATTATCAAACCTGAAACAAGAACTGAGACTTGATAGATAGAGGCCAAAAAAACTACCATCACAGATGTTTTATTTATGGAATGTTTATAGGTTATATTTTCTGTAAATCCAAATGTTCTAATGCACTATAGGAGTTTTAACACTAAAGATAATTTATACCAAGGTAGTAATATGAAAACATGTAATTATCCATTCATTCATACACATATTAACCTTTTTAAAAATGAATGAGTGTCAGTGGCACAGTTCTTGCCTGCCATGCCAGAGACCAGGGTTTGATTCTTGGTGCCTCCCCATACCAAAAAAAATAAATAAAAAAAAGAATAAGTGATTATACAACTTACAGTATTTGCTTAAAGTAAAAACACACACAGCATAGGCCAAACAAGAAGTGGATTAAAGTAAAAGGTTAACAGAAAGCTCTTTTTTCAAGAAGTTTTCACTCTCCTTCATGGTCCAAGAAAATATTAGTGTTAGTAAGACACTAAGCCTATATTTTAGTTAACAACTGTAAAAGGAAATAGAGCCACCTTCTACAAACTCCCTTAATATCTTATGCATACACTTGTTAAAGTATATTTTAACCACTGGTTTTCTTGCCCCTTTTCCTGAGGGTAGAAACTATGAAAAAACTAACCCTATTTTCCTTCACACAGTTTAATATCTGGCATTAACTAAGCTCTCAGTAATTACTGAAGAATGAAGAGATGCACAAATGGGTAAAAACTTAATTCTCAACTAAAATGTGAAGTGTCTCAAGGAAATATGTCACCCTGAAGGGACGAAATTAAAAGTCAACTTTGTCCTCCTGGGTTATCAGATAACCTACGAGTTCTGTGTTTATCAAGCATAGGAGAAGCTCAATGATTTCTGGAGAATCAATAGAGATTCAAGTTAAACGATTTTTGTCTATAACCAGATTTTTCCCAAGAAGAATTAAACACAACCACAAAAATCTGATTTAGTTTTGAGACCTCTGTACCTATAAGTGAGACTTCTCACAAATGCTAACACTTCCCCAAAATTAAAGATGACAAGGAATATCCTTCTTTAAAAAAACAAAGCCCATAAACCTTAATTACAAAAGATATATAATAGAGGACAACTTATAAGGACTATGCAGCTTCTCATGTACATTTAACTACTTGACAAACTTGTTTGCTTTCAGATCATTAACTATTACACTGAGAAGATACATGCAGAGAAGAAAAACTACAGAGCAATGCTTGAATAGAAGGCACTTCAATGAAGATTACCCAAAACAGAATATAAGTTAACTAGTCATTTATATCATTCAGGGAATGATTTACATTTTAACATCCTATTTTAAAAAAAGATCTATTGTCATGCTGGTATGGTAGGCCATGACAAACTCTGGGATCTGTCCTGTAACGGCTTGTTGAAGAATGCCTTGAAAACTACTGCTTTTTTTTTTTCTCTTTGCTTTGTATATGTTATATTATACAATAAAAAAAGTTTAGAAAAAAAAAAGACCTATTGTCTAAAGTAAGGTCCGATATACTTGTGTCCCTTTTTTGGTCCTAAAAATGAAGTCAAATGTGAAGGTACATTAAAATTCTTTCTTCAGTTTTTAATATTATTTGCTTGAATCACTGCCATCAACGCTGTCCAGTAGAAATATAACATGAGCCACATATGTACTTTTAAATTTTCTAGTAGCCGTATTTTAAGAAGTAAAAAAGAAACAGCTGAAGCTAACTTCAATAATATATTGTTTAACCTGACACATTTAAAATATTGTCAGTATTTAGTCAATGTGAAAAATTAAAATATTTTATATATATATATATTTTTCTTTACTAAGTCTTTGAAATCTGGTGTGTATATTTCTCAATTCAAACTAGTCACAAGAAGCACATGTAGCTAGTGCTATCTACTAGACAGCACAGGTCTATATAATTCTGAGGGAATTCTTTCTATCTAGGAAAACTGCCTTGGACAGATTTTAAAAAATAGAAGTGGTTGTAGTTAACTACTCTGATTATGGTTAACACCTCAATTAACCCCTCTAAAGATAGAATAGGAGTGTATTCAAGTACAACAACCAGTGAATTCTTTAGAAGGCAGCTTTTACTTACCTAAAAATACCCCTGGAGAGTAAGTCAAAATGGGTACATCTCCCCCTTCCTACTTTATAAGGAGGCTAGATACATTTCACTTGCTGCCTCCCCTTCATTAACCTTTTCTTTACCCATCTAGGAGACCCTAGTTTTCTCAATCAGGAAGTGGCTAAAGCAAAAATATCTGACTTGTTTCTTTCCAGTGACAAATGTATTGTCTCCAGGGATAGAGGCAGGAACTTGACCTCAGGCATGACAGTATTCAGGGCTGTATGCAGAACATCAACACCCACTGTGCAGAAAAGGCTGGGAAAGTAGTTTTCCCAGAGAAGAGGAGGGACACAGACTTGTGACATCTGGAGTTTATTAAGAGGTGGGTTCTTAGATAAGGGCAGAGCCATATGGCCATCATTTCCAATCACTCTGCTGGATCTGAAAACCTGATTTAATTCTGTGATTTAAAATTCAATAACGACCAACAGAAAACCTTTAGGGATGTGGTGGAATGGGCTGTCTTCTCTTTCAGCCCATCAGCAGCCATGGTCGTTCTTCCCAAGGAGGACCAACTGGGCCACAATGCTGAGAGATAACACGGATCTGGGAGGTGGGCAGCAGGCCTGTTGGGAAGTGGGGGAGAACAGGGGTAAAAAGGCAGTATGCAGTAGGGGTAGCAAGAATCACAAGAGAAGATGAAATGAGTGGTTAAGAAATGCACATGAGAAAAATAAGTCACAACTATTGTTGCCAGTTACATGACAGGCCAGGAAGCGAATTTGTTCGGTTCTCAATGAGTGAGAATGTTACCGACCAGGCTCTTTTGACATCCCGGTGAATTAGCCCTGAAGTAATGAGAAGGACTGGCATAACAAATGAGCAGCAGCGAGGGCTCTTATCCACCTCGTATATAGTTTACAAAATAATTTTCTTCTGACAAGGTAAAGCTCCCATTGTATCACCAGATTCAAAATAAATGAGTCCTGACAGTGTGAATATTAAATCTCAAATTCCCACTTGATCCCAAGGAACACTGTGCTCAAGGGACTAGATACTAAGTTTCAAACAATTTCATCGTTAAGATACAGTTGAACACAGCAACAGTAGGGGTAAATAATGGGAGGAGGGACAAGAGTTAAGGGGAGGTTAAGATTTCCTATTTGGTGAGAGTGTGTTTATTGGTTATCTTTCTCTTGCGAACAATAAAATTATCAAAAATTGAGAGTGCTGATGGACTGCGGACTTTAGGCATTATACATGATGCCTAATGAATGCAAGTGGCTGAAAGCTGTATTGACTGAGAAGTAGATTGGCAAATGATGGCGGATACATATGATTGAATATTATGCTGCTACAAAAAGGAATGAAATTCTGAGGCATGCAACAATGTGATGCAGTTCTGTGGGACATTTGGTGTGGCAAAATAAGTCAGAAATGAACGAACAAGTATTGTATGGTCTTCTTTAGAAAATGCTTCAGGGGCCTAGACGGTAAACTCTTACAGCAGACACATTTAGTCTGGAGTGGTAATTATCATTTCTGGATTTTGAGAGGCCATTTTATATACCTATAACCTGATATTTAGAGATAAGAACGAAGTCGATCAGGTTGAGATTGAGTTAATTGAGAACTCAGGGGTAAGGAAGACCTTGTCTATATTCCAGAACTGCACCTACTCTTTGAGACCAAAGGAAGAAAGGTTTATTTTGTGTGGAACGTAAATTTTTTGTAGCACATAATCTAACACAACCTGTTTGGATAGCTCATTTAAACAACTGAAACACAGGGGGCCCAGAATAAGAATGAGGGCCTTTAATACAGTACAGTTTAATATAATGCCTGGATACATCCCAGAATATAGTAAGCAGATAATCAAAAAGTATTAGCAAAGTCCTTTGAGGATAGGAGAAAAACTATGGAACTATTAAACTTTACCATCAGCGAATCCCCTGATACTGTGTCAAACATTAGGGGCATCCGAATCAATAGGCCAAGCCCTTCATCTTAAGGCTTACTCTTGTGAAGCTTATGTAGGTAGCAGAGAAGCTTAGCCTACCTATAGGTATGCCAAAGAGTTACTTCTGAAGGACCTCTTTTGTTACTCAGATGTGGCCTCACTCTCTCTAAGCTCAACTCTGTACATGAAATCATTACCCTCCCCTCTATGTGACACATGACATCCAGGGGTGAAAATCTTCCTGGTGGTGTGGGAGATGACTCCCAGGGATGAGTCCTGCCATGGCACTGTGGGATCAACAATTCCATCCTGACCAAAAGGGAGAAAAGAAGTGTAACCAATAAACTATTAGTGGCTGAGAGAGTTCAAAGAGTCGAGAGGATACTCTGGAGGTCACTCTTATGCAAGCTTCAGTTAGACATTGCTACCTATCATAATTTGCCAAACTCCAACCAAAACCATCCCAGCCAATCCTAAAGAAAACATAGGGCAACATATAAGATTTTACAAAGGTTCTATGCACTGGAGTAACTTTCCAGAAACCTACAACCTCCAGATGGGTCCCTGGACCAGGTAAGTCCTGAAACCTAGAGGGTCCAGCCTCTCCAAAACATCAGCTAGTTCCATCTCCCTACCCCATATTAGTGACAGCCCCTTCCAACATGAAAAAGTTACAATGGCCATAACCCAAATACCCCTGCAGAGAAGGGTAGAAAGATCAAAGTGATGGAGTTATACAGAGAAGACATGATTTAACAAATGAACATGATTGCTGAATCATTAAATTGATATTTCTTTTAGTCTTCAGTATCTTAGAGCAGCTAGAAGTAAAAACCTAAAATTGTGGAATTGCAACCCATACCAAACTCTGAAATCTGTTCTACAACTTATTGTTGGGCTGTGCTTTGAAATTTATTGTTTTGTATATGTTATTTTTCACAAAAAAAGGGAAAAAACTCTATAGTAATGATAAAAAAAAATGTATTCCTTCTAGCCTCCTATATTCGGGAACAGCTAGAAGGAATAATCTGAGATGATGACATGGTAGCCCATGACAAGCTCTGGGATCTGCCCTGCAACTATTTGTTGAAGAGTGGTCTGAAAATTATTGCTTTTTTCATTCTTTGTTTTGTATATACGTTGCAAAAAAAGTAAAAAAAAAAAAAGTTAAAGTCAGATTCAGCAGACCTAGCTCGAACCACTCTTTTAATCTGGTCTCAATCAGCCACATAATATTTTAAAAAGTTAAAAAAAACAAAAACAAAAACAAATGGAGGCGTTTCTTATCTCTCTTTTGATAGGATATGGGGCAGATTCTCTGTGTGTGTATGTGTGTGTGTGTGTGTAGAAAGGTGCACAATACTCAAATGGTGAATGTGAACAGAAACAAAGGAATTATAGTTTTGCTTCTCTCAATCAAGCCAAACAGCTATTTTAGATAGAAGATCTAGATTCAGGGTTATTCATCTGGGCATCTGAGTAGATGAGGGCAGACTCTTCACAATCATTCAGTATTTACTGACTACATGCCACATTCAAGGCATTGTGCAAGATACAAGCCACAATGCCACTAGCCAGCAGATGCCCACAAAGGAAACCTCTATCTTTTGATAGGTAACAATCTCCTAACTGCAGTCTTTATTGAAATAAATAATTGCTAGATACCAACACTTTATTTAAGGTCAGGTGGCTTTTAAGACATCTCCAAACAGATGGGGCTGCAGTTCCCTCGGGAATATATATAGAAACTTCAAAATAAATGCTCAGTGTGGTTGATGAGAAGGAAGAGAAGGAGGAAAAAGGAAGACCAAATTATACATTCTGCATTTATTCTTTGGAAGATTCTTGAAACAAGACAGAGATAATTTACCAAGGGATATTTGGTAAAGATTATTTAAATATGTAGCAATAATTTAAACAAAAACACATAAAATACAAAATTCAAGTGAAACCCCCATTATATTTAATAGGAATAGAATAAATATGGATTTGTTCTGAAAATCCTAGAGTACCAGGAAACGGGAGGTTAAATCTAAATGCGTGAAAGAGGGTTTAAGGAACAGGAAAAGATGATCACATCATACATTGGAAAGAACACTGGACTGGGGAACATGATCTGGAGCCTTGTTCTAGCTCCTCCCCAGGTGAGTATGCAACCTCTGAAAAGCCAAGATGTCTCTAAACCTTAGTTTACTGTCTGTAAAAGGAGGAGGTTGGCATTCTAGCTCTTACAGTCTATGGTTACTACATGAATCTCTTCTAGAAACTAAACAGGGAGTATTTGAGAAAATGTAGGAAAAGATGACAACTGTACCAATATTTCTGGCACATCTTTTATTTTAAGAGTATCATCTATCCCTTTTATAGAAGACCAGCACAGCAAGAGAGAACTGGTAATCCAGCCTTCAATTTTATTACTAATTTAGGTAGTTGATCTTAAAAGAGACGCAAAATATCAAGACTGCTTCTAGGGTTGAACTTTCCCAACAGCAAACATGCCACACACAAGGTGACTGTTCTCACCAGCCAAGAAATACACTAGAATGCTTTCAGCTCAGCATTCCCATCCACCCCTACTTCCCTGACACTGGAGCACCATAGAAACGGTCAGATAGAATTCCCACAGGTAATGGATCCTTTTCCAGTGGGCCTGCCAGGGAATATATATGTCTTCAGCCATCTGCGGCAACCCCTTGGAAATCTGAAGAAATATGTAAGTTTACATGAAACAGATCTTCATAAGCAACAAATTATTTCTTTTCACCACTAATATGAGGAAATTTCCATATTGGTATATATTTCTGTAAAAAGCAGGGAGTCTTTTCCTAGGCAATGAACTTTCCTTTTTCTGTCTTGAATTGCATGTGTTTTGTTTTTTTTTTCTCACTACAGTGCCTTTCTCTTTTCAGTCCTCATATACAGATGCTAAGGTAGAGGATGCCTGGATCTAGTTTACTCCTGAGAGACAAATGATTAGCCCCTTCACCTTAGGAATACTAATAAAGTGACTATACTTAAATAATTGCAACACTATGTTCCTGAGGACCCAAAGAAGGCATTTAGATCTTTAGGTTCACTTGCTTCCATTAAAAGCATCTTAATTTTTGCATTTGAATGTGTTGGCAGAGCTCTTTGCTGACAATACCCAAACACCATGAATAAATATAACACACATTTCTTGAAAGATCTTTGTCAGGAATAACTAAATTAAAGAAGCAATCCAAAATAGATAATACTAATTTTTCAAAGAGTAGAATTATTTTATCTATAGCATATTCGCAAGCTAGAAAGGGAATTCCTGCATTACAGTCATTTCTGCTCTAGATAAAGGTAAAACAGATAAAAAATGTCAAAGTGTCACCTTCATAATCTGAGACCTATGCAGAAAGCAGTTTTCTTTCTTGGAGTCTGAGTAGACTTAAATGGCCCACAGCTGTAAGTCCATCTTATAAAATCACCACTTCCAGTCTTTAGTAAAGGTCTTTATCTTAGCAGATATGTCCCACTCACTCAAGGAAATGTAAAATCACTGTTCAACACAGCTGTGCTCTAATAAACTCTATGGCTTTCCATCCTTTTAAAATGACCACTCCTTTCATCTCAAACCTAAAGCCTGTTTTGCTGCTCGTCTGACACCCTTCCATATTCTGGAAGCCTCAGGCTCCACCACACCCCAAGCCTTCCAGATTTCTACTGTTTTCCGACTCTGGAGGAATTGTATTGAACTCTAAGACAGTACCTACTATATCTTTATCTATTATCTTCATTTTTCCCCCTAAACAAACGTCCTTGAGTTGACAAACCAAGGCTTGGGGCCTAGCTAATCCTGTTACCCTCAACTCGCAGAAACTAAAACGTCCTCCCAAATCCGGGATCCCCTGAACACATGCCTTTTGGTCGCAAAGTCTGGCTCTTGCGTTGACCCCCTCAGCCTCCACGGCTCCAACCAGTTCTGGTTACCCAAGTCCCTTCCTGTTCCCAGCTTCGGGGTCCCTGCCAGAGCGCGCACAACCTGTTTCTTCATCTCTAGAATCCTCGGAGGATGGGGAGAGGTTTATGAGCCACCTAACCACCCCCGTCAGCTCCAGCATCTAAGATTGAGCGGTCCCGGCGGGCCCCTCCACCGGACTCTTTTTCACTTGTTCACGCTCCAAACGCACTGTCTCTATCCAGGCTCCCAGACCTCAGCAGCCACCCTCAAAGCATCCTCCCCCAGGCGACCAAATTCCCCAGCCCCCTCCTTCCGGACTTTCCCTTCGGTTCTGCTTCCGGTCTCCCGCCTCTTTCCCGCGGCCGCTCCACCGCCCGTGACCCAGCCATCCCGGCCACCCCGGCCCTCCGCGCCGCCTCCTCACGGGCTCTCACCGCTCGAAGAGCAGCCTCACGGAGAATATGCCCGCCGCCAGCGGGAACACCGAGAGGATATGCCGGGCCCGCGGGTAGCCGTGGCCGTCAGCTGGCCCCTCCAGGTCAGCCCAGCTCACGTTCTGGGGCAGCCAGAAGCGCTCGCTCCACAACCAGCCCCATAGCAGGCCCAGGGCTCCCGCCACCGCTGTCGCCATCTTACGCCCGCCCCGCGGCCACCGCCGCCACAGCCTCAGCTGCAGCCAGGGCCAACGGAACACTCGAGCAGGCGGCCCCGGGGCGGAGCCGGGCCGGCGGCCTCCCCCTTCCGGCCCTTGCTAGTCCCCCGATTACCTCCGCCCGCCTCCATAGCGGGCCCGGCCTCCTCCCCGCCCACCTTCCTCTCTCCCGGCAGCGCCCGAGGTCGCCGCTCGGTGGGACCCAGACCCGCCGCGCCCTCTAGCCATGGCCACGCCCCGTCCCGTCCCGCTTTGCTCCAGACCCGGCCCCTTACTCCAAGGCCTCTAACTCTGTCCCCACTTTTTTTTGCTACCAGAGTGGGGCGCTTCCTCCATCCTCACCAGCTATTCCGGCCCTGGCCACAGCTCTCACTTCAGACTAATCACTCTTAAGGGGGCATTCTTATTCAGCTCAGACCTTTCGAATCTTCCCGCTCCGGGCCCCTCTCCCGTCGGAGCTAATTTCCCCATCTCAGCAGGTCCTGCCTACTACTCTCTTTCTCCCAGCATTTTCCTACCCTCACGCCCTTCCATGATCTCAATCCCCTTTCACTGTAAAGTGAAAACAGGAATACACCTCAGGAAAATATAAAGGCAAAAGAAAAAGGATGGCCAATGTTCAGGGAGGCTTACTATATGCCAGCTGCTCTACTGAGTCTTTTACACAGCTTATTTCATTTCATTCTATAGAGTTGATAGTCATCCCTATTTTATGGATGAGTAAACTGAGGTCCAGAGAAGTTGAGTACGAGTAATAAAGCTGGGCCTCTGAGCCAAAAGATACTTAAATTTCAGAATCCTGGACCTTTATCCTATAAACCACCTTAATTTTAGGTGTTCATATTTGAACACTAAACTCCTGTGAAGCTATGTAAACAAACAGGGAGGGGAACCTTGGACTAGGCACCTTCAAAAGGCCAACTTTATGTTCCCTTAGCTGGAATCCTGACCCCAGGACATTATGTGTTAAAACCTGGCTGCAAGGTTAATTACCCAAGACTAACTAGCAGGATCTGAACAAAGGTTAAAAGAACTTTATCTCTACATTTTGCCAAGGACAGATAAACTAAAAAGTAACTTTATAACTATTAAGGCATGCCTACAAAAGTGTTTCAGGGGAGAGAAGAGGAAGGAGGAAAAAGACAGCCATCTTAGGTATTTGAAAGGGTTTTGCTTTAGCTTAGTGGTTCTCAAACTATAGCCACCATAAGTATCATGTGGAGAGCTTGTTAACTCTCGCCCCCCCCCCCCCACCAGAGATTCTAATTCAGTAGGTTGGGGATGGGATTACTGAATTTGCATTTGTCATTTCAAAGGTTAGCATCTAACCACTGCTGTTGGTCTGAGAACCACTGCCTGAAGCCAGTTTCATCAGAACTCAGCAACAGCTTAATGGTAATTTAGCCTATATTCAAGATCCATTTTAAAAGTAAATTTTCCACTGATCCCATAGGATTTTTAAAAACTTTTTATTTAAAAGCAGTTTTATAGAGATATATTCACACATCATATAATCCACCCAAAGAATACAGTCAGTGGCTCACAATATCATCATATAGTTATGCATTCATCAACACAATCAATTTTAGAACATTTTCATCACTCCAAAAATAAATGAAGAAAGAACACCACAACACCCCATATCTCTTATCCCATTGTTTATTGATCTATTTTTGTCTTTATTACTCATCTGCCCATACACTGGACAAAGGGAGTGTTGGTCACAAGGTTTTCACAATCACACATCACACCATAAAAGCTATATAGTTATACAATCTTCTTCAAGAATCAAGGCTACAGTTTCAGGTCTTCTAACTATTCTAATACATTAGACACTACAAAGGAATAGCTATATATCGCATTTAAAAAACCTCCAGAATGACCTCTCAGCTCTTATATATCTTAGTTACTGAAACTTTGTTTCATTTCTTTTCCCCCTTTTGGTCAAGAAATCTTTCTCAATCCCAGGAAGTCATGTTCCACATTGCCAGGGAGATTTATATCCCCACATAGGGGAGAGGGTAATGAGTTTTTTTTACAGAGTTGGCTTAGAGAGAGAGGCCACATCTAGCAACAAAAGAGGTTCTCTGGTAGTGATTCTTAGGCATAATTGTAAAGAGGCTTAGCCTCTCCTTTGCAGGAATAAGTTTCATAAGGACAAGCCCCAAGATTGAGTGTTTGGCTTATTAAATTGGGGGTCCCTAATGCTTGAGAGAATATCAGGAATTCCCCCAGTGGGGAAGTTTTAAAATTTCTACTTTTTTTTCTCTGCCCAAATTACTCTGGGATGTGTAGGGATATCTAACCTGTACAAACCAGCAAGATCTCATTCCCTATTCTAGCTTCCACATAATTATGTTGTTTAAATAAACTGACTATACGAGTTAGTGTGTTACAAAAAATATAAATTTTGCATCAAATAAACATCTTTTCCTTTAGTCTCACACAGAAGTTGAAGTTTTAAAATACAGTCAATATCAACCTTTACTCTGTATTCTGATTTATCTTAGTCCTAACCAAATCCATTTCATTTATATCTCTAATTAAAGTCTGATCTCTTTTTCAGCTTCTTTAACAGTTGCTGTATGGAGTAATGCTGACTTTCAAAGCTGAAGAATGCTGTGAGTCTCAAGTATCACACAGATACCAAAGTTGTAGGGAACTATCAGGTTATACACAAAGAGCTCAGCATCTCAGAGCAGAGAAATAACAGTTAAAACTCAGCAATGTGCGTCTGCTATTAAGAATTTGCAATCTAGGAACCTTTACAATAAGCCTGATTGAACATTCTATACTCCTTAATCATTGATTACCCAATCTCTGTCCACTTTCTATTCCCTGATAACCTGTGCTCTGAAATTCAATGAGTTTGCTCATTGTATTTAGTCTATATTAGTGAGGCTTAACAATATTTGTCCTTTCGTTTCTGAGTTATTTCACTCAAATAATGCCCTCTAGGTTCATTCACAGTTTCATGCCTCACAACTTCATTCCTGCAGCCACTAAATATTCCATTGTATGCATACACCACCATTACCCTTCCATTTATCAATGTACTCTTAAGCCACCTCCTTCCATTGCAAATTGTGAATAATGTCACCATAAACACCAGTGTGCAAATGACCATTCCTATCCCAATTCAGTTTTTCTAAATATATACCTAATAATGGGGTTGCAGAATCATATGGCAACCCTATACTTAGCCTTCTGTGGAACCTACCACACTGCCCTATATAAAAGGGCTGCACCGATCTACTTCCCTACCAAAAGTGAATAGGTATAGCTCTCTCTCTACATCTTCTCCAGCACTTGTATTTTTGTTTATTTTTTAAACAGTTTTATTCACACACCATACAATTCATCCTAAGTTTACAGTGGCTCCTAGTATAATCACATAGTTATGCATTCATCACCACAATCTATATGAGAACATTTCCATTTCTTCCACAAAGAAAGAGGAAAAATAAATTAAATTTGATTTAATTTAAAAATTAGAAGGAGAGTCCCACAAGAATTTAAGTCAGAGACCCAAGGAATAAAGAACATTTTAACTTGGCATGTAGTAACCAGTGTACAATAATCTTGATCTCAGACCCTGTTCACAAATCTGTCTCTAGAAAAACAAATCTGTACAAATTTTATTACATTTTGGTTGTAAGAAAGCATATTGCTCCTGCAACTTGGTGCAGCTTTTATCTTGGGCAGGATCCCTGTAGCAGTCAGGATCCTCCTTGACCATTTCAAAGACCTAAGTGGCCCTTTTTTCTGCTTCACCAACAGAAAAAACTCACATCCTCTGCCACCATTGACATACAAAGTTTAATCAAGATTGGCTTCATTTAGAGAGCAAAGAAAGAATAAACAATTAACACTTTTTGCATGGCTTCAGGTTTATTTTAGAAGATTTAGTGTTCTCTGGTCATTCTCTTAAGGATATCCCTTTCTTTATATTGATTATGGCACTACTATTTATTTCTCTTCTCTGTACCTATGATGTCTATCTTAGTTTTTGAGAGGTAAAGAAAAGGGTTCTTCTAAGGGTATTCTCAATTCCCAAGTACCTGATATACGGTGACATACTCAATTGATACCCATAAATCCTAGGCACAGACATCCAATTTTTTTTGTAAGAAGTCAGTGCATTTAATGAGTATTGTGTTGGTGAGTTAGAATGGCAAAAAGTGAGTAACACAGAGTAACTGAACTCAAGCTGGATTGGATATTTATGAATGTCAGCAGGGGTTTCTGGATCAACTGTTCAATGAGCAGGGATTTCTAAATTACTTCAACCTGTGGTGGGCAAAAGAGCAGCTGTGGTGTCCTTCCATCCACTCAGAAGTCCAAGCAAGGCCTTGGAACACACACTGACCCTCAAAACACAACTCATGACTCAAAAAGCATGACTATCTGGAAGGAAATACATCCCCTTACCCTACCACTAAAAAGAAAAGGAAAAGAAAAGAGCCTTAACAACTGGGGCAGCTGCCTCTTCAGACAAGGAAATCAAGCAACAAAACTGGAAATTCCAATTAGAATGCTAAGCATAATTGTAAGGTGAATTATTAAATGTTGAGTAAAATAACAATAAAAGTCACCACTGAATTTTGAATTGATAAAACAGTTCATTTTGAATGTACACACATTCTCTTCCCAAGTTGCTTTCAATTTTCCAAAGGTTTGTCTTCCAGAAGGATGAAAGGCCAAGAGAAGCCCAACACTACCACCTAGTGGTCAGATGTATTAACGGTGCTGCTCTTTACCTAAATTTAATAGTACCATTTGCATTTTATTCCCAGACAGCTAAGGGGACTGTAACAATGCAATAAAGAATGAAAAAGGAACCACTGAAAAGTTCAAATGTAAATTAAAACTTTATTGAATAAAAATGTTTCAGATTAAGCAAGACCTTAAGAAAGCAGAATATTTTACATCTCTAAAAAATATTAGAGCAAAATTTCTATAAAAGCAATACAAAGAAAAGTCTATCCATTAAACTGCCTCTCCCTACCGCACAATCAATTTAGAACATCAATTATGTACAATAAATGTACTTAAGTTTATAATGTTCGAAAGCCTTAATATTAGAAAACCATCCCAAGAAAAAGGCTTATAGCTGGTTTAATTTCACCTTGGGAATATTGTCTGCCATAAAAATCAATACATTTCAGAGCTGATAAGTACTTAAAAACTGGTGTCTCATAAAAGGGACATCAGAAGTGGATAACAGAGTTTGGGGGGTGGCTAAGCACAAGTGGTTTAAGGCAGTTCTGTCTGCTATTACACCATTAAACTCCTTACTTTGTTTGAACATGGAGCATAATGAACAGCAATCTAAAAGGTCTGATAAATATATTGCAGCTTAATTATTAGAAGCACAGCTACCACCAGAATAATCACTGAGGGTTTAGTCAACTCATTGGCAAATTTGGAAGGCAGTGGATCTCCCCAAACACCAAAGCATGTGGTTCTTCAATTTCCTCAACAGGTGCTCTGAAAAGCTGGCTGTGTTATACCTCAATAATCCAGTTCAGGGTATGGTTTAGAGAGCAGGATACAAAGCAATAAATTCCCCCTATATATCAGAGTAAGAAAATTAACCTAAAATTTTTTTTAAAAGACTAAATATTTTATCTCTTAGCAGATGAATACTAAACAATTAAATTGGAACTCAATAAAAGATATACAAACTGTGCCCTTTATACTAAAGTGCATTTAGTCATAATGTTTAGGCCCCTAAATCCCTTCAGAATGTTCCCTAAATCCTCAATAGTATTTGAAGTAACAGTGTACTACTAATTATCTATCTACTTTAACATAACCTTATTTGGATCCTGACTGTATCAGTTGGACTGTATCCCACCTGGTATTTATAACACCTTAAAGTACTTTATGCATTATCATCATTGTTAAAATGGAGAGTTTAAGTGATATTGTCTCTAGCATTTAGATTTGGTTCATTGAAGTTGTAGTATGGGATTTTTTCGAAGCAGGAATTCTTTTCCAAAGGTACTTCCACATAAATTACAGTCCATGCTAATATGCTTTTTTATGTGTATCACTTTGATAAAGGGCAACGGCTCACTAACACTAACACCAATTTAAGGCCAAGCACCATTGCAGTTTGTCATTCCTCATCCTCATCTTCATCGTAATACCGATTTCTCTTTATCTGTTCTTCCACAGACAGCTCTTTGACCACTTCGCCTTCCCAGAATCCCCCATCCTGGGATTTCTGATCCTGAGTAGTGAATTCTATAGTGGAGGTCTTGTCTACAAAGTTGGACCAGTTTGGAGACTTGGGTTCTAGCTGTTTGATGAGGTTTCCATCATCTTCATCTAAGTTTGCACCATTTTCTACAAGATTCTCACTCCCCATCTCAAAATTATGAACTTCCTTGTTTCTTCTCCCTCCCTCTCCTCCTCTAGATTCCTTGTTTTGCCAGGTTATTTTTCCCACACTCGCACTCTTCTCTGAAGCATTGGCATTTTCCACTTGTTTCCTTTCTGATGCTATTACTTCTACAAACTCCCCACTTTGCTCAGACATGCTCCAGCCTTTCCTGATAGGTGGAGACAAGTGTTTTGGGCTCTTGACAGAAGTGGTTCGAAATGAAGCTGCTACAGTGAATGGACGGCTTCTTTCCTTCAGTGAAGAAGATCGTCTTAGCTTCTTCAGATCCAGATCCACATCCTCAGGAGCTTCAGATTTGCTGATTTCATCCTCAGGAGGCCATTTGGGCTTGGACACTTTGAGCCCTTCTTCCAAGGCACTTACTGAACTACCAAGTTCAGTTGGGGGTGGCCAGGCGATCCTCAGCTTCTTGGTTTCTGCTGGCTTGTCTTCTTTCTCCCGCTGAGAGGAGGCCTTGGCTTCCATACTTGCAGCCAGCACACCCACCTTGGCAATGGGGGCATCTTCTACCCCTGGGCTCTGAGGGGACTCTTCTGCATTTGAAATCTGGGCTGGTTTCTCCAAAGTCTCTTCATTTTCATTTTTGCTTGCCCACAGATCCTTGTATGGTTTGTGCCCAAAGCCTTCATCATAATTGCCTTTAGATTTAAAGAGTTGATTGAAGTGAGGCTTGCAATAGATTCTCCCATGCAAAGATGCATATGTTCCTAGACTGCCATTCAAAGAAAAAGAACATAAAGTTAGCAATCTGCATACTCTTATTTATACCAGCAGACTAATATCTGGCAAATCCAGTATTTTTAGAAGATGCTAAGTGAGAAAAATATATTTAAAAGCACATCAAGCACCAAATTCTCAACTCCCTTTAAGCAAATTTATTTTATTATCCTTACGTAAAATGGCTCATCAATTATGAGCCTTCACAAGTTATCCTTCTACTTAGTATATGATCCCTATTTTCACCCTCTTCTGCCAAAACTGTTAAGAAAATTACTTCTAGGAAGTCTTCCCTAGGTGATTCTACCTAGCTCTGATGACTCATACATTTCCTCAATATTTAAAGCATAATTACTTATAATAATAGCCCTTTGTGAATAGTTTGAAGTTTTTCCTCCTAGTTTTTTCTCTTTGTGTTATAATTTTAAAGTATACTCTACAAGAATATGTATCATGCTCTGCAAATGGCTGGTACTCAATAAATGCTACTGGCCAAATAAAATTAAGCAATGGTTAGAATGGTAAGTACTCTCTGGGAAGTAAGTCTACCCTAATGTCAGTGTTGGACAGGCCTTTAGGAGATTTGGTGTCTCTGGCAGTGTAACAAATTTTAAAGGGGTGGTATAAAAACTATAGCATTTCCACATAAGAAATATAAACATTCAGAAACTTAACGTGTGCTTTGGAGAAAATATTAATATAATGGACAGAAAATTACTAGAAGTTACAGAAGTTTGAAAATTGTCTAGCAAAACTATCTAACACTGGAAGTAGTAGTAGTGAGGTATCCACTACAGATTGTCTTTCAAGAATTTTTTGGAAGGGATGCCTACTCTGGAAGGAAAGCTGGAGGGAGTGACATCTTGGTTACTTTTTTTTTTCTAAGACTATGATTAAAATGAATTAGTATAGAATATTTCCCTTAGTTTGTCACATTTATATTTATGCTTTAAGTTACTTGGAAGAAGTGATAAATAATTATAATTATTTTCTCAGAAATAAAATGAAGCATTACAGAAAACTGCATGCCTTTCAGTGGGGCTATTAATTTATTATTACTATTTATACAGTGGTTAGGACATTTTGAAGTAAGGACATGGACAAGTAATCTCTTGAGGTTTCTTAGTTTTATGATTCTATGATATCAACATTAGGTCACAGGAGGTTTTACTTGCAATCTATATTATTTAAGCTTCAGTCCTAACATACAAATGAATATATCAACCTACCAAGAAGTTCCAAATATCACTATCATTTGATGCAAAGTACTTGTCACAAAATGGTGCTTTTCATTTTTTTTCAAGAGCCTTCAACAGCACACTATTAGCACAATAGCTTTCAGTACCAGTGCAATGAAAGCCAAGACTCCCTTCGGAGGTCCAATGATAGAGAGATGGCTTGATTTGGTCTGGTTTACCTAAGTTTGTTGTTGCAATAGGAACAACGGAAGCAGCTGATGTGAAACACCTGCTGATTGGCCAAGAGACGCTCCATTGGGTAGACCGTCTTCTGACATTCCACACAGGTCTCTCTTGCCAGTGCCTGAAACTTCTAGAAAAAGGAAGAGAACAACTTTAACTTAGCATAGGCAGTGATGAGTTAATACTCTGCGAGATGGGCCCTAGGATTTACTTTGTAGTCTAATGTGTCCCTTGCTGGTCTGTTAATTCTCACAGGTTCACTAAGCCTGCTACAATTCTATCAGCAGACTCTTTAAAGCCAAGAGGCTCTCCTGTGTTCCTTTCTCAAAATGTATGGCTGCCCTAGTGTAGCAGCCACCGAGGACAGGTGGAACTAGAACTGGATTTCAGAGACTGGCTTAGACAAGCCACCACACATTCACAAAAGAAATGCACATAAAATATTGGGAAGCCAGGAGGGGAAAACTAAGAGAAAATATCATCACACACTAAATAAAAGGTTAAGTCAAGTGCCAAGTAAAAGCAGGACAGACTATAATAAGAACAGATTGTAAAGGGGATATTTTTCAAGGAGCAGAAGATCATTTGACTTTTGGAAGCAGGAAAAGGCATTTTAATAAAGCATCTTTTATTCCTCTTTGCATTTTAAAATTTGATTTGCTCAATCAACTAGGCAAATTATTTTTAAAGGAATAAAAATTTACACACAAATGAACAATTTCTAAGAGACAGAAACTATTTTATTAGGACTCCAGAAAGAAGCACAAGCCCAATAAAGCTATAGATTCTATACTATTTTAAAAATCAATGGAGAATAAAATTAATGCAATGGGGAGTGGGAATCATAATAGGCTTGGAATTCATGAACAGTTTGTAAATTGTGAATAAGGGTGGGCTTAGCTTTTCTACAGGTTAAACCCAATCCTAAAGAACATAAAATACTTAATATGAAAGCCAGAACTCCAAAGATATTATTATAAGCCTTTACATGATGAAAAATGATTATATGCTTACCAAAGGGGATAGGGAAAGGAGGGACTGGTGAGGGAGGAAGGATTTTCTAGGTGTTAGTGAGTAACCTTTGACTTGCCCCAACATAAACACCTCAACCAAGAGATTCAGGAAGCAGCTTAAGTTAGGGTGGCCAGGAAGCTCTCATCTCTGCTGCCAAACCACTGTGAGCTCTCCTCAGAAACATATGGCAGTAAATAATGTAAATTTGTCCCAAGGCCCAGAACCTGAACAGTTAAGCCTAAAATAATCCAGGTTATGGGCAAGACGGAATTTTGATTTAAAAAAAAAAAAGACATAAAAAATTCAGACTGCTATTTCCCTTGTCACATGAATGACTAGGAAGTAAAACAAAAAATAGAAACAGCTTTCCAACTAGAATTGGGCAGGAAATGAGAGAGAAAATGAGAATAAAATGGAAGTTAAGGAACAGATCTATAAAAGGGAGTTCAATAAAATTAGTGGTAAACCAAATAGCACCCAAGAGATTTAAGAATGAAGGAGTAGAATTGAGTGGAAATGACTAGCTTATAAACCCCCTTCATTCTAGGGATAGAGTAATAAGAAAAATTTAAAGAAGGAAAGACCACAGGCTAAAACTTGGTTTACCAAACATATAAGGGAGATACGTTATGAACTACTATGCTAAATGTCATTGTATTGTATATCGTTGGAAGTAATTAAGGCATTATTTGGAGCTTAAAATTCTTTTTTTAAAAGTATGGACACTTCTAACAAAATAGGACTTACATGGAGATGTCTTTGCATAGCTTTAATTAGGTTTTCTTTAAAAGACTGGGGTCTTATCTAGCAAGGAGAGACATTAAAATGCAGAATCAAATTGGATATACTAGTACAATTGAAGCCATTGCAGAGAGCCTATACAATTTGCATAATTCCATGAAAGTAATAGGACAAATGCATGTATTTATCAGAATAAAAACTTTTTTTCAGCCTCAGAGCAGATTCTGTATTTTTAACATTTGAAATAGACTTAGGAGAGTAAGTATTCATTATAGTCAGTGAAGACAGAGCAGGAGACAGAAATTTCACATATATAAGAGGAAGTGGATATTATTTTGCTAAAGGGGAATGGAGGGATACAGAGAGTATCTCCCCTACAAACATACAAAGAGAACACATGGTAGAAGAAAAGTGCAGCCCAGTGAATAGAAAGGAGAACCTGAGAGAAAGCTAAAAGTTGAGCTCACGTTAGGAGGAAAGTGGAAGGCAGGAGCAGAAATTAGGTACCGGGAGCAGGAAGCAGAAGCTGGAAGAGACAAACAGGAACCTTCAATGAATACACAGCATTTGGTGCACCTTGGAGTGCTTTACTGCAGCTCAGAAACTGAGTGATAGACTCAGACCCAAGATCACATTTCTTTCTTTTTGTCAAGTAAGTGTTAATCATGGTAATATCAGCCTCACTCATACCTACCTGAGGCTCGTATCCCAGCTCAGGAGACAGAGTTCTTATAAGCCTGTTCCCACACAACGAGTGTCTCATTCTTTAGTGTCTTACTACCTCCCACAACTGACCCACAAGGGCTCTCTATATGGCACCTTTGCCCACACAAGTGAAAAGTCATTCCTCCTCCTTAACAACAAATTAATAGACTGCTAGCTCAAACAACTGACTAACAAACCACTAGCTTGTAACTAGCCAGACTACTAGATTCCCATTCTTTTCTCACATAAGTCCCTTTCAGCATTATTTAAGATTTCTACAGCAGCTGCCCAAGGGTCCCTGTGGTTTCATAAAGACGAGATCCCAGCATGGCAATATGCCAAGACATGGCGGCTGTGGTTGTGCCTTCCCTTTATTTTCTATCCTGGGCTCTCAGCCATTTTTCTGTAATTGCTCCTATGTCTATTCAGACAACAGGAAGCATAGTCAGTGCCCAAAAATCTTACCATTATGGTAGGCCTGGCATACATCCTGCTCATGCCTTCAAGGCATGGCACAGTCATGTTTAAACCACTGCCAATATTACAATGTTAGACACTTTTTTATCTTTATATTTTTTTAGTAAATGTTTTTCCACCCACCCCTCATTTTTCACATGTAGAAACTAAAGACGCCTTATCAAAGTTCACACTTTTGGTAGCAGAATCAGGATTAAAACTCAGAACTGCTGATTCCTAAACCAATAGTCTAACATTTCAACAATGTTACATTTCCACAACTAAAGGAAACTTTGGAGAACAGAGCAGATGCTAGCCCAAATGAAAATAATCTCCCTATAGCACTTTGAATAAACTACATTCTTCACTTGATTTCAAATTAAAATGTGTAGAAAACATCTTCAGGATAGTCAGGAAAGAATGAAGTAATATATAAATAACTGATGTTCATAAACAATGTCATGTTTTCCCCATATGAGGGATATTACAGGATCGCAGTTGATCAGTGTCTACTTAAAGCTATTTTTCCAATAAATTTGTATGGCTTCATCTACATTCTTACACCCTATATTCTTACATATATTTTTTAGTCTAATGAAGTCTCTAGTGGGGATGTGTATATATGAGGGCCTGCAACAGGCAGTGAAGTTAACTAGCCCTTGGACAGAGTATAATTAATAGAAAATTCTGTATTGATATCAGGTTCCCATTCCTCAAAATGACCACAAATCCTTTTCATCCTCTCCTTCCAGTGTGTGCAAAATATCTAGTTAATAAAACTGAAATTCTTTCCCATTCGATAAATGGTTGCGCCGGCTCTGTAAAGCCTTTGCTGTGCCCCTAGCTTGCTGTGAAACTGTTTTTGTAAGTATTTTGGGGAATATTCAAATCTTAAATAGAATGCTCTTTACAGAGAGGAAAGGTTAGTGCTCTGGGGAAGCAGTGATAACGTAGATAGTGAAAAAAAGATTCTAGATGCTCTTCTAACACAATTCTGATAGCTTTGCAAAACACCATAAAATCTCCCACCTTGTTCTTAGCAGGAGGGACAGCTGGTAGGACACAGAGAGGAACGCTGCAAGGCCTATCTTCTGTGCTTTTGGCCCTGTTTTCTCTCTACATCCATCAGCAGGACCAGCCTAAGGAAGGCTGGGACTGGGCTGGCCTGGACAGTTGGGGCAAACGGGTTCTCCCTAGGGCCAGTGACATCTCCTTGTCTTCTTCTCTCCTCTCTTCCCCTCTGGGAACATTTAGGGGATGACTTCTTTTGAACATTAAGAAATAGTTTAAGAGACCACTGAGTCTCTTAAAGTAGAAGATTCCTGACCCTTCCCATGGGTTTACTGAGCTCTGTTCCAGAACAGCAACTTTCTGAGATTGAACACTAACCAGACAGCTCAGTTGATGAGACCTGCTACTAATGAAGCTGAAGTTACAGGTTCAAAATATATAAAATTCTTAAAGACTGGTGTTTTTCATGTTTATTTATTACTTTATTCAGCTAAAATTTGAAATAAATTGTCTCTACTTCAGATGCCCTATTTTCAGTAATAAACAGACACTAGAGAGCAGTTTTTTTCCAGGAAGTATGGGACCCAAACAAGGACTGTTTATTCTTAGTGGTATATATGTAATTTTCCAACGTTGAGAAGCAACTTTTATTGTGGGGTCTATAGCATGAGACCCAGTTATGCCAGCAGGCCTTACAATGAACATGAACTAAAGTATCTATACATTTGCCTGCAGAATATAAAGGGAAACTACAAGGAAGAGAAAATACAATTGCCGTTTAATAAAGGTGGCAATGTGACTCGGTCCTACCCTGGCTCTGCACACCACGACCCTTTAGGTTTTGGATCTCAGGCACAAACATAAGGAGCTCAGACAGTTTACTCCAGTCTTATGTTCAAAATTTGAGATGTGTGCCTTGTAGGCAGGCCTGTCTTCCTTCCACTGCTGAGTGACCAGGGCCAAAGAATTAAGTGTGGGCCTGGGGCAGGTCTCCCTTCTCTGGGATCCCAGGAAAGACCTAAGTGAGGTGCTTTCCTTGGCACAACCTCTTTCACAGCACAGGCTCTGGATTTTATCTGACTCAGGAGGGACCTCAAGGGTCCAATCCGGTACTGGGAGGTCTAGCGCCTAGCAGTTAAAAGGAACTCAAATATACCAAGAATAGATTTTAGTTTTTAGATTAGCCACAGAAATTCCCAGGCCCCTCAGTCACATAGAATCCATGCTGCCAGGTTAGGGCTGGTGTTGGAAAGGAAATTATTTTCCATGGCATTTGCTACTTTGTTGGACTCCTAATGTGGAGATGTGGAAAAAGAAAGCACAGAGGATTGACGCATGAGGAGATCTTCAAGGCCAGAAAGAACAGAGGGTCATGTTGAACACATGTGCAGATTTAATGATTTTAACTCGGTTCTTTCTCCTTCTGCCACTTCTCTCTTTGCTACTTTCCTCATCCTTTTGCTCCTTTTTAATGAACCTATTCTCCTTATAGCTCTCAGCTTCCTTTAAAATATTCATGTTTATCCTCTCTCCCCTTTTTAATCCACATTTTAAATCTTGAATTGTTCCCTTTCCACCTTTTGTTTCAAGCGTTCATTTACATTCTCTTCTCTTCATCATTTTGTGCCCTAAACTTTTTTTTAATTGTATAATATAACATACAACAAAGGAAAGACAGAGAAAAACAATAGTTTTCAAAGCACTCTTCAATGAGTAGTTACAAGACGAATCCCAGAGTCTGTCATGGCCACCACACCATCATCTCAGACCTCTCCCTCCAACTGACCCAGAATACAGGATGTACCCTAAACTTTAATCAAAGGACCTACTGTGCATACAGTTGAATGATATAAGCATGACAGATATGTGCATGAGGTTGTGGTAGCACAAACAGTCTTAAAACTAATCCTACCCTTTGAATTTTTCTCAAAAACCCAAAATTTTAAACAATACATGATTACTTTGTAGGGCACCAGAGGAGAAAGACACTAAAGCAGTGTGGGTACGTTTGATTATTAATCCAAACAGGTAAATTAACACTGGTAAACACTCAAATAACAAGTTAGTTAAGGAGCCTAAAATAAATTTTGGTCTTTTTTTCGTTACTTTTTTGTTTACTTCTATGGAAGAATATGATGCCCATAAAAAGGGAAAAGTGTGCCTTAAAAAATGGGGAATAGAATGGGATCATAGATTGAGCAGCCTGGTAAAATTTTCTTAGAATATAAAAAATTTGTACATTCTTGAAAATTTAATATTATACTCTAGTACAAGTGTTCTTGAATGCCTTTTTTTTTTTTTTTTTTTTTTACAGAAAATGGGCTTGCCAACCACCATGCTGATGGAATCATTCTTATTTAAATATGCTGACAACCAATCAGGTTGTAGCCAAGTCCTTCAGAACAGGGAGTCACTAGGTGACAATGCAAATCTTTCTCTAATGGGCTGATTTTAGGTTAGCAGATTTCTTGGGCCTCTTTCACCCATTCACAGATTTATGACCTTGGAGATTTTTCAAAATATGAAACTTCAGGTTATTTTCTTTAACTTTTGACTTTCTTAAAACCTTACTGACTTTTCCAGATTTCAAGTAAGAGACATCAGTGAGCTTCCCCTCTAATGACACAAGCAGCAACAAGATTTCCAGGGCAAGTAACCTGCTGAAGTGTGCCTTTATTTGGCACTGTCATTTCCAGGAAAGCAAAAGTAGTTAATAAAAAGAAACTAATAAAAGGTACAATTAACTCTACTAGTAAACCAATGACTAAAGGCTCAGAGATAAATTGCTATCATACCTTCACTGCTTTGGGTGGAGAACTTTCAGAAAAGCCGGAGGCTCTGGCATCTGGACTTAGCTGCTTGGGATGGACAGGCTGCTGGACCTCACTCTTAACCTGGGAGTTACCTGGTTGAGTTATGAAAGGATAGATGTCATACGAAGTTTCAGATAAGGTTCTTCCAAAAGCAAGTTCCATGATGACAGGTCCTTTCAACACCAGGAAATTAGAATACTGAGAGTATTCGAATCCTAAAAGCTAAAAACTCTTTAGGATTCTGTCAATCCTTTCACAAATTAAGTTCTCAGCTAGAAGGCTTTCTCACCTTTTGCCACACACAAAGGGAATCCAAACTACCCTGTGTAAAGACCTTTCTGCCCTGCAGCAATTGTCTTTTTTTTTTTTTTTTTTAAGGCTGTTAATAAATATATTAGGATGTCTTTTTGGTAGTTAGCACTCCCTATCACTCCTTCTTGGGGTACTACAGCTGACATTAGGAAAGTGGGGGAATGTGAGGGCAGGCATTTCATAACACGCACGCACGTGCGTGCGTGTGTGTGTGTGTGTGTGCATGTGTGTGTATGCGCACGCCATTTTACACTTTTTGGTCAGTCCTAAAGCAGGTATCCATGGATGAAGATTATGGGAAAGGGCTCCATGAAGTTTCCTTCATAATCATTGAAATGCCATTTGCATTCATCCTATGGAACTCAGAAAAGTCATAGACACAGTCATTGAGGAAACATGAAAGAATTTCTTAAGATCTAGAGTTGCATCAACAAAGTATTAAAAGATGAAAGCTTATTTTTAAAAAAATGTTTTGGAAATCTAGTCAAAATTCAGATTCTAGTCCAAGCAAAATGATTGCAAAAGGAATGTTCTTAGATTCAAACAGGCAAGAATTTTTCTTCTGAAATTTAAAAAATTGGGTTTATTAGCGATCTGTTTAACTCATATTTTTATTTTACTTATAGATTGAAGTGTCTAGTAAAAGAATTAGCCTGGGAGAAGCTAGAAATCCAATATATCTTCTAAACAATACACTGAAAATCAGAATAGAAAATGGACATGGTAAAGTAAAAAACAAACATTTTTGTCTTTGGGAGAGGTGAGGCTCAGAATGACTCCAAAATAGAATGAAAAAGTAACAAAATTCAGCACAAATTGTTTCCATGGAAAATTCCTAGAACCTGACTAGGAGGTAGACTATGCATTTAAATGAGTAGGGAAAAGATATTTTTAAACGGTTACTCAAATACCAATACTTTATCCATAAATGAGCAGAATCTTTCTTGGCTAAACTTTCAATAAAATTAAACTTTGAAATTACTTTATATGAGTTGAACTCTGAAAGAATTTGGTACCAAAAAGCAGGATAAGTTCAATGAGAGGAGTATCAAAAGTATTCAGTTTGCCCCAAGTTAATCATATTTAATTTAATTATCTTTTCCCTAAGTCATAAAATGTGTGAAGGGTATTCAAAACTGTGTGATGGCTTTTTTTCCCCCTCTCTCTGAGTAGAACCCCGGCAGTTGGCAAGGACAAGCACCTTACAAAAGGTGGCAAAAAAAGAGGCAAGAAGAAAGTGGTTGATCCATTTTCTAAGAAAGACTGGTATGATGTAAAGGCACCAGCAATGTTTAATATAAGAAATAATGTTAGTTACAAGGACTCAAGGAACCAAAATTGTATCTGATGGCCTTTTATGGATCATGTTTTTGAAGTGAGCCTTGCTGATCTGCAGAATGATTACGTTGCAAATTTAAGCTGATTACTGAGGATGTACAGGGCAAAACTGCCTAATGAACTTCCACAACATGGATCTTACCTGTGACAAAATGTGTTCCCTGGCCAAAAAATGCAGACCATGACTGAAGCTCATGTCAATGCCAAATCCACCAAAGGTTATTTGCTTCCTCAGTTCAGTGTTGGTCTTACCAAAAAAATGCAACAATCAGATTCGGAAGACCTCGTATGCTCAGTACCAAGAGGTCCACCAAATCCGGAAGATGACAATAGAAACCGTAAATGACTTGAAAGAAGTGGTCAATAAATTTATTCCAGACATCACTGGTAAAGACATAGAAAGGACTTGCCAATTTATCTATTCTCTCTATGAGGTGTTTGTTAGAAAAGTAAAAATGCTGAAGAAGCCCAAGACTGAAATGGGAAAACTCATGGAGCTTCACAATGAGGTAAGTGATTCTACAAAAGCAACTGGAGATGAGATGAGTGCTAAAATGGAATGAGCTGCTGGATATGAGCCACCAGTCCAATAATCTGTTTAAAATTCAGACTTTTAAAAGTGGCAAGTGATAAATCTTATTTGTGGGGAAAAAAAACCCACTGTGTGAGGATTTGCTCAGCTAAATTGCTAGATTTAATGTTACTTTTGTAGTACTGAGGGTAATGAGGACATTCCTGAATCAAATAAGGCTAGAGAACAAGGACTTCATCCTCTAGATCTAAGAACAAATGCTTACGGGAGTCATCTTCAGCAGGGGTGGAATGGAATGCCAGGCTATTCTCAGTTGCAGAAACCTACAAAAAAGGGGGGGATTAAGAATCACATTAAAAATAAAAGAGCAAACTGCTGTTAATGCCATAAAAACCTGCTGACTCCAGTCAGTCATTAGTTGCCTGGGGGAAATAACGGGCAGCAGAACAGCTGAGCATTAAATGAGAGGCATTAAACAAGAGACAGCAAAATGTCTTTTATGAGGATATTAACATGCCTCTCAATTACAGAGTAATGCAACAAACAGACTGCACTCAACTGCCAAAAATATGCATCATCTCCCTTTATAAAAGAACTTCTAAACCATCTCTTTTCATTCTCAAAAATAACAAAGCAAATAAAAAGCCCTCTATCAGGGAGAGTAAAATTTCCTCCAAGGCAAGATAAAGTATTTAAATATGGGAACTATTCTTTTAAAAATTTTTCCTAATTCCTTATTTCCCAACAAAATACATTCTGCTGAAACCAGCTGACAGAAGGACTTTTTTTTTTTTTTTTTGCTGACCCAGTTCAGATTTTATTCAAAAGTTGCCTCTTTATTTTGGCCTGAATATGAATATTTAATATGTGTGTTTTCATAGAAATAAATTTTAAGTTGCATGAATAGCTGAAGGACCTTTACTGTCCTTTTTTTTTTTAAAATTAGGGAAGTTGTAGGTTTATAGAAAAATCATGCAGAAAATAGAGTTCCCATATATTCCCCTCACACACACTGTTTTGCCTATTATTAACACTTTACATTAGTGTAGTACCTTTGTTACAACTGATGAAACAATATCATTATAATTATACCATTGACTATAGTCCCTGGTTTATTTTAGGATTCACTGTGTTGTAGAGTTCAATAACTGCACTTTAATGAAAATGATGGAATGAGGAGACTGAAACAAACTCCTAGACATAACATACCCTTCCCCTTGCATCCAAGCACAGCTAGGTCCAAGGAATCCACAAACATGGGTAGGGGTGCTATCCTTTTCTAAAATTTTTAAAATCACTTCCTTTTCCTTCTCAATCGGTAATAGCCTAATTAATTGTAACTTCTTCCTGAATGCTAAACCCTAATTACTCAAGCTTCATTGTCAACTTCTTCTTCTTTTTTTAAAAAAATTTTACTGTGGTAACAATGTAACATAAAATTTGCTATTTAAACCATTCTTAAGAATATAATTTGGGGCATTAATTACATTTATAATGTTGTGCTACCAATCACCACCATCATTACCAAAACATTTTCATCATAAACAGAGAAACTCTGAAACCATTAATCAATAAATTCCCATTCCCTACCCTACTCCCAAACCCCATTAACCTCTAATCTACTTGCAATCTCTATGAATTTATTATTGACATTTCATATAAATGGAATCATACAATATTTCTCCTTTTGTGATGGTTTATTTCACTTAGCATTTTGTTTTCAAAGTTCATCCATGTTGTAGCATGTAGCAGAAATTCATTTTTTTATGGCTGAATAATATCCCATTGTATGTATATAACACCCTGTTTATCCATTTATCTATTTGATACTTGGATTGTTTCCAACTTTTGGCTATTATAAATAATGCTGCTATGAACACTGATGTACAAGTCAGAAGACCTTTCAATAGCTTAAAAAAAAAAAAAAAAAAACCTACATAAATCAACCTCCAATATTATCTTCTAGGATAGTTTCCCGTTTAGTCCCAGTCTTAAAATTGCAATATGTAAAAAGACGGCAGATCTTAGGTATGTTTTTTCCCAGAAGCCATTAAATTAAAAGAAAAGAACCTTTACTACCTCTCTCTTCCCTTTCTTCTGTCCCCTAGGCCTTCCTGGTATCTCCTTCCATCCCCCAAATCACAAAGGATCAACAGGTGAACCAACATGGGACCTTCATGTAATATTCTTTAATTCAGATGTCAGGAATTTTAGGGGCTCTGCTGAGTGTTTATACTAGGATGTCTAATGTAGAGAGTATATTTACAATGGACTTAAGTTCTTGGCTGACTTCCCATGAATTTCAGCATGGTCGTCTTTCCAACTATTTTCTTTTCATTAAAGGAATTCTGACCTGGCATAAAACAAACCAATATAGTAATAGCAAATGTTTATTGAGCCTTTATGATGTATCAGATATTGGACTGATCACTTTACATACATTATCTCATTTAATGTTATGAACTAAATTTTCTAAAAGTTCTTAATAGCCATAAAAAGCTCTTCAATTCTTGCTAACTAATGGGTGTATCTATTCTAGGAAGCTCTTCTGTCACCTCTAATTTAGTCACCTTGAACCTACAGAATAAGTTTAATGTCAATTATGACATCATTGCACATGCCCAACTACATGATTTCATTGCAGGAACAGCTAGGTGAAAGCACATTAGATTTTGCCCAAAACTGGGCTGAAGGAGAGCACAAATTCATTCACAAGAGGAAAAGGGGAGAAATAACACCTTGACAAAATATTCCATTTCAAGCAAGTTTACCCCAGAATTAATATCCTTTTGTAACAAGCCAAAGTTCAAATAGTGCTTAGGTATTGTTTAACAAAAGCTAGGCAAACAGCCAAAAAGGATAGCTGAGACTGAAAAATCTTGTGAATTTTAAGGTAGTCATAGGCTCCTAAATGTGCAGAATGTGCTTGAAGATTATGTACTATCTTTATCCACCTTCTTTGCCACCCATTGCCCGATTTATGATTCATTACACTAATGCCCTTTTAGGCTATAATTAAATGTTCTGATCCTTCAGTTCAACTCAGAGTTCCAGTTTCAAATCAGCATGAAGACAATGAAGAAGAAAACATGAAATTAGATCTAGGGACAATCCAAGCATTATTTTCCAAATGAATTTCCCTAACTAAACTCTTAGGGCAGATGAGGGAATTTCAATGCTAAAACTCTTAAAATTTATTTTTTTGCAGCATGTAAGAAAAATAACAAACACATTTATTCAGTCATTCTTAAGTAATACCCTCCTATTGCAATAAAGGGAAAATCAGCCAGCCCAATGAGAGAGCTCACTTGCCATGTGATCCATGGACTAATGAATGAACATAGTGTTGCAAGGAGGTATATACTTTATTTGATGATTACTGATCATATAAGACATGATTGCCAAGTGTTTTGACTTATCATTTCAACATACACAAGATAATATTATCACAAGATAATATTTTTATATAATAAAGTGATTCAATTTTTCTAATTTTTTTCTGTTCTATTCTATGAAGCAAATTTTGTTTTGAAGCCATTAATTGAAACCATTCTTCTGTGTGCCCACTTTGTTCCAAGTGTGCAGTGCATCTCAGGATACACCGTGTTCTGACAATATACTATGCTTTTTAAAGTGTATTATGGTCAATAAGTTAAAGAGCTATTGCTCTTGACCCATTTTAATTATCTCATCTTTTTGAAGAACGTCATCAAGACTGTCAATATATGGAACAGCAGCAATGTTTTTTCCTAAGATTAATCAATGCAATAGATTTGAAAGCCCTTTCTCCAAATCATGTAATATTTGATTATCATATTGACAGAATGACAGAAAAATTCCATAATGAACTAGCAGAGAAAATGATAAATTCCCTGGACATAAAATACTGTTACTTACATAAACCGAACCATTCATCTAATGTATAATGCATAAAATACAAATTTTATTTGCTTAAAATCCTTCAGTGTTTTTCCACTGCTGCAGGACTGCATCCAAAATCTTCAAGCTGTCATATGAAGTTTTTCAGAACCTTACTCTGACCATGTCCTTCCAACCATCTTTCATCCTGCCTGTATGTACCTCTTGCTCTAGCCAAGCCACTAACCCGCTATTCTAAGTAAGACATGATCTCGTTTCAAGACCTCTGCACACGTTGTGCCTGCCTGGAATATCCTTTTTACCTCTACTCAACCTTCCTCTTACTCTTATTCACTTGGCCTGTTCCCACATATTCTATAACATTCAGGTCAGACATCATTTTCTTGAGAAAATCAGGCTGCTTATCCTTCGACTGAGTTTCCATGGCCTTGCACAGCCCTCTCACAGCATTTGCCACACTGCTTTATGATGGGTAACCTGTTATGATTTTAAAAACTGTCTCTTCTCTAACTGTAAGCTTCTTTGTAGATAGACCACAGAGAATGGTTTGTTTTTTCTTGTTTTTAAGCTTAGCACTTCCTATGCTTAGCATTGTGCCTAGCTTTCAAAATACTCTGAGAGAAAGAATGAGAATTTCTTGCATAAATGTATTAAATATACAGATATCCCTTCCACTTCATGACTTTCCCCATGGCAGCTTCCATGTATGGCAGGTCAGCATAAGAAATTATATGGGAGTTTTTTTTGAGTTTTGTGGAAGTCACAGATGGCACACAAAGGCCAGCAGACAACACACAAATGTATAGGATTGTTATAAAAAAAGGCATTCTGATAAAATCTAGCATCATATGAGAAAAGGCAAAGTCCTTATAAGATTCCCTAAAGGGAAATGAAGGTGAAGGGTCTACCCCTATGGATTTTCAGGATGGCAAAGGCCAGTCTGAAAGTTAAAAAAAAAAAAAAAAAAGGTTTAGCAATGTACACAACGTAAAAGTAATGGGAGAGGCAGCTAGGGAGTTTCCTGAAACACTGAAAAAAAACTTTTTTTACATGGATTTTCCAGATCATGGGGGCACCATGTCCTTAACCCCCATGATGAGGAAGGGATAACTGTATACTTATATTTAAAATGTACAAGCACTTTGAAGATAGTATATCTAATCACAATAGATTTAAAAAAATCATTTTAGCTCTCCACCTTCTGAGCATTTATGAGCAAAATAATTTTTCGATGAAGGCTCACATTTTTGGTCAGCAGTAAGGTTCAGAGCTCTCAAACCAAAATTGTGACCTGCAAAATGACAATCTGTCCTGGCAGCTGTTACCAAATTCCCAGATACTCTATAGCTCCAGAGTTAGGGTGGTTTCTAATTTTAAGCATCTAATTTAGAACACATGCTTCTTTGGCAACTGGACATCAGACTTTTCAACCTACCTTTTCTCCATCCTGATGGGAGATGCAGACCTCAGGACCTGGGGGTACATTTTCCTTTTGCTCCAATTTATGAGTTTTGATTTCACCACCACTGGCTCTCAACTCATTCTACAAAATAAAAATAACCTGTGAATTTAAAAAAAATTCTCACCATGTCATTCTCTTCATAGCATATCAATTAAGGAAGTCTGGGATGTTAAAAAAAAAATTCTTTGAAGCCTCAGGTCAAATAAACCTCCTAACTCTGACAAGCAAAACTCACGCACTAGTGAAATGACAAAAGCAGCTTTGTGGACACTTATCTCAGAGTTAAATATTTGTATATTGGTCTAAACCTGGATGCTCATTAGAATATAGACACATCAATACAGACATACACATAGAGCCCCCCAGCATACAATGTTCTTGTGATTCACTCTTGTAGCAGCACAGCTTGTGGGAATGCAAAGCTTGTGAGTTTCATCAGAAAAGACCATTCTGGAGCAGGGGAAAGGAGATGCCAAGTGCCAATAATTAAGAAAATATACTGACCATATATATAAATGCACGGCCTGGAAAGAAAGACAGGAATGATGTACACATATAAAAACAAATTATATTTAATGAGACCATAAAACAACCATTTTTGTGAGAATTTCAAAACTTATTTTTCACATAAAATCCATACATTGTACTAAAGATATATCTTATTCTACTTCTCATAACAGAGCCTTGACATAAAAAGCATTCATAAATACAGCCATAAGAAGTATATTTTCCTTGCAAAGGATACTTGGGGCAGAATATTACAATTAACTTTACTAGGTGCAAAATCAACATTTAGTAACCTTGTATCTTTCTTTTCTCTGTGCTTCTTTAGGCATGAGGAAGAAATTAAACAATTTACCATCACAGGGTCAACAAAAAGAGTGTTACTGGTTCACATGGTGAGGAATTCAGATTAAGGCACACAGCTGCTGGGGGTACATCTATGAGGAGCAGCTGGAAGCCAGCACTGAAGAACACATTACAGCCTCAAAACTCATTCCTGACCCTATCTCTCAAAGTCCAGCCTCCAGAACTACTGCAGGAGAATGTATGCCTTGTTACAACTACATTCTATAAAGGGGCCTAACAAATTCTTTGGGGATGAGATAAAATGTATTTTTTACAAGAATTCCTAAAGAATTTTCAACTCTTAAAATTCACAGAACAGGAGAATTGCAATGCAGAGACTCTATTAGGAGTTTTAAAACATTCACCGAACAGGTTTTTCCACTTAAGGAGTCACCTGGTAGGAATGTTTGTAGCAGAAGCAGCAAAATACTGTAGCAAGAGGGAATTAAGCTTCACAGATCACATATTCACTGTTTCTACCCACTTGCTTTCTAATAGAAGTCTAAAGGACCTAATTTTTCTCACTCACAAAGAATAATGAGCCGGTGACATGCCACTTCACTATTGATTTACACATCATCTCTTCTTAAAACCACAGTGAAAAATCAAGATGAAATTATTCACTGCCCAGAGAATTAGTCCACCAAGGCTGTAAAAGAATGCAAACTTAATTTTATGGGGAAAAGAAGGCTTACCTCCTGGAATACAAGTTATAATTGCCAATATGTAACAGTTTCAATTTGCCCAGAAACAAGTAAAATTCAATTCTATTCTCGCAACTTTGCTAAAAAGTTAGGACATGAAGAGATAAGTGATTTGAAATGTTAGAAGGAACAACTGAAAGATACACATCCGTGTGTGTGTGCGCGTGTATGACATATTAAAGGTAAATTCAATTAAGTTCCACTGCGTCAGCCAGGCGGTTAGGTCTGAAAGAATGTAAAATGGAGAGACCCTCCATTCTATTTCGAATACCAAATTTTTGTGCTTACTGAGCATGTCACAGCCCCATCATTTCTTCCTTTTTCTTATCCACTATTCTACCTCTTCAAGAAAGCATTACATCATAATCATAAGGATTAAAATGAAGTAGAATCTATATTATGTGATTCTATTTATAAGAAATACCTGGAAAATGCGAGCCCATAAAGATAGAAAATGGATTAATGGCTGCTGCGGGATGGGGGAAGATGGGAATTGGGAATGACGGCTAACATGTATGGTTTTTATTTTTTATTTTTTTTGTATGTATGTGTATGTGGGATATAATGGAAATGTCCTGAAATTAGATAGTGGTGATGGTTGCACAATCCTGTGAATGTACTAAGAACCATTGAACTTTACACTATTTTTCTTTTCATGGGCAGGCACTGGGAAGCACCTGGCCTCCTTACAGCAGGTGAGAATTCTGCCTGCTGAGCCACTGTTGCCCCTTTACACTATTTTTAAATTATTTTTTAATGCACACTTTAAAATGGTGAATTTTATGCTATATAAAATATATCTCAGGCAGTGTGATAGTGGCTTGATGACAGAATTCTTGCCTGCCATGCTGGAGACCCAGATTCGATTCCTGGTGCCTGCCATGCAAAAAAAAAAAAAAATTATATATATATAATCTCAATTTTAAAACTGCCCCAAATCCCATATTAATGTTGAACACATCCAATATTTCTGTCCAATATTCTCCCTTTCTCTCCTCAAAAACAAAATATTTCTGTTAAGTCTCAAAATACTACATCTTTAACAAATACAACAACAAAATATTAAATAGAAAATCCAAGAAACAATGATATTACTGGATGGTAAGGTCGCAAAAAAAAAACAACAAGTGGGGTAGGAATGAGGACTAGGAAAGTAAAGTGAGGATTAGAACATGGTAGGGATTCCAACTGAGGCTAGGGTAGGAATTAGGGAACAAGGGAAAGAGCCAGGACTCAAAGGTACAGATCTCAGAGACATTTCCTAGTTCTAGTGCTCAGTGATCATTTAATAGATGATTGAACGAATGAATGATGCAGAACACATACTGTAAAGCTGGCTGAATGGCTTTGTTTGGATACAGCTGCCTGATACTTGGCCATTCGATCCTTTATGGAGGTTTCTGACAGGCGTGGGAGCTCCAGATTTCGCCTACTCTCACTTTTCTCCAAGTTGGATGCAGAAGATGACAATTGACCTGGAAATATGCAAATAATATACTTCATTAGAAAATAAAATGTGATTCATATGGTTTTACGATTCCAAATTTGGGGCTATTGCAATCTGATGGCCAATTTTTTTCTATTAAAAGTACAAAGAAAGAAATCAGAAATATAATTGTCACTTATAAGATAATAATCACTCACTTTTCCAACATTAAAAGGAGAATCCGACCATGATTACAAGACATTTAAAATTTCTGGCTAATTTAACATATGGGAAAAAAAATAGCTCTTAATTCAGTTTTAATTTGCATTTCTTAAATGAAGGCTGGTGATTTTCCTGTATTTACTAATTATATATTTTTCTTTTGTGAAGTGCCTATGTATGCCCTTTTCTAAATACGGTAATTGTGCTCTCAAGGTGTTATGGTATTGTACACTAGAATAACCACTCTTTTTTTTAATTTAATTTTATTTTTTTATTAATTAAAAAAAATTAACTAACACAACATTTAGAAATCATTCCAGAATAACCACTCTTGATAGGGGATATCACCCACTTGTAGTGCCCTTCCCTAGATGGCTGTGGAGCCAAAACTGTCAGGAGCATTTCCCTTGAAATCCCTGCCAGGTACCCTTTGGTTACACAGTTTGCCACTGACAAGAATGGATTAAAAGTACAGAGAAGCTATTTGTAGCGAGCAATGTGATTTGAGAATGGCTTGTATTTGACCCACAGATTTCCTTTTAATTTCTGCCATTCTTCCTTGAAAAGCATTGGCCTTGAGGTTAAAAGGTATTCTTAGTAATTAGTACTTCTCCAGGGTTTCACACACATGAACTCTCTGCTTACCATGGCCTATTTCCAAGTCATCCAGAGAAAAGCTGTTTTCAGAGGTCTTTCTTCCACCTGCACTTCGGCTCTGAGGCCGAAGAATCTATTTGGAAAACAAAATCAAACAATAAGTTTGTACAGGGAAGATGGGAAAGGCTTGATGCGATGTTCAAAAAAGGATGCTTGTATATTTCCTTTATAAATAAAACCCAGAAGAGATTTGACTGTGTATTAGCTTTTATAAACCACAGAATTTAAAAAAATTTATATTGTGCCAGTTTGAAACTGTTGTGTACCTCAGAAAAGCCATGTTTTTTAATCCTCATTTAATATTGTTGGATGGGATCTTTTTTATTGTTCCCATGGAAATGTGACCACCCAATTCTGGGTGGTAGCTTTTGATTAGAAGGCTTCATGGAGATGTGTCTCCACCCATTCAAGGTGGGGTTGTTTACTAGACCCCTCTGAGAGGGAACCATTTTGGAAAAAGCTACAAGAGCCCAGACAGCCGGAGATCTTTGGAGATGAAGAAGGAAAACACTCCCAGAGAAGTCTTAGGCAATGAGAGGCCTGGAGAGAAAACTAGCAGGTGTTGCCAATGTGCCTTCCTAGCTGAGAGAGAAACCCTGAATGTCATTGGCCCTTTCTTGAATCAATGTATCTTTCTCCGGATGTCTTAGTTTGGACATTTTAATGGCCTTAAACTGTAAACTTGCAATTCAACAAATTCCCTTTTTAAAAGTTGTTCCATTTCTGGTATATTGCATTCCAGCAGCTTTAACAAACTAAAACAAATATTAAAAACTACTTATTCACAGATGCCCTCAGAAAAATAAATAACTCTATATAGTTAATGCTCTCTGCTAAAGACCACCACCTAACCAGCTTAACTAGCAAGTCTAAAAATGTTTAAACAGTCACTGGGAGGGACTCCTCATGTCCTTTCCGCTGACACATTCCTCTAAATTGCAAGTCCTGATGACAGTACCTTCTCCATCCACTTTATCTCTGCTGCTGTCTTGGTTCACATCTTTTTCCTGAACTATTGTATTAACTATAGTAATTGGTTCTTCATCTCCTTCCAATCCAATTTCTGTGCTGCTTAAAGTAATCTTCCCAAAATGCAAATCTCCTGTTCAAAATTCTTTAAGGATTCCTTATCACTTCTAGAGTTAAATTCAAAATGCTTAGTATGCCATAGAAGATACGTTCTAGATCTGATCCCTACCTATCCAGCCACACTCTTCACCTCCAGGTAAAAGAAACTGCTTGTGAAGTCCATACTGTGGCACCAGGTTGCCCCACCTGGCACACTTCTATCTTGTTGTCCAGCAAATAAACTATTCCTTCAAGCCCCAGTTTAAGTGACACCCCCAATGGGAAGCCTGTTCTACCTCTCCTACATAAATTTAGGTAATCCTCCCTCTGTTCCTGTAGTACCTAGTCATACTTCCATTACGATGCTTATCCAATTGTGACTGCAGAGACCACGGCTTTTCATCCATATAATAGAAAAGCAGATGGCACAGATTTTTAAAATAAAATACCTTGTGATGCCTGTAAATCATGCCATTTATATCTCTCATATCTAGAGTAGATCTCCAATTGCTACAAATTATACATTTAAAAACTTGAAATAAAGCCACGTAGTGTCACAGAATGTTCCTAGACATAGTACACTGGGAGTATATCATATTTGTTCAGTTTGTAATGAGAGCCTTCAACCAGATCCTATCATTCAAATCTCAATTTATTTCCAGATCATTTGAAACAGGACAGATATCTGAAATCCTATGGAATAAGAGATACACTCTTTGAATTTCCACATTAGTAAATAGTCATTGAACTTTAAGATCAATAGACTTAACCAACTCAATAACAGTAAAGTTTAAGAAGTTAAACCTCTCACTTTTACAAATTAAAAAAAATATATTCCCTCCTTCCAACCTTGGAGATGGAAAACGTGCCACTTCAGAAATCAGAGACAAGGATTGATTTGTTTGTTCCACACAAATTCTTACAAATTCAAAAAGAATTAACATAGTTTACCTTGCTCACTTTGCTACCTATATATTCATGAAACTCATTTTAAATAAAAAACAAAATAAGCAGTAGCAACTCTAACCTTGACATATGATATTCAGCCTAGTTGCCCTTACATCAACCACATCCATGTGAATCATATGACTCAACATGCTACTGCTCCAGGAGCAGGCGCCTGTCTGGAAAAGATGCTCACCAGCCAAAGGATAGGTTTGGCAGGATACTCTCCAGCCATTTTTTTTTTTTTTTTTGGTTTGGTTTCAACAAATTTCTCATTTACTGGTCATTAAAATAAAGGAAATTCCAAAGATTTATTCCAAATGCTGCTCACTGTAAGATGATCACTATAAAAGTTAGAACAGACAAGACTTAAAAGGGAGAAGGCCTGAAAATACAGTTTTGCTTTGTTTTTTTAAATCAAAAGTGAGTGGATGGAGTCTACATTTTTAATACTGGAACAATATTTCAAATATTTACTTTCCATCAAAGGTAAAGTTCAAGCACAACATGATTATGCATTAACATGCTGCAACCTGCAGAGGGTTCAGTTTTCTGTCTAGTTCTAGTCACACATCTCTCTCTGCCTCCAAGTCCCTGCACTGGTATGAATGGGAACAAATCCATTTAGAGCCAGAACATATGCTCTTCTGGGGTCAGGGGTTTCTTTGGTTCTAGATGCTTGCAAAATGCCCCCTAATTTTCCATTTCTTGTAGTTTTTTATTTAGACCCCCGGATTAAAAAAATATGGATCATTAAAGGGAAAAAAATCTTTCTAGTCCACAAAGTTACCAGTACTCTGAATTATTTTCTTCTCTTATTATATATAATATGTAATTATTTTGAAAGTACTAAAAAAAAAGTGAATGTACAAAGTCATTTAGTCTTATAGAGCAATGGAAAGAGAGAAATGTTTCTGACATTGGTTCTGAGAAGGAATACGGTTCTGATACGATTTGACTTTTAATGAGAGCCCAGGTGAAGCAGAGCACTTCTTTCAACAGCTCTTTACCCCCCACAAACAATCAGATATGACGAATAACATGATCTCAGATGCATTTAAGATTCATTTTATGATCCTCATTTTAAAAGTGGTAATCTGAAGCTCAGGAAGAAGGAAGGATTTCCTTTACACAGAAAGAAGAACAAGAATTCTGATATCTCAACACTCTTGTCACAAATTTTTATCAGGTTTCAGTCCTTTTTATTCAGACACTGTGGGAGCCTTAATCATCATAATCTGCTAAGGGTAGAGAGAAGAGACAAGACGCTTTCATACTTTCGGGAAATTCCTAAGGCTTGGCCTCACCCCAACCCACAAGTCCACTTCGGGTCTACTGACTGTAACTGTCAGCCTTGTGGGGGGTCCAGGGCCTGAGATTCCCTCCATAGTGAGAGGAGGTATTGCCCAAAGACTACATTACCTGGACCTGTAGTCTACGGCAATAGACTCAGTGGGGAAAGAATGCTCAAAGCACTGAAACTCTCCTTCCCTGACCACTGCTGATAACAAACCTCCAAGCCCCTCTGTCACAAGACCCTGCTGAAACTCTGTTCTCACACCCCTTTCCTAAACCCTTACAAGCTTTTGCACTCTCACCCACCCCGTCTTATGGAAAGCTGACTTCCATTTCCTGACTGGCTACCATGGGAAGAATCCTTTCCTGTTCCTAAGACCATGGGCCTTCACTTTGCTTCTCTCAGATGCAACTCCTCCGTTATGGGAAGGCACATAGTGTCGTCTGTTGAGTCCTGCACCTCTAAACATCTGGGTCTTGGCTCTGAAGCAACTGTTCCCCAAGTGTCTGCATTGGCTCTGCTCCAGAGTTTCTCTAAAATGTTTCCCCCTTTAATGGACTCTGGTAAACCAATCAAAAGCATCTTGAATGGTCACATCTCCATCTAATCAAAAGGTGACATCCACAATTGGGCACACCACATCTGTGTAGATAATCTAATCAAAAGTTTCCATCGTAAAATACTGAATCAGGATTAAAAGAAACAGCTGCCCCCACAAGATTGGATCAGGATTAAAACAACAGTCTCTTTAAAGTATTCTAGGCCTTCTCTATCAAGCTCTTCACAACTTTTCCAGAATCTTCCCCTTATCCATCTAAAAAGTTGTTCTAAAACGTTTGGTATTTGTAAAGCGCAGCAGCACTCCACTTCTCTGGTACCAAAATCTGTATTCATTTGTTAAAGCTGTCAGAATGCAATATCCTAGAAATGGAATGGCTTTAAAAGGAGAAGTTAATAAGTTACAAGTTTACAGTTCTAAGATCATAAATACATCCTAACTAAGGAATCCAGAGAAAGATATCTTGGCTCAAGGAAGGGTAATCTGGGAAAGCACATGGCTGGCATCTGCTGGTTCTTATTCCTAGTTCTGTTGCTTCCAGCTTCTGATGCCAGTGATTTCCTCTCCAAGCATCTGTGGACCTTCACTTAGCGACTCTGGGACACAACTCTGGGTTCTGGCTTACTTAGTATCTCATGGGGAGGCACATGGTGACATCTGCTGGGCCCTGCAGCTCCAAATGTCTGGGTCTCATGTTAGTGCTGAAGCAACTGTTCTCGAAGCAACTGTTCTCCAAGTGTCTGCATCAGCTCTGCTCTGAAGTTTTGTCAAAATGTCCCCCCCCCCCTTTTTTTTTACATGGGCAGGCACCGGGAATCAAACCCACGTCCTCGGGCATGGCAGACAAGCATTCTTACCTGCTGAGCCGCCGAGGCCCGCCCAAGGTTTCCCTTTTAATGAACCTTAGTAAACGAATTAAGATCTACCTTGAATGGGTAGAGTCATATCTCCATCTAATCGAAAGGTCACACCCACTATTGGGAATGTCCTATCTCTTTGTAGATAATCTAATCAAAGTTTCCACCCTACAATACTGAATCAGGATTCAAAGAAACAGCTGCCCCCCACTGGATCAGATTAAAATTTGGCTTTTCTGGGGTACATAATAGCTTGAAACTGGCACAACTGGTATATGGGTCTTTAAGAAATGTATCACTACGGAGAAAAGTCAATCAAAATAACACTAAAAAGTAGTATTATTTACCTTGTGAATTACGGAAGGGATACCAAGCTATAAACTACATGTGATACACTAACTCAGCAAAAAGTTTATTTTATTTTATTAAAGTTAGCTTTAATAGTATATATACAAAAGAATGCATTGATAGAAAAACAAAGATAATTCTTGCTTGTATTTAGCAATAATAATAATATGCAAAAACCAGTTTTCTGAATTTAAAGCACTAGCAATATATCTGTGGGAAGTTAAATGGTAGGTTCAATGTAAGATTTATGATTCATTGATAAGCAAATTAAAGTTATACTACCCTACTCTAGGATGGACTGTATTAGACCCCTCAGTGATGTTGATAGTTATTCAAATTCCTTTCCTCCACATGCCCATCCTTTACCCTATGCCCATCCTCCCTAAAATGAAACAGAAAAATATGCAATTAACCAATTATGAAATCCTCAGAATTTTATTCTTCTTATACTATAATTCTAAATAACTTAATTAAGACATAGTAGGAAAGCAGAGGAAAATTTTATTAAAATAACATTGAGTAGATAAGGGAAGATGTGCAATTATTAACCAAGAGAAGGGAAGATAAAAATATAAAATGGCTACATACAGATAACTTTCACAACAATGTGGGGATTCTTTATGGACACCTAGCCATTCTTCAAGAAGGTATACAAAAATTGTTTCTTTGCTGCAGATCACCGATTGGTTGGCTATGGTGATCAAATGTCCAGTGAGCACAGATAGGACTTCAGTTTGGTTGCCTTATCTCCTCAAAGGCTTGCTCTCCTACATCAACACAAATATACTGCCATCTGTACTAAGTGTTATGTCAAGCTAAACAAAATAGCAAGTGTCACTTCCAGGAATTTACAGGAAAAAAAAACCCACAAAAATTTGGTTCTTGTTTGAAAAAAAAAAAAAAGGATGATTTTACTCTCATACTAACAAAGGCAGCTTTTCCTGGAATTCTGATATTACCATATACATAAAGGTCTTAGTGATAAGAGGAACAGATGATCTGAGGGGAAGGTAAAGGGATGTGTGTCTGAGGAGAAGGTGAAAAAGGAGATGGGATAGGGGAAACTTCCACTTTTTTGTTTAGATACTTCTATTTTATCTGAATGTATTATTTTACCTTTGTAATATAAAACAAGTTAAAGCCAATTAAAATATGATGAATTAGAAGCATTAAAATACACTATGGAAAAAATACATTATGAATAATAGAAAATAGGAAAAGGGGTGAGGAAAAATTTTTTAAAATAACAAATTATTTTTACTTATGGACAAATTCATCATTATCTTCTCATTACTACTTCATATCCTTGGCTAGATCCCAAAGAGTACTTATGTGTTAAAAAGAATGGGATTTTTTTGGGAGGAAGCATTCTCTTTTATTTTCTCCTTTCTTCCTTCCTTTCTTTAACTCCTCTCCTAGAAAAGGGGAACACTGGATGGAAATAGGAGCCAGCATCTGCATAAAAGAATCAAGGTGTTGGGGCGGGCCGCAGTGGCTCAGCGGGCAAGAGTGCTTGCCTGCTATGCCGGAGGACCCCGGTTCGATTCCCGGCCCCAGCCCATGTAAGAAACAAACAAATAAACAAAATATAATAAAACAAGAAAATGTTTAAAGATGTTTCCCTTTCTTCCATCCTTCCTTCCTTCTCTCTGTCTTTCCTTCCCTTCCTCCCTCTCTCTTTAAAAAAAAAAAAAAAAAAAAAAGAATCAAGGTGTTTCCACATCCCAGTCTTAATTCCTTGCATTACACTTATTGGTCAAATCTTGACCCAAGGAAAACACAATATTTAAATAGGCTATGAAGGCAGAAATAAAGCACCCAAATATTTGGTCTTTGTTTTCCTATCCAAAGATTTCTGTGTACCAAATATGTTTGGGGAAAAAAAAGGAACTAAGGCTTAAGGAGACTTCACATTCTCCCTACACTGTTTGGTCATTCCTGGTTATGGAAGAAAAGGTACTTAATTTTTTAATTATCTCATCCTGGCCTCTAAAGATTATGGATTCAAATGTCAAGGTGATGATAACCATATGGATGGTGCTTATAACCAGTTGATCAGTTATTATTTACATAAAAGCATGTCTAGAATAGTTACCTCGGCTACCTGTAACCCAGACTGATATGAAGTTAAGTCTGCTAAACTACATCCAGTATCTGTCCTTGGGGCACTATTTTTCCTAACGATGACGACAGGCTACACGAATCCAGCCATCACTCATTTGCTCACAGGAATTAGAACCAATAGTTTCAACTAAACCATCTGATCTGAGTAACATATCCATACTCTGAAAGTAGAGAATAAGCAAACAATAGCCTTTAATCAATTCTCATTATTTGGAGATTATTTGAGTTCTAAGATTTTCTTCTTTTTATTAAAGAAATACAAAGAGCCAAGTCATTGTGCTGGTCACTGGGGAACATTTTTATGTTGAAAGAAATTATAGACTGGGGAGTGAACAAATTCATATATGACTATAAAGGGAAGTATAATATGAGTGCTCAGAGAAAAGTAAAAGGAAGTTCTGTAGGAGGGTGAAGTTTATCTCATCTGGGACAAACTGAGGTAGGGCCTCACAATCTTGATAGACTTTGAGGAATAAGATTTCAAAAGGCAGTAAATGGGGGACAGGCATGAAACGTAAAAAGTACGAAGTCATCCAGGGTTTGAGTATAGAATTGGCTATGAGGCTTTAACGGTAGGTTGAGCTAAGATTGCAGAAACCTGAATAATAAATATGGATTAATTCTGTAGCATCAAAGGTTTCTGGTCAGGGTGGTACAACGGTGGCTCAGCAGCAGAATTTTTGCCTGCCATGCCAGAGATCCAGGTTCAATTCCCGGAGCCTGCCCATGCAAAAAAAAAAATAAAGTTTCTGATCAAAGGAGTAACATAATTTACAACTATGTTTAGAAAGATAAACAGCAACAATGTGGAGGATGGATAGGAAGAAAGAAATGAGAGGTCAATTGGGGGAGGTTGTAGCAATGCTGTAAACCACATGTGATAACGCTAAACCATGGAGCTAGATGTAGGACTGGAAAGCATGGCCCATATGTGAGCGATATTTAGAAGGTAGATTTGTTTAGAGGGTTTAGTAAGTGACTGACTAGGGGTAGTGTGTAGGCAGAGGAAGAAATGATTAGAAGATTACAGACAGCTAGACTGGGTGAATGGTGATGCATTAAGGGACAACAACACAGAGCGGGTTTTGCTTAGGAAGATAAGGGATAATGGCAGACAATCAGAAATACGGGGCTGAAACCTGGGTAAAGAGTTTAGGATTAGAGTCTAGCTTTGGGTTTCATCTCATGGAAACAGATGAGAGAAAAAGATAGGAAGGCCAAGAAGAGATTAGGAAGAGAAGGACAAGAACAGAAACCATCTCAAACAAAAGGGAGCAAGAGAGATTATGAAAAGTGGAACTCAAGCCAGTTAACTTTACCTCTGGCAAATAACACTGATAAAAAGATTTAGGAGGACAAGACTTTAGACCAAATATTTCCATTATCTATGTGCTCCCTGACTCCCCACAGCAAGTTGGTTGAGATTCAGTCCAATTCTCTAAAATTCAATTATGAAACCAAAATTCACACAATTTTCAAACAGTATATTCATTCATTCCACTGAAGCATATATTCTTACTTGAAGCTTTGAAGTGTACATTCTTACTTGTACACTCTTGCTTCTAAAAGGATTTCTAGTGTCCCTACCATACTTCTCAGAACTTTTTCAAAAGATCCAAATATGTAACTTTCTGATTAAAACCTTATCCATTATAAAGATGAAATTGTGTTAATGATAACCATAATCTAGTTTCCAACTGATTATTAATAGTTAACCTAAAATAAACACATTTTTAGAGGTTTTATTGAGATACTAGACAAAAACTTTTAAAGTAAGCTAGACCTATTTCCAACACGGGTCATTTAGAAATGGTTACAAAACTAAGGGCAGTTGTGCTTTATACTTCCTAAGCAGCCCATTAATTGACAAATGACTGATCAGGAGATTAAAAAGTCACCAAAAATTTTTTAAAAGGTCAGGTCAACCCTAGAACCCCTCCATCAGATTTAGCAATCTGGCTGCCCAGTGCCATCGGAGATCTGGCAGGACCTTTACACGAGGGTTTTTTCTCCACATTGACCAGGCATACAGATAGGCTTGTTCTGACTCATCTCTCACCAGGCATTTATGAGAAAAAAAAGTCTTTCACCAGATCCTTACACATAATCAGCATTTTTGTTTGCTACAGTCCCAATCATTTCCTACCTTAGGCCAGTTTAGACATGCTCTGGCCTTTTGCAGTGAATCACATTGTGTGTGCTGGTATGACATCAGCAGTTCTGCCCCTAACAGGGTCTCTGTGAGAAGACTTTACAATGGTGCTTTGAGTCACAACAAAGCCCCTTCCTCTCTATTTAAGTCTTCTGACATTTTTCCTTCCATTTAAAAGAAAAACATTTTATAAAGACAATAGAGGGGAAATAGGGAGCTGTTCAGGCCTTGGAAGAGTAAAAATTGAGAGGGGAGAAAAGTCATAAAACTGCTTTGTGGTTACATCTCTTGCCAAATGATTTCAGTGCTGAAGTCTAGCTAAAAACTCATGCACAGAAAAAGGTTCTAGCTTTGCAAATCTTTAAAATTCATCCTACTTCCTCAAATAAATTATCTCCAAACTTGCAAGAACTCCTCTAGGCAGGACTGCTGAGAAGCACTGAAAATTCTGAAAAGGAATAAACTAAATCATATCTAACGTAACTGGGGCCTAGAGGTCGAGTTATCTAATTTTTGTTTCAGAAAGAAAGCTTCATACTATTACTTCACAAGGTAGGGATTTTGGCCAAATATTTACCTTCCAAAAACATATTTCCCATCTACATGGAATCTAGAATAAATGATGGCTTTGCTCTCTGTCAGATCTGTTTATTTCATTATAATGACTGTTGCAGCAAACCATCTCCATGTATAAAGCCAGATATGTAGGAAAGTATGAGAAAACTGGAAAAATTTACCAGCTCGGCAGCCCCTGGACTGTGTTTTAAGTCACCAGCATATGTAACTCATTTTCTAGTTAAGTAATTCCCTCTGGGGATCCAGACTGCAATCCACATGAAGGATCAAATTTCATTCGCAGTTGCAGGAAAATGCAACCCTCTGCAATTTGCAAGTCAAAACTCCTGAAGGCAACAACTAGTCTGCTCATCTTCATTGATTTTTCCTGGGAGAGGATTTTAGTTGATAGAAAACTTTTGTTAGGAAGTACAAATGAGAAGACAGAGAAGAAGAGAAGGGATTCAGCTAGCATGAGACAACTAAGGCTCAGTCTTGATGTTAAACTCTGGCTTAAAATAAGGACCACAGCTGAGTCCCAGTGGAGAGAAATTCAGCAGTAATTGCACCCCCGAAGTAAGAAATGGCACAGGAAGACAAATTAAAAGGGCAAGTCTACACAAACACATAATCCAACTGGTATCAAACTCGATTACATTTCTAGATATCAACCTGAGTCCGAGAGTGAGTTTGATTTAATATGAAATTGGGTCAGGATCTCACAAATCTAGCTAGGCATCTATGCAAATAATTCATTTAAGATTTTTTTTTAATTATCTCATCAAATGACATACTGACCAACATCTACAACTCCATTTGAACAGGCTAGATTAGAGAAACAGCTTTGTTTAGTCACATGAATTGGCTTTCCCCAAATTTAAACCCATCCAATCCTTACCTTGGTCTGAGTTGATTCGCCTTTCTCAAACATCATCTTAAGCCTGTTCAGTGGAACATTGTATTTCTCTATTTTGCCTGCAGCTTCTGTGTTTTCGCCAATTTCAGGTTTTCCTACTTCATGCCTGGATTCTCCCAGACAATTTTCCATCTTTTTACTTTCTGCCGAGTGGTCTTTCAGATCCTCACTGTCCTCGATGCGGGGATACCGATACTGACTAAGGGCTTCAGAAGGTGACCCAACTTTAGGTCTGGTATGGGCTATTTCCTCTTGGTCAGCTTCAGCTCCAGAAGCAGGGCTGCTTCCCACTTCAGCAGGAGGATGGTCGACTCTGTGCCTAATCTCGGTGCTGCTGTTTCGCAGAGCGTCTGGGTGAGACTCCACTCCCAGCAATGGGTTCTCCCACTTCTTCTTTAACACAGTCAGGATCCCCCGGGTAAAGTGCTGGGGGAGATTTTCAGTGTTCTAGAAAAACAAGAAGTAAGTGGCAATTACAATTTGCCTGCTGAAAGATTCAAACATGCTGTTCTTTGTAAAATGAAAGTTAAAGTTCCAAGCTGCTCCTGGTCCACTACCGTTTCAGACAGCTGCAAATAGTTACAGCCCTGCCACATGGAGAAAGCATCCACCCCGGGAGAGGGGAAGAGAGAAAAAGTCAGGAGCTGAAGCAGGAAGTGATAAAACAGGATAGCCTTATAAGGACAAAATGAGAAGAAAGGAAAACCCAGATCTAATGATAGTCACATAGGAGATGAGATTTTTTAATCCAAAAATAAATGGGGGAAACAATAAAGAAAAAGCAAACTACCAGAAAGTTTAAACACTGTACATATGCATTAATAAAAGTTCATCATTACATGCCACAAAATTATGTGATGAATCCTGCTGGGGTTTTTCTTTTAAATAAATCAAAGATTCATTATAACTGAAACTATGCAATATCCATAACTATGGATAGTAGTATCAGAGATTGAAATATTATTTGTAAAAACTTAATGAAGTCATCATACTTTTACATATATTTGCATGCATAATTTGTCATATCTGAAATAACTAACATGCACATGAACAGTCAAATTTTATTTTTACATAAGAATCTAACCCTCTTTTCTTCCATTCTTCACTCTACAAAGTTGTCCATGTGTAAATACTATGTTATCAGAAAATTCACTATTTTACAACCCCTTTGGTTTAACTTAAATACCTAGGCTTCATAAAAAAAATTTTTTTAAAGCAACCAAATCACTACCACAACAATAAAACCCACTCTGCTCACTGAAAGACATACCTTAGAGATTTCATTTTCTTCGGAGTCAAAAATGGAATTAGTTTATAACACATAAAACAGATTGAAAACAGGCGGGCCGCGGTGGCTCAGCGGGCAAAGTGCTTGCCTGCTATGCCGGAGGACCTCGGTTCGATTCCCGGCCCCAGCCCATGTAACGAAAACGGAGAAACAAAATACAATAAAACAAGAAAATGTTTAAAAGATGTTTCCCTTTCTTCCTCTCTTCCTTCCTTCTATCCTTCCTTCCTTCTCTCTGTCTTTAAAAAAAAAAAAAAAAAAAAAAAAAAAAAACAGATTGAAAACAACCTGGAAATTGCCCCTGTGCCACAAAAACAGAGGAAACATGCTTGAAGTAAAATGAAATGTTTTGCACTTTGAAGCTATTCCTTCTAAATAAGTTGAGCAGCATCTCCTCCCCAGCAAAACACAGGCTCCAATACCTTCCTGCTCTCCATTCCAGTAATCTGTGACTCACCAGTCTTTCAACCAAGAAAGGACAAACAACTTGGGACTGAAAGACTTCAGGGAATTAAATAGGATTAGTAGCTATATTGGGAATTAAGGCTCTCACCCTATTACTCTTCTGAATACCTAAAAGAGCCACTTGATCAACCAGCACCAAGGCCTGGGTGGAAAGAAAAGTTACAAGAGAACACCTTGATTTTAATATTTAAATCTTAGCTGATAAGATAATTCTTAGGGGGAGGCATGTATGGATCAGACATATAAGAGGCATAAAAAGTTTTCTTCTAAAAGAAGGAATTAAAAAACAGCTCCAGAAACCGGTGCTACCTTAATCACCAGCGGCACTCTTGGCCCTGTACCATTGTGTGCTACATAATGAATGAGTCAACCAGGTCTCCAACTTCACTTGCCCTGCCCTGCCCATACAGGAGCCCTGAGAATCAAAGTGGCATTTTGTCTTGGTAACTGGACACTATTTTTCTCAGCTACATATCATGTGATCAGAGCACATTTACTGATTGGAAAGATGCCCATAAAATACTTCAGAATGAAAGAAGCATGACCCCATTTTATAATACACATGTATATGGTAAATGTAAAATAGAAAAGCAGTCTGGAAGAACAGACAACAGTATGTTAACAGGTTATCTTTGTGTGACAGATCATGAGCACCTGTGTTCTTTTGATTTTTTTCAAAGGCCCGATATGGAGCACATCTCTTAGGGGGCTCTTTCAGGAGTAGTAAGTGTGCTCTTTTACTAAAAGGTGCTCTTAGGGATAGAAGTTCTAAAGTACTGCAGAGGGAAAGGCAGGGCTGTGTGGTCTGGCACCATTAAAGGACCCACAACCTTACAAAACTCTTGGCAGTCCTACCTAGACCACGCCAGTTATCCAAGTTCTTAGGGCCTGAGGCAAATAACAAAGGGGAAGAAACAGTGGCAACAGTCCTTCTGTGCAAGAAAGAGAAGCAAGAAGGTACAGGAAAAAAAGCAATAGCTGAAAGCAGTTTGGATGAGACAATGCTCAGCACAATGGATAATGGATTACATGCCACTTTTATTTTCATCTTTTTCTTTATCTGGATTCTCGACAATGAACAGGTATAATTCAACTCCATCCAGCCAATTTCTTAATTTCTGGTAACTACCATGCAGGGCTATTGTGGAAAATAAATGAAGAATATATTAAAGCAGGTAGTATAGTGTTTGACATAATGAGGAACCCAATAAGTGGTGACAATTATTATTAAGTGGGTGGCCCTCCCTACTTCTGCAGCCACACCTCACAATGGTGATCACCCGTAGACTTGGGCACCTGCAGTGCTTAGGCAAGTTTAGGATCTGGGCTGCAGTCTCTTATAGAGTCACTACTGTTCCAGACTGGGAGGTGGAGGATAGACTAAGATGAAATTCTGATTGATGACATTTGTATCAAGATTTTAACATTTTCCTAAGTATTTTCCTAGAGCAAGGCAGTGGGAAGTGAGGAAGGCTGAAAGTTTTCAAGGCCTATTACTACAGCTTTCATTTTCAGAGTGATATCAAGGACACTGTTCATTCTATAGAAGAATTTTAGCAGATGCTGTCTCTGGACCATAACTGGTCCCTGAATCCAGACAGGCAAACTCAGGAGAAGCCACACAGTATCCTGCAGGATCATTAGACTTGAAATGGGATAAGTCCCAGTTCTGTCGCTGTGAAATGGGTGACCCTGGGACAAGTCCTTTCCCCTATTTGGTTCTCAGTTATTTTGTCTGTAAAATGGAGAAGCTGGGTCAAGTGACTTTTAATGTTGAAGTCTTGGTGGGCAAATTTCTGTCTTAATAGCAGGAGGATACAGCAGCAGGACTAGAAACATGTGCTACCTGAATGTACAGCACCCAAGGAGGGGAAGAAACTCCTAGGTTAGAATTTCTCAGAAAAGTAGTAACCAATCAAGGAGTTTATTTAGTGCATGGATGGGCACATAGCACAAATTTTAAAAAGTGGCATATTCCATATTTGAAAAGAACCTGAAAATATAACTGATGGTGGTATAAATGGTCTGTTTCTATATCCCAGATGCAAGTGGAAGGAGGGAAAAGGAAAAGTAAATTTTGGGGGAATTCAGGCTATCATGTAACCTGAATCTCCTACTACTTGCTTAAAGAGTAAATTTACCCACTTATTCCTGAACATTTCTCTAACATGCTTTCCATGGTAAAATGCAGCTACATATTCTTTCACCTGGTCAGTCACTTCTATAAATTTATGTGGCCATTTCCCTCTGTTCTCAGAAGGAGAAAATTTAGACTTTTATAGATCTAGTGGATCTTATTGGAAAACTGAATAAAGTCCATGGTTTAGTTCATAGCATTGCACTAATGTTAATTTCTTAGTTTTGATAACTGTTCCATAGTTTTTTGTTAACTTTAGGGGAAGCTAGGAGAAAGATAATATGGGAACTCTCTATACTATTTATATTTAAACTCTACTGTAAATCAAATATTATTTCAAAATTAAAAGTTTGTATATTAAAAAATAACTCTCCTTCAATTTCATGTCTCTAAGTATTGCTATCTCTTGTATTTCATAGTTTAAGGGTCCTGAAAGTACAGTTTGTAGTTGCTATTTCCTATCACTCTCCATTTACTCTTTAATTCTACTACTGGACACCTATGAATTAGCTTCAACCAATATAATCAATTACCTCTTCACATTTTTCATATGATTATCTTATTTTGTATTTATTATTTTTCCCAATTAGAAAAATAACAAAAGCTTACCAGAGAAAAAAGCCACAATTAATATAGGAATGTATATATGACTTGAGTAAATGTTATGCTTTTTCCATTCTACTTTCCCATCTCTCCCAACTAAGATATCCACTGCCAATAGTTTATATCTTTCAATTTTTTTCTATTTTTTACACATTTTTAAAAATAATCATACTATACCTACTCTTCTGTACCCTGCTTTAATCACTTACTGTGCTTCAGATATATTTTCTTCTAACATATAAAATCTTAATAATCACAAAATAGCATATTATGTACCATAATTTTTCATTCTACTGAAGAATATTTGCACTGTTTCGAAATTTTCATTGTTACAAAGAATCTTGCAATAAATATCCTTTTACACTTATTTTTTCTCACTTTGGGGGTTTTCTCAATGATACTTCTTAGAAGTGGAATTGCTGGATCAGTGGGTATGAAATACATTTAGCATTTTAATAGATATTTCCCAACTACCTCCCACTAACAGTATATGAGAGTTCATACTTCCTCACATACTGGATATTATTCATTAAAATAACCTTTGCCAACTATTTAAATTACAATTTACATCTCACTGTTATTTTAATTTATATATCCTTGATTAAGAGGCTAAGCATTTTTCATATGTTTATTGGCCTTTTATAATTGTTTAATTACCCATTATACTTTCTTACCTCAGCTGACAAATACAATGGATACTACTGTCGTCATTTGACTTGATCTCTCTACAGCATCTGGCATTATTGACCACTCCCCCTTTAAAAAATTCTTTCCTTTTTAATGGTTTCAGTGATCCCTCTATTTCCTATTTCCCATTTCTCTGGCCACTCCTCAGTTTTCTTTACAGGTTTCTCTTCTTTTTTCCCTCCCTTTGAGGAATCCCTCAAAGTTCTGTTTTAAGTCTTCTTTGCTCACTTTATAGGTCCTCTGTAGATGTGTCATCTGGTACCTGGTTCCCCACCAGCCATCTGTATGACCACCTATACCCTAGAACTCTAGTCAGAGGCCTCTTCTAAGCCTAAGATCCATGTATCTCCCCTTATAAACCAATTCCACCTGGAATTTCTATAGGCATCTTGAACTCATCCTAAGCTAAGGCTGAAGTCCTCTTTTTCCTTCCTTCACTCCTTAACTTTAACCTTGTTAATCTACTTCTTTTCTTGAATTCTCCATCTTGGAAAATGTGACAAGTATCTTTTCAACTGCCAAATGTGCCTGTCATCTTACATCTCCATGCTTTGATGTACTGCTTCTTCTGTCTGGAATACAACTCCTCTGTCATACCCTTGCCCACTTTGTTAGTTAACTCCTATTTGTCCTTAGGGCTCAGTCAGGCACTGATTCTTATGGAAAGACTTTCTTGACATGGCATAGTCTACAAAGGTTATGGATCCCTCCTAAATTCTTCTCCACCACACTGAATTTTCTTCAATATGGTACTTATGTTTGTATTGTAACTCCTATTTTTCAAACTCTAAACAGTCCCTTAAAAGAGGGACCATATCTTATTCCTCTTTGTATCTACAGCACATAACACAGAAGCTCCATAAATGGTTGGTTGTCTACCTTTGTGAAGCCAACTTCTATCATCCCACCCTCTCTTGAAGGCACTCCAATCAGGCCTTCATCCCACCAGTTCCAAACAGTATTAGGTGATCCATGACCTTCATATTGCCAAATCCAATGGTCAATTCTCAGTTTAGCTGTGTGTTTCACTTTGCTGAGAGTAAAACTCTCCTAGAACCATATTCTTCACTGGCTTCTGGTACCCCATTCTCTCGTTTCTACTGCTATTTCATCAATTGTTTCCTTTGATGGTTCCTTCTCATCTCTTCAATTTCTAAATTCAAGGTGCTCCTGAGCTCAGTCGTTGGACCTCTTCTCTCTAATCTGCACTCACTCCCTAGGTGATCATATGTATCTTGTGGCTTCATATATCACTGATACTTTGACATATGTGCATTTTATTTTATCTCCAGTCCAGATCTCCTCCAATTCCAGATGTATATAGCCTAGTTTCTACTTGACATCTCCACTTGAATGTCTTAACGGCATTTCTCATTTAACATGTTCAAAACTGAGCTACTATTTCCCCCTGCCCAAACCTGCTTTTTTTTTTTTTGGCAAGTAAAATAGAGCATTTATTGGGGGATTACATGGCATTCTCATCCTCAGTGGTGGGAAGAGACAGCAATCCCTTGCCATGATGCCCAAACCTACTTTTACTGCAGTCTTTCCCATCTCAATTAATGGCATGTTTCCCCAGGTGTTCAGGCCTAAAACATTGTAGCCATTCTTGATTCTTCTCTTTCTCTTATACCTCATGCCCATGAGCAAATCTTAGCTTCTTTAGCTTCAGTATAAATCCTGACTATTTCTCATCACATATACCTTCTAACCCATTCCAATCCATTATCATCTCTTGCCTAAATTATTGCAATTGCCTCTTTCTCTCTCTCTCTCTATTTTAACAATTGACTCAATTGGTTTCTCAATGATTCCCCTATAGTCTCTTCTCCCTCTTAAAATTTAAGTCAGGATGCGCAACAGTGGCTCAGTGGCAGAGTTCTTGACTGCCATACCGGAGACTCCGGTTCATTTTCCGGTGCCTGCCCATATAAAAAAAAAAAAAATTTAAGTCAGATCATATTACTCCTGTGCACACAAAACTCTCCAAAGGGCCTATGGCAATCAGTTAAAGCCCAGGTCCTCACAGTGACCTTGTGAGACCTTGCTCCTCCCATTTCTCAAACACACTTAGAATGCTCCTGCCTCACAGCATTTATATGAGTTCTTCCTTGTGCTTGAGTTGTTTTTGAGGCATTTACACATGCTCTTCCTTGTGCCTGAGTTGTTCTATCCCCTAGGTTACACTCTCAGATCTCTGCTCAAGGTCGTCTCCCACAAGAATGTAAAGTCCAAGAAGGCAGAGATGTAATCTGTATTCTCAGTGTCTAAAACAATGCTTGGCACATAGTTGATGCTCCATGAATATGTGCTGAGTAAATGAGTAAAAGAAAGAGGGAAGCAGGAAGGGGGAAAAAGGCAGGTGGTGGGAAGAGAAGAAAGAAGGAAGGAAGAAAAGTAACCAGCAGATGAATAAAATCATGGTAGCTTTTTCTTAACAATGCACCAGAAAGGATTCATTTTCAAATAACAAGAAACTTAAGCCAAGAGAACAAATTGACCGGGGCATGTTATGCGCTAATTTAAACAGGTTAGGTACCAAGAACTGCCAGGAGGATGTTTTTGTAACGCCAGCCAAATTAAGGAACTCTTACCAAATATTTGAAGGTCCCCCCCGCTGCCCTGAACGATTAACTCAAGTAAGATTTCAAAAAGGAATTACATTACCCAGCCCTGCTGGAAATTAGCAAGCAGGCAGAGTAGAGAATGGGCTCTATCAGAACGCTTTCTGGAGGTTTTGCCTTTGATGGATCCTATAGCTAGGCAACTTGATAACTGGCTTGGGTCAAGAAGTTTTCTTTAAACAAAGAACCCAGAGGATGACATCAGCTGTGCAGCTGCTACCATTTAAATGCACAGATATAAAGTTCTGGTTGTTTGATTTGGAAAAAAGGATGACAGCTAATTTGAGCAGAACCAGTAAGATATTGTACTAATGTCAGGCTAAGCACTTGGTTTTCTGAACGTCACTCAACTCAGGAAAGAATAAGTGGGTCAAAAGCAGAACCTCAGTGAAAAATTAAGATTCCTTGCACCTGAGCCAAGTTCGCCTGAGCAAATGGCTCACAAATCAGACCAGCTGGCATGAATGGCCAGCTCAGCTGACAAGAAGCCCAAGCCTACAGGACTGCAGGTGGCTTGGCCACACAGGCTCTACTCATGAAGTGCCACGTGCCACGGGGCTTCTGAATACTTACACTTCTCTTCTTTTCCATGTTTGCTTCTTCAGCTGCTTTCTGATACCTTCAGAAAAGGGGACAAAAAAGAGAGAATGTCCTCAAATTAAACATGTATTTTCACTTTTTCAATCTCTAAGAAAACTACTTTGCATACCTATTTCTGTCAGCAGTTGTCCTTTTTTGTTGTTGTTGTTGTTGCTTTTTAATTTAACTAGAGAAGTTTTAGGTTTACAGAAAAATCACACAGAAAATAGAGTTCCCATATACATTCTCCATTGTTATCACTTTGCATTAGAGTGGTATTTGTTACTGTTGATGAAAGATTCTTATATTGTTAACCATAGTCCATAGTTTACATTAGGGTTCACTGTTTATGTTGTACAGTCCTATGTTGTTTTTAAAATTTTTATTCTAGTAACATATATATAACCTAAAATTTCCTCTTTTAACTACATTCAAATATATAACTCAGTGGTGTTAATTACAGTCACAATGTTGTGCTACCATCACCACCATCCATTACCAACACTTTTCCATCACCCCTAACAACAATTCTGTACCAATTAAAGAATTAACTTCCCATTTCCTACCTCTACCCCAGTCCCTGGTAACCTATATTCTAAGTTTCCAACTGTATGAATTTCCGGCAGTTGTCTTTAATCAACTCTCTCAGAATAAAAGTTACAGGGAATTCAAGCAGAGATTCTGAACAGCTCCCACATCCTGAGGTTGTTTCAATATCTGCTGTGGATACAACAGAAAAATTCAAGTGGATACGGTCGAATGCTGAGAAAAATCTGGAGAGAGCAGAAAGTCCAGAGTTTAAGTCTTAGTTTCTGGCACTTATTAACTGTGATCTCCAGCAAGTCACTCAATCTCACTAAGCCTCACCTTCCTTATCTAGAAAATGGCTTTATATATCTACTTTCCAGGTTGCTGGGAAGAGTAAATGAGATCACATGTGTAAAAGTACATTGCATTAGTTAAGTACATATAGCATCAATTCTAAGATGCACATTTTCCCCTACATTTAATACTTTTGAAATCTTTCAATTGTCAGACAAATGGTTGAGAGGTGGTCACACTCCCCAAACACGTGAGAATTTTGTCTTGGTTATTGGTATCGTTGTCAATTCAGCTCATTTAAATATATTTGACTACACAGGATTTTAGTGCCAAACTTAAAATATCTTTAAAAAGATTACGCTGTGATTTGGCATTTAAAGAAAAATTATTTTACTTTTTATCTATGCACAAAAATAATACGTAATAAAAACTTATGTGGGGAGTGGGGGGCGGACCACGGTGGCTCGCCTGCCATGCCGGAGACAGGAGCTCAATTCCTGATGCCTGGCTACACAAACAAAAAAAAGAAATCCATGTGGGGGGTGCATGGGCAACTCAGTTGTAGAATTAGCGCCTGCCATGTATGGAGACCTGGGTTCAATTCCTGGCCCATGTATTCCAAAAAACAAAACAAAACAAAACATTCATCAAAAGGTGCTGCAATATATATGTTATCCAGATGGAGAAGAATGAAATGTGACCCTCACTGCACAGCATACAAAAAAAAAAAAATTGATATGATAGGCAAACATTGATCAATTTAATTAGCATTTTTTCTTAGCGATGCATAAAATAATGACACATGCTGTATAGTCAGTGGCATCTTATATTTTGTAAATGAGCATATAATTTGATTATTTTAATTTTTATTATTAATTCCATCACTTTATCCTTTTCATTACTTGGAGCAAAAGATTTTTGATAATCAAAATTCCAAGTGTAGGCGGGCCGCGGTGGCTCAGCGGGCAAGAGTGCTTGCCTGCCGTGCCGGAGGACCTCGGTTCGATTCCCGGCCCCAGCCCATGTAAAAAACAAACAAACAAACAAAATATAATAAAACAAGAAAATGTTTAAAAATGTTTCCCTTTCTTCTATCCTTCCTTCCTTCTCTGTCTTTCCTTCCTTTCCTCCCTCTCTCTTTAAAAAAAAAAAAAAAAAAAAAAAAATTCCAAGTGTATTCAGGGAAAGGGTCAAGTTTTCTTCATTTAAAGACAAAGGAGGGTGGTACAACGGAGGCTCAGAATTTTTGCCTACCATGCTGGAGACCTGGGTTCCATCCCCAGAGCCTGCCCATACCAAAAAAAAAAAAAAAAGACAAAGCAGGCCAGACCACCCACCCAAACAGCCTTAACCTGGCACCTGCATGGCCTATGAGGCAAGAATCAAAGAACAGCAACACCACTTGGAGACTCCTCACCATGTGCCTCTTCTTGGGCCTACATATTTAGAATCCAGTTAGCAACAAACCGACCTTAGAAAAGGGTACATTCAAAAGACCAACTGTTCTGTCTTAATGTGGGATTTCAAAATTCACAAGGCATTTTGGGAAGAAGAGTGAGATGAGAAGAGAAGAAAAAGAACAACTGGGAAAGGACCCATTTCTCTACCACAAAACCACCTTTCAATTCATTAATGCCTTCATAAACTAAGAACTATTCTTAGTATGTATATCAAATAGAATAGCCTTATCCAAAATGGTAGCCAGAGAAAAATCCTAGACCTGGCACCATTTTTTACTTGCTATGCAACCTGGGTTATGTCACTTTATTTATTTGGACCTCATCTACGAAGTAAATGACTATATGAGAGAATTTCTAACTTCCAGTCCCACTGCTGTTTAATTTTAATAAGCAGATATTATTATGTCATTCACTAGACTGCTTACTGTGAATTTCTGGCAGTTCAATGACTATAAATAAGAAGAAAATGGTATTAGAACTGCTGTAATTTAAGTGACAGGCTGGAAAGATATTTGCAACTTATATATTACAGACAAAAAGGCTGATTTCCCTAAAATACAAAGAGTTCCTACAAATCAATAAGAAAAAGACAACCAACTCATCAGAAAATGCGCATGGATATAAACATACAGTTCACAGAAAAGAATATCACGTGGCTCTTAAACAAACAAAAAATAGGTATTCAACCTGAAAATGAAATTTCAAACAGAGAACTTTTTTTACCTATCACATACCCAAGATAAAAAGATAATATTGCATTGGAGAGGGTATGGGGAAACAGGGTCTACATTGCTGGTGGGAGGGAAAACTGGAACAATTACCATGGATGCCCTTTTGTCAACATCTGTCAAAATTATAAAAGCACGAACCCTTTTGATACACCAATTCTGCTTCCAGAATTTATCCTAGAGATATGCTTACACACAAGCAAAATGATTTTTACATAGGTTATTCATCATAGTATTATTTATGATAACAAAAGACTGTAAACAACCTGAATTTCCACCAGCAGAGTCTGGTAAACAAATTATTACATATTCATATAAAGGGATATCCATGAAGCCATAAAAAGGACAAAGAAGCTCTTTATGAACCAGTTTAAAAGATTGCAAGATATACTGCTAAATACAAAAATAAAACTGCATATGCATTGAGATATATTTTAAAGGAAACATTTTGTTTCCAGGGGAAAAAAACGACTGGGTGACTGGGGTTGGGAGGGAGACTTTTTGCTAGATGTCCTTTTGCATTTTAAGCTATGTGAATGTACTATCTGTTTTAAATTTAAATTTAAAAGAAAAGAAGAAAACTGCTCATAGCTCCTCCAACTGTCCCAAAATTCTAAGAGGAAAAAATATTTAAGTTACTTAAAGGGCCATGTTTCTTTTGGTGCAGTATAAACCTAATGAGTGTCTCAGATTCTGACGTCACAAGTGGCTGACGGGAGGCAACAAAGCCTCAAGAAAACCTGAAACATGTTCAGGGGAAGAAGAGAGTTTAAGCCTCCTTATCAGCTCCTTATTTTGCTACTCTCTTTGTATGTGGTTTTTTAAAAAGTCGTTTCTAATTTAAACCAATACAAGCTTTTCATAACATTTGTATAAAATGAAGAATAAAAGTTTTCCTTTCCACCCACTGCCTCCTACTCCCCAGAGATAACCAACATCAAGGGTTTGGTATGGCGTCTTTTAAGACGTTTTTCTGTGTGTATGCAATCATTTCTCATACAAAGAATTGGTGCTTGCACCATGGTAGTACCCAACCAATGAGGTTTATACAAGGTGCAATTATTGCTAAAAGAATTGGTGCAAATGTTCTTAAAGAACAGAAATGGCATAACACTTACATACTATTTGTCATTTCCCTTTCTCCATGTTAGAATAGCTCAAGTTTTCATTCAGGAAATAATCATTAGAGCCTTCTATATTCTAAGCACTGGAGAAAAAGTAGTGAAAGAAATAACCAAAAGAGCCATACTTTCTTCTCTCAGCAACCTTATAGTTTAGACATTAAACAGATGTATGTATGTATGCATGTATGTATGTATGCATGCATGCATGCATGCACTCATGTATGTTTGTATGTAGATTAAGTCCTTTGAAGAAAAAGAATGGAGTATTACTAAATATCATAATAAGGGAACCAGATTTAGAAGGGGCGGGGTAAAAAATAACCTTTAGGCCTGAAGTTTCATCAGAGAAGGAGTCAGAAAAAAGAAGGGACAAAAGCATTCTAGACAGGAAAACAGCACTGCAAAGGGCCCAGGGCAAAAAAATATCTCATGAGTACAAAGTACACAAGGAATCCAGTGTTGTTGAAATATGCTGAGAAAGGAAGGGGGCAGGAGATGAGGCTGGGAGGCAGGGGCCAGATCACACAGGGTTTTATAGGACATGCTAAGGATTTTGAATTTAATCCTAGGTACACAGGGTGATTACTGAAGGCTTTTATTTTTTTTTTTATTTTTTTTTTATTTATTTATTTATTTTTTTTTTAAAGGAAAGACAGAGAGAAGGAAGGAAGGATAGAAGGAAGGAAGGAAGGAAGAAAGGGAAACATCTTTAAACATTTTTCTTGTATTCTGTTTCTCCGTTTTTGTTACATGGGCTGGGGCCGGGAATCGAACCGAGGTCCTCCGGCATAGCAGGCAAGCACTTTGCCCGCTGAGCCACCGCGGCCCGCCCACTGAAGGCTTTTAAATGAAATGATACAATTAACATTTTTAAAAAAATCACTCTGGATGTTGTGTGGTAGATGGACTGCAGAGGGCTGGAAATAAAGGCAGCTTTTGTGAGAGATGATGTTGGCTTGGGCTAAGGTGGTGGCATTGCAGATAAAAGGGAACGGATTTGAGATATATTTCAGAGGTAGAATAAAAGGATTGGTAAGGAGGGAAAAAGGAGAGGCCAAAGATGGTCATAAGGTTCTTGGCATGAGCAGGTGGACGTAGGTTAACTGGGTAGTGGGACTCCTGCAAATTTGGGGATGGGGAAGATCAAGAGTTCAGCGTTAGCCACCTTAAGGAAAACATCCCTTTGGTAGTGGCAGTGATTAGATGCATGTGTCTGGAGCTCAAAAGAGAGCTAGTAATGTAAATTTAGGACTTACCCACCCAGAGATGGTATTAAAGCCATGAGGGAAGATGAGATCATATACAAAGACAGCGCAGTGCGAAAAGAGCCGGCCCTGGAGACTGCAACATTCAGAAGTCAGCAGAGAAAGAAGTGTAAGAGAGGCTAACAATGGAACAGCCAGAAAGACTTGGGGGAAACCAGGAGACTGTCAGAGAAGCCAAGGAAAGAAAAGCTGGGGAAGGAAGAACTGGTGAGAGGGCATGTATGGTAAAGTCCAAGTAGGAAGCACCCCCTGCATTTGGCAATATAGAAGTCTTTGGCAATATAGAAGTCTTTGGTAATCCTGGCACTCCTCTTCCAAATGATTAATCCATATTCCTATTGTTGGATGTTTGGACTGTTTCTAGTTCTTCATTATTTTAAACAGCAATTTGGTGAATGTCCTTGTATATATATACATATATAGTTGTTGTTGTTTGTTTGCTTTTGTTTTGTTTTTTTGCATGGGTAGGCACTAGGAATTGAACCTGGGTCTCTGGCATGGCAGGTGAGATCTCTGCCACTAAGCCACAGTGGCCTGCTCCCTTGTACATATATTTTAAAATACATTTATAAAAGATGTAACTAAAAGTGGGAATGCAGGAACATGGTGTAGTAAAGCTAACAAGGAACACCTAGAATTGGCCTTGAACTTGTTTCCACATCCCCTGGATAATCATCTATAGTACATTACAACAATAATAATACAATATGAAAGCTAGAGCCAATCAGCAAACAAGTTTATATTTAGTCAATTGTTCTCCAAGGTAAGGTATTTACACAGTGGTTATTTGGGTTAATAAGTCCCAAGGCTCCTTTCTTTTACTGACTTAACAGAAACATAGATTAAAAAAAAAAATCCAAACAGCTTTCATGTTCAATCCTATCCTTATAGTAATGAGGCACTTGTAAGATACAGGTTTATACACCAATGATTGTCTTGAATTGTGCTTTTTTATTTGCTTGTTTGTTTGTTTTTAAGTGGTTTACAACTACACAACATTTATTCGCTTATAGTTCTGGAGGTCAGAAGTCTGAAATGAATCTTACGGAACTAAAATCAAGGTGTTGGCAGGGCTGGCTCCTTCTGGAGGCTCCAGGAACCAATCCATGTCCTTGCCCTTTCCAGCTTCTAGAGGCGGTCCTTATCCTTTGGCCCTCGGCCCCACATCATGGTGTCTTTTCTACCCCTGCCTGAATTGTGTTTTGAAACTCCCACCCAAATATCCTCACTCCTTATTTGTAATAAGGTACTTCCTAAAAAGTAGATAAGCAAGGAGAAGGCTCTATAACACTGCTTTCTTCCATGATAGGCTCTTGGTCCTTTTGCATTTCTTTTTATTTATTTTTTTGGTTTTTTATTTAATTAAGGTGACACAAAAGTTTGAAAGTAAACAGAGTTAACATGATTTTTTAAAAGACAATTTTTTTTTTAAGTGAGGAGGCATGTCTAAAACAAAGAAGGTATGGAGAACACACATATCAATAAGTATATTGGTCTGATAAGACATAGACTCTTTTTCATCTAGGCAGATTACTCTGATGGTTTAAAATCTTTTATAGCTTCTCAATAAGAGGAAACAAATAATCCAAGAAAACACTGTCATTTTAACAGAGTGAAAACCAAATTCTTATTTTGCATGAAGATGCATTTCATAAGAAAACTATTAAAAATCTTATAAAATTTACAATCTTAGCCAACCTTAACCACAAACAATAAAATTCACTTCCAACAAGACTTCTACAACTTTCTATATCCATCCATTTTGTCCTATACATTCCTGTTTCTCATTCTGCAACAATCAGTTATTTTACTGTAAGGGAAAAAGCACCCTCTTCTTCCTTAAACACAAACACTTCCTGCATGTTTAAATTACCAAAAAGTTCCTGAAATTAATCTTCAAGCCAACATCCTACAAAACACATTTCTTCTTTTTTTTTGGTTTTGTTTTGTTTTCTTCCTTTTACATTTTGTACTTTTGGAATTTTAAGTGGATTCTCTGATATGTGCTTGATACTCCTGAATTCAGGGTTAGACTAAAGGACTTAGAGCAACTAGCATTATTCTGACACCCAATGTGAAGGTCACTGATTTAGGAGTAAAAAGGGCATTCTGAAGATCCAAATTTAAGGGAAAACAGTATTTTCCATGGAATTTCTATAATTAAAATCTCATCCCTCTTCCCAGGTATGACTCTCCCTTCCTGGATTTTCTTATTATCCATCTCCTTTTCTTCACATACAGAACTTAATCTTGGACTGTCCATTCATGCTCAGCTGTCAGGCAGGCAGCTGGTGGAGGATACTAAAATTATCTGGGAAGCAATAACAATGTCTCAACCTTTTCTAAGGCCAGAAAAGAGAGCTCCTGGGGCATGACTCTGGTTTATATGCCCTCAAAATAAAGCAAAAGGAAGGTTGAGCCAAAAAAGAGAAAATGGCAACTCCCAAGGTTTAGGCAACATATTTTCTTCTGAAACAATTCCATCACTAAAAAGTTACAGAGAAGCAAAAAGAAGATGTAAACCAGGGAGAGATGAAGGATATTTTTTCCTTAATAGTCACAAAAACAAACATGAGCCCTGTTTTTTCTTGGAACTACTGAATGGGTCAAGTTATAACAAGAAGAGGAGGAGATGTAATACAATGAAAGGCACACAGGTAGGGCCAGATCAATGGTTTTCAAACTTCTACCTGCAGAGCTCTTTCCAAATATTTAGAGCCTAATATAAACAAGGTTCAAAGCAGGACCCCTCTGGTAAAAGCTGAGGTGGAAGGTATCAGGTTCACCCTTTGCATCTTTCCTTCCCAGAACTGGCTCCTGAGGTTCCTCTGAAGAATTCAATTAACGTAATTTGAAATCTACATGCTAGATTCCCTTTAATTCCAAAAAAACTATATACTACATTCCGTTTAATTCCAAAAGTATATGATTTCTTTTCTGAATGTCCCAAAGAGATGGGGAGCTACTAGCATTTGGAGGAGGACAAGATGATAAATATCCTGCACCAGTAAGGCATGCCTTACCCAAAATGTCCATAGCACCCCCATGAGAAATACGGAGAAAAAAATGAAGCTGGAGAAGTAAGAGGGGGAAGGGTTTGAAGAAATGTCCCGTGTCCCCCAATGAAAGCAGGAGCTTGGTTAAGAGGCTGGCACACCCGGGCGGGCCACGGTGGCTCAGCAGGCAAGAATGTTCACCTGCCATGCCAGAGGACCCCGGTTCGATTCCTGATGCCTGCCCATGTAAAAAATACAAAAAAAAAAAGAGGCTGGCACACCACTACAATAAAGCTAAGGATGAGAAGAGTGTGGTATAGTTAGATGGTGTGGATCTCAAAGCATGGACTTAGAATTTAAGAACAAGACCTGAAAAACAATAAATAGATAGGAAATAGTAGTGGAAATGCAGGGGAATAGTGACCCTGACTCCTAGCCCCGGAATAGTTCAGGGAAGCATGTGCAGAAGAGCGGGATGCTGCTACTCAGAAAGAATGCATGTTATGGGAAAGCCGAGTGCAGTTAAAGGGAGGCGGGGGCAGGGAGGGTGAAAAGGGTAAGAATGTGGATAAGTTTCTCTGCAAAAGAACAGGGAGTTTCCAAGTCCTATAAATCACATCTCAATACTCTCTCAAATCCTTCCCCTTCCTTTCCTTTCACTTCCAGCTGCCCTCCCCCACTCCCAGCTCAATAGCTTCTACTTGGGCTCCCAAGACAGCCTCATAACTAGTCTCCATGATACAATCATACCTTTCCAACCTATCTTTAACACCATTGCCAGAGCATCTTCTACAATACAAGTTTGATCATGTCCCTTCCCTGAATGAGAAGCTTCAATTGCTTCCATTGTTTAACTAAATCCTAAACTTAGCATGGATCCAAGGCCTTCCACCACCTGGCCCCAAAAGAACTATACCCAAATATAGACCCTTCTCCCACCTGTATTTCTCCATGCCACACTGCTTGCTTTCCTATTCCCTTTATTCGTGCTCAGTTTCCATAATCCTTTATGTGAACTTCTTATTTGTTCCATTTTATGTTCAAACTCACTAGTCCATTTTTCTACTACCAGTGCTTATTAAATGAGCTGAAGGTAAAAATTACCCAGGATACTAGTTAAAATCATAAAATATAGATGTGTATAATCAGAATCTTTAGAAGGACCTAGGAAGCTACAGAAGTTGGTTTTAAAATATGTCCATAGGGCAGACCACGGTGGTTCAGCAGACAGAATTCTCACCTGTCATGCCGGAGACCTGGGTTCGGTTCCCAGTGCCTGCCCATGCCCTCCCAGCCCCACCCCCACCCCCAAAATATATATATATATCTCCACAAAATCTTTGACAAACTCCCCTCCTGCTGAATATGAGCCAGCAATAGTAACTCTCTTATAATGACAATGCAGCAGAAGAGTATTACCATGTGACTTCCAACGCTAAGTCAGAAAAGGAAACACAATTTCTGACTCCAACCCTCCCTCACTCTCTCCCTTCCTTCTTCCCTAGGCCCTCCCTCACTCCTTCGCTGTCTCTCTCTGGATGCTTGCCCTTGGAACCCAGCCACTATGCTGTGAGGAAGCCATACAGCCACACAGAAAGGCCATGCATAGGTGCTTCCACACGACCCAGCTGGGATTCCAGATGGTACAAGAACCAACCGCCTGGTTTGTGAGTGAGCAAGCCTTTAGGGGACTGTTGTCCCCAATCTCTGAGATACCCCAGCTAATGCCGAGGAGAGCAGAGACAAGTTGTCCCCATTAATCCCTGCCCAAATTGGAGATTCACAAGCAAAATATATTTTGTCATTATTCTGAAGCAATAACTTTTGGAGATTTTTTTTATGTAGTGATTGATAAGTGAAACACTACATTATTAACAAGTACCCCAGGTGACTCTCAAGATCAGGAAAATTAGGGGACCTAAATTATATTTTTAACTACCTTGAGGTCAGGGATTAAGCCTCAACTGCTTTCCATCTCTCTATCCCTTTTCCCTGAAATATTTTTATTGATTTTCTTGTTTGATCAGCATAATACATGCTTGACAGAAAAATTACAATAATATAAAATGTATAATGTGGAAGATATAAGGGTTCTTAACTCTCACCTCCCCCTCCAACACACCCTCACCAGGGTTAAGACTTTGGAAGTGCAGCATTGTTCTCATAGCAGGTGCTCAGTGGATTTGTTATTGAAAAAAAGGCAGCATTGTAGATTTCAGAAACCTCCTATTGGTATCTGTCAGACTCTGCCACACTAATCCATTTTAGAGTTACCAGGATCACTTTCTTCAAATTTTTATCATCCTTCTTCTCAGAAATGTTCAGTGGCTTCCCATTAATTAACAAGATGTACTAATGAAGTAAACCCAACAAAACCCTAAGCCCCACTCTTAACATTTCCTACCATCGCATCTCTATTTGAGTGATGTGTTCGCCATCCCTGGGATATCATTTACATACACCATTCCTTTAACATTTATGGAGTGCCTACTATATTCCAGTCACTGTGCTACACACTTTGGTCACAAAATAAGTAGAAAAGGGGTCCCCATATGAAAGAACTTATGGGTGTAGAGGGGCCAGCAAACTTTTTCCAAAAGGGTCAGATATTAAAGAATTTCGACTTTCTGGACCAAACAGTCTCTTACAACTGTTCGTATCCAACAGTATCCAACTTTGCTGTGTGGCACAAAAGCAGCCATAGACAATGCACAAATGGACATGGCTCTCCCAATAAACCTTTTTTACTGAAACAGGCAGCCAGTGGGCCATAGTTTTCCTACAGGCACTGTCCAACAGAAGTCTACTCAATGATGAATTGTTTCTGTATTGTCCAATATGGTAACATGGAGCTAGTGGGCACTTGAAATGTGACTACTGCAGCTCAACTGAATGGAATTTTTAAGTTATTAAATTTTAATTTAATTAAATTAACATAGCCACATATATAGTGACTACCACATCAGACAGTACAGGTAGAGAGTATATCTAACAGTCCCTTCAAGCACTCAAAACTTGCCTTAAAACTCATCTCAACAGGAAGGCATTCCTGATAAGCTCCCACCCATTACAGGGGCCTCTTTTATTCTTAATCCAGTCCTCATTCATATTCATTTGGGACCTGCTGACATTTTACTTGGTAATTATGTGTTTTATAATTATCTTTTGTGTTTGTAACTTTTTCTTCCTCCAACTAAACAAAAATTCAAGGACAGAAAATATGTCTTCTGATTATTATCATCATCCTCCTTTTGTACAGTGCCTTGTATGGTGCTTAAAATCCAGGAGATACTCAATAAAGACATTTCACACCATGTACTTCCTTTGCCAATTTCTCTGCCAGATGGTAATGTTTGCTCAGGACAGATGGTCCTTTTGGACCAGGATCAGCACTTACTTGGAAAATATTTCTACAATAGTCGATGACTTGTTCTTGTTGACCAAAGAAAGTTCTTTGGCAGTTACCCTCAGTGATAGTGAAGTCCATTGCCGTCTATTAAATGGAGTTGAGTCCATCTTGTTTACAGATCCTGAAACACCTAGGTAATAAAGAAAGTCAGAATATTAGACACAGAAGAGGATTTTCCTGCATCCAAGAACTTGAAGGAGTGTGGCATGTATAGTGAGAGCATACAGCCTTAGATCAGCAGACCACAATCCTCTACCAGTTCTACCAAACACTGCAATCTTGGTTACATGACAGTATCTTTGGGCTGTAGCTTCCTATACAATGAGATAGTTTCAAGGTCCCTTCCACTTTCATCATTCTGTGACTAACCCCACTGTGTAAAACTCGACTGGCCTTTTCCCAAACTTAAGTCTGTGCCAAAGACACTTCTGGAGCGAAACGTTTCCCTCTTCTGACTTACATCCCAGGGAAGGGACAATCAGCATTTCAGTAAAGTTAGGTCCAAATTAGGTCCTATCTATATCCAAGCTCCTTTTACAGCCCTCTCTCCCCAAGCTCTGCAGCACTGTCCGCTTGGCATTGGGGAGAGAACTATGGACACGGCATGGTATAAAAGAAAAAGCAAGGACTTTGAGGAAAAACAGTTAGTCTTCAGTTGAAATCATAATAAACACAAACTATGTAATATTTTCAATTTTAGTTTCTTCAGTGAAAAATGAGGTTAAAACATACCTTTCTGGGTTTTGATGTGGATTAGAGGAGATAATATATTTAAAATGTTAGGTACACTACAGTACTAGTAAGAGCATTTTAAATCTGATATATTAGCCTGGCTCTTCTTAACATCCTCATAATTTTAAAGCCTTTTAACAATCAGGAGAAGTATAAAGTACTTACAAATTCAGGGGATAAAGCCTTGATACTTAAAATCTTTTCTACAATGCCTTCCAATCAAAGATACATAAAGCCTTACCCTTTACATCAACTAGTCCCTACCCATTAACCTGGATTGTTTGCTTTTTTTTTCTCTAGTAATTGCCAAAGGAGTTCCAACCTTTGTCCAGAGGAGGTAAAATAGAAATGAGTCAATAGTTTCCTTATTTGAAGAGTGAAAAATATAGATTAAAGTACTGCTCACAGCTCTGTTGACAACCACAGAGCATAACTGCTCTGGTAGAATGTATCAAGTACTGCTTTCAACTTCCTTGACAACAGCGGAACACATGGTGTGCTTGATCCAGCCACTTAGGCTGCCACTTCACACTTTGAGATTTTAGTCCTATGAGGCAAAGGAAGAGAGAAAACAACCCTAAAAGACCACAATACTTTTCCACATGTAGTACTTATTCTTTCAACTACAGCTCTGTTTGAAAAGAATACTCATTTTTTTGTGTGTTGTTCAAATCCCAGTTGAGCAGTACCTGCTGATGGTGAGGGGCCCAGGTATTACAGGCAGACCCAAGCGTGAGTGCTGGTCCCACCACATAAAGCTGTATGCCCTTCCCTAAAACTTAGATTTCACATCTATGTAACAGTACTTACTTCATAGAATTCTTATGAGGAATAAATAAGGAAGAAAAGATCTTGATACAGAATAAGTAAGCAATAGATATTAGTCTTAGATTTTCTTTTAATATTGCCTCTTCTTCATGAATAAAATAAACTTATTTCTAACACAGATTCTTTGAAATAAAACTGAATATACCAAATAATATACGTATATGCCTATTCGCCTTCCAGTTTGTAGCTGACAGATCCACCAAACCCTGCTAGCCCTTTCTCTAAAAAGAAAAAAACATGGAAGCAGCAAATAATTCAGATAAACCAATTATGTAAAACTACAACAGTGACTCTGTAAGCCAAGTTTAGGAAATACTGGCCAATACTTTCAGACATCACTTGTTACAATTATGCTCCCAGTGTAAGTGTGGTATAAATCTGAATTCTTCTACAGGGGAACTATTCTGGACCAAAGTGGGATAAAAACCACACAAGATACTTTCTCAAATCTGCTCAAGATACTTTTTCAAATCTGCTCATATAAAAGGAAAAGCATTTGATTGAGGGACTCATTGTGATAAAGAAAAAAGAGTTAATTTCCTAAGTCTATTTCCAAGTTTTGATTACTCTTGCCCAAGAAGCCAAGAAAAGTGAGAACATCTTGGCACAGGGTGGTATAAGCATACCTTTTATTCAAGGAATGAGATGGCTCATATCCTTACCACATTGCTCTTCATAGAAGCACACTGTGGGTTTCTTTTTTTTTTTTTTGAGCAATGTGTTTAGAATCCTATGAAACAGGGGAAAAAAATCAGCACATGATTTTTGATAGATTCTGGCACTAGCTTAATGAGTAACTACTTACTAAAGGATGTAGGGCAAGGTCCCTGTTCAAATGGTGTGCACAATCTGTTGGGCTTGCTAACACATACACAAATAATTATACAATGAGGCAAAAAGTGGTAAGAGGCAAAGCATGGTCTTAGAGTATAGGACCTGATCTTTTGGTTTGGTGGAAGGGAAGAGAAGAGACATCAGGATATGGTGGAACTTAGAGAACAGGCAGAATTTCAACAAGAGAGGGCAGGAGGAGGAAAGTGCATCTCAGGCTGGGGAAATAGCATTAGCACCACTAGAGAGTTGACACAGGACAGGATAGTTCAATGAGTTAGACTTTAGGGTGCAAGAGAAGTTGAAGATGAAATAGGGAATGACAGAATGAGACCAGACTGGGAAGGGTCTTTAAAAACCATGATTAGGTAGTTTGTGTCACATTCCAATAATGGAAAGAATTGGTCTGCAAGTGAGCAGAGACGAAGTCTAGTCTTAATGTGCTACTCTTTAGCACTTGTGTGAACTTTATGGCAAATAAAAAAAAATCCACATCTTTCTTCTTTTTTTTTTTAACATGGGCAGACACCGGGAATCGAACCCGGGTCCTCAGCCATAGCAGGCGAGCATTCTTGCCTGCTGAGTCACCGTGGCCTGCGCAGCCATGTCTTTAAGATAAGAGTTCTGTAGTAAATTGTCCACAGTCTGTGTAGTGGAAAATAGAAAGTCTCTGACATTAAATGAGAGCAATGCTTTAATGATTATTTTGCAGCAGCGTGTAATTTGCTAAGAGGAGAATAGACTGGAGTCTAATCGACTAGTCAAGCAGATTCTAAAACTGTCCAAGTGAGAGGTAAGCATGGTGCAAATTAGAGTAGAAGTGGTAGGAACAGAAATGTGAGGTAAGAAAATTGACAGCTGTTAGAATAAAACGGACTTAGGGTAAGAGAAGGAATCAGAATTGGCATCATCACTCTGAATGGTATCTAATGACACCATTAATAGGAAGAGTAAAGATAGGAAGAAGAAGAAGGAGTTTGGCTTTACACATGTTAAGATACATGTGTCAGGAAGAAAACTCTCAGTGATATATACAATAGGAAGCTAAAAATTAAAGAATAAGGTTAGGAATAAGACTCTTGGAAGGAAGCTAATGTTTTAAAACACCTACTGTGTGAAGCACATATCTCATTTAATCCTTACAACCACTCTGCAAAATCGGTTGTACTATCCTACCTTTATGATAAACTGAGATTCAGAGAGATTAGTGACTTTACAATGATCACTTAGCTATTAAAGTAGCAGATTTTGATTCCAAAGCTCATTTTCTTTCAAAAAAAAATTCTCTTTCAGTAAGGGAGTAGTGGTTAAGTATATTCCCAGAATGGTGAGCATCAGAAATAAACATTCCTGCTTTCAGGGAAATGTCAAGTTACCTGGGCCCGCTTGAAATACTCTGCATTGTGAATGAGTACCTCTTCGTTTATGTGCTATGGTATTTCCCCTCATTCACCTGCTGACTCTCAAATGAATATTCCATTCATATACTTTAGGATATATTCCTTAATCCTGAAAATCCTGCTAAATATGCAAAGAGAATATACTACAATTGGAAAGACCCCTCCAGAAGGAGGTGTTCAGTCTGGGCTGCAATATTCTTAGGTATTTGTCCAAAGGTCCAGATGACATAAGATCCAACCCATTGCACTGCCATATACAAATAACGACAGCAGCTATCAATTATTGGGCACTTACTAATTTATTTAATCCTCAGAACAATCCTGGGAGACAGACTAGTGTTCTTTCCATAAAAAAAACTGTGGTTCCAAGAGGTTGAATGATTTGCCAAAGGTCACACAGCTAATATGGCCCAAGCAGAATCTAGTATTTTCAGACTCCAAAACTTATCCTCTTAAATCATATGCATTCTACTACCACTTCAACTGTGAAGGAAGAACAGCTGGATTGTGTTGGCCATTGTGTACAAGAATTAAGGGAAATATGACAAAGATAACTCAAAGATTTTTAGCCTCAGAGACCGGAAGAACAAACAATAATGGGATACATAGAAAGAGGAACTGTTTGCTGAGAAGTAAGATGAATGCCTGCAGTTTGTTTTAGATACACACTACAGGTTTTTACTTCGAGAGAGAAGCCTAGAAATCAAGGAATCAAGTCCCCACTTTTATAATGAGAGAACTGAGCCACATAAAGGTCCAGTAACTTCCCCAAAGTCACCCAGCTAGTTATTATTAGAGCTAGAGTTCTGGCTCCCAGTACTTTGTTCTTTTATCACACCATATAGCTTCAGGTAGCACTACAGCCAAAGGTCCTATGGGTGAACTATCAAACTTGTAGACAAAGATCTGTGGAGCAAAAGTCCTTGAAAGCTTAAGGGTTGGGCGGTGACTCACTGGGAAATTTGGCCCCAGATATCTACTTCCTGGAGTTTTTCGCTTAGGGTGAGGTCTATAACTGCTCCAGGAAACCTACCCTAATAAATTCATTTACGGACTCACCTGATTTAAGGAACTGTCTTCCAGAAACCATGCTGGGACAAAAAGCAAATGAGCTGCTACCATAATCAGCCCTAATAAAGTCAGTAATAAAATTATACTCTTATAAATTCAATCTGTTTTTTTTTTCTCCTGAGATGGTTACTTGTATTAGTGGTATAGTTGCCTGTACACAGCCTAAAAAATTAGAACAAAGTAAAAGCTCCACAGACTTATTTATTAAGAGCAAGTGCTATTTTTAAGAAATTGATTATAGAATGTTAAAGTTTTTCTACCAAAAACTTTTTCTAATTTGAATGTCAACAGGTAAAAGGGAGTAGCTAATTAAAAGAACTAACCAACCTAAAAATCTTCAAGGTGCAAAGGGGAATTTTAAATATGGACAAAATGAAATATGTTCCCACATATATATTTTTTCAGAATTTATTTATTTATTTATTTATTTATTTATTCATTTATTTTGCATGGGCAGGCACTGGGAATTGAACCTGGGTCTCTGGCACGGCAGGCAAGAATTCTGCCACCGAGCCATGAATGCACTGCCCAGCACATAATTTTCTGTACAAAAAAAACAGTGACAAAATTCACATACTTGAAAAAAAATTTGGAATGTAATAGTTTATTTTTAATGTTTAAGTTTGAAATAATTTTAGATTGTAAAGAGTTGCAAAGATAGTAAAAATTCCCACATATCCTTCACCCAGCTTCCCCTAATGTTAACATATTATATCACCATAGTGCAATTATCAAAACTAAGAAATTAATATTGGCACAAGATTATTAACTAAACTACAGACTTTATTTGAATTCCACCAGTTTTTCTATTAGGATCCTACACTTTATTTAGTTGTCATGTCTCCTTAAGTCTCTTCCAATCTATGATAGTTCCTGTTTTTCCTTGTCTTTCGTGACCTGGATACTTGTGAAGAGTACTGGTCAGGTATTATTTCTGTTTCGTGGTTTCTCCAATAAAAGGAAACAGGGCTTCTTGGAGAAGTAGTTGATTTCAGGGCTGAGGTAGAATAAATACAAGATGAGCCTGGAACATCTCTTAGTGCTAGAAGGTAAGAAAGTGCCCCCGCCACCACCCCACCCCAAAAAGTTTTGTTTAATGTGATGTTTTTCTCAGATTAGTTTGAGGCGGTCAATTTGGGGTTAGGTGACATGACTTTCTCAGTGTATGTCAGAGAGTACGTGACAATAATGTGTCTTATGAGTGAAGATTTTTAACCTCGATCACTTTATTAAGATGGTATCTGCTATATGTCTCCACTAGAAAGTTTAAGTAATTGGGGGAAGATACTGTGAAAAAATACAAATACCCTCTCCTTAAATTTTTATTTATTTATTTATTTTTTAATGGGCAGGCACTGGGAACCAAACCACTGAGCCACCATTGTCTGCCCTCCTTAAACTTTTACCTCCTAATTTGGGCATTGATGGGTGGCTCTTACCTGTGGCAATAATTACTGTGGTCTTCTAACAGTGATTTTCTATTTCCCTTATTCCTTTTATAAGGAAGAATGTCCTTTCACTCATTTATTTATATTAACATGGACACATGGACATTTATTTTGTTTTATGGATTATAATCCAATACTACTGTTATATATTTTATTTTGTTGCTCAGATTATTCAGGCTTCCACTATTTGGAGTTCTTTCAGTTTAGCTCCTTATTAGTTAGGGTTCTCCAGAGAAACAGAATCAACAGGGAACACTCGCAAATATAAAATTTATAAAAGTGTCTCATGTGACTGTGGGAACACAGAGTCCAAACTCCGCAGGGCAGGCTGTGAAGCCAACGATTCCAATGGAGGGTTGGGACGAACTCCACAGGAGAGGCTTGCTGGCTGAAGCAGAAAGAGAGACTGTCTCCCCTGAATCCTCCTTAAAAGGCTTCCAGTGATTAGATTGGGCATCACTCATTGCAGAAGACATGCCCCTTGGCTAATTACAAATGGAATCAGCTGTGGATGCAGCTGACGTGATCATGATCTAATTCTATGAAATGTCCTCATTGCAACAGACAGGCCATTACTTGCCCAACCAGACAAACAGGTACCAGACAAACAGGTACCACAACTTGGCCAAGTTGACATATGTAGCTGACCATGACAGTCCACCCCTTGTCAACTTGGCAGCTATATATATAACCTTAAACCATACCTAATTTCTAAATAAAAAACATTAAAACACACATTTTTTTCTTTCACCTAACAATACTCAACTGTCCTGCATATAACTGGAAACACAGTAACTCTCTCCAGAATAGGATGCAAGACCTTGGGTGATATTCATTCTTAAACTTGATATCTTACAACTTAAATAGTATAACAGGAACAAACCAGCATCACAGTCCTTGTTTCTGTAACTGATCACATGGTCATAGCTCATATTTATCACTACTTTATTCCACTACCCATTCCATGTTCCCTTTACCCTCAGCAAACACTTCAGCTGGCTGTGGTTCTTTGCCTGGTGGGGTGACCCAAACCTTCATTCCTGAAGTTTCAGAACCATTGGTTTGGGTTGCTGCACTTTTCCATTGATTTTAATCACAAGGCATGGCAGTACTAAAAGACACCCTAGGGGATCTCTTATAGTCCAAGAAAACTCTTTTTTACCTCCATTGTGTAGTTGCTGTCCTATTTCCCCCTGATAGTCAGGGTCAATCACCCCAGACAATAATGCAATCCCCTTCTTGGCTTGTTGATCCAGGGGCATGAGTAGCCCAAAGCGACCAGGTGGCAGTCTTAGATTCTAGTTCAATGGAATCACTGTTGTTTCTCCTGTTGGAAGCACTCCCCTTTTTGGAACTAAAACCTGTAGACCAGTAGAGCTCAGGGTCACAGGGACAGGAAGCAAAAATTTTCCTAGTGGATCACTAGGGCTAATAGTGAGTGGTACCACTCCCATTTCCACCTCTTGGTTCCTGGACCCATGGATCCTGGCTATGGGAGAAACAGCACCATACAGTGGACGCTGATTCAGAGCATATACAGCTTCCTGGAGAACATTACCCCAGCCTTTCAAGGTATTACCACCTAGTTGGCACCGTAATTGTGTTTTCAAAAGGCAATTCCACTGTTCTATCAATCCAGCTGCTTCTGGATGATGGGGAATGTGGTAAGACCAGAGAATTCCATGCGCATGTGCCCATTCTGGTACTTCATTTGTTGTGAAGTGTGTTCCTTGATCAGAAGCAATGCTGTATGGAGTACCATGATGATGGATAAGGCATTCTGTAAGCCCATGGATGGTAGTTTTGGCAGAAGCATTGCATGCAGGGAAAGTAAACCCATATCCAGAGTATGTGGCTATTCCAGTTAGAATAAATCACTGCCCCTTCCATGAAGGGAGCGGTCCAATGCGATCAACCTGCCACCAGGTAGCTGGCTGGTCACCTCAGGGAATGGTGCCATATTGGGGGCTGAGTGTAGGTCTCTGTTGCTGCCAGTTTGGGCACTCAGCTATGGCTGTAGCCAAGTCAGCCCTGGTGAGTGGAAGTCCATATTGCTGAGCCCATGTATAACCTCCATCCCTTCTACCATGACCACTTTGTTCATGAGCCCATTGGGCAATGACAGGAGTTGCTGGGGAAAGAGGCTGACTGGTATCCACAGAATGGGTCATCGTATCCACTTGATTAAGCTGACCATGACAGCTCTTATGTCCTTTTGACATACTCAACCCCCCTCTTTGGGGGCACACTTCTTTACTTTCTAGGACTACAGGTGTTCCAGGCTCAGGTTGTAATTACCCTTCCCCAGTCCTGGAATCAACCACTCCTCCAGGTTTCTTTTATTGGAGAAATCAAGATCTGGAAACTAGGTGTGTTCACTATTACTCAGTGGACAGAACCAGGAAATATATTGTATGTGTACTAAACCATGTTTACACACATATCTATAGCTATCTGCATATATACATACTTTATAAACCAGAAATTCATACTGATATTTTTGACTCCAATACAAGCACCAGGAGATTCATTCTAGTATTCCCCCTTTGCATATTTGTAACTTCCTTCTCTGACAGAGAAATAGAATAGAACTTTGACTTCTGGAAAGAGATCTAGAATCTCCAAAATTATGCATTACCTGTTTCTCCTTCCTTGAATTGCCATATATTTTGTCATTCCACCTAGAATATTAACCTCTATGCAATCTATTGACCTTTCAAGATTCAATGGAGAGCCCCAGAGAAGCTCAGAAAGAAAAGTGAGAGAAGCTGAGAAACAAGGGCACACACAGAGCTCAGAGAAGCTCAGAGAGGAAGCCACGAACGCCAGAAACTGGAAGCAGTGAAAGCCAGGAGAGAAGGGAGAAACCAGCAGACATCATCGTGTACCTGGCCATGTGACTAGGAAGTCAAGGATTGCCATTCATTGGGAAGAAGTATGTCTTGTAATTTTTTGTTGAAAGCCAGATATGAAGTATCTGGTAAAAGGAAAGTGCTGGTTCCATCAGTGGTCTTATGCTCCTGGATTTCTGCTCCTGTTTCCTAAGACCACCTCTGAGCATCAGGAAGATTAAAGAGCACTCAAGTTCAGTTGAGATAAACTGAGGACCAGAGAAGGTGAGTGATTGATACAAAATTACACAGCTACCTAGTAAGAGAGCTAGGAAGAGAACCTGGGGTCCTTGACCCAAAGGCCACCCACCTTGCCTAAGGAACAGGACCACATGAACCAAGTATGAAATCAGAAAGGCTCAAGTTAATACTTGATTTATCAGATAGGAAAAAACAAGGTCCCCAAGGTGTCCTCCTTTAAGACAGTGCTTCTCAAAGTAAGGGACTGCCTGTACCAGAATTATCCAGAATGCTTGTGAAAGATGCAGATTCCAACCTCAGCCATGTACCAGCCTTGGGCAAGTCATCTAACCTCTCTGAACTCTAGTTTCCCATCTGTAAAATGGAGACAATGGATAAGAAGAGTACCAGCTTCACAGGAATGCATGGAATGTGTGCCCATATAGTTTCTAGCATAATGATGATTACTATTACATATCAGTTCCCAAGTATATATTGGTCATTGTTCTGGGCCCTGAGAACAGAGATGAACCAGTCAGCTCCCGCCTTCAAGGAGCTCATAGTTTAACTAATTACACACTTAGCCCTCCCTTACCAAACCAAGATTCTGGCTCTTCAAGACTCAGTGAGGCCCGTGTTGTTTCTATTTTCCACAGAACAAGAAGATGCTGACATCAAAGAAAGGAGCCTCTGTTGGCTGAGGGGACTCTGCCATCTTGAAGGTAATGAAGCTCTCCTAAATTTCCTTATCTGTAAGGTGGGTATTCTTGCTCCTCAGGGTAAGGAGAATAGACATGTTTGTGCTGTATTCAGAGTCTAGAGAGCTCTTCAAGATGATGGTACTGGTAGGGATGAGAAGCCCTGGGAGCAGAACCACATGCTGGGCTCATTAGGAAAGCCCAGTGAGCCCTGGAACTGGCCCAGAAGGCACCATGGCCAATGAAACCGACCAGGTGGGAAGCCCAGAAGCTCTGAGTCCCAGCCTCTGGGTCCCGCCCAGCCCACCTGGCCAACCAGTCTGAGCAGTAGACACCTGGCCACCTCCAGGGCTCCCACTCACCCACACTTGTCTCTGTGCAGAAAGGAATGGTTAAACTTGAGATGTTGCTCTCTGAAGCTTTCCTTTTCTGACTTTGATTCCCAAGCTGCATGGGAAAAGGGGGTCCTTCTGTTGTTTCCTGGCCCCACATGGAGGAATCACCAGCTGGAGGAGGGCCATGGAGGGAGGCCAGGAGGCACCTCCCCCCACCCCAACCCCATCCCTGGCACCTGAGACAAAATTACACCTGTTCCCCACTCCTACACAAGGCTTCAACCACAAGGGGTCTTTCAGAAAGTTACTATTTCATGTTTCCAGATGGAAGACGCCCTCCTCTACTTTGGCAGGCTTCCTTCATTTTATAAGTTTAGGTTTGAATGATTATGAAGTGATTTTTTGGAGGGAGCGGGGGCATGGTTTGGGAATCAAACCTGGGTCCCCCACATGGAAGGCAAACATTCTACCACCGAACCATCCAGACACCCTTAAAGTGATTATTTTAACCAACACAAATCACTTAACCCTCACAACAGCTCTGTTATTATTATTCCCAATAGGCTACAAACAGTGGCTGATCCAGCACATTTGGCCCCAGGGCAGATCATTTTCAACACTATCACCCCCTTCTCTCTACAATAAAATTATTTTCAGGAATTAATGAAACAAATAATGAAAATGCCCAGAAAAGAAACACACAGTGAAGTTCTTCTTTGATTAAACTTTGTAGAAATAATCATTCCAGTAAAATTTAAAATAAAGCATCAAATAAATATTGCAATACAAAAAGGAAAGAAAGGAAAAGATTCAGTGGAAAGGCTACCTCCTCAAAGATCCATTCCCTGAACTACCTCACTCTATTCTCCACCAGCACAAGTCACTTCCCTGGTTTTATCATAGTTTTCAAATCCTATTAGACAGAAAGCTCCTTGCAGTCAGGGTACAGATTTTCTTTGCCTCTTGTCCTCCTAACATCTAGTAAATTGCTTTCTAAATAAAAGAAACTCAATAACTATTTCTTGAATGAAATTTTATCTTGAATGAAATTTTATCCAAATGTTTATGCAGCCCCAGGACAAGTTGTTGAGAAAGTACATACATTTTTTTTTCAGAACTATGAATTATTCAGTAAGTTTAGCTCATTCAAACTCTGAAATTAAACTCAAGTGATATGGAAAAAGTGGATGCACTAAATAATTTCAAATACTATGCACAAAACATTGTACTAGGCAAAGTTTTTATGCATGTTAGAATGATCACTGCCACTATTTACGGAAAAGCTTCAGCCAGGTAGCTGCAGAGACATGTCTCCCAGACAACAGGACAATTATAACATTAATCAAAATTTCCAGTGTGAACAAGGATGTAGATGTTTGCATTAGAAGAGCATCATTTGAATAATACTTTATCTCTCTTTTACCTCATTACCTATCCTTCTAAGGAAATTGTGTGCCTTAAAAAAACACCTAGATTCAGAGCAAGAGCAATGAAAAAAGAGTCATATAACTCTGGGAAGCAATTTTACTTCTAGGGGTTGCACATTGAAGAACTACGTAATAAGCGTTCAGAGCAACTTTCACTAAGCACTTACACACGTTCACATTTTATCACTCCAGGGACACAGAAAAAGAAAATAAAATACCCTCTAATATAATCTTTCTCCTTTCTCACCTATGTCAGGAGGAAAAAACAAGTGTCACAAAAGTCCACCTGGACTCTTGGTCTTTGCCTTCTATCTTCCCAGGATCTCACTTCATCTCCGCCTCTGACTATGCCCTCTCAAACTGAAAAAAAAAACATACATTTCTTATATGTATGTGTGTGTACATATACATGAATATATTCACACCACACACATACAAGAAATTTGTATATATGGATTAAAAAACCAATCTTTTTTCTTCTAAGCCTTCTTTTTTTCTCTCAAATTATTACATCACCTCGTTCCTATCTTCACAGTTATATATAGTCTCCATTTTCCTCATCTTCCATTCCTTGCCCTGCCCACTTGGGTATGGCTTCCACTCCCACCATCCTACTGAAATTGTTCTGCAGAAGATGACTTATTGTCAAATTCAAGGGCATTGTCTCAGTTTTATGATTCTCTGTTGGCATTTGACTTGTTGATTAATCTTTTGAAATTCTACTTACCCTTGTTTTTTCTTAAATGGAATTCTGATTCTTTTCCTGACTTTCAGACCATCCTCAGTTTGCACATTGAATCTTCTCTCTCCCTCACTGAGCCTTGCTCCCAGGCATAACCCAAGGGTCAGTTTCTCTTCTCTCTCTAGGTGAGCTCACGTACTCTCAAGTCAGCAAAGGTCACTTAAACCAGATGATTCCCAAAGCTGCATCAAAGTTTCGACTTACTTGCTTCCAGTCCTAGAATTTCCACGGCATGCTGGATCGCTTCATATGTCCCATACATACACCACATAACAATGTCCAAACCAGATATATCATTCTCACCTAGCTCTAACTCCTCACATTGTCTTTTTCATCACAAATAATTTTTTTCCAAAGAGGAGTTAGCATATGAGTTTCTGTCCATATCAAACAAAAACTTGAAGATAATGTGCAACAAAATGTGTACAAGGTTTGAGGACAGGTTCTTACTCTGCTTCTTTCTAATTGTGGTGACCATGTGCAAGTTTATTCACCTCTCTACAGAGTACATCATCACCTTTAGCTCATCAAAAATTCTATATAAAATGCCTAATACTGTCACACAGTGGAGAGAGGATGCCATAGAGGTTAAGAACACAAGCCATGATCAGTCTAGCTGTTCAAATCTCATACCATTTATTAGCTATGTGTTCTTGGGAAAATTATTAAACTCTGTCTCCATTTCCTTGTCGGTAAACTTAAGATAATAGAATCTACTTCTTGGCATTGTTGGGAAAATTAAACAGGTTCCTGAATATCAAGTATATACAACACTACCTAGCATCTAATAAGTGCTCAATAAATCTTTATTATTAATCAACAAAGTGCTCTAACACTAAACCCTCCCCCCTTTATTTCTTTCACATATGGACTCCATGTGAATTTTCCTCACATCTTTTGGCAGGTCCAACTTATCTCTCTTGATCCCAGACCTTTCTGTACAATGCTGTTCTGTATGAAAATGCTTTAGGCCCTCCTTGGCCTTACACTATAAGGCCCAGTTAAGATGACATTTTCCTCCAGATGTCTTCCCTGACCCCACTAAGTCTAGACAAGAAGGTGCCTCTTAAGCTCTCCAAGTACTAGACCTATCCTTATAACTGATCACATTGTATTTTTTTTCCCCAGATCACATTGTATTTTAACTCAAAATTGTGTCTACCACATGGTGTGCATTCAAATATTTGTTACATGAAGGGAATAATCCCTGGTATCTGGAAAAGTTGGAATTAGCTGTTTTTATACATTATGCTTTGGGGGGGGAAATGAAGCAAAATAGTTGGTTGTGTTTATTTAAAAAAAAATCATTTCAATTATGGGAATACCAGTGACACAGCCATCAAAAAAGAGTCTTTAGCACTAAACTCAAGTAGAATAAAACTGAACCCTATCAATCTAGATTGTTTTAACTAACTCCCTCTGTTGGTATAATTTAAGTGTTTTCTTACAAATGCTAATGAATAACTACTTGGCTTTTCAGGTAACAAAGCCAAAAGGGAGAGAAGATGAAACCTAAAAGGGAGAAAAAAATTAATGCAACAGGCCACAAACTTGGGTGTATGTAAGAATGACCTAGGAAGCTTGCTTAAAGTTCTGCTATCCAGAGCCCATCCCAAGATTCTTATTCTTTATGTCTGGAATAGGTTCCAGGAAGTTCACATTTTTAACAAGCCCCTTGAAGTGATTCTAGTGTGAGAAGTTTCACCACTGTACATTAGAAAACACTGAATTAAAGAGTTTAAGACTTATACGCATTCTAAGAAAACTGGAAGAACTACAGCAGAAAATATTGTTCACTTCAGTTCCATTCAAATTTGGCAGTGTAAAGAAAATGCTGCCCTTTAAGAGGAGAGTGAGGTTTAGACAAAATTGAATCTGGGACACTGAACTGATAAATTTGATCTGCCTACTCTGATGCCCATCATCTAGGTTCACCAAGAACTTCCCTTCCCAGACTGCACAAAATCATTGTGTAGACCAATGTATCATAATAAAATTGAGTTCTTTTTATTTTATTTTTTCTGTCCTCTGGTTTGTTGCTGACTTTAAATGCTGCTTTAGAAAAATTTGCACAGGCTAAAAACACTGTATCTAAACAGAAATTCTATTTTTATCTACTGACTATGAAGACAACTATAATTTATTGAGATGTAAAAGTTAAAACAAGGAGCCAACAGGCTTGGACTCTAATCTTTAATCTGCCACTAATTAGCAATGTGACCCTCAATTTCTTGTCCTTGCTTTCCTCTTGTGTAAAGTGAAGGGGTTAGAATAGCTCAGTGTTTTTCTAGCTAGCTGCAGGTTACAACTAGTGAGTTATGAAGTCAATTTTAGTAGTTAGAATCAGCATTTTTGTTTGTTGTAATGATAAAGGATAGCACGTAATAGAAAATATCAGAGTGCATCATATCAACTATAAGTAAATATTACTTTATAAGCCTTTTGTTTCAGGTGTGTGTTACTTGTAGTTTGCCCTACCTACAAGTGGTTCCAATTTTGATATCCTGCTTAGCAGATGCATGACAACCTCTCTATACCCGGCTTTTCTTCTGTGTAAAACCCTGTCCAACAGGGTTGTTTTAAATATAAAAAGAGATAATAAATACAAAACAGTGCCTGGCACATTATTTGAGGTCCAGGTCAGATTTTGTCAATCTTAATATGCCTCTGTGTCCTTAAGACACATTCAATAAACATTATTTTAACAGAACACTTATTTGAGCTTAGCTTACTTTACATGTAATATTCTCTTAACAAGGTTCATGTCCTAAGTCTCTGATTAAAAATAATATATAAATAAAAGTACTTCAGCTGTTTGACTTATTATTGCTAAAATGACTCTACAATACAAAATGGAGAAAATAAAATTATTTGAAAAGACATTACTGGCCTCTTAAAATACAACAAAAATTTCTATTTCATAATTATTAGAAAACTACATACCTCTTCTAAAATGTTTATTTTAGGCACTTTACTTTTTGCAGTTTTCATCCAGAAGTAATGCCACTTTCTGAGTGATTTAATGAGTCCAGATGTAAACATTGAGCCTTCCTAAGGTTCTTGCACAACTTTTAAACTTTTAATCTTGAATTAGGTCAGTGGCTTTTTGAAGGGAGCTTCAGCAGCCCTTGTGGAATCCTTCAGCAAGTCTCCCTTCACCCCACTCCACTATTCTCTTTCACTTTCCCTCTTCCCTTTGGGGAAATCTCTCTTCCTCTGTCTTAACTAGCATTCCAAACTGGAGCTGCCAGTTTCTTCACTGTCTAGCCTCAATGGGCAGAGGCCAAGGGATGGTTCTGCTCATTATAATCAATTATGTAGAAATATATAATATAAGAAACCAAAGTCTCCATCCCTTTCCCCAAGCCAATTCTACTGGTAACCTCTGTCACAGTTTAGAGCATAAACTTTTTACAGTGTCTATATATAATAACAGCAAACACATGGCATAGTGTGTCAGTCACGGCTCTTAGAACTTTACATATATCATCTCATTATATCTATACAACAACTCATGAGAAACATGCTATCATGGTTTCTATGTCACAGATAAGGACACTGAGGCACACAGACTTTAACACACATCACATGCTAACACCTGCATTTTGAAAAATAACAATGGTTTTATGCAGCTATTACTTTTTCCCTCTTGGACATCTTTCTGCATCAGAACATTAAGATCTACCTCAACCATTTGATACTACAAAATACTTCGGCCAGGACCCTGTCTATGACCCTTTAGGTTGTGTGGTAGTTAGATTCAGTTGTCAACCTGGCCAGATGAAGGTGCCTAGTTACATTGCTGTGGACGTTAGCCAATGGCATGTGAACCTCATCTGTTGCTGATTACATCTGCAATCAGCTAGGAGGCGTGCCTGCTGCAAATGAATGATGTTGACTTAATTGGCTGGTGCTTTAATGAGAGACTCAACTTAGCACAGCCCAAGCAGCTCAGCATTACCTCATCTTAGCACTGGCAGCTCAGCCCAGGCCTGTAGAGATGCAGAAAGAAATCACCCCAAGGAAAGTTGTTGGAAACCAGAGGCCTGGAGAGAAGGCCAGCAGAGATTACCCTGGGCCTTCCCACATAAGAAAGAACTTCAGTTGAAAGTTAGCTGCCTTTCCTCTGAAGAGCTATAGTTAACTAAATAAATCCCCTTTTATTAAAAGCCAATCCATCTCTGTTGTGTTGCATTCCAGCAGCTAGCAAACTAGAACAGGTTGCTTTAGATTCTTTGTTATTATGAACAAGAATGCAATGAGATCTTTGCATTTTTGCCAGTGTGGAGGTGTGTAACTATGGGGTAAATTTCTAATTCAAAAGTCCTATTAAAAATTTAGACATTCCAAAATTCCACTAAAAATGTTACATCAACATATATTTTTGTATCAATTTATATTTGAACCATCACCTATATGAGCAGCCTATTCTTCATATTTTTGTCAACACAGCAGATTAGTAATCATTTCTATTTTTTCCAATCTGATAGAAAAGGGATGAAAAATGGTACATTTTCATTCCTTTAATTATGAAATAGATTGAGCATATTTTCAAATGTTTATGACCGCTAAATACATTTACTTTTTGAGACTACACTTTTTTTTTTTGGTATTCTATATGGCGGGGGTCACATTTCACCCTTTTTCCATGTGAGTATCCCGTTATTGCAGCACCATTTGTTTAATTTTTTTGTTGGTTTTGTTTTGTTTGTTTGCTTGCTTTTGGGGGGAAGTCCATGGGCTGGGAATCGAACCCAGGTCTCCTGCACAGCAGGCGAGAATTCTACTACTGAACTACCCTGGCACCCCCTACATTTATTTTTTAGATGTCATTTATAAATTGTTTATTATCTCTACAACTTAATATTGTAAATTGCAGATGGACTTTCTGAATATCATGTGTAACTCCTTGAACAATTAAAATTGCCTCTCACAGCAGCTGTCATTTCCTGGTGTCTGATTCTTATCCAGAGCTCATTAAAATTCTTTCCAAATTGAAATGTTGCTTAACTATACAGATGAGATCTTCATTCTGCAGAGTTCCCCTTTGCACCCCCGCCCCTTGACTGTTCATTAGTATTCCTGTCAGAGCACAGCCCTGTGAGAAGTCAGGCATTAAGAACACTGTTTTGGCTTGCGCTTCAGCTGCTACCCTCTATTAGCCAGTCTAGTGCTTCTCAGTTGGTTAGGTGCTTTGAATATCAGGATCATCTATGGAATCTGTATTTTCCATGTGGAGTCCAAACACCTCGAATTTTTCCTAAAAAGGTTCCCCTATGATTCCAACACAAAACCAGCTTTGGGAGTTTAGATCTGGCTTGATCTCAGGGTTATTAGGCGAGAGCACAGAGGCAGACACACACCCTGGTCACCCAAGATCTTGATGGGCAGTGTCAGAACTTTTAGCTAAAAGTTTGGGTTACATTAACATAAGCCTGGGGGTCATTTGTTGAGCACAGGTCATATGCCAGGTGCTTCACATGTGTTATTTCACCTGATCTTACTTAATCTTTACAATACCATGAAGCAAATATTATTCTCATCTTACAGAGGAAGAAACTGAAGCTCAGAAAGGTTAAATAACTTGCTCAGGATCTCAGAGCCCTAGTTAAGTGGCAAGACCAAGGATTTGAAACAGTTTGAAAGATTCTAATGTCCATGCTCTAATAACTTCCTACAAGCTGTATCTTCCAAATAACTAGAGGTATTCTGGGTCAGTCTTATCCTTACTTTAGGTCTCTAAACTAGAAATGGTAAGGGCTGCAATAGGCACCCCAGCCTGCTCCACATGTAAGCTGGCTCTGCCCCAGGCCACTTTCAGCTCAAGCCTGCACCTTGGGTCTTAATTACTGCTTAACCTTAGGAAATTTACTCTAAACCTTAGTTTCATCATCGATAAAATGCTCTTTTAGCTCAGTACTTAATAATAATGGCAGTAGTTGGTAATAAAAAAAAAAAAGCTAGCATGTATTGTGTGTTTACCATGAGCCAGATACTATTTTAATTGCTTTGCATATATAAACTTATTTAACCCTCACAATAATGCACTGAGAAGTAGGTTATATTATTGTCCCCACTTTATAGATAAAGAATTTGAGGTCCAAAGAGGTTAAGGAAATGTTAGTTCTTATTCATATTTTAGGAGGCTGAGCTGGAAACAAAATGACTTCTAGCAGACAGAATAAAACAGAAAAGGAGTGCTAGTGTACACTGTATTTCAGGGTCAATTTATTTGTTAAATCAGTGATAAAAAGCAAGCGCCTCTAATGTCATCTTTGAGAAACTGGTAGCGATTACCAGGAACACCAGACCTGTTGAAAACCCTAGGACCATTTCTTTGTACCAGAAAACTCTAAATCTTTTTCATATTATACCTTCTTAGGGCCTGATATTTACCAATATCACTGTGAAAAGTTTAAGTTGACAGTGATATAACCATAACCTTCCTCTATGGTTTCTATTACTTTATTCATTCATTTGAGTATCTTTCTTCTTGTATTCTTGAAACCAAATTAGTTTATTACTTAATCCTGGTAACCGTCACAAATCTTTAGATAGGCAGAAGAGTAACTTCCAATTACAACTTTAAAAACTGTCTTTGGTCTAAAACATGTCATGAAGAACTACCTAAGAGGCTTTCTTATCTTTTTCTTCCCCCTTTAAATTAAAAAATTACCAGCTCTAGTCCAAGTTTGTCTTAATTCCACCATCTCCCAAATAATCTAATTTGTTATTTATTTACTTGGTCTTTCCCCAAGTTGATAATTAACTCATTGTAAGGGCAAACATAATCCAATGGAGCGTTTTGTTGTTGTTTTTTTTTTTACCCCAGAATTTTTTTTCACACATAGTAAGGAATATGTCTTTCAGTAAGAAAACAGATAATTATGCCGGTAACTTCGAATTTAAAGTGAAAAGTAGAGAAAGACATAGTTAACTGGAAAAAAGAATGTGGAAATTAATACTTCACTGAGAACTTTACACAAAGTTTTTGTTTACTCTGAACAGACGTCTCCTTTAATAAACTTTGTACCATTCATACTTTGATACCAGATGCACCAAATATCAGTTCCTGGTATAGTACAGGAACTCAAAATATAACTGTTATATGAATGAAAAAATGTTATGCTCAGTTGCCTCATCTCTCAAAAATGTCCCACTTACAGAAGTATCTGCCTATAAATGACTTGTTCACAGGTCTTGCCAATTCCACACTTAATTAAGACAAAGTAGCTAATTTAAGATTCTTCTTTACAGATTTAAAACAGAAGAAATGCACACATTTATTTTTAAAAAGTTGCTTCTCTTAAAGATATAACCTTCTTATACCAGTCCTTTGTCCTTAATAATCAATGAACTTTTCTCCAAAACAGGGCTTCTTAGTTTCACTCCCCGCCATTTCCAGGAAGGGCCTGGCTTCCACCCTTCTTATCTGAAATTTTAGCTGATGTTTTTTTTCAGGCCTTGCTCAATTTGAAGAGCCAGTTCAAGGCAATTTAACCAATCCCTTCAAGCAGGAGAATTAAAACGAGTTCAGTGAAAAGTGACTCTTCTCTACACAAGTTCCCTAATCTTTCCTTTCTGTAAAAATCTGAGAAGTTAACACAGAACAATACTTTAATCAAAGACAAACAAAGCAGAGGCTGATCATACACAGAATTATCAAATCACACAGAAAATATAAAAAATTCTGCTACATACCTGGACCACTGCCAGGTATCTGATTTCTTAAGGATCAGTTATAAACATTTTCATACTAATGTTTATTGAATTCTAATATTTATACCCTAAAAACTACATCAAATATGGTACTGTAAAAAAGATACTGAGTCATTTATTAGATAAAGGTTTTTCAGTTGCCACGGGAAAGCCAAGCAACTCTTTGGACCTTAGTTTTTATTTCATCTCAAATACAGGTATTAATTCACATGGCATAGTCAGGATGATTAAATTAAAGAATAAAAGTAAAAATACTTTGAAAACTACAAAACGCTATAAAAGTAAGCATTATTATTATTAATAAAATTTCAAGCCACTTTCAAGGAAATAGTGGAATTTTAAAATAAGGCTACCCAATAAAGAAAAATAGAAAGAAGTTAGAACTGATTAGTTACATTGTCTGGTTCAACTAGATGCTAACAAGAAATGCCTTGTTTAAAGCTGTTGCTGAAAATCTTTCTAATCAGTAAACTGTCCCTGTTTCAGGGAAAACAGTATAAGGAAAATAATTTCATATTTCCTGGAGGATTCTAGATAGCTTTCTTATTTATAGTTCTCCTAGAGAAGAAGGGCAGAAGAAAAATTCTGGTTGCTAGGGGTTCTAGTCTGTTGGATTCTAGTGGTGATACACTTGCTTCTAAAAGTGTAATGAGAACTGGTCAACTAGTATTGCCCTGCAATAATAACCTTAGAAGTAGATGCCATCAGTCGTAGTAAAACAGTAGCCTGCATCCTGCATCCTGGGAATACCTTGGAAAACCTGCCCTCAGATGGAACTGAATCCTAGGTTGTCACAATATCTAAACCTTTGTCCTCCTACCGTCAGAGATCCTCCGAGATTTCTATCTGATCTAAACCCTGGTGAAACTACTCTAGCTGTTTTCCATTAAAAACACACACACACACACACACACACACAAAATCCCCTCCTACCCCCAGGAATGAGACCCCTCTACCAGTACTTCAAGGTCCACCTTCCCCAAGAATGCATCCACCAAGACCACAGGATACTGTTCATCCTTCTTAGTCACTTTTTTTCCTGTAGTGCATCTTATGAAACTATAGAGTATTTGTGAGCTTTTTGTCTCCTCTTTGCTAGATTAATATTAGTAAATAAGAAGTGCATAAAGCAATTGAACTGCAAAGAAACCCAAACCGACTCAAAACAAAACAAGCAAACAAAACACTAGATTTCAAACCAAAACAAGACTATGATAGATGAGAAGTCTATTTTCAAGACTTATTTATTACATCATTAAATATGTATTGAGCATTTACCATGTGCTAGGCAGTGCTCTAAGAATTAACGATTTAATGTTAATAGACAGGTCTTTTGCTCTCATGAAGCTTCCATTCTACTGGGGAAAGGCAATTGACTGTGATTTGTGTTGTGAAGGAAATACAACAAGAGTAATTGGAGTGGTAGTAGGAAAGGGGGTAGCTACTTTAGGTAGTGGTCAGGGAATACCATTTAACCTGAAACCTGAATGATAGGGAGGAGCTAGGTAGCTAACCAGGTGAAGAGAAGAGATGGGGGGAAGAGTTCTCCAGGCAGATGAAATGGCAAAAGTAAAGGCCCTGTGGCAGGAATGATATGGCTAGGAGTGAGTGATGAGAGATCTATGAGATGAAGGTTTAGAGATGAGTTGCAGCCAGAAAATAAATAAGTATTTATAAGCAATAGCAAAAGATTTAACTTTCATTCTAAGTGAACCACAAAGCCAAAATTGTTATATGATAGTGTGCTTGGAAGATCAAATATGTTTCACATACTCTCTGAGTATTTAATTGCTTACTATATGTATAATGGCTATGAAATGAAAAGGAAAAGTATGGGTCCACCCCTTAGAAGGCTTATAAGCTTCCAAGGAAGGAATTAATAAATAGTGACAGCATTAAGGGAAAAAAATGAAGTAAAAATTAAGTGCTCAGTGAAAACTGGAGAGGGAGCCATTCCTTCAAATAGAAGAAATTAGAAAAGGTAGCGTTTGATTTGGGGTCTTAAGAATAAGTATTTCAACAGGAGTGGCGGTGGTGGGGAGCATTAGCCTATGGGAACTACATAAGCAAAGGCACAGCGGCAGGAAAGGCTAGGGTAGGTCCAGGAAACAGTGACTTGTCATATGGCTACCCTGCTGAGTGGGTGGGCTGGGAGATAAGCCTGGAAAAACAGGTTGTCAGGGTGTGGGGGTCTTAAATGGCAGCAGAGAAATTTGGGTTTAATTTACCTGGACATATTGGTTTACCTTAAGCGTGATGTGGATCTCCTGAGGCACCTGCACATTCCCAAACCCCAATATATCCCCAAATATACTGATCTGTATCTTTATGGGACCTGGGAATCTACCTTTTAAACCAACACCCCAGATAATTGTGATGTAGGAGGTCAAGGGAACCATATTTTCACAACTTTGGACTAAAGGGGAAAACCGAAGTCAACTTCGAGGACTCTGGCAAATTTAAGAAGGCTCTGATTTGGAAAACTGATTAAAGAGTTATCACTACTATAGGGGTAGAATCAACCAAATTTTGAAATTGACTGTGGGAGGAGAGAAGGACTGAAGTGTTAAAAGACAATGTCAAGCTTCTGCCTTAGGGAGACCAGGTGGATGCTGGTACTTGGTGCATATGGACCATCCATGCAGTCTAACGCGTAGTTGGAAATATGGACCTGTAGATTAGAAGATATGTGAAAGCACTAAACATATTAGTTTGGTACTCCAGAATAAATTCAAGACAAGTTAGAGAGTTAAATATAAAAAGCTAAACCATACAAAATAGAAGGAAATGAAAGTGAAAATTTAACCCATCTCAGATGGCAAAGGCCTTCTAAACATAAAAGCAACAAAAGAAATCCCAAAGAAAAAGATGTATGTAGGGGTGGTGCAATGGTGGCTCAGTGGCAGAATTCTCGCCTACCACGCTGGAGACCCGGGTTCGATTCCTAGAGCCTGCCCATGCCCCCCCCCCCAAAAGATGAATATATTAATAACATACCATACACAAAATTAAATTAAAAGGTAAACAACTGGTTAAATATATGACTCAGGACAAATAATATTCTTAAAAATACAGAGCTCGTATAAATCACAAAGGAAAACAGTAAGATTAGTTACTGCATGGAATAGTGGAAGTTGTTAAATAACTTCAACCTCTTGTCATAAAATGAGACCTGCTTTGTATCCATTAGAAATTATGGGGGTTTGTGGCATAGCCCAGTAGGGCTCTTGTGACAGAATTCACCAGGTTCCCAAGTGTTGATCTATGGGGGTTACCTAAAAATACCAATCTGCAATTTCTACTGTCCTGAGAGGAAAAGAGCTCAACTGCACCTTGTTCCACTAAGGCTTGCTACTTCAATGGAAATTCTTTAATGCATTCAGTCCTTCCTGAAGCACCATATGTCCAAAATGGATGAAGGACTAGGTTAGCTAATTCCGCAATGTCTAAGAGAGTAGTAGCTCAAAAGTCATCCTTTCAACAGAGAGATTGGGATGAATAGCCCAACCCTCTCATTTTACAGCTGAGGCTCAGAGAGGATGAATGACTTGCCAAGGATCATCTAAGTGGTTAATGATAGCACTTTATCCGAAGCATAATTTGGGAATCCTGACTCTCAAGCCAGCACCCTTTTTATTTAACAGTGCTGCCTCATCAGTCACAGGCTCTGGCCCCTCATAACAACGGGCCTTCAAAACATCACAATTTTGACTTCTGAACACTTCCCACTTTATCACTCCACTCATTAAGCTTTCCCCCAAAAGCTCCTAATAAACAAAAGGACTGTCCCCCCTCCCAAATACAAAATAATTAAAACAGTAAGACCCAAATAAAAAGGGGAATGGGATTAGACAAAAGACAATTCAACATAATCATTGTAGATATCCAAAGTACATGCAAATACACCTGCTACCTTTCCAAAAATTCTTGGTGAAGACCACTGCTTGGAGTATAAACAGAAAGAAAGGAGACAAGCAACGTCAAATCAACGTGTTCATCATGTACCATGGCTTAAATACCAAAATAACCATCATTTGTATTATTAACTCAAAAGCACTGTTAAGAAAATGAAAAACATAGAATGTTCATCCTCGGTATACTAGAACACTGTCTGGCACACAGAAGACAATTACCATAATAACCGCCTGCAATTTTATGAAGAGTTCTGAAGAGTAAATACAGACTTCGGATCACCAAAATAGCAAACAATCCTCAAACATTTTGACATTTTCTGCGCCACAACTCCCGTCACCCTGCCATCATCCCAAAAACAGAGTGCACCTTAGCAGGAAAACATATCCTCTATCACCAAGATGTGCTGTTAATAGAATTGTTTTCACTTCTGAAGCTTTCTCTTCCTAGGATAAAGTATTAGAAGGTTGAAATTTGGCCCCACCTTTAACCAGAGTCTGGAAAAAGTCTGAGTATACCAAGTTAAACAAAGTTACACAATGAAGCAATTTTTACAAAATAGCAATGCTTTGCTAAGCTGTCAATACACTGTTTTCTTTCCAGAGGTTCCACACTTCCAGGACTACCTGATAACGCTTTCGGTCTTAGCCCAGAACAGTGAAAATGGCTCCATCACTGTTTACTGAAATGCCACAGTATTAATAACATCTTCAAATTAATCACACCCTCAAAAGGCCACCGAGTTGGTAGAATACAAAGTAAGAAATTTAACAGTTATACAAACACACAGATTGAGAGAACTACGTATTGTCACTCAAAAGTTTTGCTGTCGTCGTTGATTTTTTTTTTTAAGGAAAAGTGGAAAGGGAAGTAGGGAAATACCTATATTCTCTGGCTTCTACTGCACTGTGAGTTGACCTTTAGTATAGCATTGACATCACTAATACTATACATTGCATCGTGGATTTGCCTACCATGCTTGGTTTTAAACTTTTTTTTTTTAATGGTAGGATGTTTGAATTTAGAATCCACTGGGGCACTGACACAATAAGAGGGACTTGTTTTGGCCCTCGAATAAATTCTTAAAATTATCTAGTACCATGTTATGTGCTGTTCTGTCAATGCAAAACAAAGAAGTATATATAAGTATACATACAGTTTTTTAAATCTTCTTTTCTGCAACTCTATAACTTATGAGAGGTCTAACTAAAATTTGTCCTTCATCAAGTGATAACACCACAGGAAATAAGAAAATGTTTGTTGAGGGTTATCTTATTTTGTATCTATATCATACCTCAAAAGAAAGTTTTATTTTATGGTTCTTGACATGTTTATCATTTGTAAATAGTATGAGTAATTATGTAAATAAAAAGCATTCCATTAAAAAATATTCCATTTAATCACAACTCAAAAGATAAAGACTACCTTAATACAAATGAAGACTTCTCCCCAAAAGGGGCATTGTCTTAAAGACTGATAACTCTCTAAATCCCTGTGACTAACTTGAAAAGTCAAGTAAGTAGAACCAACTGGATTAGGCGGATTTTTAAAAGGTGGGAATTAGGTGCAAGACAATAGTAGTTCAAATATCTCTCACCAGGATCAGTTAAGCGTTGCTGTAAGAACCAGTGAGGAGGCAAGTGAGGGTGCCAGATGGTTCGCTCCAAGCACCTACAACTTCAGGCTTTAGTAGGCGTAGCCAGGGGTGTACAGTTACCTAATATTAACACCTACGGATGGTGGTGACAGGTGCCAACGATATATGCACGATAGTAATTCGGGGGTACACATCCAGTTGCAAGGACTGCTATGCTCCCAACATTACCTCAAAGGGTGCAAGTGTCCTAAACAAAGCTCAGTTGCAGAATGGAAGGAGAGAAAAATCGAACAGGGAAAGAATGGCTGAAAATGGAGAATGGAAGGGTTCCGAGTATTTCTCTGGGACAGTATATTGAATTGTAATGAACTGCCACCTTCCTTCAACACAACAAAAAAGTATACAGTTAGAAAGGAGTGTTCCCGGTGGGAAAGGAGGTGGTCTTATCACTTCCCGCCCTTAGGTAGCAAAGGCTCAGTCCTACATAATTACTCCTCATCCCAGAATAGTACCTAGAAGTGAAGAAAGGGCAGAGGAGCATCGCCCACTGCTCTCGAGGGGAGGGGCTCATGCTCCTTGTACTCTCTCAGCCCCAGCAATCGCGGGAGAGAGAAGGAAGCCGGGGTCTCCGCGCACTCTCCCACTGTGGAGAATGTGGAAAGAGAAGGCCCTTGCCTGGCTAAGAGCTATCTTACCTCTGCGCTGCTACCAGCCCTGCAGTGGGTCCCAGGCGATCTACCTTGCGCACCTGTCGCCAGCAAGCTCCCGCACCTAAAGCACCCGCGGCCCCGCCCCAGTCCGGCTCAGAGCCCCGCCCCGGACCCCGCCCACCGCCGCCGCGGGCCCGCGCACGCCAGCCTGCCTCCGCGCGGCCTCGGGGCGAGCGTGCGCGCCGACGGCTGCGTGCACCGCCCTTGCGACTGCTCGCTTTTCTCTGCCTCGCGTGGCGCTGGCGTTGCCAGAGGCGTGGCTGCTCCTTCGGGTTCCTGCCTTCTTCCTGCTCCTCTGTGAAGAATCCCTGCAGTTTTGCAGCCTCGGTCTTTGTGCGTCGCTATTTTGTCCTGGATCCCTCCGACTCAGAGTTACTGCGTTTTGACTCAAGAGCTACTGGGAATTTTATTCTAAACTCAACTAGGCCAGCTCCCAGCTAGGGTCCTGGCGCCTTCGGAGTAAGTTCTGTGCAGGGTGAAACATTTTGGAGGACACTGTGGTGTAATGGAAAGAGCTATAAATTAATCCTGTCTTGGCCACTTGACTGTCATCAAGTTGTTTCACCTCACTGGATCTGAGTTCCCTCATAAGAATGAAGGGATTGGACGAGGGCAGCTGATCTCCAAGTTCTCCAGCAGTTGTAACCGTTATTATTCCCACACTCAGTTGGAGCTGTCTCTTGCTGTAGGAAACGTTTAGAGAACATCTAGTGAGAGGCCTACCATTTGACCGTTTTGTCCCCAGATACCTTCCCCCAATGCCGTACAGTTGTAGGAGTGCCCGTATAATATCCCTTCCCTTTTCTGTACCCTAAGGATAGTAACAGACTACAAGTTTTCTAAAGTTTTTCTGGTAACTCCTGTCCTGTATTACACATTTCAAAGCGGTTGAGAGAAATTTTGAAGAACAGAAATTTCGAGCAACAGTGATGAATAGATTAACCCAGTTTTTCCCTTCCTCCTTCAAATATCCAGCGTCAAGACGCTAACAAAGCTAGAAGGCCGCCTGGGGATGTAAAAGAACATGCAATATCATACAAGGGTAGTCCAGAGAATGCTTTCCCTTACATGTCGAGGTTCCTCAATATGTTTCTTAATTTTTTTTTTTTTTTTTTTTTTAGTTAGGCCAATAGGGACCCTGGTTTCCACTAACTTGGACCAGAGTTTTGAATTTAAATTTCAGTCTTGACTCAGCCACTTATCGATTAGGCAAATTTCTTGTTCTTCCGAATCCTCCCGTAATATCTTTTTGAAAATACAGCTAGTAGTATTCTGCAGCGGTTTTTATAAGCTTGCAGATGGATTACTAATTTTCAAGAATTTTGTAAGCCAGTTGTTAAGTACAACCATTATTAAAGATTGAATTATATAAACTTACAATTAAATAAATTACGTTATAAACAATAATCCTCAAAACTCATCACTTCATGAATTTTTTTTTACTTCATTTTCATCAATGGAATTTATTTCATCAATGGCTCTGCTCTTGAGGTTATTTGTCTATTTTGTCTGTATGATAGATATATAATATTTGCATTTCTCCCAGATCTATATTCAGAGATGCCACTGCCACCTTAATAGTACGCAATTGGCAATAGGTGGGAGTATTTACACCGTGGAAATTGGCAAGTGCTACAAATAAGGGCTTGATTTATTGTTTTTTGAATTTCTAGACGAAGTATCACAGGCTTTTTCTGTAAATAGCCAAATAATAAATATTTTAGGCTTTGCAGGAAATAAGGTCTTTGTCACACACCCAGCTCTTTTATTGGAGATCAGAAGCAGCCATAGACAATTTCTTAAACAAATGGGTGTGATGTTCCAATAAAGCCTTACTTACAAAACCAAGCAGCAGGCTGTAAGAGAAAATTTTAATAATGCCCATTGAATTCAAGAGTGCTGTTGGTGGCCTTTATAATGTGAATAGCACAAGAAATTGAGGAAATATTCTTCCAGTGTTTGAAAACTATTTATCCAGTTCAGCGAAGAAGTGGCTTATGTCATTGACAGAGGAATGAAGTTCCAAAGTACCTCTTCATTGTTTCACTTTCATCTTATTAACTTACATGAAAATGTCAATCAACATTTGTGTCTGTACTTTGGAAATGTTGTAAGCAACTTCTTTGCTGAATCAAATAGTAATCAAGCATTTATTTGTAGTCTGATTTTGTGGCATGTTAATTAAAAGAATTATCAAAACCAATCAATAGTGGTTAGGTGTAAACTGAAAAGTGAGGTATTTTAGATGAACATTTATATTATTTTGTAAGTCATATTAAAAAAGTATTAACAGAAATGTTAACATCAACCCCCAAGTGGCTTGTGAATTTTACTAACATAACATGAAATTATTTTTCAAATTCTGATCCCTAAAAGGCGACAGTGACAGAGTGACTTACTCTGTTTTTAAAATCTGAAGAAAGTAAAAACAGACCCAGAAAATAATGATAGGAATGAAACTTGTGGGGCGTCTAAGCAAATAAAAATGAATGCCAAAATTGTAGAATGGCCTAGCCTTGAAGAATGGCCTATCATTGAAGAAAAACCATCACATTCATCAAAGGAAGAAATAATCTTGCATTTCCAGATTATTAGAATGAAAAACAAGCTTTTATGTTTACAGAACACTACAAATGGCTTTGAAATAAAAGAATGTAAATTGGAATGTAAGTATCGTGTGATAGTTCACCATCTAGGAATGGCAGAAGAAAAATATGTCCATGTATGCAGGGAATGGAGGGAATATTTAGTAACCCCAAATGACACTAATAAAACTAAAGGAAAACTTGTCAAAAACAATAAAAAAAGAGGAAACTATAACAATTTTAATACTGTTTACAGATTAGTAAAATTTAATAGGCCTTTATTGATGGTGAGGGTGGTCATTAGAATTGAAAGAAGAAAACAAATAGGTCTAGGCAATTATTTACATAAATGATGCAGTGCAACAAGACAGCAGAACATACTGCAAAAGAAATTTATATGAAGATATTTAATAATATTGTAGAAGAGAATGCCTAAATCTGTGCCACAATTCGAAGAGAAACATTTAGTAATTAATCTCCAGGACACAGTTCAGTTAACTTCTGTACTGGTAATGATATTTGTTGGTTTAAAAGAATTGTCAGCCAGAACAGAGTGTATTTCCGATACATTATGGTTTACTCTAAATGATTGTGGCTTTAATAATGACTATTTGAAAGCAAATTGTTTCAGTGGTGCTGGTACAATACTGGGAAGGAAGTCGGGAGTAGCTACAAAGTTGTAAAAAATTTTCCTAAAATTATTTGGCACTGTTTAAACCATCAACTGCAGTTCACTATCTGAAATGCGGCAAGACAATAATTTAAAATATTCTGGATAAAATTTATACTGTTTATCACCAATCTAATAAAAATAAAACTGAGCAACAAAGTATAGCTAAAAAACTTGAAATTATTAAATTTGATCAAGCACTGAGCTCAAAGTAGGTGGTTTGTAGTTAATGGGCGGCTGCTCTTGTGTGGCATGCATACCTTTCATTATTTGTGCACTTTTTCTTCTTACTATGATCTGACAAAGAGAGTAGCTAGCATCAGTTTCTTGTAAGACCTTGCTTTAATGATCAGTGTTCTTGAAGAATTTTCATCACTTTTAATTGCATTGTAGTCAAGATCAACTAGCAGCCAGAAAGCAAAAAATTAAGCAAGTGTACTATAAAAACTTTGGGAAATTTAGAGTAGTAGTGGAAGGTAGGACTCTCAAGTAGAATATTTTATTAAGTCAGATAAGTTTAAAGACATTCCATTAAAAAAAAATAAATTTAAAGCTCTTCTTAGGAAAATGTCTCTAGAAATTAATGAATTTATGTATTTTATTAGACAAAAACAATAATGAATACATTTTAAATTATTTTATTTATTAGAAGCACCTACTTGGCCTAAAGAAGAACTGATTTTTTTAATTCAATTTTTTGAAATAATTTTTAAATTAAAAAAATATATATAACAACAAACAAACACAAACATTCTTAACATATGATCATTCTGGTCTACAAAAATAATCCGTAGTTCGCAATATCATCACATAGTTGCATATTCAACATCATGATCATTTCTTAGAACATTTGCATCAATTCAGAAAAAGAAAAAGACAACAGAAAAAAACTCATACATACCATACGCCTTACTCCTCCCTTTCATTGATCACTCGCATTTCAATCTACTAAACTTATTTTAACATTTGTTTCCCCTATTACTTGTTTTTATGCCGTATGTTTTACTCGTCTGTTGATAAGGTAGATAAAAGCATCAGACACAAGGTTTTCACAATCACACAGTCACATTGTGAAAGCTCTATCATCTTCAAGAAACATGGCTACTGGAATACAGCTCTACATTTTCAGGCAGTTCCCTCCAGCCTCTCCATTACATTTTGACTAACAAGGTGATATCTATTTAACACATAAGAATAACCTCCAGGATAACCTCTTGACTCTGGAATCTCTCAGCCATTGACACTTTATTTTGTCTCATTTCACGCTTCCCCCTTTTGGTCGAGAAGGTTTTCTCAATCCCTTGATGCTGAGTCCCAGCTCATTCTAGGGACAGCTCATTCCCTCCCACGTTGCCAGGAAGGTCCACACCCCTGGGAGTCATGTCCCATGTAGACAGGGGGAGGGCAGTGAGTTTGCTAGTTGTGTTGACTGGAGAGAGAGGCCACATCTGAGCCACAAAAGAGGCTCTCTTGGGGGTGACAAGAAGAACTGATTTTTACCATGAATAGCTAGTGGAAAAAAATTGTATCATTTAAATGATTTTTTTTTTTTTTTTTTGCCTGGGCAGGCACCGGGAGCCGAACCCGGGTCTTGGGCATGGCAGGCGAGAACTCTACCTGCTGAGCCACCATGGTCCGCCCTAAGTGAAATTTTAAAGCATGAAATTGATTTGAATGATTTTCAGGATTTTGTAGAAAGTGATATAGAATCAAACATTCCAGTCCTTGTAACTAGATAAAAAGCTAAAAAGCTACTATTACAGTCGGTAGTGCTAAAGCTGAAAGAGGTTTCAGTTTAATGAATATAATTTGTATGAGGGTGAGAAATGGTAACTTAACAGTTCAAATATCACATTTATTGACAATACATTTATTGGAAAAATTTAGCAGATAAGGATTGTTAAATGATGGCTGAATTACAATCATAGGTTGGCTATAGAAAGAATTTCATAAAAATCCAATGAGAGTAGGCCGTGGTGACTCAGTGGGCAGAGTTCTTACCTGCCTTGCAGAAACCTGGTTCAATTCCTGGAGCATGCCCATGCAAAAAAAAAAAAAAAACCAATATCAATGAAAGCTCTCTGTGAGAATCAGCCAGCTATATGGATTTCAAAATAAGAGTATTATATATTATAGGTAAGTTGTATGCTATTCAAATGCTTTATGTCAGTAAGGTTTTTAATAAGTTATATAGATAGGCACACATTTTTCTTCCCTGGAGGACCAATTATTTACCAGCGTACCAATGAGTTGTACCTGTTTTTAGGGATGATGTGGAGCTCAAATAAGAACGTGTATTTAAAATACTTGGTATTACCTACTATAGAGTTGATAAATGTTAGTTTTGTTCCTACTTTGGGAAACAAAATTCTTTCCTAATTTATTGACGTGGGAATTCAATGAAATATCATTTCTGATTCAACTGACAAAGCCAAGAGCTTAAACATCAAATCTTCCCTGTCCCTTTAGTATATAAAGGTGTGATCCATTAAGCGTTTAGTAAAACGAAACTATTCCTATATCCATAAGAATAATCCAAAGAAAAATGTTCCAAAAATTATCTGTACTGAATAATCTCGTGTATCAAATTGTTTATCTGGATCTAGTCGACTAACTGACAATTTTTTTTTCATTTTAGTTTCTTTTTATAGCTAATTGATCAGATGTCTCTATTGTAATATTAACATTCTTAAGTAAATATTATTTTCCTTAGGAGATTGTAGACTTGAGAACAGAATCTGTCGAGCCATATTCTCTTTTTTGTTTCCCTTGGTTGAAGGAATTGAGTCAACCAAATAGTATTATCTACTTCCAAACCATTTCCTATTTTACACATACCAAAGTCTGAATTTGTAAGCCTCTCACCAAAACACGAAAAAAAATACTTAGGCATTTGGAGGAAAGGAATGAGACTTGTTTTTGGACTCTTCCTATTTTCCTCTTGTAAGTGTGAAACAATTCTTTGTATTTGCTAATTTACTATAAGGAAGTAGGATTTATGAGTATGCTTTATTTCTGCCTCCTGTAGGTTGAGAATTTAATTAAATCAATGTGTTTATAATGAAATTCTTGATACAGATTTTATACGTAGTCCTACCAAAATAGCATGCTCTGTCTTAATTTTTTTTTGTTTTAGGCATCACTACTTATGGAAAGTGAGGGTTTTTCTTTCTTTCACCTACACAACAACTACACCTAAGACTACACCTTAGCGCCCTTGTTATTTCCCTATCATCTCCAAATAGTTAAAAAGTAGTATTGATTAGGTCAGTATTTAATGTTTATGTTATTTTGAATATGCAAATGCTATTCAGCCAAACCATGTAGTACCTTATGAATATTTTTTCTTTTGGCATTCTCTGGAATCAATAATTTACTTGTTTGTGTTGGTTTTCTTAGTTTTCTATCTACTTATTACAAACTTATTATAGATTTTCTACTTATTATAGACATATTTATTATATATTATTATATTGTTTTCTACTTATTATAGATTTTCTATCTACTTATTACAAACTGAAACCTAAACTGCCACTTGACTAAATCTCCTCCTGAAATATTCAGATGCATCAGGTATTCTATCAAATTTGTTTTTTAAATCTCTCCCAAAGGTATGGGATGTTTTTGGTTTTATTTTTTATTTTATTTCTTCTTTTTTTTTGGAGTAATGAAAATGTTCTAGAATTGAATGTGATAATGGATGCAGTTGATAGGTGTGATTGGATACTTTGGATACTTTGGATGGATTATATGGGATGTGAATATATCTCAATAAAATTGCATTAAAAAAAAACAACTCTCCCCAAACCTTTGACATGACCTAGGCTGTTCTAATGCTCTTTACATGTGGTACATTACTGTTATTTTAGAATCTCCTTATACCATTACACTTTGCTTTTCTCCTGTGTTGGATTTTGGTTCTTTACTCCAGGATTCTCAACCTTGGCACTATTGACACATTTGGGCCTAATTCTTTATTGTGGGGGAATGATCTGTGCATTACAGGTTGATTAATAGTATCCCAGGCCTTTATTTACTTAAAGCCAGTAGCACCCGCTCCCCCACATGTAACAGTCAAAAATGTCTCCAGACAAGCAGTTGAGAGCCACCTCTCTACTCCGTGTTTTTCTTTACATTGGGTTATTTCCTTGTTTAGGTGGAATAATTTCTTGGGAAAACAAGTGTACAGGATGCAAAATTTTCTTGGACTTTGCATATTTATACTAATTTCATGCACCCTCACATATAACCTGATAGTTTGGTTGAATATAGATTTTGGTGTTTCCACTGAGAAGTCTGGAGCTATTATAATTTCTGATTCTTTGTATTTGAATTATTTTTCCTAAATGAAATGATTTAAGATTTTCTCTTTGTTCTCAATTGTTGTGGATTGAATTGGGTCCCTAAAAAGATATGTTGAGGTTCTAATCCCCAGTACCTCAGGATGTGATCTTATTTAGAAATAAGATCATTACAGATGAAATTAGGCAAATTAAATGAAGTCATAACTGGTCGTAGTAGAGTGGGTTCTTAATCCAATGTGATTGGTGTCCTTGTAAGAAGAAATTTGGACATAGAAGGGAAAATGCCGTGTGACAACTGAGTCAGAGAATACCATGGATTGTCAGAAGCCAGGAGATACATGGAACAGGCTTTTGTCCCCCAGACTTCAGAAGAATCACGACCCTGCTAACACCTTGATTTTAGACTTTAGCCTCCAGAACTGTGAGATAATAAATTTCCGTTTTTTTTTTTTTAAGGCACCAAGTTTGTGGAACTTTGTTATGGCAGTCTTGGAAACCAAGGCACTGGTGTTCTATAATTCCCTTGGTGTACGTCTATTTGCACCCATTGTACTGTGTATGTGGTGGACCCAGTCAATTTGAAAACTCATGTCTCTTTCAGCTCTGAGAATTTTTCCTAAATTTTTTATCTGATGATTTTTCTCTTTTCACTTTTTGGAGAGGTTGGAAATGATCTTGTAAGTTTTTTACCTCTTCTCTGCTATTTTCCACATATGTATCTATCTATATATCTGTATCTATCTACCTAATTTTTTTTAGGGGATCCTTCTCAACTTCCAATCCTACTGCATGGTCCTTTTAATATCCCATTATTGTTTCAGGATTGCGTATCTTTTCTTATCTCTTTGAGTTCTTAAATGATGAGGTTTTGTTGTTGTTGTTGAAGTCTTTCTTTTTCTTGAACAATTTGTTTCTCCAAGTTACTTCTTGTTTTAATCCTAATCCCATTTTGTAAAGGCAGCCATATCTTCTAATCCCTATTCAGTACTGTATGTTTGAAACGATAATTGATCATCTCCCTGGAGATGTGACTCAGTCAAGAGTGGTTGTTAAAATGGATTAGATGGAGACGTACGTCCACCCATTCGGGTGGGTCTTGATTAGTTTACTGGAATCCTATAAAAGAAACATTTTGGGGAATGCTGGAGATTCTGAGAGAGCAAAGAATGACATAGCCACAAGAAGCAGAGAGTCCACCAGCCAGCGATCTTGGGAGATAAAGGAGGAAAACGCCTTCTGGGGAGCTTCATGAAACAGGAAGCCAGGAGAGAAAGCTAGCAGATGATGCCGTATTTGCCACATGCCTTTCCAGATGCAAGCGAAATCCTGAAGTTCATCGGCCTTCTTGAACCAAAGTATCTTTCCCTGGATGCCTTAGATTAGACATTTCTATAGACTTGCTTTAGTTGGGACATTTTCTTAGTCTTAGAACTATAAACTTGCAAACCATTAAATTCCCCTTTTTAAAAGCTGTTCTGTTTCAGGTATATTGCATTCCGGCAGCTAGCAAACTAGAACATTCAGCAGCCACTCATGTCAGTATCTTTACATCATTCTTATGAGGTGCTCCAATTTCCCAGAGTAAGATTTTCCAAGCTCCTGCCTGAGTTTATAATCTATACTATTACTCTTCAGCTTGCCCAGTGGAAGGTGGTTTCAAATATTATCTTACTCAGATTCTAAATATTACCTTTGTTTTAGTTTCTCAGCTGCTAAAACAAATACCATCAATGGGTTGGTTTAATAGCAGGAGTTTATTGGCTCACTATTTCAGAGGCTAGAAGTCATTACTGAATGAATATTACAGTCAGTAATATTCATTCATTCTTCTGCTTTCCAGTTTTCAAAATGTTATTGATGTTTCTCTCTGTTTTTAAAAGTTATGCTTTAAAAAAATCATCCCTTTATAAACTATTATAGTTTTAGTGGTGTTTCAGGAAGGAAATTAAATGCTGGTGTTCAGTCTTTTTATGGAAGTTTGTCTAATATAGAATATAAATCTTTACTTCCTTACTATGAAACAGTGAATGAACTATGACATTTCCTGTGAATGGTGGTTTTGAATTTGGTTCTATCATTTTTCTGTTGTTTAACCTTATTCAAGATCTGTAAGCTCTAGTTATCTCTTCTGTAGCCCTTAGGTTTAATATTAAATAAATTAAAGCACAGAAAGTACTTGGCACAGTGCTTGGGGCATATTAATTTCTCAATAAATAGTTGTTACCTGCAAGTGGCAATAATTCCCTAATGTATATTTGATTTTAAAAATAGTAAGAGATGGGTATTATTATTTAAAAATAATACTTAGGACGGGTTCGCTCCTTAGGCCCTTGTACATGATGTCCTTTAGATCTTACTAGTAATTGGCTGGCCATGATCAGTCATGTCTGAACCTCAGCAGTGGAAACAACCTAGGCACAAGCTGAATTACCCACTATAAACACAATAGTAAAATATCTTAAAATACATGAGCTACTTATTTCAGAAAGTTTTCTTGGTTTATTTGTATTATGTTGGATCCAGATTCTTTATTACAATTATTGGTTTCAAAAATTGGAGACCCATTGTACTTGAGGGATAGCTAAGGTTCCCTCCCAGTAAAAAATTCTGTTTTTATGTGTTCTTTAAATATCATTTTTATTTTTGCCCTCTTCAAGAATTTGTGATATTAAAATTTCGATTCAGTCTAGCATCAACATCTCAGTTTTTATTTCTGTATTTTAAAGAAGTTAATGCCTAAATGAAATTAATATGTTTACTCAGATGTTCTCTCTCTGTCCCCAAGTTATTTCCCTCTCTTTATGTTGATAAAATCCGTTATCTCAATTTGCATTTCTTTCCCTTCTGTTTAAAATAATGCTTCAAATTTCTGTTCTTTTATTTCCTTCAAAAATTTCCTCCAAAAGGTATTTAATAATTTATTCTACTTGACTCTTAGTCAATCCTAAATGTCTTCTATGGCAGTTTGCCTTAAAAGTTACTGCTTTATGAAATTCTTAACTATTTCATGTATGTGATTTTTGTCTTCTAAACACTGGCAACAAGTAGGCAAAAAAAGTTATTAGAGCAGAGGTTGTAATATGATGGTTCATGAATTTAATCCAGTGCATAGTTAGGTTTTATGTTTTTATTTTTTATTTTGTTTGGCTTGCAGTCAGTTGGCAGAAAAAAAATCAGATTTATAACTTCTTGGACAAATTAGAACCTCTGGCTTAACTCTAGGCCCTCATTCCCCCTTGGCCCCAATTAGCTGGAGATCAGTAGCTGTATCCTTTTCTGACTGGGCATGCATTCATCATTGGCTTCCATTTCCAGGCAGCCAGCTTAATTCCTCTCTTTTACCAGCCTAGCCTCTGAAGGATTTGAGTTTCTGACCCCACAATAGAGTGAAATGTAATGAGCACTAGACCAGTGCTAGGCCTATCCCTAAATAGATGAGGCCATTAGATAAGTCTTTAGACTTCTCTGGAATTTATCTGTAAAATTAGTTGGGTTGAAATTCATGATCTCTGCCAGCTCTAAATTTTGGACATTTTTTTTCTTTATTTATACAAATGACCTAAATATCAGTTACAATACAGTATTAAATAAAATGATTCAGAATTGTGGCACTTGAACATACTGTCATTTTTCTTAGTTATTTTTTAAATAATAGTGTATTACAGGTACTATAGATGTCCTGCTTATACTCATACCCAGTCTTATTCTGCATATTTATTTATCCATAAGTAACACATAGTATTGTTCTTCATACTTTTAAATTTACAGTAATAATGTATGTTTCTTTCTGTAATTTACCATTTTCTCTCAACATTATGGTCAAAATCCATCCATATTCATGTATGTAGGTTTTATTCATTCTTTTTTTTTTTTCACGGGCAGGCACCGAGAATCAAATCCAGGTCTCCAGCATGGCAAGCGAGAACTCTGCCTGCTGAGCCACCATGGCCCGCACTTATTTATTCATTTTTAATACTTTGAAGTATTGGATTGACATGTGTGCCATATTTATCCATTATTCTATTGATGGATATTTAGATTATTTCCAATTTTTTCACTATTAAAAGTGATGTTAAAAGGGTATCCTTGTGCATATATGCTCAAGTTTCTACATTATACCTAGGGGTAGATTGGCAAATTGTCCTCCAATTTAACTTTCCATCAACAGTGTGTGAGATCTCATTTCTGCACATCTTTGTGAAAAATTGCTATTATCAGACTTACATTTTTGTCTGTTTGACAGGTATGGAATGATAATATCATTGGTTTAATTTGCATTTGTCTAATTAATAGCAAGAATAAATTCAATATTTTTAATACTTTTGGCTAATTGTGTATCTTTGTGGTGAATTGCTTATTCAAATCCTTTACTCATTTTCCTCTTGCATTGTTTGCTGTGGTTATTTTCTACAGTCTTGGTGTTTTTTCATTAATATATTTTTCCATAACATAAGTTCAATTTTATAATCTTTCTTTACTTTATTCATATTCCTTTGAAGTAGAAATCATTTGTTTATTCAATAAATATTTATTTAAAAAATTAAAAATTAAAAAATACTTATTGAGTAGCTACTATATACCAGGTACAGTGCTAGGTACTGGAAATTCACTGGAGAAAGAGAGTGATTTGGTGGGACAAGTAATTTAAAAAGTTGATAGAGTATTGTAGGTAAGTGCAGCAAATGGAGAAATAGAGGAGGCTATGGTAGTTACTTCTCCTTGGCTTGGGAGTCAGGGAAGTCTTCCTTGAGAATTGATGTCTAAACTGAATGGTAAATAGAAATTAGCATGACAGAAGTGTGTGTGTTCGTGTGTGTGTGTGTTTGGTTAGCAAAAAGAGGGTGGATAGACAGGAGGGTTGGCATCAACAGGGAGAACAAAGCATAGCAACTTTACTTATTTTAAAAATGGGGGTGGTGAGCAACGTTGGCTCAGTGGCAGAGTTCTTGCCTGCCATGTTGGACACCTGGGTTCAATTCTTGGTGCCTGCCCATGTAAAAAAAAAATGTATATATATATATATATATATTTATGTATTTTATAAAAAATATATATCGGGGGAAATTTTCATTATAGCTTGAGCCGAGAATGTAGAAGGTGGTAGTCACTGACTACCTTACTAGAAAGGTAAGTAGGGTCCAGATCTTACAAAGGGATTGAAAGGCATTTTGAGTTTGAACTCTATTCTACAAGCACTGGGCAGCCATTAAGACACATTCCTTGAAATATGGACCACTTATATCAGAATCACCTGGTGATTTTGTTAAAAATGTCCATTTCTATATTCTACCCCAGACCTTTTTTTTTGTATTTTCTATTGTTATATATTCACATACCATGTAATCATCCAAAGTGTACAGTTATCGCTTCATAATATCATCATATAGCTGTGCATTTTTTATCAGAATCGACTTTTTTTTCTTTTTTGTGAAAAATAACATATATACAAAAAACAATAAATTTCAAAGCACGTTGCAGCAATTAGTTGTAGAACAGATTTCAAAGTTTGGTATGGGTTACAGTTCCACAATTTTAGGTTTTTACTTCAAACTACTCTAAGATACTGGAGACTAAAAGAAATATCAATATAATGGTTTAGCAATCATTTGTTAGGCCCTGCCTTCTCTGTATAACTCCACCATCACCTTTGATCTTTCTCCCACTCTTTAGGGGTGTATGGGCTATGCCCATTCTAACTTTTTCATTTTTTGTAATTAAAAAATTTTTTTAAAACAACATACAAACATGAACATTCTTACTATATGATCACTCCATTCTTGGTATATAATCAATAATTCACAATAACATCACATAGTTGTATGTTCATCACCATGATCATTCTTAGAACATTTGCATCAATTCAGAAAAACAAATAAAAAGAAAAAAAAAACTTATATGTGCCATAACCCTTACCCCTCCCTCTCATTGGCTACTAGTATTTCCATCTACCCAGTATATTTTAGCCTTTGTTTCCCCTATTTTTTTCTATACACCTTATCACTACCTTTCATTGATCACTAGCATTTCAATCTACTAAATTTATTTTAACATTTGTTCCCCCTATTATTTATTTTCAATCCGTATGTTTTACTCATTTGTCCATACCATAGATGAAAGGAGCATCAGACACAAGGTTTTCACAATCACACAGTCACATTGTGAAAGCTATATTATTATACAATCATCTTCAAGAAACATGGCTACTGGAACACAGCTCTACATTTTCAGCACTTCCCTCCAGCCTCTCCAATATACCTTAACTAAAAAGGTGATATCTATATAGGCCTAAGAATAACCTCCAAGATAACCTCTTGACTCTGTTTGAAATCTCTCAGCATTGATACTTTATTTTGTTTCATTTCTCTCTTCCCCCTTTTGGTCTAGAAGTTTTTCTCAATCCCTTGATGTTGAGTACCAGCTTATTCTAGGATTTCTGTCCCAAGTTGCCAGGAAAGTTTACACCCCTGGGAGTCATGTCCCACATAGAGAAGGGGAGGGCAGTGAGTTTGCTTGTCATCGTTGGCTGAGAGAGAGAGGCCACATCTGAGCAACAAAACAGGTTCTCTGGGGGTGACTCTTAGGCCTAATTTCAAGTAGGCTTAGCCTATCTTTTATGGGGATAAGTTTCATATGACAAACATCAAGACTGAGGGCTCAGCCTATTGCTTTGGTTGACCCCACTGCTTTTGAGAATATCAGGAATTCTCCAAAGGGGGAAGTTGAATTTTCCCCCTTTCTCGCCATTCCCCCAAGGGGACTTTGCAAATACTTTTTTATTCACTGTTCAAATCACTCTGGAATTTATTGGGGCATCTCTCTGGACAAACCTTCAAACTCTCATGCCCTACTCAGTAACTTTTTCATATTTGAAGGGCTGTCAATATGGAACTAGTTAATGTTCTGGAGAGGCTTGCCCATCTGCATTTCAGAATTTACCTAGTCCAGGATCCATCTGGAGATTGTAGGTTTCTGGAAAGTTACCCTAGCACATGGAACCTTTGTAGAATCTTATATAATGCCCTACGCATCTTTAGCATTAGCAATAATGATTTTGGTTGGGGTTTTGCAAGCCTTGATAGGTAGCAATGTCTAACTGAGGCTTGTGTCGACCTCCAGAGTAGACTACAGAGTAGACTCCAGAGACTCCAGTAGACTCCAGAGTCGACCTCCAGAGTAGACTCTTGACTCTGTTTGAACTCTCTCAGTCACTGATAGCTTACTTGTTACACTTCTTTTTCCCCTTTTGGTCAGGATAACATTGTTGATCCCATGATGCCAGGACCAGGCTCATTCCTGGCAGTCATCTCTCATGCTGCCAGGGAGACTTTCACCCTTGGATATTATACCCCACATAGGGAGGAAGGCAACTATTTCACTTGCAGAGTTAGAGAGGCCACATCTGAGCAACTAAGGGGGTCTTCCAGAAATAACTCTTAGGCATACCTATATGTAGGCTAAGCTTCTCTGCTGTATACATAAGTTTCACAAGAACAAACCTCAAGATCAATGGTTTGTCCTATTGATTTGGGTGTCCCTAATGTTTGACACTGAATCAAGAGTTTCCCTGGTGTCTACCCCAGACCTTCTGAATTAAAATCCCTAGGGTGAAGTTTCAGAATCTGTATTTTAAACAAATAATCCTGAGTGATTTCTTATGCATGCTGAAGCTTGAATGCAGAACATTAAACAGTTTGGGGCTGGGGAATGACATGATCAGATGTGTATTTAGAAAGCCACATTTGGCTGCAATTTAAAGAAAAGTTTGAAAAGTGGTAAAAGTAGAGCCAGGAAACCCATTAGTGGCTGCGATATATTGATGGCCTGAGGTAGAGTAAGATTTGGGTTGGAGAAAAGTAGATGAACTAGAGAGAAGTCAATGGCAAATTTGGAAGATGAGTTGTCATAAATTTATGGTTTGGATATGGAGGTGACTTCCCAGGTTTATGGCATCTGCAGCTGGATGAATGCTGTGCTATTAACTGAGCTGCAGAATGCAGAAAAACTAGCAAACTGCTGCTGCTGGTGGTGGTGGAAGAAATAGGAAGGGGGAGATATCAAATTCAGCTGCAGGTCTGTTAAGTTTGAGGTGAGAATTAAAAGTGGAGATATTAAGTTGTTATTGGAGGGTAATTCTGAAGTTTAATAGAGATACCTAGATTTAATATATAGCAATAGTAGCAAATTCATAGATTTGCTGTGAAGCTGATGAAACCTAATCTTCTCTACAAAGGTTTCTTTCAAGACCTTGAGATGGGCTGTAACAATACTGTAAAATAAGAACTACAGAGGCCTTATTATATTACACATTATTTTCCAGGTTGCTAAATGACATGACTATTAATAAATCAGATAGAGAAATCAGGAAAAATATTTTAAAAACCAAGTAAGAAAGGATTTGTGATCATATGATATGCTAAGGTTTAATTGAATTGAGAAGCTTTATATATGTATATTAAACTATATTATGTCAATTTAGGGACAGGTCCATAAGAAGTCATTTTGGTGACTATATATGAAAAAATTAAATTCTCAGAAGAGATTTATATTTTCCTAAATCTTAGGAGAGGGATGAAGATTTAAATTGAGAAGATTTATAATTCTTATCTAAATACTTTTTGAATCAGATAAATTTTTATTATATGTGTTACATAATATGATATATATGTTAATATATGTTTAAGTATACCATTTAATTTTGGCCTTGAAAAAAATCTGTCCTAGGTCAACCAATGGCATTCTCTTCTTCATTCTTAAAAATTGTCAAAAAAGGAAATTTTTAATATTAATGCCACATGATCAGAAAACTCTTCCTTACGTCAAATCTATACCTCTCTTTCTCATGGAGGAAGAGGATCACTTTTTAAAAAATCAGTTTTATTGAGGTATGCTTTACCTACATTAAGATTCATCAATTTTAAGTATACAATTTTATGTATTTTTAGTGAATGTATACAATCATGTAACCACCATCACAATCCAGATATTTGAATACTTCTCTCACCCTCAAAAGTTCTGTTGTCCTGCTTTGTTATCAATCTCCTCCCCAAATCCACCCCACCCATCCCCAGGCCACAACTGAGATGCTTTCTGTCGTTATAGTTTTAAGTTTACTAGAATTTTGCAGAAATGTATGTAGGCTTCAGTCTGGCTTCTTACACTTGGCATTTCATTTCTTTTTAATGTTAAGCAGTATCTTCCATTGTATGGACATTTCACAATTTGTTTATCCATTCGCAGGTTAATTGTTCGGACTATTTCTAGTTTTGTGCTATTAACACCAAAGTTGATATGAATATTTACATTCCAGTCTTCATATGGACATATGTTTTCATTTCTCTTGGGTAAATATTTAGGAGTGAGATTGTGGGGTTGTAAATAGATATTTAACATTTTTTAAAAACTGCCTGTTTTCTAAAATGTCCTATATTTTGCATTCTTACCAGAAATGTGTGAGAGTTTCAGTTTCTTCTTGTCCTTGACACTACTTGGTATTATCAGCATTTTTAATTTTAGCCGTTCTAGTGGGTGTGCTGTGATATCTCATTATGAGTTTAATTTGCATTTCTCTAATGATTGATGATGTTGAATATCTTTTTAATGTGCTTATTTGTCTTTCATATATCTTCTTTGGTGAAGTGTCTTCAAATCTTTTTTCCATTAATTGGGAGATTTGTCATCTTATTGTTGAGGTGTAACAGTTGTGGAGGCAAGGCAAGATGACAGCATGGCAAAGTGTGGAATTTAGTTTAACCTCCAGACCAGCTAGTAGATAGCCAGGAATTGTACAGAACAACTGCTGGGGAGACGTCAGTGACTGGACACACAGCATATCCAAGTCTGGAATGGGTGGAATGGCTAGGATCCCACAGAGAACTGTAAGTCTCTGTGGAGGCTGGTGTCCCTCCCCCAGGGCCATGGCAGTCTGGTTCCCCCAGGGGAAAGGAAACAGACTTTACTAGTAGCAAGGAAGTGACCTCAACCAATCTCCAATTGTGGAATTAACTAACAAATTTGAACTGCTGAAAGTAGGCCCTGAGCACAGATAAACCTGGAGTAAGCACTAAAGGAACCCACAGTTTTTTCCCTGGCAGAGAGGGAGGCAGAGCTGATGGAAAAATAAACAAAAACAAAACAGGATTTTTTACTTGGACAGCACAAAATACCTGAAAAGAGCTAGACCCCCAAGAAAAAGGGGCACATGAGCTTGGGAACACATAGAGCCATGTACCAACTCCAGCTCTTGATTCACAAACTCAGGGAGCTGGGGCCTGGCTCTGAAAAGGCTTTTTTCACTTTCTTTTAAAGTTCTTAACAGCTCATTAGCTAGAACAGCAAGCACTCTTAGACTCCAGTGCTGTCCCAGGCAAGGATGAAATTAAAGCATGTTGGAGAGACAGACCAACTAATCAGGTGAAAGGGGTAAATTCTCTAGGGCTTACCTTCTCCAGGAAAAGAGGGGTGGGGCCCAACTCAAGCGGAGGCCCTCCTTCAGGGAATACAGGCCCCAGAGGCTGGAAAAGAGAAGCAATCAAAGCCCACCTACTACCTCAGCCTCTGTCTCAAACATTGGCTGGGATAGGCTGATGAAATTAAAGGTACTGCATCACTTTACATTGGTGGAGAGCTGTGGGCTGACAAGCACCACATGCTGGCAGGATAGAAAAAGCACAGAGTCTAGAAACTTCATAGGAAAGTCTGACAACCTGCTGGGTTTCACTCTCAGGGAAACTTGATACTGGCTACTCTTTCCTCCTGAGATGTGGGCCTGCCTGGTTTGGGAAACTCTGACTGGGGTCTATAATATCTAAGGAGAACCTCCTTTAAAAAAGTGCTTCATATAGGAAGGGCAAGAAACAGAAAATCAAGAACTGGAAAATTATGATCAATTAAACAGAACCTATGCTAGAGGTCTAAAATAAGTTGAATGCCAAAGACCAGATATAGAACAAATCCAGCCAACAAGAAAATCCTAGGAAAAAGAGTGAAAACAACCTCCAGAATAAACTAATTAAGGAAATCAAATGCCTGGGTGCCAGCAAAAAATAAGTCATGCTAAGAAAATCAAAGATATGACCCAATCAGAGGAACAAATCAACACTTCAAATGAGATAGAGGAGTTGAAACAATTAATTCAGGATGTCTGAATAGACATGAGCAATCTCATAAAAAATCAAGTCAACAAGTTGAGGAAGGATATAAAGAAGACATTGGGCAAACATAAAGCAGAACTTATGGGAATGAAAGGCACAATAGAAGAGATGAAAAAAAAAGAGATGGATATTTCCTTTAGTCTCTTAGAGCAGCTAAAAGTAAAAACCTAAAATTGTGGAATTGTAACTCATTCTATACTCTGAATATGTTCTACAACTAATTATTGTTATGTGCTTTAAAATTTATTTCTTTTTTGTATATATGTTATTTTTCACAAAAAAAGAAAAAAAGCATTTCTTTTAGCCTCCAGTGTTTTGGAGCAGCTAGAAAAAAAAATCTGAAATAGTGAAATGGTAACCCATAACATACTCTGAAATCTGTTCTGTAACTACTTGTTGAAGTGTACTTTGAAAATCATGGCTTTTTCTTTGTATATATGTTATATTTAACAACGAAAAATGTTAAAAAAAAAAAGTGGAAAAATCTACAATAGATTTGAAGAGGCAGGAGAAAGGATTAGTGAACTAGAGGACCAAACATCTGAAATTTGACACAAAAGAAAAGATAGGTAAAAGAATGGAAAAATATGAGCAGGGTCTCAGGGAATTGAATGACAGCATGAAGCACATGAATATATGTGTTGTGCATGTCCCAGGAGAAGAGAAGGGAAATGGAGCAGAAAGGCTAATGGATGAAATAATCACTGAAAATTTTTCGTCTCTTATGAGAGACATAAAATTACAGATTCAAGTGGTACAGCATACCCAGACAGAATAGATCCGATTAGATATACTCCAACACACTTACTAATCAGATTGTCAAATGTCAAAGACAAAGAACTTTGAAAGCAGCAAGAGAAAAGCATTCCATCACATTAAAGGAAAGCTCAATAAGACTATGTGTGGATTTCTCAATAGAAACCATGGAGATGAGAAGGCAGTGGCATGATATATTTAATATTCTGAATGCAAACAATTGACAGCCAGGAATTCTATACTGGACAAAACTGTCCTTCAAAAATGAGGGGGATGCCTTCCATGTGGGAGATCTGGATTTGATTCCTGAACCATGCACCCCCCCAAAAAAAATTGATAAAAATGAGGGGGAGATTAAAATATTTTCAGACAAACAGTCACTGAGAGAATTTGTGACTAAGAAGCCAGCTCTGCCAGAAATACTAAAGGGAACACAACGTGCAGGTAAGGAAAAGACAGGAGAGAGAAGTCTGGAGAAGAATGTAGAAATGAAGACTATCAATAAAGATAAAAAGAGAAAAATACTGGATATGGCATATAAAATCCAGAAGACAAAGTGGTAGAAGAAAGTACTGCCTTTACAGAAATAACATTAAATGTTAATGGGTTAAACTCCCCAATCAAAAGACAGAGACTGGCAGAATGGATTAAAAACCAGGACCCATCTATATGCTGTCTACAAGAGACTCACTTTAGACCCAAGGACAAAAATATGTTGAAAGTGAAAGGTTGGGAAAAGACATTTCAGGCAAAAACAACCAGAAAAGAGCAGGAATAGCTATACTAATATCTGACAAATTAGACTTCAAATGTAAAACATTTAAAAGAGACAAAGAAGGACACTATATTAAAAAAAGGAACAATTTTTCAAGAAGACATAATAATCATAAATATTTATGCACTGAGCCAGAGTGCTCCAAAATACACGAGGCAAACATTGACAACACTGAAGGGGTAAGTAGGCACCTGTACCATAATTGTTGGAGAATTTGATTTCCTGCTCCCACCAATCGATAGAATATCTAGACAGAGGATCAATAAGTGAAACAGAGATTTTGAATAATAAAATAAGTGAACTAGACTTAACAGATATTTACATATATTACACTCCACAACAGTAGGATATACATTTTTTCTCAGGTGCTCATGGATCATTCTCAAGGATAGACCATATGCTGGGTTACAAAGCAAGTTGCAATAAATTAAAAAAAGATTGAAATTATACAAAATATTTCCTCAGATCATATTGGAATGAAGCCATCCCAATTGGAACAGAGCGGCCTCATCAATAAATGGTGTTTGGAGAATTGGATATCCATATGCAAAAGAATGAAAGAAGATCCATATCTCACACCCTATACAAAATTAACTCAAAATGGATCAAAGACAAACATTAGAGCTAAGACCATAAAGCTTCTAGAAGAAAATGTAGGGAAATATCTTATAAATCTTGTTTCCTAGACCTTACACCTAAAGCATGAACAATAAAAAAAGAAATATATAGATGGGATCTCCTGAAAATTAAACACTTTTGTGCATCAAAGAACTTTGTCAGGAAAATGAAGACGGCCTACGCAATGGGAGACAATATTTGGAAACTACATATCAGATAAGGGTTTAATATCCAGACAAAGAGATTATACAACTCAACAACAAAAAGATAAACAACCCAATTTAAAAACTGGCAAAAGACATGAAAAGACACTTTCAAAAAAGGAAGTAAAAATAATTAAAAGGCATGTGAAAAGATGCTTCACTTCACTGGCTATTAGGGAAATGCAAATCAAAACAACAATGAGATATGATTTCACACCCACTAGAATGGCCATTATAAAATAAACAAACAGAAAACAAGTGCTGGAGAGGATGTGGAGTAAAAGGCACATTTATCCACTGTTGGTTGGAATGTAAAATGGTGCAATTGCTCTGGAAGGCAGTTCGGCGGTTCCTCAGGAAGTAAAGTATAGAATTGCCATCTGATCCAGCAGTCCCACTACAATGTATATATTCAGAGGAACTGAAGGCAAGGACACAAACGGACATTTGCACATTGAGGTTTAAAGCAGCATTATTTATGATTGCCAAAAGATGGGAAGAGCCAAAATGTCCATCAATGGATGAGTTGCTAAATAAGCTGTGGTGTGTACATATGATGGAATATTACACAGCTTTAAGACAGAATAAAGTCATGAAGCAGGTAACAATGTGGATGAAACTTGAGCACATTATGCTGAATGAAATTAGCCAGAAATAAAAGGACAAATCTGTATGGTCTCACAAAATATGAACTAACATGAGTGAACTTTGAGAGTTAAAGTTAAGAACACAGGTTATCAGGAGATAGAGAGAGGATAGATATTGGACATTTTTTGCTGAAGAAATACAGAATGTACAACAGGACTGATTGTAAAAATTCAGAAATGAATAGCACAATAGTATCTGATGGTAGCACAATATTATAAGTACAATGAATGAAGTTGAATGTGAGTATGGTTGAAGGAGAAGGGCTGGGTGTCACGTATGATACCAGAAGGAAAGATAGAGGATAAAGACTGAGACAGCATAACTTAGGAATGCCTAGAGTGGACAATGTTAGTGTTCTAGTTTGCTAGCTGCTGGAATGCAATATACCAGAAATGGAATAACTTTTAAAAAGGGAAATTTAATAAGTTGCTGGTTTACAGTTCTAAGGCCAAGAAAATGTCCCAATTAAAACAAGTCTATAAAAATGTCCAATCAAAGGCATCCATCCAGGGAAAGATACCTTGATTCAAGAAGATCAATGAAGTTCAGGGTCTCTCTCTCAAGTGAGAAGGCACATGGTGAACACAGTCATGGTTTCTCTCTCATCTGGAAGGGAACATGGCGAACATGGCATCATCTGTTAGCTTTCTCTCCTGGCTTCTGGTTTCATGAAGCTTCCCAGGAGGTGTTTTCCTTTTTCATCTCCAAAGGTCACTGGCTCATGAACTCTCTGCTTTGTGGTGCTGCTCTCTCTAAATCTCCCATTCTCCAAAATGTTTCCTCTTTTATAGGACTCCAATAAACCAATCAAGACCCACCCAAATGGTTGGAGACATGTCGTCACCTAATCCAGTTTAACAACCACTCTTGACTAAATCACATCATCCAGGGAGATGATCTGATTAGTTTCAAACATAGAGTATTGAATTCTACCTTTATGAAATGGGATTTTGATCAAAACATGGCTTTTCTAGGGGGCATACATCCTTTTAAACCAACACAGTTAGTGATTAAGTATACAAATATAAAAACGTTTTTGCATGAGAGAAGACAAATGAATGTTAACATTGCAAGGTGTTGAAAGTGGAATGGTGTACAGGAATAAGTACAATCAATGCAAGCTAGGGTCTATAGTCAACAATAACATTGCAATATACTTTCCCTGAATGTAGTAAAGGCATTATACCAAAACTAAATGTCAACAAGGAGGGGATATGGGGAAGTGATATGGATTCTTGCAGAAGAAAAGGAAATGTCTTCATATAGATTATGGTGGTGAAGGCATGGCTATTTACTTAGGTTAGATTGTATGGTGTGCGAATATAACTGTTTAAAGTGAACAGAGAGAATGAGGATGGAAGGGGGAACTGTGGTGTATGTATGCAATGGACTACTGGGGCAGCTGCAAGAAGAATAAAGTGAGACATACAACTAGGTGCATGAACCTTAAGGACAGAATGATGGATGACATGGCAGAAACAAAAAGACAAATATTATCAAGCCTCACTCGTGGACTAACTATAATGTACAAACTTGGATAATTTAAGTCGAGAGACTAGGTCATCAAGTTGGGCCTATTGTGAAGGGTCCTTGTTTGTAAGCTCTTACAGCAGTCACATATATTCAGGAGTTGGAGCTGTTATTTCTAAAGTCTAAGATACTGAGCTATTTGAGTATAATCTGGTTTTTACCTGAAACTGGGTATTTATGTGACACCTGGGACTCTGAGTTATAGCATTGACGCTATGAAAGTCAGCATTACCCCATACAGCAACTGTTAAAAAGTTGAAAAAGTGATCAGACTTCAACTAGAGATGCGAATGAATCTAATCTATATAGTACTAAGGTAAATCAGAATACAGGGTAAAGGATGATATGGTTCATATTTAAAATTTCAACTTCCCTGTGAAACCAAAGGGAGAGATGTTTATTTGGTTGGTGCAAATTTTATATTTTGGATAGGGCATTGTCTAATTTAACTTGTGTGGTCAGTTTACTTGAACACCATAATTACATGGAATTTTGAAGAGGGCATGAGATCTTCTTGGTTTGTATGGGTTAGTGTAATGCCCCAATATATCCCAGAGTAATTTGGTCAGAGAACAAGAAAGTATTTGCAAAGTCCTCTTGGGGAACCGAGAAGTAAGGAGAAAATATTAAACTGCCCCATCTGGGGATTCTTGATATTCTCATAAGCAGTGGGGGCAATCATTCAACAAGCTGAACCTTCAATTTAGAATTTACCCCTATGAAACTTATTCTTGCAAAGGAGAAGCTAAGCCTACTGATAATTATGTCTAAGAGTCACCCCCAGAGAACCTCTTTTGTTGCTCAGATGTGGCCTCTCTCTCTAAGCCAGCTCAGCAGGTGAACTCACTGCCCTTTCCACTACATGGGACATGACTCCCAGGGGTGTAAAGCTCCCTGGCAACATGGGACAGGACTCCTAGGGGTGAACTTGGACCAGGCATCATAGGACTGAGAAAGTCTTCTTGACCAAAAGGGGAAAGAGAGAAATGAGTCAAAATGAAGTTTCAATGGCTGAGAGATTTCAGAGTGAGAGGTTATCCTGAAGGTTATTCTTATGCATTATATAGATATCCCTTTTTAGTTTATGGTGTATTTGAGATGCTAGAGGAAAATACCTGAAACTGTTGAACTGTTTTCCAGCAGCCTTGATTCTTGAAGATGATTGTGTAACTATATAGCTTTTATAAGGTGACTGCATGATTGTGAAAACCTTGTGTCCGATGCCCCTTTTATCCAGGGTTTGGACAGATGAGTAAAAAAATAAATTTAAAAGATAAGTAATAGGGGGTATAAAGGGTAAAAAAATGGGTAGATTGAAATATTGGTCGTTAATAAGAGCAAGGGGTGAGGGGTATGGGATGTATGAGTTTTTTCTTTTTCTTGAGTGATACAAATGTTCTAAAAATGACCATGGTGATGAATACACTATGTGATGATTGTATACTATGGATGGATTGTATGTGTGTGAAGATTTCTCAATAAAAAAAGAGAATTGTTTATGTATTCTGGTTATAGGTCCTTTGTTGGGTATGTGCTTTGAAAATATTTTCTCCCAGACTATGTCTTACCTCTTAATTTTTCTTAACAGTATCTTTCAAAAAGCAGAAGTTTTAAATTTTGATGAAATCCAGCTTGTCATTTTTTTTCTTTTATGGCTTGTCCTTTTTGTATACTATCTAAAAAATCTTTTTCTAACCCATATATTTTCTGTTTTAAGTTTCATGTGCTTTCAGAGCAAATACCATGAAATGAGTGTGGTTAAACAATGGGAATTGATTTGCTCATGTTTTTGATGCTGAAAAAATGATCAAATCAAGTCATCACTAAGGTGATGCTTTTTTCCCAGAGACCAGATGCTGGCCATCATTGGCTCCTCTGTCACATGGCAAGGCACATGGCAATGTCTGCTTGTCTCCTTCTCTTGTGGGCTTCATCAATTTTAACTTTTTGCTTCTGTGGCTTCCTCTCTGTCTGAATTTCATTCTCTTACAAAGGAATCCAGTAACAGGAATAAGACCCATCCTGAATGAGGTGGGTCACACCTTAACTGAAGTAGGCTTATCAAAAGGTCCTATTTACAAAGGGGCCACACCCAAAGGAATGGATTAAATTTAAGAGCATGTTTTTCTGGAGTACATACAGCTTCAAACCATTGCATTTTCTTTGAAAGGTTTTATAGTTTTAGCTCTTTAGATTTAATCCGTTTCAAGTTAATTTTTTGCTATTTGGTATGAGGTAAGATTCAAGATTTTTCCACATGAATATCCAATTGTTCTAGCACCATTTGTTGAAAAGGCTATCCTTTCTCTCATTGAATTACTCTGACCCCTTTGTAGAAAATTAAATGATAATATTTGGGTAAGTCTGTTTTTGGACTTTTAATTTTATTCATTTAGCAATATGTCTACGTTTTTCCCCCAGATTTTGATTTTTAGTATTTTAGGTGTGTGTATGTGTGTGTATATGGAAATTTGCCATTTAATCATTTTAACTGTAAAATTCAGTGGCATTAATTACACTTACAATGTTGTACTTCTATCAACACCATCCTAACAAAAGCTTTTTCATTACCCTAAACAGAAACTCTGTACCGATTAAGCAATAACTCCCATTTCCCCTCCCCCAGCTCCTAACAACTTCTAATTTACTTTTCATCTCTATGGATTTGTTTATTCTAGATATTTCATATAAATGGAGTGATACAACATTGGTCTTTTGGTATCTGGCTTATTTCACTTAGGATAATGTTTTCATTTTGATGTTGTAGCATGTATCAGAACTTCATTCTTTTTTATAGCTGAGTAATATTCCATTGTATGTATATATTACATTTTGTTTATCCATTCATCTATTGATGGACACTTGGGTTATTTCAACCTTTTGGCTATTGTGAATGCTACTATGATATGTATTCCTGCTTTCAATTCTTTTGGATATATTTATATCAGAAGCACAATTGCCAGGTCTTACGGTAATTCTACGTTAACATTTCTGAGAATTGCCAAATTGCTTTCCACAGCATCTGCCCCATTTTACATTCCCATGAACAATGTACTAAGATTTCTATTTCTCTACATCCTTGCCAGTACTTGTTAATTTTCATTTTTTAAAACAATAGCCATCATGGTGTGTATGAAACTTATGGGTTTATTTCCATTTCCCTAATGGCTAATGATGATGAACATCTTTTCATGTGCTTATTGGCCATTTGTTTTGCTTCTTTGGCAAAATATCTGTTTATGTCCTTTGTCCATTTTTTAAAAATTGGGCTGTCTATTGTTATTGAGTTGTAGGAATTCTTGATATATTCTAGATATTAAACCCTTAACAAATTACATGGTCTCCAAATATTGTCTCTCATTCTGTAAGTTGTATTTTTACTTTCTTAATAATGTACCTTCCCATGTGACAGACATCAGCTTTTCTTTGGAGTTAAGGTATCTTTCTCTGGACGCCTTAGTTTGGACATTTTATGGCCTTAGAACTGTAAATTTGTGGCTTAATAAATTCCCTTTTTAAAAACTTTTCAGAATGCAAGGACAAACCCAGTTTAGTGGTAGAATTCTTGCCTGCCATGTGGGAGATCCAGGTTTGATTTCCTATCTGTGTACTTCTAAAAACAGAAAAAAATTATTTTTTAAAAAGTTCCATTTCTGGTATGTTGCATTCTGGCAGCTTTAGCAAACTAATACAGCTCCCATCACCTCAGTCCATTTCCAAACATTTACACTCAACTTTATTAAAAAATTCTACACAAATTAAGCACCAGGTCACCATTCTCTATCCTCATTCTATTTTCTGATACTCTTTATTCTACATATTAACTCCATGAGTTTGCTCTTTATATCTAGTTCAAATACGTGAGATCATAAAATATTTGTCCTTTTGTTCATATCAACATGATGTCCTCAAGATTCATCCATGTTGTCACATGCATCAAGTCTTCATTACTCCTTATAGCTGAATAATATTCCATCATATGTATATACCACATTTTATTTATCCATTTCTCAGTTGATGAAAACTTGTGCTACTTCTATCTTTTGGCAATTGTGAATGATGCCTTTATTATCATCGGTGTGCAAATGTTGTGTGCAAATGTCTGTTCTTCAGGGTATATACCTGTTAGTGGGATTGCTGGGTCAATGGTAGTTTCCTGAGGAACTGCCAAACTGTTTTCCACAGCAACTGTACCATTTTAAATTCCCACCAACAGTAAATAAGTGTTCCTATTTCTGCACATCCTCTCCAAATACTTGCAGTTGTCTGTTTAATAGTGGCCATTCTAGTAGGTATGAAATGATATCTTGTTGTGGGTTTTGTTTGTTTGTTTGAACTTAGGGAGTTTTTAAAAGCAGTTTTATTGAGATATTCACATACTCTACAATCCAGCCAAAGTGTACAATTAATGCTTCACAGTAACATCACATACTTGTGCATTCATTACCACAGTCAACTTTAGAATATTTTCATTACTCAAAACAAAAAACAAAAAACATCCCATACCCTATTATTGATCCTTAATATTAGTGTGGTACATTTGTTACTGTTGATAAAAGAATATTAAAATATTACTATTAACTATAGTCCATAGTTTAGGTGCATTTTTCCCATATACCACTCTATAATTAACTCCTTGTAATAGTGATGTATGTTTGTTCTAGTTCATGAAAGAACATTTTTATATTTGTACTATTAATCACAACCTATACTTTTTTTGTGCATAAGAAATAATTAGGCAATCTTTGTTTGCTTATAGCTTCCTTTCTCAGAACACAGAAAAGGGAGTAAAATAAAGACTAGTCATGTAAAAAATCTTTAAAGTAACTGAAATTATGTTCTATTAAAGATGAATGAAAAAAAACATTGAAAATTCCAAAGCATAAAGCAAAATAAATTATACTGTTCTTTGGGAACAACAGTTAGCCACATAAATACCACAAATCAAGGAAGGGGATTTCCTGACTTGTTCTTCCAAGCAATTCCAATAAATGAAAAAGGAAGTGATTTTCCTTTTTAAAAACTTATTGTTGGCAGGCTTAGAGTACTTCCTTTCAGTCTTTTAGAATTTTAAACACATCTACACTAAAATTCCTAAACTTCAAGAAACTTTGCGATTTTATTCTTAGTATGCAGAATGTTAAATTGTTTCAATAGAAACATGAAGTCATTCTGTTGAGTAAATGTTACAGCAGCAGAGAAATGAAGCATTATCAAGAGGGAGGGAAACACCCAGGCATAAACACTTGACTGGGAGGGATCCCTTACTCCTGGGAATAAACATACACTTTGGAGTTAAAATGCATTTGAATTCCATCTTTTCAACTTCTTAACCATGCATGAGTCAGAGGGCAAATTTCTAGGCTTCTCTAAGCCTCAGCTTATTCCTTTGCAATAATAATACTTAAGTGACAGTACTGTCACGCAGATTAAATTGTGACACCTAGTACTCTGATTAGCATATAGTTCACATTCAGTAAGTGTTAGATCCATTCCTCCCTTCTCACAGACCTCCGTGATATAAACTGAGAAGTTTTCTGGATGTAAATTGCATACCACACAGCAGAAGCTGATCTTTTGGTTCTTTCTCATTCTTTTTAGTTACAGAATGATGGAAGTTTGTAACATACTGGAGAACAGGAGAACATCTGAGTTCAGGGGATCAAACTCTCAGATAAGTAACTAGTTCAGCAGGAAGTATGCACTGTCAGCCCCTTACGGATCATATGCCCAAGGTATCCAATCCCATCTCACATGTGTAATACCTCAAATGTCACTTGATGGTAGAAGACTCTCTAGGGAACTCTGTGAGAACAGTACCCAGCTGTAGTGGAAGACTGACCTGAGAGCACCTTTTAGTCTGTTTCTATCCTTCTTTGTCCTCATGTAATTTAATTATGCCCTCTCTTGCTGCAGCTTTTAAATTCAAAGACACTTATTATTAGTGTCTGTCACCTTAAATTACCAGATTCTGGCCCTCTTCACCTCCTCTCACATTTATCCTGTAAAAGAGCCAATGGAACCACCCAATGTAAGTTGCTTCTGGTCCCTCTTCCCTGCTTCCCAGTACACATGCCCTTTCACATTTAATTTTATTTCTAAGGGCAGAAAAAGACTTAAAAAAAAAAAATCCCTGGCTGTTTGTTGGGAGGATCTCTACATCTCTATTAGCAAATAACAGATTCTCAATTATGTTAGTGCGGATATCTTAAGGTACTTTGGAGATCTTGCAGAAAAAAAATGAGTTTTTATTTTTGGAATATCTGCCAAAACATGAAATAATCTCATTCAATTGGACTGATCATGCTAATTTAAGTTACATCTGTATCACTAACCCCCATTTTGATGAAGAACAAAATGAATATTAAACTTTCTGAAGTCAATCAAATATTTATTTGGATAAGGTATATATACAATTTATGCACTGTATTAAATGCCAAGCATATAAAAAGTAAAGATTTGGCCCTTATAAGTGACAAGGAAGGCAAGCTAGAATTAGAATTCAAAGATCCTAATTGCACTTTTTTTAGCATGTACAAAAATTCTGTTGTCCAGTGCAGTGGCTCTATCTCAAGCATAAAATCACAGAAATTTTTCTCTGATTCTGTTTATAAAATATATTCATATATATATTCAACTTAGCCTATAACAGCTATCAAATAATATTTGTTTGATTTATAAAAGTCACTAATTCTGTTCCTCTTGTTCATGCATAAATTTAAGCTAGCACAGATGTGTGCCACCAATTTTTTACACTTTCTGTTATTGCATCACTTAAATACTTCACCATCAAAAATAAGAAAATCACTCAGGCATTAACATGCTTTTCCGGAGATAATTATTGTTAGGAGAAATAGTTAAATATCTTTATTGTTTAAGTAGTTGTTAAGTGAATATTCTGTAATTTGTTGCTGAAAGCATCCTAACCAATATGCTGTTTCCTTTTCTTGAATTTATTCAGTTTATTGACGTCGGGTATTAAGTGGTGAAATGCGTAATGGATTTCTGCTTCTATTGTACCAAAACAGTTTTTGTTCTTTAGGACAGTGGAATATAGGGCAAATGCCAAGAAACACTGATATTACCATGTTCCATTTTCTCTGTTCTGAATATTTTTAAAAAATTTGTGACACCCCTTTCCCTTGCTACCTAACATTCCATTCCAAGATTGTTCAAGCTCTCTTGATCTCTACCCATACTTCAGGTGACAAATCTTTTCTTTTGTTACTTATTCACACTAAAACAATAGTTTTGAATTTTCTCTAGCCCCTACTGGAGTTTCAAATTCCAACTGCCTACTGTGGGAGGTGTCCAACAGGCCTGGCAAATGTAAAATGCTCGAAACCGAACACTTACTTCTGCCACACCCCCATGCCTTTTCCTCAGTCTTTTCCATTTCATTTAATGGTACGATTATTTGCCCATTTGCTCAGGATAAAAACCTAAGAGGCACTCTTGATTCTTCTCTTCACCACCTCCTTCCTCCATCAGCGTATTTTATTATCTCTTCCTCCAAAATCAATTCTGAGTCTGACCACTTGTCACCCCCTCCTGCTACCACTGTAGCTTGTGCCATTCTGGCCTGGGTCTGTTGAACCTATTCTTTCCCCCTACAATTGATTCTCTGATTCTCTAAGTGGGAGACAGAGGGATTGTTAGCAAATGTAAATCAGGTTATTACATCCACCTATTTAAAAGTTGAAAGGGCTTTTCATCACAGAATAAAATCTAAAAGTGATCTAGTCCTGTACTTCTTCAGTTTTGTCTTCTGCCATTCTCCTCCCCCTCACTGACCAGGCTGGTTTTCTTTATATGCCTTTCACAGGCCAGGTTCATTCCCTCTCTAGAGGACGTCCTGCTTTCTCTTTCCTCTGCTTGGAAAACCTTCTCCCTTTTCTTTGTTTGGCTTTTATCTTTTTCTGGAGTCTCCTTAAAATACCATCTCCTCAGAGAGGCCTTCCTGGACCACTTTATTTAAAAATGGCTTTCCCACACCACTTTCCCTAAGCACTTTTTAACTAATTACTCTGCCGTATATATTTTTATAGCCCTTATCTTTTCTTCAAGTATCATTCGTACTTGTTTGATCCTTTCTTTCTTTTTTTCTCCACAGTAGGAAGCAGGGATCTTCTTTGTTTTGTTCATATACCTAGAATAGTATCCACTATACAGCAGGGGCCCAATAAATATTTGTTAAATGAATAAGTAAATGAAGGCATATATGAAAAACTAAATGACAAAAATGTATGTAACAACTCAAATTCAACTGGATAAGTGTACTATAAGAATGAACAGAGCGGTTTCTTTGTAACCCTCTTCCCTTTATAATTAATGCCTTTTCCCTGACCTGACCTAGAATCATAAAGACGTGGGTGACCTACTGAACTCACTTAGGGTAGCTATCTTAGCATCAAATAAAACAGATTGTTAGATAAAAAGCATTAGAAGTCAGAGTGTCATTACATAAAAATAAAAGTTCCATTAGCCAGAAAGCTATAATAAGTATATTTAAGCATTGTATAAAGTTGCCTAACATCTATGAAGCAGGGTTGATAAAACAATAGGAAAAAATGGAAAACTTCACTATAAAAGGGGGAAATTTTTATTTACCCAGTAAACAAACAAAAAAATTTGTAAAAATGAAAATGGTTTAAAAACACAGTTAGCAAGTATGAGTTAATGTCCATTTAAAGAACCGTGTGCCCAATAATTAGAGAATATACATTCTTTTGAAGTACACATGGAACATTTACAGAAATTGATCTGGTACGGGGACAAATCTCAACAAAACTTAAAAAATCAATGTACAGATTACATTCTCTAGCCACAATACAATTGAGTAGCAAGTTAATAAAAAAAGGTACAATTTGTCTTATAAATACAAATTTAAATAACTCATGGGTCAAAGATAAAATCATGATGGAAATTTTAAAAATACTTGAGAGTTGAATCATAATGAAAATGCCATGTATATAAATTTGTGAACTGTAGTGAAAGCAATACTTAAAATACATTGTCATAATGAAAAGATAATCAATTAGTGAAAAGAAAACGACTACGATGAAAGGCTCAATAATACCAAAAGTTGGTCATAGGAAAAGATCAATAAAGCTGTGGTAGTATTAATAAGAAAAAAGAGATGGCGCATATAAATATCTTGATCTCAAAACCAGACAGGGAGAGGATGAAAATGAAAGGCCAATATAACTCATTATCATAGACTCAAATATTCTAAATAAATTGTTAGTACACTGAATCCAGCAGTATATTAAACAGATATTAATAGATTATACATGATCTATGTGGGTTTATTCCAGGAATGTAAGGGTGGTTTAACATTAGAAAGCAAATCTATCAATGTAAATGACTGTATTAACAGAAGAAGGGGGAAAAGCTATGATTATATCAATAGATGCAGAACAAACATTTGAATTCAGCACTCATTGAAGATAAAAGTTCTTAGCAAGACTAAAAAGGAAATTTTCCTTACTTAAAAGAATTTACAAAAAACATATATAATCCACAATGTTAAAACTTTAGAAGAATTCCCTGTAAAACCAGGAACAAGATAAGGATGTCTTCTACTTATCAGCTATATTCAGCCTTTTTCAAGAAGTCCTAGATAGGGCAGTAAATCAAGAAGTCCTAGATAAAGCAGTAAATCAAGAAAAAGAAACTAGAGATAAGAATGTAAAAGGAAGAAATATTAACAGAGAATATACTTGTCTCCTCAGAAAACTCTGAAGTATATAACCCATAAATTATCAGAAATTATAATTGAGTTTAGCAAGGTGGCTGTGTATAAGATTAATATACAACAACAAATACATTTTTGTATTTCAGCTGCAGTGAGAAATTTCAATTTAAAGTACCATATGTAATAACAATAAAAACAGTAACAATAGCAAAGTAAGTAGGAGTAAGTCTAACAAATCATGTACAAAATAGTGAGGAGGAGAAAATTGATTTCATTGAAAAACATTGCAGAAGATCTAAATTAATGGGGAACTACATCATGTTTATGTATAGAAGGGCTCAATATCACAAAGATACCCATTTCCATTTCCCAAATTGATACACAAATTCAGTGCAATTCAATCAAAATCCCAATGCTGTTTATCTAGGAACTTGACCAGTTGATTCTAAAAGTTTTATGGAAGAACAAAGAGAGCAAAGAAACCGTTATTAGACAGCCAGACTTATTATTAAGCTATAATAATTGATATACAGTATGTATTGGCACCAGGATAGGTAAACCAATCAATAAAAGGGTATTCCTACATACAAGTATTAATTAGACATATGATTAAGATAGCGTTCTAGTTTGCTAGCTGCAGGAATGGAATACCAGAAACGGAATGGCTTTTAAAAAGGGGAATTTAATAAGTTGCTAGTTTATAGTTCTAAGGCCGAGAAAATGTCCCAGTTAAAACAATAGAAATGTCCAGTGTAAGGCATCCAGGGAAAGATACCTTGGTTCAAGAAGGCCAATGAAGTTCAGGGTTTCTTGCTCAAGTGAGAAGGCACATGGTGAACACAGAGTTTCTCTCTCGTCTGGAAAGGCACATGGTGAACACGGTCAGGGTTCCTGGAAAGGCACATGGTGAACACAGTCACGGTTCCTCTCTCATCTGGAAGGGCACATGGCAAGTATGGCATCATCTGCTTGCTTCTTCTCCTGGCTTCCTGTTTCAGGAAGCTCCCTGGGAGGCATGTTCCTTCTTTATCTCCAAAGGTCACTGGCTGGTGGCTCTGTCGTTCTGCTCTGCTCTCAATGCATCTTTCATTCTCCAAAATGTTTCCTCTTTTATAGGATTCCAGAAATTTATCAAGACCCACCCAAATGGGTGGAGACATGTAATCACCTAATCCAGTTTAACAACCACTCTTGATTAAATCACATCTCCAGGGAGATGATCTGCTTACAGTTTCAAACATACAGTATTGAATAGGGATTATTCTGCCTTTATGAAATGGGATTTAGATTAAACACGGCTTTTCTAGGGGACATACATCCTTTCAAACCAGCACACATGGCATTTCAGATCATTGAGTGATGTGTTACTCACTGAGTGATGTTATTCAATTGGCTATTCATGTGAGAAAATAGGAAATAGTATTCCTACTTCATATCAAAGTTAATTCCAGATACAGTAAAGTCCTAAAATAAATAGCACCACAAAGAGGGTATAGAAGGTTTGTTTTGGAACTGAAAGGCAATAACTCAATAATTGGCCCAGTATGCTCCATCAACTTTCATCTTGTTTACTGCACACCTTCATTAGCCTTCACGTCCTGTCTTCTGTTTTGTCCTTTTCAGTCCATTCTCCAAACCACTAGCGTATGTTCTCCAAAACAGAAATTTTATTGTTACTCCCTATCTTATCTTTCCATGGCTTCCCATTACCTTTAGTATAAAATCTAAAGCCCTCAACATGGTCTGATTCCTGCTTATAGCTCAAGCCTCAATCTTAGTACCCTACCTTCACCCTCACTCCCCTGCAAGGTGTGTCCTAGTACTTCTGAACTTCTTTAATTCTTCAAGTATACAGTGCTCTCTTGGGCCTCTTGACCTTTGCTTGATAGTCTCTTAAACTGGAATACTAATCTTTCCCTTCTTTGCTTGACTAATTGCTCCTCATCATTCAGGTCCCAGTTTAAGAGTCATTCTTTTGGGAAACTTCCTCTGACATCCCAAATTTAGATTAGATACCCTTTCTATAATCTCCCTTATTAGCCTTTAAGTGTATCAATTATTGTTGTAATTATCATACTATATGGTCATTGCTTGTTTAATTGTCACTCCCCCTCCCCTGCTTCTTTCTTCCAATCCATGACAGCAGGGATTATTTCCTTGATTCCTCACTCCTATATCAGCAGTGCTTAGCATACTGTCGTGTAGGCATTCAAATATTTATTGAATGATTTGATAGTTTACAATAAAGAGTAGCTTAATTAAATTCTGAAAAAAATTATTGAGTGATTGATCTCTAATGCAATTTCTTCATTCTTTTTCTTTCTACCTCAACTGCACATATATACCTCAAGGCTATCTATAGCCTTGAAGCATATACATTTTGATTACTATTATATTTATTGAAAAACATTATTTCTAAAAATATTTTCACAACAGCTGAATCCACTGGAAAAGGCATCAGCAAACTTTTTCTGTAAAAGGCAAGCTAGTAAATATTTTAAGCTCTCTGGGCTATATACAGTCTGTTTTTGCTGCTTTTGCTACTGCTGCTGCTTCTCCTTCTCTTACCTTTACAAGACTTTAAAAATATCATTGGCTCATGGGCTGTACAAAATAGCCATGGGCCAGATTTGGCCTGGAGGCCATAGGTTGCCAACCTCTATACTAGAACATAAAATGTGAGTTCTGTGGATTTTGTTAAAATGAGCTCAGCCCATGATATTGCTTGGCCAATATTAAATCACTAATTGCTTAGTGTAACCTTGTGATCTGGAAGGATATTATTTCCATTTTAGGAATTGAAAATTGAAGCAAAGAGAGGTTAGAAGGCTTACCTAAGGTCACACTCTGTGTGGTAGACCTCAGATTTGTTACTCTCTTTTATATGTGTTTTAAATTGGTCCTAAAATAATCCATCTTTGCAAATAATAAGGGAAAATTCTGGGGAAAGTGGAGTAAAAAGGAACTAAAAGTTTTAGTTATTGTAACAATCATAAACATTATTCACATTTTCCCGATGCTAAAATTTAAACAGCCCAGGACTAGGTCCACTGGATCAGTATTTGGTTTGTGTTAAGGCATGTTGGAATAAAAACTTATATAATGCCTTTCTTAGGAGCAAGAAAAGGTCAATAATCTCATCGGAGCCATAGCCTTGTGGGAACTGACCTCATCTGGAAAGGAAACTGTTTATTCCAACACTTTACATGTGATGGAAGTTCCTGATAATTGTGCTCTTGCAGTTGGCTCTAAATAGCGATCTGCAGATTATTTGCTTTGAAATGAGTCCCAGATGGGCTCAATTATGTCCTGTCATTGGGAGAGTTTTTCATTCAATTTCTTAGAGAAGTATATTATTATTCTTTAGGGTTGCTTGGCTGGTTTTGTTTTTAAATACTAGGCAATGCCGGGATCTGCTAAACACCAGTTTTTATAAAGCAGGTGAGTAGATTTAGAGCTATGAACTCCAGTGAGCTCTTTCATACAGCAGAACTGGAAGCTGGAGCTTCAGTTCTGTAATTATAAAATAGTACTTTAAATGAAGGTTCTGTATTTTATCTTGATTTCTGTGAGTTCATTTATCGAGCATCTAAACTAAATAGAAAGGGAAATAAGAAAACACAGAGCCTTCCACAAGTAGCTTTTATCCTAGTTGGAGATGAAACACTACCGACTTCATACTTCACGCTCACCCTCTTATTCTGCTCTCTGCTTCAGGCTCCTGATTAAGGTAAAGCCCCTTTAAACCCAAGCAAGATGAGGTCCAAATCCCTAAATTGCACTATCCTCTGGCTTCCAAGGAAGCCAGATAATTTTGGAGTATTCCCATTAGTGAGTCACTCTGAACAAATGTAGTCTCTGTGTATTTCCTAATAAAAACTTTTTAATCTTCTCTTTCTTCCTTTCCTAAGTCTGTTGAATGACTGTCAAAGGAAGACTCAAAAAGTTAACTGGCTCAAGAGTATTTTGGTGATTTTAAAACTTTCTGCTATCTGGCATTAAGAGTAGACTAAATACTCAAAGATCGATTTTTCATTTAACAAAAATAAAATCCGTACTTTTGGCATACCACTTGTGGTGGTTTAAAAACATACCGTAAATTCTTTGATACTACTATCTTCAAAAAATGGAGCATCTCTCCTTGAACATGGGTGGTACTTAGGGACTTGCTTCTAATGAGTAGAATGTGGCAGAAGTGATGGTGTGTCACTTCTGAAATTAGGTCATAAAAAGGCATTGTGGCTTCATCCTTGGTCTTTCTCTTGGATCATTTCTTCTGGGGGATGTCAACTGCTGTCATAATGATACTTAGGAAGCAATAGAGACAGGTCCATATGACAAGGGTCTTATGCCTCTAGGCAACATCTATGTGAGTGAACCGATTTGATTTCAGATCTTCCAGCCCCCCAGCCAAGCTTTCACATCACTGCAGGCCAAGGCAACTTCTTGACTGCAATCTTATGAGAGACCTTGAGTCTAAACCATCCAGTTATGCCACTATTGAGCTCCTGACACACAGAGATTGTGAGATAATATATGTATGTGATTTTAAACCATGGAATTTTGGGGTAATTTGTGATGCAGCAATAAATAACTGATAGATTATATGTAGCATTTTGTAGTAAAGGATTCACCAACATTTTATTCATCTTATAAGTAAGCTAATCAATGCCTTAGTTGTTTAGTTCTCCTAAATTCTTACTTTTGTTGTTGTCTTTTTGGACTGTCTTGAACTGAGAGACATGTATTAAAGTCATTATTAACATGTTTCTGTCTATTGCTCTAAATCTTTCTACTTTATGAAAGTTGCTGCTGTTATTTGTTGCATAGATATATTCATGACTATTATATCTTCATTACAAGTTATAGCATTTAGCACTATAAAGTGGCCATATTTGTCTCATATGATGCTTTTTTGCGTCTAGATGCTACCTTGTCTGACTTAAAGATTATAACTCTTGCTTTTTTCTCTTCTAAGCATTTTATTGAGATATATCCATACCCTATACAGCTCATCCAAAGTATACAATCAATGGTTCACAATAGCATCATTTCATTGTGTATTCATCACCACAATCATTTTAGAACATTTTCATTACTCTAAAAACAAAACCAAAAAATATCCCATATCCCTTATCCCTTCATTATTGACCCTTAGCATTGGTGTGGTACATTTGCTACTCTTTTTGTTTTTAATATTTTTATTGAGATATCTTCATGCACCCTACAGTACATCCAAAGAATACAATCAATGGCTCGCATAATATCATCACATAGTTGTGTATTCATCACCATGATCATTTTTAGAACATTTGCATCATTCTACAAAAATAAACAAAAAGAAAAAAACATGTTTCCTATATCTCTTACTGGTCCCTCTCATTAACCACATTGCAACTATCCATTTTTTACCCCTCCCCCCATTATTTATTTATTTTTACTTATTTTTCACTCATCTATCCATACCCTGGATAAAGGGAACACAAGACTCAAGGTTTTCACAATCACATGGTCACCTTGCAAAAGCTATATAGCTATACAATCATCTTCAAGTATCAAGGCTGCTGGAATACAGTTCAACAGTTTCAGGTACTTCCCTTCAGCCACTCCAAAACAACTAAACTAAAAAGGGGTATCTATGTAATGTATAAGAATAACCTCCAGTATAAATTTGCAACTCTGAAATCTCTCAGCCACTGAAAATTTATTTTGTCTCATTTCTCTCTTCCTTCTTTTGGTCATGAAGGCTTTCTCATAACGATGATGCTAGGTCCTGGCTCATTGCCAGGAGTCATGTTCCACATGGGCAGGCAGTGAGTTCACCTGCAATTCACAATATCATCATATAGTTGTATATTCATCATCATGATCATTTCTTAGAATATTTACATCAATTCAGAAAGAGAAATAAAAAGAAAACAGAAAAAATTCATACATACCCCTTACCCCTCCCTTTCATTGATCACTGGCATTTCAATCTACTAAATTTATTTTAACATTTGTTCCCCCTATTATTTATTTTTAATCCATATATTTTATTCATCTGTCGATAAGGCAGATAAAAGGAGCATCAGACACAAGGTTTTCACAGTCACACAGTCATATTGTGAAAGCTGTATCATTATACAATCTCTTCAAGAAACATAGCTACTGGAGCACAGCTCTACATTTTCAGGCAGTTCCCTCCAGCCTCTCCATTGCACCTTAACTAAAAAGGTGATATCTATGTTACCTCCAAGATAACTTCTCAACTCTGTTTGGAGTCTCTCAGCCACTGACACTTTATTTTGTCTCATTTCGTTCTTCCCGTTTTTGGTCAAGATTTTCTCAATTCCTTGATGCTAAGTCCCAGCTCATTCTAGGATTTCTGTCCCACATTGCCAGGAAGGTCCACACCCCTGGGAGTCATGTCTCATGTTGAGAGGGGGAGGACAGTGAGTTTCCTTGTTGTGTTGGCTGAGAGAGAGAGCGAGGCCACATCTGAGCAACAAAAGAGGTTCTCTGGGGGTGACTGTTAGACATAATTATCAGTAGGCTTAGCTTCGCCTTTGCAGGAATAAGTTTCATAGGGGCGAGTCCAAAGATCATGGGCTCAGCCTATTAAATTGGTTATCCCCAATGCTTGTGAGAATATCAGGAATTCTCCAGATGGGAAGTTTAATATTTCCTTCTTTCTCCCCAGTTCCTCCAGGGGACTTTGCAAATACTTTTTAAATTCTCTGTCTAAATTACTCTTGTATATATTGGGGAAACACAATGATGTGTACAAACTAATAAGATCTCACTCCCTATTTAAGATTCCATGTAATTATGGTGTTCAAATAAACTGACCATACAAGTTAAATTAGATATTGTGCTACCAAAAATATAAATTTTGCACCAAATAAACTGCTCTTCATTTGGTTTCACACAGACCACATATTATCCCTTCATTCTGATTTACCTTAGTCCTGTCCAGCTCATCTTCATTCATATCTCTAGTTGAAGTCTGATTACTTTCTCAACTTTTTTAACAGTAGCTTTATGCGTAATACTGACTTTCATAGCTCAGGCTCTAACTCTGAGTCTCTAGTGTCACACAAATACCTGAAGTTCCAGGGAACGACCAGATTATTAACAAATAGCTCAGCATCTCAGAATTTAGAAATAAAATTTACAAATCTGGAATAGCTATAACATTTGCTACTCCTGATGAAAGAATATTAAAATATTACTATTAGTCTGTAGTCCATAGTTTGTATTGGTGCATTTTCCCCATATACCACTGTATTATTAACTCCTTGTAATAACAATGTACATTTGTTCTACTTCATGAAAGAACATTTTTATGTTTGTAATATTAATCACAGTCATCATCCATGACAGGGTTTACTGTGTTATACAGCCCCAATGTTTTATTCTCTAGCTTTCCTACTTGTGATGTACATAACTCTAAACTTCGCCTTTCAACTACATTCATAGACATAATTCAGTGCTGTCAACCTTTGCTTTTTTAAATTTGCATTTGCCCACTATATCTTTGCTTATACTTTTATTTTAGGCTATGTCTTATATACAGCATGGCATTAGGTTTTACTTTGTGAGGTAATCTGAAAATCTCTTTCTTTTAAAAAGTCATTTAAGCCCCAATATATATTGATACTACTGCCATGTTTGGTCAATATCCCTTTTACGTATAGGAACAATACGTGGTCTTTCAGAATACAGTGTGATAAATTTCACAACAGATCAAGTTCTGTTGTGGTTGCTTTATTTATGCATATTTCTGTGTTTCTTTGATATTTGGAAAACTTTGTATTTTTGTTTTAATCATTACCTTTATATTAATACTCTTAAAACCTTCATCCCTTTTTTCAATAGGCATTCACTATTAGTTTGCTAGTTAGAGCAGCAAATGAAAAAATTTAAAAGCTCCTCCTTATTTCCCCCTCTCATTGTCTTCCACTATCCAATGTTAGTTAATAGTGTTATCTTTCTTAAAGTTTATTCTTGTCCTCTTTACAAATGTTTTAGTAAATAATACTTTGTTGGCTTTAAATGATATCCTTTAACTCCCACTTAGACAATCAGGTAGCTTATTCTACTTTCTTCTTTCTTTCCCCTTATCTCAACTTTTTTATTTAGCTGTTATTACACTGTCAGAATATATACAATTTACACGCTATTCTTACCCCCACCTTTGTTTTAGTCTTAGGTCTGTAGTTAAATGTATTCAGTGCTGAATCTTTGAGGATGTTTTCTCAATCCTCTCCTAGTTGGGTGCAGCTGGGCCTTAGGAAGGACTCATGAATTTAATGGTCCCTTCTCTTTTGCATACTGAAAACTGTTTTTCTATAGCTTTCCTACTTATACAACAGTTCGGTTGCATGTAAAATCCTTGATGCTCACTTTTTTCCTTTGACTATCTTGTAGATGTTGCTTACTGGTTTTTAGCTTTGAGCTTGTTGAGAACTCTGATGCTAAACCGATTGCTATCCTTTGAAAATGATTTGGCCTTTCTGCCAGGAGAGCAGGTAATTTCCTTTTCTTTGTATTAAAGTATAATAATTTTCTAGGATATGTTTAAAGTTGACCGATCTGGGTCTGTTTAACTTGGTACATGGTATGTCCTTTCAGTATGTAGATTCAGTTCTTCTTTCTGTATCTCTCCCCCAGGAAAGTGTTATTGCATTATAGTTGTAAATATTAATTTTATTCCAATATTTTTATTTTCTTCATCAAGGCATCTAGAAATATATATGTTGGATCTTATTTGTCTGGTTTCTATATTTATCATTTTCCCTTTGATCCTTTTAATCTCTTTGTTTCATTTTTCTTGATTTTCTTAGTTCCATCCTCTATGTCCCATACTATACACTCAATCCTAACTAATTTTTTTATGTGACAGAGAATTTGCATGCAGGAAGTTTATTGCAGAGTACCCTTGGGATTAACACCTCTGAGCAAGGAATGGGGATAAGAAAGAAGGAGGAGCTGAAGTGCCATTAGTGATGTGTTGGTAAATGTTTAACATCTAGTTTTCCAAGGGGGAAAAAAAGCCCAGATTTGTATTGTTTGTCAATTTCCAGTACATAATTACTTCCATCATGGCTGATTGTAAGCTACCAACTTACTGAAGATAAAGCTGGGAAGAAATGCATAGTAGCACCCATACAGATAAAAATGCCATAATCTCAAGAGCACAAATAATAGTAAATGTAGTACAATAATTAGGAAGTGATGAATATTGGGTATTTATTACCTTGGCTTTTAAGATAACTTAACTTTAAGTTTATATATTTTAATGGCTGTGTTTACCAACTTGTCTTTGAAATTTCTAAAAATTTAACAGTTGGCTATCACCGGCCAGTATGAGACAGCACCAACGCACCACTAACCATGATGCAGTCAAAACAAAGGTCTCAGCTGATCCAATGAAGTGCTTTGGAGTTGGGATGACCTGTCAGAGCTTTATCATCTTGAGGTAAGGGGCTCTCTTTATCCTTGCATGAACCAGTCGTTGGATAGATGTACCTCAGAGAGGAAATGTGACTTTGGATGAGGGGGCTTCTCTTTGGCTAAAGCAAATGCCTAGAGAAGGATTCAGCTGATTGCTATCAGTCACCACTATTACCAGTAACTTAGGGCACATGTCTCATTCCTCTAGCAGGTACCCGGATAGTATACCACAGCATCCACTTACTTTACATATTTTGTAGTTCGGTGTTGGTTACTGGGATGATTTAGTCTTCATGTTTCATTTCTTTCCTAAGTTCTCTCAGCTTCCATTCCATAACATCTTTTCCATCTCTTTTACAAGTTTTTGCATTTCCATTTCATGGTCTTCTTTCATATCTGCAATTGTTTATTTACTCACTTTAAGTTCACTTAGAATGTTGTGTTGCATTTTCCTCCAGCTTTGGGACAGCATTTTTCTGGTATGCTTTCATCTGTCAAAAATTATGATTCTCATGGTGGGCCGTGGTGGCTCAGTGGCCATGCCGCTGAGTTCTTGTCTGCCATGTTGGAGACCCAGGTTCTATTCCTGGTTCCTGCCTATGCTAAAAAAAAAAAAAAAAAAGTGGTTCTTTTATCTTTTTCCCTCCAATACTAATTTTGAATGGATACTGAATTTTGTTCTTATTTGTTATTCATGTTTTAATATATTGGATTTTTCTGGACCAGATTTTAGCAGGTGGATTTGAGGGAGAGATTGGAATGGTCTTTCCTCTTTGTTTTTTTTTTCAGCTCAAGAGCTCCTTCTTCTGTTGCTGTAGTGAAGAGCAGTTTTCTTAACTTTGTGCCTTTTTGTGGTCTTCTTCTGATTCTCCTAGCCTATTTTTTTTCAGTTGGGCACCTATTACCAGTTACTTCTTTTTCTTTCTTTCATTTATCACTGGCTGATGTTCCCAAGGAATAATGCCTTTACTTTCCAAAGTGCATCTTTTCCCCAAAAGTGGCTTGTTCCCAGGACTCCCATCTGTGATCCTACGTATTTTCCAAGTCCTGATCTTCTGATTTACTGTTACAAGTGTTGATCTGCCAAGTTTCAAACCAGCTCTCAGCAATCGCTACTAAGGTTTGGGCTCTTTCTTTCTGGAATGAACCCATGTTGATATTCCCTAGGGCTCTGCCATCGCGAAGATTCTCCACATTACCTATTCTTTCAAGAAACTGCTGTGACCTCCATATACTTGTGAGGATTCTGCCTGGTTTCCAGTGTATTTTTCCCAATTTGCATGTAAATTGGAGATTGTAGGATATTTTCTGTATTTAGCATAGGTTGTGGGAATTTTTATTTGTTTTCCTTTTTACTCTGTATAGCTTTTAGGAGAGGGAAGAAAAGTTCCAGGAACCAGATTGTATATTTGTGTTTACTATGCATAAATAATTTTGTGCTTTAAATAGACTTTTTTCTTTTTTCTCTTAACAATTATGTGTTTAAAATTTATGTATGATATAAATTTTATAACAAACACCTAGTTTGTTGCTTTTAGCGGCTACATTTTTCACAGTTTTCATCCACTCCATTTTGTGAAACTTTTCTCCTGGTGGAAACACTGGGTACTTCCACCTCTAGATACCATGGATAGAGCTGGATGAGCACTTGTACATATTACTGTGATAACCTGCATGACAGTTTTTCTAGAGCATAAACCCAGGAGCTGGGATCTTGGGGTCACAGGGCACACATGTGCTTAACTTCCCTTAGTATTTCTGGGTCATTTTCCAGAACAGTTAATGCAGTTTATACTTCTAACTACTGTGCACAAGAAGTCACTGGCACATCCTTGGCAAGATTTGGTTTTAACCACCTCTTAATTTTTGCCATGCTGGTAAATAATCCATCAGTTTTTGGCCTTAAATTTTGTACTGTAGGATTTTGCTTAAGAAACCTTTCCTCCCCTTAAGTTACGAAGATATTCTTCTACATTTTATTCCATTAGATTCATTGTTTTACTTCTCCATTTGTATCTTTCATCCCACTGAAATCCACCTTTGTATTTAGTTAAGGTAGGAATCTAATGATACTTCTTCATAATATGAACAGATTTGTAACTATAATTTCTAAACCATCTGTTCTTTCCTGATAAGATGGTTTTGTGATGCCACCTTTTTGTATATGTCAAGTTCTGTGTATCATGGATCTATTTTTGAGTTTTCTATCTGTTCCACTGGTTTATTTATTTGTTCTTTGTCTTGCTGTTCACTTTTTAAAATGTAATTTTATTGAGATATATTCACATACTATATAATCATCCAAAGAACACAAGTAATGGTTCATAGTATCATCATACACTTGTGTATTCGTCACCATTGATTTTTTCTAATTTAAGAATCTTTATTAAACTTCAACAATTTAAAATTTTACTTTTGTATATAATGTTTAACAGTTCAAAACTTAAAAAAATTTTGCAAAACTTGCTGCTTTCATAGAAAATTATCCTCACATAAATATAAATGTTAGATCGTATAGTTGGAGAAAAATAACAGCTCTGAATTTTTCAAATGTTACAAAATGTTGCAGGACTATATCTGAGTCTCTAGTAACATAAACTGCATTTTCCAATATTTTTAGCCAGAGTTTATAGTGCAGGTGTTGTATCCTTTATACTGGGCAATGATTTAATGAAACATTGAGAACTCTTAAGAAATAGGTTGCCCATTACCCTAAATAACACCACATTGAGTTTGAGGAAAGTCAGTGGACATGACCTCGATATATTTATTATTATTATTAAATATTTTTATTGAGAAATATCCACACACATACAGTCCAGCCGTATTATACAATCAGTGACTCACAATATCATCCCATAGTTGTATATTCTTCACCAGGATCATTCTTACAACATTTGCATCATTCCAGAAAAAAGAAAAAGAGAAAAAAAAAGAACTCATATATCCCATACCCCTTATCCCTCCCTCTCGTTGGACCCGCATTATTTCAATCTACCCTATTTTTACCCTATTATTTATTTATTTTTTAAATCATTTTTTTAAAAACTCATCTGCCCATATCCTGTGTAAAAGGAGCACAAGACTCAAGGTTTTCACAATCACACAGTCACATTGCAGAAGCTATATAGTTATTCAGTCTTCTTCAAGAATCAAGGCTACTGGAACACAGTTCAACTATTTCAGGTACTTCCTTCCAGCCACTCCAGTACACCATAAACTAAAAAGGGATATCTATATAATGCATAAGAATAACCTCCAGGTTAACCTCCTGACTCTGTCTGAAATCTCTCAGCCACTGAGATTTTATTTTGACTCATTTCTCTCTTTCCCCTTTTGGTCAAGAAGGCTTTCTCATTCCAATGATGCTAGGTTCTGACTCATCTCTGGGAGCAAGGTCCCATGTTGCCAGGCAGATTTATACCCCTGAGAGTTAAGTCTCATGCAGAGAGAGAGGCCACATCTGAGTAACAAAAGAGGTTCTCTGGGGGTGACTCTTAGGCATAATTATAAGTAGGCTTAGCTTCTCCTTTGCAGGAATAAGTTTCATAGAGGTGAGCCCCAAGATTGAGGGCTCAGCCTATTGAATTGGTTGTGCCCACTGCTTATGAGAATATCAGGAGTTTCCCAGATGAAGAAGTGTAATATTTCTTCCTTTATCCCCAGTCCCCCAAGGGGACTTTGCAGGTACATTTTTATTCTCTGCCCAGATTAGTCTGGGATATATCAGGATATCACACTAACCTGTACAAACCAAAAAAGATCTCATGCCCCATTGAAGATTCCATGTAATTATGGTGTTCAAGTAAACTGACGATACAAGTTAAATTAGATAATATGCTACCCAAAATATAAATTTTGCACCAAATCAGCATCCCCCTCCCACTTTGGTCTTGCACAGGGGCTGAAGTTTGAAAATATGGGCCATTTATCATCCTTTACCAACTATTCTGATTTACCTCAGTTCTATCCATATCAGCCTCATTCATACCTGTAGATGAAATCTGATCATTTTTCAGCTTTTTAAACAGTTGCTGAACGGGGTAATGCTGATTTTAATAGCTTCAGTGCTCTGAGTCTCAATCACCATTAAATTTTGAACATTTTCATTACTCCAAAAGCAATAAAAATAAAAATGAAAAAGCACACCCAAAACATTCCATACTTTCTACCCTCCCCCCCCATTTTATTTATTGATTTTCTCTTTATTTCCTTACTCATCTTACACTGGATAAAGTGCTAGTCATAAGGTTTTTACAGTCACATGGTCACACCTTAAAATCTATATAGTTATACAATCATCATCAAGAATCAAGGCTACTGGATCACAGTTCAGTGGTTTCATGCATTTCCCTCTAGTTACTCCAATAAACCAAAAACTGAAAAGGGATATATATATATAAGGCGTGAGAATAACCACCACAATGACCTCTTAACTCTATTTGAAATCTCTCAGCTATTGAAACTTTATTTTGTCTTTCATTTCTTTTCCCCTTTTTGGTCAAGAAGGCTTTCTCAATTCCACAATGTCAGGGCCAGGATCAACCCCGGGAATCATGTCCACACTACCAGGGAGATTTACACATCAGGGAGTCATGTCCCACATAACAGGGAGGGCAGTGAGTTTACCTGCAGCACTGGTTTAGAGAGAGGCCACATATGAGTAACAAAAGAGGTTCTCAGGGGGTGACTTTAGGCATTATTATAAGTTGGCTTAGCTTTTAACTTTTCCTTGCTTTTTCTTTTATTTCTGTAATATTCTAGATTATAATCATTGACAGAAAAATCTCCCTTTTTAATTTTCTTTTTCAAAATTGACTCATGTTGGGGGTGCAAGCATAGTTCAGTGATAGAATTCTCACCTGCCATGTGGGAGACCTGGGTTCAGTTCCCAGTCCATGCACTCTCCCCAAGACAAACCAAACACAAAAAATTTCAACAAATGGTGCTGCAATAATGGGAAACTTAGATGGAAAAATAATGAAATATGATCCCACCATACAGCATACCAAAAAAAAAAATTTACTCATCTTTTCATGAGTTTTTACTAATCCCTATACATCTTAGAATGAATTTATCATTTCTTAAAAAATTCCAGCTAACATTTTAAAATAGGATTGATTTGAACTTATAGATTAATTTGGGAAGAATTGACAACTTTACTCAAACTGTCTTATCCAAGAACATAGTTTAATTTTTTCAGAGCTTCTTTAATATCCTTTAATAGAACTTGAAAATGTTCAAGTTAAAGGTATTGTACCACATTTGTTGGATAAGTGGCTAAATATTTTATAATCTTTTGTACTATTGTGAATGGTAGTATGCTGTTTCTGGTTCATTATTGCTAGTATAGAAAAATAATATATCTGTTTTTCTGAATAAATTAAAAACCATAAATAAGCATTTAATTTTATCAAAGGTTTTATCGTACAATTCTTGGGAAAGTTGTGATTTTTCTCCTTTGATCCATTGATACGGTAAGTTACATTGTTACTGAAATAAAATCTGCTTGACTGTTTAATTCAGTTGAGTAATATTTATTTTCATCTACGTTTATCAGTAACGTGTTTTTTGTTCTGTCTTTATCTGATTTTGGAATAAAGAGTTAAGCAGCTTTTCTTCTTTTCCTATTTTAGGGAAAAATTTAATTGGTAAGAAGATTATCTGTTATTTGAAGATTTGGCAAAAATCACTGTAAAACCATAGAAGTCTAAAGCTTTTACCTGAGGGTAAGACCTTTAATTACCATTCTGTTTATTTATAGGTATTTCATCTGTTAATAGTTTATATGTCTTCTGCCAATTTTGGCGTTTTAATAAAATCCTTAAAATTATCTGTTGTTAAGTTTATTAGCCTATAATTGATCATGATATTCTATCTCTATTGTCTGTGTAGCTATCCCCTGATATTATTATGTAATTTGATTACCTGCATCTTCTTTTTTTTTTTTAATCAGTCTTCTTAGAGATTTATCCTGCTTAATCAAAACATTCAAAGCAAGTTTGAATGTTTTCCTGAAGCCACATTCAGCTGCTGGGTGCAGATATGAAATGTTTATAAATAAGATGGCAAAAAAACTTAATATAACTGAAATTACAATAAATGTAAATTAGTGAAATCCACCAATAGGAAGGCAGAAACTCAGGCTGGATTTTTTTGGACTGGATTTAAAAGTTAAGGTCCAGGAATATATTATCTATAACAGACATATGTGACATGAAAGGATATAGACAAGTTGAAAGTAAAGGCATATAAATAGATATTTCAGACTAATGTGAACAGAAAGACCAAAACAAAACCAAATAAAAAACCCAACCCCACAAACCAGTAGCTTGTTCATATGAGACTAATTCAAGTTAGAACTCAAGGCACAAGGTATTCTTAGGGAGAAAGCTAAGCAGTAGGCTTGGTGCAGACTATCAGGAGCTCAGCCAAGTGGAGATATCAAGTAGATGGCTGAATATATGGGATTGGAATTAGGGGCAAAGTTTAGAGGCAAAATCAAGGCTGGAGACAGAAATTTGAAGTCATCAGCACATATATGGTATTTAAAGCCATGAGACTGGGTGAGACCATCAAAGGAGTGTGGACAGGAGAGAGGAAAGATCCAAGGTCTAAACCCTGACCAAATGCAACATTTTGAGTTCAGGGGGATGAGAAGGGATCAGCAAAGAAGAGGCCAGAAACATAGGAGGTAAACTAGGAGAGTGTGATATTTTGGAAGCCATGTGAAGAAAAGTCTTTCAAAGGAGAGTGATCTGCAGTTTCCAATGTTGCTAATAGGTCAAATAAGATAAAGATTAAAAATTGACCATTGGATATAACAATGTGGAGGTTGTTGGTGATCTTACTAGGAGCAGGTCTGATGGTAGAGTAGGAACAAAGAGCTGATTAGAGCAAATTCAGGAGAGTAAAGAAGTTGGAGACAGTGAGTTTACATAGCTTTATCAAAGAGTTTTGTTGTAAAGGAAAGGAGAGAAATGGGATAGTAGCTGGCAGAGGAAGAGGGGCCAAGAGAGTTGTTTGTGTTTTTTTGAAAGTTTTGAAAAATAATATGTTAATTGAGGGGGGAAATGATGATACAGAGAAAGGGGAGAATTACTGAAGCACTGTCCTTGAATAGATGAAAGGAGGTGGGACCTAGTATACAAGTGGAGGGGCTGGCATTCCATAGGAGTCGGTTCATCTATAGGTAACAAGAGAGACAGTAGAATAGATAGGTATAGATGCAGATAGGTAAGGAGATGTGGTAGTGAAAGCATGTAGAGTTTTATAATGATTGCTTCAGCTTTCTCAGTGAAATAAGAAGCTAAGTCGTTAGCCAGGAATGAAAATGGGAGAGATCTTAGAGATTTGCGGAGATAGAAGAAGATAAAAAATTATTAACCAGGAATGTCAGAGTGGATGGATTAGGGAACTGTAGTATGTTTTGCAGGCAGCATTAAGGGGCCACTTGAGGTTAATGATTATTTAAAATTACACCAGTCAGCAAGTTTGGATGTTTTCTTGAAGCCACATTCAACTGCCGGGTGCAGATATGGAGTAGGCAAAAAGAAATGGATTTAAGCTGGGCGGTGCTCAGTGAAGTAGTACTACAAAGCAAGACAGGAACAAATGAGTTGGAGTTGAGTGTATATGCAAGGGACTGATGGTAATTACGTAATATGAAATTTAAGCTGGATAGTAAAGGATGTGAAGACCTGAAGGGATGAGGGACAGTAATAATCAATGATGTAGAGATCCCTGTGGAGATCAAAGGATTGTTGGAGTTGGGCTAATAGAGGGAGAGCTGAAAAAGTGATGATGTTTGGAGAATGAGAAATTTGAAACTGATATTATGGAAGGGTTGCAGTTTTGCTGCAGTGAGAAGGCCAAGAGTATGACTAATGGCTAAGGACTAATTCACTAAAGGAGAAGAAAACAAAACACTGGGAGGATCATATACATGAATATTGAAATTTCTAGGGATTATGACAAAAGTGCTGAATAGAGAGAGACAGTGAGCGAGGAGGAGGTAGATAACTGCAACAGAAAGGAGTAGTGGGTGATATATAGGCTAATGACATAAAATTTAAAGTTGGGTATTATTAGGGAGTTAGGGGATAATGATCAGGAAGCAGCATTGAGGAGTGAGCCTGAGGATAAGGTGTTAAACACATGGGAGTTAAACTAAGCATCACTTAAGAGGCTACAGGTGAGGCAGCATTATCGTGGGAGATCAAGGGGTCAGTTATTGCTTTATATATCGGAGATCATGTTGTTATAAACATCTATATTAATGATTGTGTATTCTTGATCTATTATCCATGATTACATATTCTTGATCTATTATTCTCATTTGCCCCTGATGATTTTTGCCTTAAATTCTGTTTTCTCTGATATTAAATGGCTGCTTGGCTTTCTTTTGGTTCATATTTGTCTGTTTCCATTCCTTTGTTCTAACTTGTCCTATTCTTTCTTTTAAATGTATCTCTTGTAGAAAATAAGTTGCTAGACCTTTTTTTAAAAAATTCAGTCTGATACTTTTATTTTTTTTCTCTGGTAAATTTAATATATTAAATTACTTCTATACTATAAATTTTTCTTCCATCTTAGTTTATATTTTCTTTCATTTTTTTCCCTTTGCATCTGAGGCAATTTGAAGCTGTTATGTGCCCCAGAAAAGGTCATGGTCTTTTTTTTGTATTGTGTAATATAACATAAATACTAAAAGGCAGTAGATTTCACAGACATTTTAACAATGGCTGTTCAACTCTGTTCTATGACAGATATCCCTGTTATAGAACAGATTTCAAAGTTTGGTATGGATTACAGTTCCACAATTTCAGGTTTTCCTTCTAGCTGCTCCAAGACACTGGAAACTAAAAAAATAATGATTCACTAGTTATGTTTGTTAAATCCTAACTGCTCTGTTATAACTCCTCCTTCTCCTTTGATCCTTCTCCCAATTGTTAGAGATATTTGGATTATGCCTATTCTAACTTTTTTCATGTTGAAAAGCGGTGTTGACAATATGAGATAAGGGGGTGAAACTGGTTGATGTTCTTGGAGATACTGGCACTTCAGGGTTTCAGGAATTATTTTGACCATCAGAAGGTTTTAGGTTTCTGAAAAGTAAACTTAGTGTATGCGACTTTTGTAGAATCTCAGATAGAGCCCTGGTTGTTCTTTAGGATTAACAGGAATGATATTGGGAGGGGGTTGGCAAAACATGGTAATTAGCAATATTTAGCTGAAGCTTGCATAAGTAGCCTCCAGAATAGCTCTCAACCCTATTTGAACTCTCTATAGCCACTGACACCTTATTCTGTTATATTTCTTCTCCCCCTTTTGGTCAGGAAGGCATTGTCGATCCCATAGTTCCAGGGCTAGGCTCATCCCTGGGAGTGATATCCCATATTTTCAGGGAGACTCACACCCCTGGAGGTCATGTCCCACATAGTGGGGAGGGTGGTGATTATCCTTGCAGAGTTGAGCTTAAAGAGAGAGAGGCAACATCTGAGCAACAAAAGAGGTTTTCTGGAAGTAACTCCTCAGCATAATTATAATTAGGCTTAGTTTCTCCATTATAGAAATAAGTTTCATAAGAGACAGCCTCAAGAGCAGGGTCTTGGCCTTTTATCTTGGGAGTCCCTAGTGTTTGAGAGAGTATCAGGGGTTTTGCAGGTGGGGAAATTTAATAGTAAGGCCATATTTGTTTAATCCATTCCTGTGGTTGCAGACCTGTTGTAGGTGGGAACTTTTGGTTAGGTTATTTCAATTGAGAAGTGAATCATCCCATTCAAGATGGATCTTAATCTTTTTACTGGGTTCCTTTATGGAACCCAGTAAAATATACATACAGAAACAGAGAGATAAAATTAAGAGAAGCTCATAGAGAAAATCACTGGAGAAGCTAGGAGAGGACTCACAGAAGCTCAGAGAGAAGGACGCTGGAACCAGAAGCTGAAAGCAATGAAACCCTGGAGCAAAAGACCAGCAGACGTCAGCCATGTGCCTTTCCATGGATGGTGGTACCCTGGATGCCAGCAGCCTGCCTTCAGAGCCCAGGTATTACCTAGTTGATACCTTGAGTTGGACATTTTCATGGCCTAAGAACTGTACATTGTAAGATAATAAGTCCTTATTGTAAAAGCCAACCAATTTTTGCTATGTTGTATTCTGGCAGCTTTAGCAAACTGAAACAACTTATTTCTCATTGCCTTGGATAAATAAACTTTTTTCCTATGGCTTTGAAAGGCATGCATTTCATGTTTGTTCTCCTACTGTTTACCACTAACTTGTTAAGATCCATACTTGTATTTATTTTTCCCAGGCAACTTATGAAACTTATCAGTACCTATCTGTATCTTCTCCCTTAGTAAGACAAATACTTTTATGCATGTTCACCTCCTACTAGACATTGCACCTTGCCCCGATGTTGTTAAATCTGGATTGCTTTTTTTAGACAGCAATAAACTTTAAAAAGTTATTTTCTCACTCACTTATATTTTATAGGATTTCCTAAATTTTTTTCTGTCTGATAGATTGCTTCCTCCAAGAATATTTATAAGGAAGGTCGCTATGTGATGATCCAATTGAGACCTTGCAGACCTGAGAATATATTTATGGTGCACTCACATTTAAATAATAGCTTAGCTGAATATAAAATTCATGTCAAAGTTTTCTTTTCTTACTTTGATGAGATGCTTTATTTTCTTCCTGGCTCTAACGTTCCTCTTGAGAAATCTGGTATCATTCTGATTCATTTCTTTTGTGGGTGAGCTGTTCTTCCTCATAGAAAGTTTTGTTTGTAGAACTCTTAATTTCATTAAAATATTACAGAGTATTCATTTTTCCATATCACCCCTATTTATCACCCCATAAGCCCTTTCAATATCAATTTTTCTTTGAAAGCTTTCAAATGTTTTTCATGCATTGTTTTCCCTCCGTTTACTTTTTCCTCACCTGTTGGGATTTCTATGCTATGAGCACTGTCATTTCTATGCTATTATCTGCATCATTTAAATTTAAAAAATTTTTTATTAGAGAAATTGTAGGTTTATAGAAAAAATCATGCAGAAAATACAGAGTTCCCATATATACCTTCTATTATTAACACTTTGCATTAATGTGGTAACTTTGTTAGAATTGATGAAAGAATATTATAATTGCACCTTAGCTATAATTCATATTCACATTAAGGTGTATTTTTCCATATACCACCCTATTACTAACATCCATTAGTGTGGTGCATTTATTATAATTCATGAAAGAACATTTTTATAATCGTACTGTTAGCTATAGTCCATCACTGACAATAGGGTTCATTGTGCTGTGAAATCCTATGTTTTTTCTTTTAATTTTAATTCTAGTAACATATATACAATTGAAAATTTCCACTTTTAGCCACAAACACTATAGAATTCAGTACTGTTAATTACACTCACAATGTGTTGCTATTATTACCACCATCCATTTCCAAAACTTTACAATCAATCCAAATAGAAATTCCACACAATTTTAGCATTAACTCCTCATTTCCTACCCCCAACCCAGACCCTGGTCACCTATATTCAAGATTCTAACTCTATGAGTTTGCTTATTCCGATTATTTCATATCAGTGAGATCATACAATATTTGTCCTTTTGTGTCTGGCTTATTTCACTCAACATGTTTTCAAGATTCATCCATGTAGTCACATGAATCAGAATGTCATTCCTTTTTAATGCTGAGTAATAGTCCATTGTATGTATATATCACATTTTAATTATCCATTCATTGATTGACAAATACTTGGATTGCTTTCATCCTGTGGCAATTGTGAATAATGCTACTATGAATATTGGTATGAAAATATCAGTTTAAGTCCTGCTTTCAATTATTTTGGGTCTATATCTAGTAGTGGGATTGCTGGGTCTTACAGTAATTCTATACTTAGCTTTCTGAGGAACTGCCAAACTGCTTCCACAATGGTGCACTATTTTAAATCCCCACCAGCAATAAATGAGTATTCCTCTTTCTGTACATCCTCTCCAACACTTGTAATTTTCTGGTTTTTGAATAATAACCATTCTAGTGGGTGTGAAATGGTATCTCATTGTAGTTTTGATTTGCATTTCCCTAATAGCTAATGGTGTTGAGCATCTTTCATGTGCTTTTAGCCATTTGTATATCCTCCTTGGAAAAATGTCTGTTCAAGTCTTTGCCCATTTTTAAATTGGGTTTTTGTCTTTTTATTGTTGAGTTGTAAGATTTTTTTTATATATTCTGGATATTAAACCCTTATCAGATATGTGGTTTCCAAATATTTCCTCCCATTGAGTAGACTGTCTTTTCACTTTCATGATAAAGTCCTTTGATGCCCAAAAGTTTTAAATTTTAAGGAGTTTCCATTTATCTATTTTTTTTATTTGTTACTTGTGCTTTGGAGGTAAAAATCTAAGAAATGATTGCCAAACAAATGATGCTTCCCTACATTTTGTTCTAGGAGTTTTATAGTCCTGCTCTTATATTTAGGTCTTAGATCTATTTTGAGTTAATCTTTGCACATGGTGTGAGATAGTGATCCTCCTTCATTCTTTTGCATATGGATATCCAGTTTTCCCAGAATTACCTGTTGAAGAAACTATTCTTTCCCCATTAAGTGGACTTGGCAGAAAGCAATTGGCCATAATGTGAGGGTCTATTTCTGAACCCACAATTCAATTCCATTTTTCTGTGTGTCTATCCTTTACCAGTACTGTGTTTTAGTCAGGGTTCTCTAGAGAAACAGAACCAACAGGAGAGATCTGTAAATATGAGATTTATAAAGTTGTCTCATGCAACTGTGAGAATGGAAGAGTTCAAAATCTGTAGGGCTGGCTGTGAAGCTGGCAGTTCCAATGAAAGGTCTGGATGAACTCCACAGAAGAGGTTCGTTGGCTGAAGAACCAGTGAAAGAGCCTCTCTTATTCCTTAAAAGCCTTCAACTGATTGGATTTTCTTGTTGTGGGGAACATGGCTTAGTTGATCAGAGATGTAATCGGCTTAGTTGATCGCAGATGTAATCAACCATAGATGCAATCAACTGACTGATGACTTAATACACCAGCCTTCAGGTTTATAAACCAGCCACAAAATATCCTTGCAGCAATGATCAGGCCAGTGCTTGCCTGACTAGACAACTGGGCATAATCAGTTGGCCAAGTTGACACCAGAATCTAACCATCACAAGTATCATGCGTTTTGACCACTGTACCTTTGTGATGTTTTCAAGTCAGGAAGTGTTAGTCCTCCAACTTCGTTCTTCTTTTCGAAGATGGTTTTGGCTATTTGGGGCCCTTCCCCTTCAAAATATATTTGATGCTTGACTTTATCATTTCTGCAAATTGACTGTTGGGATTTTGATTGGGACTGTGTTGAATATGTAATTCATTTAGGGTAGAATTGACATCTTGACAATATTTAGTATTCCAGTCCATGTGCATGGAATGTCCTTCCATACATTTAGGCTCTTTTTTTTTTTTTTTTTGGCATGGGCAGGCACTGGGAATTGAAACTTTACAAAGTATTGTAGTTTTCTGTGTATACATCTTTTACGTCTATGATTAAATTTATTCTTTTGGTTGCTATTGTAAATGGATTTTTTTTCTTGATTTCCCCCTCAAATCGCATATTACTAGTAGTTAGAAACACTACTGAGTTTTATGTGTTGATCTTGTGCCCCCCGCCCCCTTTGCAGAATAAATGTATTAGCTCCAATAGCTTTGTTAAAGTTTTTGGGGACTTTCTATATACAGAATCCTGTTGTCTGCAAATAGTGAGAGTTTTACTTCTTCCTTTCTAATTAGGATTCTTTTTATTTCTTTCTCTTGCCCAGTAGCTCTGGCTAGAACTTCCAGTGCAAATTGAATAACAGTGATGACGGGAATCCTTTTCTTGTTCTAAATCTTAGAGGGAAAGCTTTCAGTCTTTCACCATTGAGTATGATGTGACTGTGGGTTTTTCATATATGCCCTTAATCTTGTTGAAGAAGCTTTCTTCTATTTCTATCTTTCAAAGTGTTTTTATCAAGAAAGGATGCTAGATTTTGTCAAATGGCTTTTCGTATCAGTTGAGACAATCTGGCGTCTTTTCCCCTTCATTCTGTTGATGTGTGGTTCATTGCATTACCTGATTTTCTTTTGTTGAACCACCCTGGGATAAATTCTACTTGATCATGGAGTATAATTCTTTCTTTTAACTTTTTTATTGTATAGTATAACATATATACAAAGCAAAGAAATAAAAATGCAAGTTTTCAAAGCACTCTTCAACAAGTAGTTACAGAACAGATCCCAGAGTTTGTCATAGGCTACCATATAATCCTCTCAGATTTTTCCTTCTAGCTGCTCCAGAATTATAGGAGGCTAGAAGGCATAAATATTTATCACCACAATCAACCTCTTTTCTTTCTTTTTTTGTGAAAAATAGCATACATACAAAAAGCAATAAATTTCAAAGCACAGCACTACAATTAGTTGTAGAATATACTTCAGAGTTTGACATGGGTTACAATTCCACTATTCTAGGTTCTTACTTCTAGCTGCTTTAAGATATTGTAGACCAAAAGAGATATCAATTTAATGATTCAGCATTCATACTCATTTGTTAAATCCTATCTTCTCTGTATAACTCCACCATCACCTTTGATCTTTCTATCCCTCTCTCTAGAGGTGTTTGGGCTATGGCCATTCTAACTTTTTCATATTGGAAGGGTCTGCCACTAATATGGGATAGGAAAATGGAACAATCTGATGTTCTGGAGAGGCTGGGCCCTCCAGGTGTCAGGATTTATCTGGTCCAGGGACCCATCCAGAGGTTGAAGGTTTCTAGAAAGTTACACTAGTGCATGGAACCCTTGTGGAATCTTATATATTGCCCTAGGTGTTCTTTAGGATTGGCTGGAATGGTCCTGTTTGGGGTTTGGCAAGTTATGATAGGTAGCAATGTCTAACTGAAGCTTGCATAACAGCAACCTCCAGAGTAGCTTTCGACTCTATTTGAACTCTCTCTGCCACGAATACTGTTATAGTTTGCTAGCTGCTGGAATGCAATACACCAGAAACGGGATGGCTTTTAAAAAGGGAATTTAATAAGTTGCTAGTTTAAAGTTCTAAGGCTGAGAAGATGTCCCAATTAAACAAGTCTATAGAAATGTCCAATCTAAGGCATCCAGGGAAAGATACCTTGATTCAGGAAGGCCGATGAAGTTCAGAGTTTCTCTCTAATCTGGAAAGACACATGGTGAACATGGCATCATCTCCTAGCTTCTTCTCCTGGCTTCCTGTTTCATGAAGCTCCCCGGAAGGCATTTCCCTTCTTCATCTCCAAAAGTTGCTGGCTCGTGGACTCTGCTTTTCATGACTATGTCATTCTGCTCTGCTCTCTCTGAATCTCTTTCATTCTCCAAAATGTTTCCTCTTTTATAGGACTCCAGAAACTTAGCAAGACCCACCCAAATCGGTGGAGATATGTCATCACCTAATCCAGTTTAACAGCCACTCATGATTAAATCACATCTCCAGGGAGATGATCTGATTACAGTTTCAAACATACAGTATTGAATAGGGATTATTCTGCCTTTATGATATGGGATTGTGATTAAAACATGGTTTTTCTAGGGGACATACATCATTTCAAACCAGCACAAATACTTTATTAGTTACACCTCTTTTCCCCATTTTGGTCAGGATGAAATTGTTGATCCCACGGTACCAGGGCCAGATTCATCCCTTAGAGTCATCTCCCATGCCACCAGGGAGACTTTCACACCTGGATGTCATGTCCCACGTAGGAGGGAGGGCAATGATTTCACTTGCAGAGTTGGGCTTAAAGAGAGAGAGGGCACATCTGAGCAACAAAAGGGGTCCTCCAGAAGTATAGGCATATCTATAGGTAAGCTAAGCTTCTCCATTACCTACATAAGCTTTACAAGAGTAAGCCTCAAGACCAAGGGCGTGGCCTATTGTTTTGGGTGTCCCTACAGTTTGACACAGTATCAGGGGGTTCCCTGTTGGTAAAGTTTAATAGTTCCATATTTTTTCTCCCATCCCTCAAGGGACTTTGCTAATACTTTTTTGATTATATGCTTAATATACTCTAGGATGTATGCAGGCATTATATTAGTCTATACAGGATTAAAGGACCTATTTCTTATTCTGAGCCCCCTATGTTTCAGTTGTTCAAATGAGCTATACAGATAGGTTGAGTTACAAAAAATTTTGGTTCCAGACCAAATAAGTCTTTCTTCCTTTGGTCTCAAAGAGTGTGTGTGATTCTAAAATAATAGACAATGTCTTCCTTACCCCTGTGTTCTGAATTACTTTAACCTCAACCTGATCAGCTTTGTTCTTTTCTCTAAATATGCAGATATATATATCTATCTATCTATATCTATCTATCTATCTATCTATCTATCTATCTATCTATCTATCTATCTATCTATAAAACAGCTTCTTGAAATCCACAAATAATATATTACCACTCCGGACTAAATACGTCTGCTATAAAAGCTTACAATCTAGGCCCTTGCTTTCTTGTAAGCATTTTCTAAAGGTGCCCATACCATTCTTGTTCTTTTGTTTCTGGCTTATTTTGTCTCTCACCAAATGTCCCACATGTTCATTTACATCGTTGCATGCCTCATGGCTTTGTTCCTTTTTTTGTAGCAGCACATTTGTTCATAAGTATATACCATCGTTCGCCAATCTACTTCTCAGTGCATCCTTCAGCCACCTGCATTCATCAAGGATCATGTATAGTGCCCAAAGTCCACAGTCCATCAACACTCTCAATTTTAGATAATTTCATTGTTCCCAAGAGAAAGAAAACCGATAAACACACCCTTGCCAAACAAGCAATCTAAACCTCCTCTTAACTCTTGTCCCTCCCCCCATTATTTACCTCTGCTTTGCTGTGGTAGTATTGATGCTTTCCTTTTAACATAGCGCGTAGCATGGTATAGCAGTTTTCCCCCCTGTACCCTAGACTTATCTTGTTCATCCTCAATGTGGCAATATTACTTACAGACCCACTAGAGAACCACTTTCACTTCTATCTATTCCCTTACAGTGGAGTTCAACCTCATTAGCTAACCGTTCACCCATCTCTAGCTTCTATGTATCTCTGAGTCCCCTATATTCTATATTATAAGCCTCTGATTTTACCTTTACCATAGCCATAAAAGTGGAATTATACAGTATCTATCCTTTTGTACCTGGCTATTTCACTCAGCATTATGTCCTCAAGGCTCATCCATCTTGTCATGTGCTTCAGGACATCATTTCATCTTACTGCTGCATAATATTCCACCATATGTATATACCACATTTTGTTAATCCACTCTTCTGTTGATGGGCATTTGGTTTGTTTCCATCTTTTCGTGATTGTGAATAATGCTGTTATTAACATCAGTGTGCAAATATCCATTTGTGTCAATGCTTTCAGCTCTTCTGAGTATGTACCAAGTAGTGCTATTGCTGGGTCATAGACAACTCAATATTTAGCTTCCTAAGGAACCATCCTTGCATTCCTGGTATAAACCCCACTTGGTCATGGTGCATAATTCTTTTAATGTGTTGTTGAATTCGATTTGCTTATATTTTGTTGAGAATTTTTGCATCTATGTTCATTCCCTAATGATTGGCCTGTAGTTTTCCTTTCTTATAGCATCTTTACCTAGTTTTGGTAATTAAAATTATATTAGCTTCATAAAATGAGTTAGGTACAGTTCCTTTTTCCTCAATTTTTTGGAAAAGTTTGAGCAGGATTGGTGTTAATTCTTTCTGGAATGTTTGATAAAATTCCCCTGTGAAGCCATTTGGCCCTGGACTTTTCTTTGTAGGAAGATTTTTGATGACTGATTGAATCTCTTTACTTGTAATTGGCTTGTTGTGATCTTCTATTTCTTCATGAGTCGATGTAGCTTGTTTGTGTGTTTCCAGGAATTTGTCCATTTCATCTAAGTTGTCTAGTTTGTTGGCATACAGTTGTTCATAGTATCCTCTTATGATTTCTTTTATTTCTTCAGGGTCTTCTTATTTACATCCACTCTCTCTTTTTCTTTGTCAGCCTTGCTAGTGGCCCATCAATTAAATTGATTTTTTCAAAGAACCAACTTTTGGTTTTATTGATTTTTTCTGTTGTTCTTTTGTTCTCCCATTCATTTAACTCTTCTTTAATCTTTGTTATTTCTCTTCTATTTGCTTTGGGGTTAGTTTGCTGTTCTTTCTCAAGTTCCTCCAGGTGAGCAGTTAAGTCCTTGATTTTTGCTGTTTCTTCTTTTAATATAGACAATTAGGGCAATAACTTTCCCTCTCAGCACAGCCTTTGCTGCATCCCATAAGTTCTGATAAGTTGTATTCTCATTTTCATTCGTCTTCAGATAGCTACTGATTTCTCTAGCAATTTCTTCTTTGACTCACTGGTTGTTAAGAGTGTGTTAGTCTTGGGTGGGCCACGGTGGCTCAGTGGCAAGAACGCTTGTCTGCCATGCCAGAGGACCTGGGTTCGATTCCCAGTGCCTGCCCATGTAAAAAAAAAAAAGACTGAAAAAAAAAGAGTGTGTTAATCTCCATTTATTTGTGAAAGTTCTCGTTCTTTTGTGGTTATTGAGATCCAGCTTTATTCCATTGTGATCAGAGAAAGTGCTTTGAATAATTTCAGTGTTTTTAAATTTATAAAGACCTGTTTTGTGCTCCAACGTATGATTGATCCTGGAAAATGTTCCATGAGCACTAGAGAAGAATTTATATATCCTTGTGTTTTGGGGTGCAATGACCTATATATGTCTATTAGGTTTAATTCATTTATCAAGTTGTTTAACTTCTCTATTTCCTTGTTGATCTTCTGTCTGGTTGTTTCTGTCTATAGAGGGGAGTAGTGTATTGAAGTCTCCTACTATTATTGTTGAAACATCTATCACTCACTTCAGTTTTGCCAATGTCTGTCTCGTACTTTGGAGCTCCCTGACTGGGGACGTAAACATTTATGATTGTTATATCTTCTTGGTGAATTGTCCCTTTAATTAATATATAGTGTCCTCTTTGTGTCTTACAATGTCTTTACATTTAAAGTCTATTTTGTCTGATATTAGTATAGCTACTCCTGCTTTGTTTTGGTTAATACTTGTGTGGAAATTTTTTTCCCATCCTTTTTCTTTCAATCTATTTGTATCCTTGTGTCTAATGTGAGTCTCTTTAAGCAGCATATAGCTGTATTGTATTCCTTAATCCATCCTGCCAATCTGTATCTTTTAATTGGTAAGTTTAGTTCATTAATATCCAAAGTTATTACTGAAAAGGCATTTCTTGAATCCACCATCTTATCTTTTTTATTTTATTTGTCAGATCTGTGTATTCTTTTCCCTTTTTCTCTTTTTATCCTTCAAGTTACCCTTAGTGGTACTCTTCAATTCTGTGCCATCCTCCAGACCTCCCTCTTCTGTCTTTTTTTTTCAACTGGCAGAACTCTCTTTAGTATTTCTTGCAGGGCTGGTCTCTTGTTGACAAATTCTCTCAGGATTTGTTTGTGAAAATTTTAATCTCTCCCTCAGTTTTGAAGGACAATTGGCTGGGTACAGAATTCTTGGCTGGAAGTTTTTCTCTTTCAGGATCTTAAGTATATCATATCACTGCCTTCTTGCCTCCATGATGCCAGTTGAGTAATCTAAACTCATTCTTATGTGGTTTCCCTTGTATATAGTAGATTGAATTTCTCTTGCTGCTTTCAGAATTTTCTGCTTCTCTTAAACATTTGACAGACTGATTAGTATGTGTCTTGGGGAAGGCTTATTTGGATTTATTCTGTTTGGAGTTTGTTGGGCTGCTTTTACTTGTGTATTTATGTCCTTTATAAGGGTTGGGAAATCTTCTCCCATTATATCCTCAACTACTCTTCCTAGCCCTTAACACCTCTCTTCCTCCTTCTGAGATGCCAATGATCCTTATATTTGTGTGCTTTGTTCTGTCAATTATTTCCCTGAGATCCAATTACAATTTTTCCATCTTTTTTGCCATTTGCTGTTTTGAGTGTTTAAAATCAGTTATCCTGTACCTCTAGATTGCTTATTCTTTCTTCTGTCTCTTCATATCTGCTGTTGTGTGCCTCTAGTATATTTTTTATTTGGTCAACAGAGTCTTTAATCTTTGTAATATCTACTATTTTTCTATTTAGTCTTTCAAATTCTTCTTTATGCTCTTCTTTTGTCTTCTTGATCTCCTTCATGTCATTGGCCACTTGTTCTATTATGTAGAGTTAATATGAACATCTTTGATTAGTTGTTCCAATGTCTGTATCTCCTCTGGTATTTTAATGTGGTAGTTAGGCTGGGCTTTATCTGTCTGCATTATGATATGCTTAGTGATCTTCAATCGTTTTCGTCACATGTAAGTATCTTTATTGATTTACTTTGGGAGTTGATTTCCTTCAGTAGCCTAAAGCCTTGTGCTTGCGGGGTGGATATGTAGGGTATGGGGCAGAGCACAGCAGTGCAGTGATGCATTGCAGCACAGATATAGGCGCAGGTGTGAACATGGGCACCCAGCGGCCTGGGAGGATGTAGCTGTGCAGGTCTGGGGGGCATAAACCTGGTGTGCGCTGGTCTAGGGCATGGGGCCCTTTGTGCCCATGTGCAGAGCAATGGCAATGGGTCCGCATTATGTCTTCATGGGCTGGGGGTGGATGTGACCCAGCTGCACAGGTCAGTGCTTTTTCAGTGCTAGGAAGTGTGACTGAGGGACCTGCACATGCGTGGGTCTAGGAGTGCCATAAACTGATGTGCAGAGCTCAGGGGGGAGGCGGGTGTAGCCTGGATATGGAGGCAAGTGCTAGCAGCCCTTGTGCACCAGCAACAACCTTCAGGGAGCAGAAAGGAGGCAGTGCTTAGGAGGAGTGCAAGAAAGGTGGGTTGGGCTGCACTTGGGGTGGGGGTGTGGAATGGGTATGTGTGCTGGGGGTTGGTGGGGCAGGGGCGCTTGGATTGTGGGGAGTGAGGGTGGGTGATGGGGTTCATGCGGGTGGGGTGTGGGGTGAGTCGCGGGCCATGGGGCTGTGCTGGTGAGGGTAGCACATTCAAGGAATGCAGCCTGGCTTACTTCCTAGTCCCTGTCTCCTCTCAGTGCACTACTGTGGGCTCCATGCTTCCACATTAGGTTCCAGTTTTCTGCTTCTCAGTTCCTCAGCTTTTGCAACCAAGGCCATCCTACCTGGTGCAGAAGGCTCTCCCAGGTCAATTACACTCTTGAATCACCATCTCGGTTACCCTTCTGTCCCTTTTCTAACTTTTCCTTGGAGCAGGACTGAACTCCATCTACCCTATTTGGCCATCTTCCCAGAACTCTGGTGTATAATTCTTTAATGCACTGTTGGATTTGATTTGCTAGTATTTTGTTGAGGATATTTGCATCTACATTCATAAAAGATATTGGAATTTTATTTTCTTGTAATATCTTTATCCAGCTTTGGTTTTAGGGTGAAGTTGGCCTCATAGAATGCACTGAGGGGTATTCCCTCCTTTTCAGTTTTTTTGGAAGGGTTTTAGCAGGATTGGTGTTAAATACTGGATTTTTAAATAGAATCTCCACATGGAGCCATCTTGTCCTGGGCCTTTCTTTGTTAAAAAATTTTTCATGACTGATTCAATCTCTATTTGTAATTGGTCGTTGAAATCTTCCCTTTCTTCTAGAATCAGGATAGGTTATTTGTGTGCTTCTAGGAATTTATCCGTTTCATCTAGGTTGTCTAATTTGTTGGCATACAGTTGCTCATAGTATCCTCTTGTGAACATTTTTATTTCTGTGGGGTCAGTAGTAATGTCCCTCTTCTCATTTCTGATTTAATTTATTCGCATCCTCTCTCTTTTTCTTTCTCAGTCTAGCTAAAGGTTTGTCAATTTTATTGATCTTTTCAAAGAACCAGCTTTTGGTTTTATTAGTACTCTGTTTTTAAAATTTTCTATTTCATTTATTTCTGCTCTAATCTTTATTTCTTTCCTTCTACTTGCTTTTAGTTTAGTTTGCTGGGTTTTTTTTCCAACTTCCTACAGATGTCCAGTTAGATCTTTGATTTTAGCTCTTTCTTCTTTTTTAATGTAAGAGTTTAGGAATATAAATTTCCCTTTTAGCAGTGCCTTCCCTGCATCTTATAATTTTGATATTATAGGATGTCTATAATATCCTAGCTGTCTTCTTGTTTTCATTCGTCTCAACATCTTTATTGATTTCCTTTATGATTTCTTCTTTGACCTATTTATTGTCTAAAAATGGGTTATTTAGCTTCTATACATTTGCAGGTTTTCCAGTTCACTGTCTGTTTTTGATTTTTAGCTTCATTCCATCGTGGTCTTAGAAGATACTTTTAAATTTCAGCCATTTTAAATTTACCAAGACTGTATTTCTACCAACATACATTTGATCTTGGAGAATGATCCAAGAATCCTTGAGAAGAATGTATATTTTGCTGTTTGGGGCTCAATGTTCTGTATATTAAACTGTTAAAGATAGTTCATTTATCATTTTATGCAAGTTCTCTGTTTCCTTATTGATCATTATTTAGATGTTCTATCTATTCATGCGAGTGGTGTACTGAAGTCTCCAGTTATTGTAGAGATATCTATTTCTCCCTTCAACTTTGCTAATGTTTGCCTCATGTATTTTGGAGCACCCTGGCTAGGTACATAAATATTTCAGATTGTTGTTTGTTCTTGGTGGATTTTTAAAATTTTTTATTAATATGTAGTGTTCTTCCTTGTCTCTTGACTTAAAGTCTATTTTGTCTGGTATTAATATAGCTATCCCAGCTGTCTTTTGGTTAGTATTTGAAAGGATTACATTTCCCATCCTTTCACTTTCAACCTATTTGAGTCTTTGGGTCTAAAGTGAGTCTCATGTAAATAATATATCGTTGGATCATGTTTTTTGGTCCATTCTGCCAATCTGCATCTTTGTTTGGGGAGTTAATCCATTAACATTCAGTGTTATTACTATAAAGGCAGTACTTACTTTAGCCATTTTGTCCTTTGGTTTTTCATATCATATCATATCTTTTTGTTTGTTTGTTTCTCTTTTTCTTTATTGCAAGCTCCTTTTTTGTACAATTGATCTTTTGTAATGTTTCTGACTCGTCCCTTTCTAATTTCCAGTTCTGTATTTTTTTCCCCAATACTTTCTTTGTGGTTATCTTGGGGCTTGCATTACACAACCACAGCCTATAATCTACTAACTTGAAAAGACACCAACTTACCTTCAATAGCACATATATTCTCTGATTCTGTAATTGTCTGTTTTCTTCTCTTATGTTGTTTTTGTCCCACTTTACATCTTTATATTTTGTGTGTCCATTATAAAGAAATAGGGATTTTTCTTGTTCAATTGTATTTGAACTCTTATAAGAATTAAAGTGTAAAGTTATATGTTGGGGATAAAGTTCTTTCAGTTTTCCTTTTACCCTTTTAGTTACATTTACTGAAAATCTTTACGTCTTAGAGCTATGAAGCTATGAAAATCAGCATTACCCCATACAACAACTGTTTCAAAAGTTGAAAACGTGATCAGCCTTTGACTAGAGATATGAATGAAGTTGATCTGGATCGGACTAAGGTAAATCAGAATACTGGGTTAAGGATGATATTGACTATTTAAAACTTCAACTTCTGTTTGAGACAAGGAAGGAATGTTTATTTGGTGCAAAATTTATATTTTTGGTAGCACATTATCTAATTTAACTTGTTTAGTCAGTTTATTCCATAATTACATGGAATCTTGAATATGGAGTGAGATCTTGTTGGCTTGTACGGGTTAATGTGATGCCCTGATACATCCCATAGTAATTTGGGCAGAGTATAAAAAGTATTCGTAAAGTCTCCTTTGCAAACTGGGGAGAAAGGAGGAAATATTAAACTTCCCCATCTGAGGAATTCTAATATTCTTGCAAACAGTGGGTACAACCACTGAGCCCTCAATATTGGGGGTTTCCCCTATGAAACTTATTCCTGCAAAGGAGAAGCTAAGCCTACTGATAATTATGCCTAAGAGTCACCCCCAGAGAACTCCTTTTATTGCTCAGATGTGGACTTTCTCTGTAAGCCAACAAGGCAAGTGGACTCACTGCTCTCCCCCGTCGTGACTCCCAGGGGTATAAATCTCCCTGGCAATGTGAAACATGACTCCTGGGAATAAGCCAGCACCTATCGTGGCATTGAGAAAGGCTTCTTGGCCAAAAAGGGGAAGAGAGAAATGAGACAAAATAAAGTTTCAGTGGCTGAGAGATTTCAGAGTTGAGAGGTTATCCTGGAGGTTATTCTTATGCATTATATAGATATCCCTTTTTAGTTTATGGGTGTTTTGGAGTGGCTGGATGGGAGTACCTGAAACTGTTGAACTGTATTCCAGTAGCCCTGATTCTTGAAGATGACTGTATAACTATCTAGCTTTTACAATATGACTGTGTGATTTTGGAAACCTTGTGCCTGATGCTCCTTTTGTCCAGGGTATGGATAAATGAAAAACAAAAAAAACCAAACAAACAAATGAACAAAGAATAAAATTAAATAAATAACAGTGGGAAACAAAGGGTAAAAATTGGGTATATTGAAATACTGTGGGTCAATGAGAGGGAGGATAAGGGGTATGGGATATATGGGTTTTTTCTTTTTTCTTTTTCTTTTTTCTGGAGTGATGAAAATGTTCTAAAAATTATCTTGATGAAGAACACACAACTGTGTGATGACGTTTTAAGCCATTTGTTGTATACTTTGGATGGACTCTAGGGTGCATGAAAACATCTCAATAAAAATATTTTTTTAAGAAAAGATCTTTACTAAGCATACCTGCTGTTATACCCAAGAGATACTTCTTTTGTTGCTCAGATGTAGCCTTCCTCTCTCTAAGCCAAACTCTGCAAGGAAAATCATTACCCTCCGCACTACATGGGACATGACATCCTGGGGTAAAAGTTTCCCTGACAACGTGGGGCGTGACTCCCAAGGACAAGCCTGGCCCTGGTACCATGGGATGGATAATGCCTTCCTGACCAAAAGGGGGGAAAGAAGTGTAACAAGTGGCTAAGAGAGTTCAAATAAGGTATCAGTGGCTAAAAGAGTTCAAATAGAGTTGAGAGGCTATTCTGGGGGCTACTCTTATGCAAGCTTCAGCTAGATTTTGCTAATTACCATGATTTGCCAAACCCCAGCAAAAACCATTCCTGTTGACCCTAAAGAACACCTTGGGCTTTTTCTGAGGTTCTACAAAAGTTCCATGCACTAAGATTACTTTCCAGAAACCTACAACCTCCAGATGGTTCCTAGGCCAAACAAGTCCTGAAAACCCAGAAGGGCCAGCCACTCCACGAACAGCAACTAATTCCATTCCCCTATCACATATTATCAACACCCCTTTTCAACACGAAAAAGCTAGAATAGGCATAGCCCAAATACCCCAAAAGAGTGGGAGAAAGATCAAAGGATAAGGAGGAATTATAACAGAGAAGATAAGATTTAACCAATGACTATGACTGCTGAATCATTATATTGATATTTCTTTCAGTCTCCAGAGTCTTGGAGCAGCTAGAAGGAAAAACCTAAAATTGTGGAACTGTAACCCAAACCAAACTCTGAAATCTGTTCTATAACTATTTGCCACAGTTTACTTTGAAATTTATTGGGGTTTTTTTTGTATATATATTTCACAATAAAAAATGTTTAAAAGAACACATTTTTTAAAAAGTTCCTTACTTCTACTGCTTTAAGCCACTCTCTCCTGTCTTTTCCTTTCAACCTTTAGAACTATCTTTAGCAATGCTTTCAGAGCAGATCTTTTTTGAGGAACTGTCTCAGTTTCTGTTTATCTGTGATTGTTTTAAACTTCCCTAATTTTTGAAGGACAGTTTTGCTGATAAAGAATTTTGGGCTAGCAGTTTTTCTCTTTTAGTACCTATAATATATCATACCACTGCCTTCTCACCTCCATGGCTTCTGATGGGAAATCGGGACTTAATCTTATAGATCTTACGTGATGAATTGCTTTTCTCTTTTTACTTTCAGAATTATCCCTTAACCTTTGGCATTTGATATTTTCATTAGTGTGTCTTGGAGTAGGTCTATTGGGTTAATTCTGTTTGGAGTACGTTGTGCTTCTCAGACATGTATATAAATGTTTCTCCTAAGAATTGGGATATTTTCAGCCATTATTTCCTCAAATGGTATTTCTGCTCCTTTTCCTTTCTCTTCTCTGCCTGGAATTCCCATTATGTGTATATTGATACACTTCATGATGTCACTCAAGTCCCTCAGAGACTGCTCAATTTTTTCTATTATTTTTTCTGTCTGTTCTTCTCACTATATGTTTTCAATTGTCCTGTCTTCCAGTTTTCTTATTCTTCTGCCTGTTCAATTTTGCTGTTGTGTGCCTCTAGTGTATTTTTAATCACCTCTAGTGTGACTTTTATCCCCATAATTTCTGCTATGTTTCTTTACAAACTTCCAAATTTTTCTTTATGCCCACACATTTTCTTCTTAATATCCTGTGCTCTGTATCTGCAATTAATTTATTTCTATCTGTATTTTCCTTCAGGGCCTTGAATTGATTCAGGAGATTTGTTTGAACTTCTTTGATTAGCTGCCCAAATTCTGTCTCTTCTGAAGTTTTAGTTTATTCCCTTGATTCAGCCATCTCTTCCTGTTTCTTAGTATGGCTTATAATTTTTGTTGATGCCTGGAAATTTCATTATTTGGATGTGTTAACTCTTTGGTACAGTTTCTCCCTCTTGCCTAGGGTTTTATTTTGATGGGCTTTGTGTTAAGGCTCTTCTTTGAGACTTGTTTCAATTTATTCCAGTCCTTTATAGCAGCCTGTGTTTAACTGTTCAGATTTTCTCAGCTCTTCTGCATCTGAATCTTGCCCCAGATATACAGTATAATTTTTAAAGTTGCCATTTTGTGTGTAGTTGTTTCACCTCCAGGAGAAATCTTCCTTTCCTCTGTTCCTTCTCCAGGAATATTGATCTGTTTTGCTTGTTTATGTGCATTTTTCTCCTCGGTTCCTGTGATTTGTTTAAATTCTTTCCCTCATTCACTGGCCCCCTTACATTATACTTTCTAGTTCCAGGATCCACACTGTCTCACAGCAGTTTAGTTCTCGCCCCCTTCTTTTTCCATGAGGCTTTTTTTTTGCCTCTAGTTTCTTCCCCATTAGAGTATCCCACCCCAGGAAGCTAGATGGAGTCAATCCAGAAAGATCCGTTTTGCATATTCTGGATTGTCTGCAACAGTTCTTCCATGGACTTTATTTTCCGTGGAGCACTTTTGTTTGTGACACTCCTCAACAACTTGTATTTAACTCTGGGTCTCTGCAGACTTGGAAATTCACGTGTGCATATGCATGGGGTTCTAATTTGCTACTGTGAGTGACTCTATAGTTGCATCTGTTTCAGGAGGGGCCCAGGCCATGTGCCTCTGTGTGACTCTTAATCTGCATAGGACCAAGTGAGGGGAAGAGGGTCAGGACTGGCATATCTAGAACATAAATCTGCTACCTGATTTTGGTGGGTTTTTTTTCTTTTTCTTCAATTTAGTTTGTGGAGTCCTTCTCCTGTCTCTATCATACTCCAGAGTTTGAAGCAATTGGAATTTGTCCTTTTATTATTTGAGTCTAAGAGTAGACTCTTCTAGAGGATGTCTTATATTACCATGCTGATGTCATCTCCTCTACATCTCTTAATTTTTATATTTTCATATTCTAATCCTTTCCAGTGCCTTCTGGGAAATTTCCTTGAGCTGATCCCCCAGACCACTAATTTAATCTTTGACTGTATCTGTTCTGCAGTTTATTTCATCTAATGAATTTATCCTAACTGTGTTTTCCATATCCAATCATCCTACTTGGTTCTTTAGAATTGCTTGTTTCTTCTTTGTTACTAATATTCTCTTTTATTTCATTGGAGATATTTATTTGGCTTGTATTGTTAGTTCTTGTCATCTAGAATAAGCTTTTTCTTTTTTATTGCTTTTCTTTTATATCAATTAATCAAACATCTTTGATTGTTATTTTACCTTTGAGGCCATTTCTTTTCGTGGGTGTCAGCTATCTTTGTGAGTAACGGATGAGGAAATGGGGTGGAAAGAATCAAAGCCCAGGCTTTAGCTTGTGTCACTCCTGGTGAGTAGGAGATCCAACTTTGACTATCCTCATTTATTTACTCTTATCAGAAGTCTTTGACTTTTAAGGAGCCGCTCTACACCTCACCTAAAATTTTGTTCCCTTCTAAGACTATCTGTCTAGTTCTCTGGGTGAAAAGAAGGCTTACAGGAGGAAGATAGGAGTAAATTCTTAGATGCTGGTTGGTTGAGCCAGCATTCATTGATTTTTAAGCAATATTTCAATAGTGTTCCCCTATGAGCCTTTGCTATTGTGCTGATATGGCATTCCTGCTTCTTGATATTACAGTAGGGTTGATCAGGAGGCAATGTGGTGGGTAGAAAAAAAGTCCATCTCAAAAGTTTCCCCCAATCTATCCCCCATGTTGGGAGCCTGGCCCTCTTCTGTTCAGGGCTACTATTTCCTTTCGTTACTAAATCATAACCACCTTCCGATTCTCCAAGAATTTCTCCTACATTTTATTTCCTTCTTTATATCCATTCGTTTCTTACTTCTGAGGTATCTCTGATGTTGGGTAGGGGGATAGATTGTACCACTTTGCCATCTTGTCAGGGGCCATAATGAAGTTTCTTCTGTGACTCATCCTACTTCAGGGTTTGTTGAAACTTTTAGTGTCTAGTAATCTATAGCAGAAGATATTCTTTTTTGAAGGATATGAGTGGTAGTCTGGAAATGAAGTGTTCATCTTGAAGAATCACAGGCAGAGTATAAAAGCGAATAATAGACAAAGCACCATATAAATATGAAAAATAACACAAAGGCATTTGACTGAAACATATTGAAATTTACTTTCAACATGCTTGTATTTGATTGTACAGTCACTTGGGAATCTTCTTAAATCTGGAAACAAGACAAGAAAACAGTCTTATTACAAATTGCTCTTGAACACATTTGTGGGATAACAGACAATTCACGGGGAAAATAAGGGTAACTCTAGAACTCAGAAAGTTAAACCAGTAAAGTCAGCATGTAATCCACATTTATAAAAATCACCTAAGAAGGCAGAATGCCTCTCAACCCAATCAGGAAGAGCAGGACATGGCAGTAACTTTTTAGACAGTATTCATCTACCTAAGGTTAGAAGATAGCTTAAATATTGACAGTGGTTATTTCTGGTGACATGCTTGTTTGTATTTTCCATTTTTTCTACAGTGAACATGCATTACTTTTGTTATTGGAAAAAAATAAATATTATTTTAGTTAAATTTTTCTTAGGAAATAATCATATAAATATACACACTTGTGCAAAGATATTTGGTACATCGTTTGTAATGTTAAAACAATATCCAAATTTCTAATGATAGAACAGTTCAATAAATTATGATACATCTATACAATGAATATCGTACAACCAATAAAAATGATAATGTAGATCTATATTTATGAATGGAAAAATTTCAAATATGTGCCATTAAGTGAAAGACAAAGCAGATTAAAACCATATGTCCAACATGCACCCATTTTTTTTATTCCTTTTTTTTTGGCATGGGCAGTCTCCGGGAATCAAACCCAGGTCTCCGGCATGGCAGGTGAGACTTCTGCCACTGAGCCACTGTTGCACCACCCCATGCACCCATTTTTGCAACAAAAAATAAGTGCATAGAATGAAAAATATATATAGATGTCAAAATGTCAGTAGTGGTACTATCCCTGAATAGTAGGTATCAGAAATTATTTTTTTAACTTCATCATACTTCCTTATATATATTTTTATATTTTCTGAAGTTTTTATTGTAAAAATATGTTTTATAATAGAATAGCAATTTCCTTTTTTAAAAAATAAAACACATTTCAACTATTTAGGAAAATTTTTTAAATGGAATGGCAGTCAGCATGGAAACAAAAAACAAACATGGATACAGGAAACTTGGGTCAGAGAGGATTTTTTGGTGTATCTCTAGGAGAAGAGGCATGCTATGCAGCCAGCATAATTGTCCAGGTTGCTTGTCAGATATATCGTTGGAGTGGAGACAAATCCAAAGAATAATCTTATGTCACAACCTCTGATTTTACATAAATAGCATATTTTGCCCTGATTCTGTATTTATCAGGCAACTTTATGGTTTATAGATTCTGTATTTATCTGCCAATTTTTTCTGACCTATGATTTGTGTTCTAAGTAGCTTTTCTGATTCAAGGTGCTCCAACTAATCAGTGTAAACATCTGAAAATTAAATTTCTCATTTTACTTGTTATCAAGTGTGCAAAGAAAATTTATTACTGAAAAGTTACTGGAAATGTCATGGGACTGCCTAGGTTTTCATTCAGCGGTAAGATAAGAATTAACCCTCCTGAATAAATGTAAAAGCATGTACAGTCACTTCGGAAACATGCTTCAATAATTTCTTATAAAGTGAAGTATACATCATTTCAGTAGTTGAAGTGAGAACCTGGTTTAACAAAATTTGGAACCACATGACCATCTTACCTATTCTCTTCCAATGTATTCTGGGAAAGTAAGTGCCTAATTTTCTTCAAAGTGGGCCTAGTATTGATAGCATCTAAGGTCATGTCACTGAACTGCGATGTGGACAAAAGCCTTCTAATATGATCTTTCTGAGTACTTCCAGAAATAATGACTCCCTAAGGGTGAAATTCAAAGTGGACCTCTGCAGTGTTAGATTAGGTTCCAAGTTTTAACTGTTTTTGCTTGTTTGTTTGTTTTGAATTATTCAATAGTGACATCTACAGGCTAATGAAGAGAAACACTAAAAGACTGGGCTGAATTTACCTCTACCGTTTTATGACTGGTATGAATCTAACCTCCTTTCAAGCCTCTACTTTTTGTAACTCAGGTGCTGCAGGAGAAAGCCAGTTGAGGAGAAAAAAAGACCTAAGACCAAAGGCCCAATTACCAGAGTGCACCCAGTCCTTAACTTACTGTGATTGAATGGATGCAAGCGATTTTCTGAGTGTTGACTGAACATCTAACTGGAGCAGCCGAGGAATATCTGGGTACCCACCCAGCTGGGCCCAGAGTGATCCTATTGGTGTCTTCTCTGTTATTGGGTAGCTTGAAGTGGACAGATCAGCAGTCCAGATGGCCTCCACTTGGTCCTTTTGTTTTCTGTAGAATCAGAGAGCATTAATCGGAAGCAACAGACCCTCCTTAGTGCCAATAGCCAATCAAAATACATGAGTTTTAGTCTCCTTTTCTAGCAAAGGGCAGTCACCTTCTCTATCTCTTCTCTTTACCACCACCCTGCCCTGTAATGCTTGTCCTGGCTCTGAGGAGCATTAGCTGTACCCACTTTGACTGGGAGTTGGATGGAAAAGCAGAATTTGCTAAAATAGTTACTAAGACTGCATTTCCAGGGCTTCACTTACTAATCTATTTTAAAATACCTTTTTAGTTTCATGGAGTATACAGATCATATACAGGTTATTTTTCCCAGCAACAATATTTTCACCTTCCTTCCCCAAACTCCTGCTTTCTTAAAAAAAAAAAAAAAAAAAGAAAAAAGAGGTGGGCTGGGGTGGGGAAATGGATTGCTGCTTCTAAGTTTATTATGTATTTTAAAAATAATTTGTTTCTTAATAAGAAAGAATAGCCTCATTTTAAAAAAGGAATTCAAAATCAGATATGAATATTTTAGAAATTTATATAACTAAATTATCAGTGGAAATGAGTATTTCCTTAGACCTTCCATTAGTCCATATTTAATTATGGAATTATAATTTTTGTGGAAGACAAAAAAAGCATTAGGGTTCACATATTATCCAAATAAACTTTAATGTCAGTCTTTCTACTACATACCTGAATTTCTTGACTATGTCAGATTTTCTGTCCTCTTCTATTAATAGCTCTAGGAATGGTCGGTGAACAAATTCGGTAGAGGCAGGTATTGGCTTTTTGTCAGTAATCAAGGTGATAGGTTGACTAAGATGCACTTCATACCTCTCTTTGAGCTAAATAAACAAAAACACAAAAACACAAAACCAAAAAAAACATAGAAAGGAAACTATGAAAAGAAAGAGCCAGAATCTCTAGGAGGGTCATCTAAGCTGGCTCAAGATCAAATCATACTCCTCCTTTTCCATGGATTTGCAAATCCTTTCCCTCCATCCTCTTTCTTCCTTGCCCCAACCATCTCGCCCCACCCACCCAAACATGTACACAATTTCAGAGGTGAGGCTATGATACATAAAAACCCTGATTCTGCTTAAATTCCAGTCTTAGTTCTATCATTTCCCAGTATGTGGCTTTGAATTAGTCACTTAATTATCTGCACCACTTTCTCTTATTTCTAAAATGTGGATCATATAGGGTTGTAGTGAGAATGGTATACTATATTTGGAAGTCCTTATAAACTGTGAAGAACTATGCAAATGTAATGATAACTATCATTTCCTGAATACTTACTGTCAGACACCAAACTAAGCACTTTCCATTCATTAGCTCATTTAATATTTACAGCAACCCCTCTGAGCAAAATGGGTTGGCAGTATCATGAGCAATTGTCTACCAATGTCAGAGAATGAATAGCAATCTGGGTCAGGGAAGCCAGACACCAGATGAAGTGGGTATCAAGGCATGAAGAAGGGAGAAGAAATAGCAAAAGAGAGAAGAGGCTACATCTGAAAAATATCTTACACTGGGTTACTATTATTATCCTAGTCTTACATATGGGGAATCTGGGGCTCAGAAAATTTAAGTAGCTTGCTCAAGGTCACTTAGCTAGTATGAGGCAAAGCTGATTTGAACCCAAGACAATCTGGTAGCAGAGCCAACCCTTTTGACTACCACCCTGACTCAGGGCAAAGTAGCATTCAGATCTATCCTTTTGTCCCTTTTGCTCCCTTCTCCCTCTCCCTTCATCATGCCTTGATACTCACTTCATCATCTGGATTCCGACTTCCCTGACCGCAGACTCTTATTAATTCTCTGGCATTTGTTACATAATTGCTAGACATTGTTAGATATCTCATGACACTGCCAACTCATCTTGCTTTATTCTATCTACATTGGCCATATTTTACAAACCAAAACTGGGTGTGGTGGTTTATAGTTCTATGTATCCCAGAGAAACATGCTATTAAACTTAATCCATTCGTGTGGGTGTGAACCCATTGAAGGTAGGAGCTTTTGACAAGGTTACTTCAGTTAAGATGTCGCCCACTCAATCAGAATGGTTTCTTAACCCGATTTCTGGAGTACTTTATATAAAGGAATGAAATTCAGAGAGAAATCCAGAGGGAGCAGCCAGAAGCTGAACATCAGTGGAATTTAGAAGAGAAGGGAGAGACTAGGAAATGCTACCATGTGGCAAGCTAAGGACCAAGGATCACCAGCAGCCAGCCCCAGAACCCCACAGTCTTTGGGGAGAAAGCATTGCCGTGATAATGCCTTGATTTGAACTGTTTTCCTAACCTCAAATAAAGTGAGTGAATAAGTTCTCATTGTTTAAGCCAACTCATTGCATAGTATTTGCTTCAGCAGCCAAGGAAACTAAAACACTTAGGCATGTTCTTTTTTTTTTTCGTTTTAAATGGAAAAAGAGCTTTAATATTTAAAATCTAATTGTTTTGGAAAATTCAGGATATGTTTGATTTGGATCAGGCTATAAATGAGTAGCTTCTCTGTACCTTCAAAAGCAGCAAGTAAAGTAAACTGATATCTTAATTTAATTAATGCTAGTAAAAGAAAAGGATATATAGATATAAAATATTCCTAGAACTCCAACTTGTACTATTTATTAGCTTGAACATGTAATCTAGAGCAAAGAACTCTAATCTTTAGGAAGATCACTATCCCCAAAGCATATCGATGGTTATCTCAAAGTGACTTTGGGACTTAATGAATGGATGTCAGAGTTTATTGGGATCTTCTGTGCCTGGTGCTACCTAAACAAGTTAAATAAACTCATCTCCTTTCTTGTAAACTCATGATTATTTAACGTAGCTTCCTGATAGTTTGAAAGAAAGAAGTAACCACCAAGAATCAGTTGGAAAACAGTGACTTGAAGAGGTTTCATGTCTAGAGTGTGGTAGACACTGGTTAATAGGAAGGAGCTGAGCATTTCTGGAAGTCCCTCCCATTCCCATCTTTTCATCTAGACAATTCTGCCAGTGCGCTTGCTGTCAATTTAGAATTTTTGCCAAAGCCATGATGTAAGGGGCTGGATGGTGGCCCCCCCCCAAAGATATGTCCACCCTGAATCTGTAAATGTAACAATATTTTGGGAAAAAAGTCTGCAGATGTAATTAAGGATATTGAGATGAGATCATCCTGGATTAATCAGGTGGGCCCTAAGTCCAATGACACGTGTCCTTATAAGACTCAGAATCGGAGAAGACAGAGAAACATCCAGGGAAGAAGGCCACGTAAAGACTGAGGCAGAGACTGGAGTAACGTAGCTACAAGCCAAAGAACACCAAAGATTGCTAACAGCTACCAAAGCTCAGAGATTTCTCCCTCAGAACCTCCAGAAGGAACCAATCCTGCTGACACCTTGACTTCTAACTTCTGGGGAGAGGGAATGGAAGACTGGTACCCACCTGTCTAAAAAAGTGTATCATTTTCTTCAGGCACTGATTGCGTTTTTGCTCTAGAGAGTTCTGTTTCTCAGTCCAGATCTGCATCACCTTTTTCTGGTAGTCGTCAATTCTGTTCAGCATGATGTAGAGGTTCCGGGTTTCCTTACCTTTCCCGGTGTTTTGGATGGATTGTAATTGTTTGGTTATATTGTTTCTTGAAAAAAAAATAAGAAAGAAAAAACTAGCTTAATATAATTGCTTATCCGAATTCAGCAAACCTGGCTTCAATTACTTTCAATTCTCGTCTCATCCCCAGTAAATAGAAAGGGGTGGGAAGCTTGCTTTATGAGCTCTTTATCTAATTTCCTATATGACTAAACTCTCAAAAATCTATGTAACTATCAAATTTTCATTAACTCTATACAGAATTTGTTAGGATTACAATAATATTATCTATTATTATTTCAATATGTTAAAATTTAAAATGTGCCTATTCGTAATAATAATTACCTTTGGAGACAAAATAGTTCAATTTCCAAAATAGAACATAGAATGTTCCTAAAATAACTACGAAAAAGAGTGTCCTTGTCTTCAAAACACTTGCAATCGAGAATGTGAGACTCACTGCACCAAAGACGGAAGGAAATAAATGCTAATTAGAAATATAAGCCTGCTATAAGAACAAAAAGGAAAGCACCATGAATTCTAACAAGGGGAATAAAGCAAGTTCATAAGGAGGTATTGAATAGGATCTTGAAAAAGCGCAATCATAAAAACATACCTTATGTTTTATACAGTGCTTTCCAGTTTAGAAAATACTTTACTATACTTTATACCACCACAATTGATCATCCTAAACACAGTGTTACCATCCCCATACTATTGGAGAGAAAAAGGAATCTCAGCAAAGTCAAGTAATTTTTCTAAAGTCACGTGATCAGCAAATAGCAGATTTGGGAGGAAGCCCTGATCTTCTTTCTTTCTGCGATACCAGTATTTCTCAGTGTGGAATCTAATCACCTGAATGGAATCAATTGGAGGTACTTATTGAAAAATACCTATTCGGTGCCTCCCCAGACCTTTAAAATCAGAATCTTGGTGGTAGGCTTCAAGAATCTGTATTTTAAACAAAATCTCTAGCAAATTTTATTGTCTTAAAGTTGAGCTCTTGAAGTTTGAAAACCATTGTACTTACCAACAGGGAAGAAGGGGATGAGGTATTCTAGCTTAAGAGAACAGTTTAAACAAAGACTAGAAAATAAAAGCCACTATTTGGGAGTAAAAATGAGACCACAGATATGTGAAAGGATATAGAAGTGGATGAGACTGGAATGGCTGGATTATGAAACGCCTTTTAAAAGGCATATTAAGTGGAAAAGAATGAAATGTGACCCCCACCACACAGCATATAGAAAAAAGGGCATGCTAAAGAGTTTGGATTTTTTTTTCTGGTAATGGAAAAAAAATTTGCCTACAGCAAAATGGATCATTTAATACTTAAATGTATTAACTTTTTGAATTTCCCAATAAGCATTATTTTTCACACCAAATATTTTCTGCTGTTTTTCTGTCTGATCACACAGTCTTTGGGGATTTCCCCTCATAATTTTCCCTTATTGCAATAATATTTCCTCACCTGGAAAAATGTATGGTTTATTTCAAACGTAGGGATTTTATTGAAAGCATTTTTAGAGGTAATTCATTTTAACAATCTGAACACCCAGCCTAATAATAGTAACATTGGGGTAGCTCATTATTTTAAATTCCCTATTTAGAAACATGCCCATTCACCCCCCACCTTTGTTTCTTCTCTTTTAGCCAATTCCACATAATTATTTTGGTAAAACATTACTCCCATTCTAAGGAATATTTTTAGTAGCATTTGGTATGCATTATGATCTAAGGTGAAAATGATTTACATTTATTGAACATCTACAATGAGTCAGTCAGTGGACAAGAAACCTTATATATATTATTTCATTTAATCCTTACAACCATTATAATCGTTCTCTGAAGTAAAATATTAACTGCTATTTTACAAGCAGCACATCTGAGTCTCGGAGAAGTTAAAATTAGAACTAGAAGTGTGAGCCAAGGATTTCCTGACTTCAAAGTCTATGTTTAAGAGATAGCATGATTAGGATTCAATATAAAACTAATACTGTTGGGTGGGCAACTGTGGCTCAGTGGCAGAGTTCTTGCCTGCCATGCCGGAGACCCAGGTTTGATTCCCGGAGCCTATCCATACCAAAAAGAAAAAAAAGAAAAAAAAGAAAAAAAACAACTAATACTGTTACCTACTTCAAGAAGTATAATATAATATGTAGTATAGTATGGCATAGACTTTCAAAATGGTTTTTGGAATTCAGCTTCACCACTTACTAGCTGTGTGACCTTTGGCAAACAGGATGAACTTTCTGGACCTGGTTACCCATCTGCAAGTTAAATGCAGTAATATATCTAAAGTTCTTGTTCTTTGTAGATGCTCTTAACCTTCTATATATACACAGTCAACTTTAAATAATAATTTATTTTCATTTAGTTTCTTTTTGTACATGCAATTGTTTCCTCAAAGAATTCTAGATTAGACAAATTTGAGTCTCATAAAACCTTTTTGTTTTCTTTAGTATGTCAGTTTTTACTATTTCAAAAGTGCGGTGATTCCTTTAGTACAGATACTACCAGCTTGCCTGACATGGATATCCTTCTTTAATACATGTTACATTATTAGAATATCACCCTGGCATAGAATTCCTTCCAGACAACAGAAAATAATTTGACTAGTAATTACACTTTCATTCTTATATTCCTTCAAAACTTTTAGGTGGATGCCACCTGATCCTAACTTATGCCTCTGAATGCGGCTTTCCTTTCCTTAAATCCATCTTCTACATTATTGGTGCTTTACCTCCTTTGCTAACAATTATTCAATTATCCTCTATAAAATATAAAATACAAGCTCTATAAAAATGCTGTAAAATTATCTATAAAATAAAAGCTCTATAAAATTATCCTCTATAAAATATAAAATGCAAGCTCCTTAGCATACCATTAAGGATCCCTTTTGATCTGGCCTATTCCTATCTTTCCAGTCTTCTCTCTTACCATATCTTTTCTATTCTTTGTGTTCTACCAACAACAAAATAGTTTCTCCAAATACATGCATGCACACACATACACAGACACACTTATACACTTATACACACACAGCTTCTTCTTGCTCCCTTTCGTTGCTCTGCTAGATTCTTTGCCTTCTCTATCTTATTGACTTCTATTAGTTCTTTGAGATAGAATTCAGAGGTCTGAACTCCAAGGAAACTAACTCTCCCCTCTCCCCCATCCTCCTCTATACATTCTGTATGTACACCACACCATATTGTATAATAATTGGTTTATGTATCTGACTCTCTGGGTAGACTTTGGATGTCTTGAAGGCAGAGGATATGGCTTATCCATCTTTTTATCCCTCTATGCTCACCCCTGAGCTTAATACAGTCCCTGGCAAGGAGTGGGATATTAAAAAATGTTGGTGAATTAAGTAATCTTATCTAATCACCACAACATTTAGTTCTTTTGAGGTCTTTCTTCAATATGCATGGTAATGAAATGTTTCATTATCATTACCTGGTCTAATTTTGCATCCTCTCCATCATCCTTTTTCAGGTATATTACACTGATCATGTGGTAATACAACTCTAAATGAAATTTGTCATTTACAGAGCTTCTACAGAGCCTTTTAATTCAAAAAATAGTTATTATGCTTTATATTATCTCTCACATATGATATTGTATTCTTCTTGACCTAACCATCCTTATCCTTGAGTAAAGTCTTTAATCTGTCAATATTTTATTCTTTGCGTCTGTCATTGATTTGATTATTATAAAATACTAAATATTAGAGAACTATATGAAAAAAGTAAATTGATCCTTGGTGGAATTAAAGTTGTAATTGTATAAAATCTAATATTGTTATGCAATGTTGATCCATATATTTCAGTTTTTAAATGATTTTACTGAAACAGATCAGATGTCACTTAGGTCTTCAAAATCTTCAATAAGTTTACACAAATCAAGTGCCATTGAAAAAGTTGTCAAAGAATTCCTCCAAATAAGTACCAAGCCCAAATAATTTCATAGGGAAAATCTGCCAAACCTCAAAAGAATGACTAATTCTAATATTATTTAAACTGTTCCAGAGCATAGAAAAGATAAGCTTCCAAATTCTTTTTATGACGCAAGCTTAAAATTACACCAAAATTTGAAAAAGATAGCACCCCAAGCAGCAAATTAGAAGCCAATCAAAGAATATCAACTCAAAAAAAAAAAAATCCTAAATAAAATATTAGTAAACAGATTGCACAACATATTAAAAGAATGATACACAAAGGACAAATAGGATTTATTCCAGGAATGCAGTGAAGGTTTAATATAATTAATCATGTTAATATATAAGAGGAGATAAATAGTATTTTCTTTAAAACATATGAAAATGAAGTGCTGGAATCAAATTTAACAAAATGTGATTTTACGAATTTAACAAAATTCAGTATCTTTTTTTCAAATACATTTTATTTTTACAGCAGCTTCAACAATACTCTTGATTTTAAAATATATAGTAAAACAGTAACAGACGGATAGCTCTTTAACATGATAAAATTTATTTCAATCCCAAAGTCAACATCCTTCTTAATGACAAATATTAGAAAGATGTCCACTATTACCATTATATTTTTAAACATAGTTTTGGAAGTAATAACCAATTCAAGTAGGCAAGAAATGTTAGAAATTAGGTGTTTAAAAGTTGGAAAATTAAAAAAAAAAGTTGGAAAATTAAACATAATTATTTGTAGGTGCTATGATTGCATACCTGGAAACTCAAGAACATCACCTGAAAAACTTTCACATGCTGGAATACAGGAAGATGGCTGGGTACAAAATCAATATATAGAAATCTAGCCTTCATTTATATACAAACAACTAGTTAAAAAGATATATAGAGGAAAAGAGTCTATTTACAATAGCAACAACAACAACCACAACAAAGTGGAAAATACCAAGAAATGCATTGGTAAGGGAATAAGCAAGTGCTAGATGAAAACTTTTAAAATGCTCCTGAAGGGCGGGCCACGGTGGCTCAGCAGGTAGAGTTCTCGCCTGACATACCAGAGACCCGGGTTCGTTCCTGGCACCTGCCCATGCCAAAAAAAAAAAAAAAAAAAGCTCCTGAAGGACACACACACACACACACACACACACACACATACACAAAACCTGAACAAGAAGAGAGGTATGTCATATTCTTGGACAGGAAGACTACATTCGTGAAGATAAGTCTTGCTGTTTTAACAAATAACCCCCAAATCTCAGTTGCTTAAAACAACAAAAATTTATTTCTTGCTCATACTACATATCCATTATGGGTCAACAGGGGATTAGCTTCATTGGATACTCTTAGGGACACAGGTTCATGAAACAGCCATCATCTTGAACAGTGTAGGTTATCATGCCAGGGGGAAAAACAACTCTAGAAAGCCTCAAACCGATTCTGCACACATCTCATTGGCGTGTGTGGGCAAATAGCCCTAATGATAACCACAAAGATTCAGCATTATAAAAATAAAGCTACAATCTATAAAACAGTGTAGAAATGAGACATCAATAGGCAGATCAATAGAAAATAATAGAAAGTCAAGGTATGTACCCAAATGAAACAAGAATTTATGATAAAAGTGGCAATTCAAATCACTAGAGAAAAAGATGGATTATTTTTTAAATGGTGATAGGGCAACTCAGTAACCATGTGGAAAAAATAAGCCAGATCTATGTCTCATAACAAAATTCCAGATGGAACAAATATTTTGATGTAAAACAAACAAACAAAAGTCCATAATTTCTAAAAGAAACCTACTATATATATATATATATATATATATATATATATATATATATAACAGTAGAGAGAACTTTCTAAGTAAAGCACAAGGCACTATTAAAAATATTGATGTAGTCGAATACATGAAAATAAAAATTTTCTGCAAACCAAAATCCATCAAAAGTACAGTCAAAACGTAAGTGGGGGAAATTTGCAATTCATATCACAGGCAAAGGGGCTAATTATCCAAATATTTGATTAGGTCCCACTAATCACTTAAGAAAAAAACTCGACAGCCAGTTGAAATATGGGCAAAGTATGTGAATAGACTCTTTATAGAGAATGAAATACAAATTAGTCACATATATTAAAATATGCTTTAACCTCATAATTAAAGAAATGCAAATTAAAGCAGTGAGATACCATATTTCACCCATCACAATGGCAGTAAACAAAAAGTTATAATACTCTGTGTCAGTCACGGTTTGGGGAAAAACAGTAAAAGCAATGCTGGTCAATGTGTAAATTACTGTAAACTCTTTGGAGAACAATCTGACAAAATCTACCAAAATTACAAAAGGACTTACCCTTTGTGCATGTACAAGATTATTCATTTAAATATATTTTATATAATAGCAAAGTGTTGAAAACAATATAAATGTCCATCAAAGGTTAAATACTATACAGCCATAAAATGAATGAATGATATATAAAAATACCTAAGTTTCCTAATATCTAATATTATTATATATTAATATATATTAATACTCAAGTTACCTAATATCTAATACCTAAGTTATATTCTGAAAAAAGCCAAGTGTCATAACTGTTTAAAATATGTAAAAATTTTAAAAGGTAGGTGGGATAAGACAGTGTATGTTCTTTCCTACATATGCAGAAAATATTTTTGGATGGCATAATTCATAGTCCTGCTGGATGGGCCCAGATAGCCAAGGATAGGGCTATTAGGGAGACTTTCCACTCTACCATTTGTATTTTTTTGCTATCATACCATGGAATATATGTACTATTTTTTAAAAATTTAGATATAACAGAAAAAAGATATAAAGAACTGGAAAATGACAAAAAACATGCTATTTTAAGTTCTCAAGTGCATAGAAGTATTTACATATAAAAACAGATTTTAAAGACTAGGACTAGTCAATATGGAAAGAGAAAACTAAAGACAGGTATAGAGTAAAAACATTTTTCAATAAATCCCAGATGATTTAAGCTTTGCAATTAAAAATTATAATTGTATCTTGAAGTCTTCGTTTTGCACCTTGTGATTCTAATCCCTAATTCTCTAATGAATTCAGTTCACAAAAATGTAAATTTCATGACAGTAGGAGACTTCACCTATTTTTTTCACTACTGTATCTATGGCACCTAGAATAATGTTTGTCACATAGTAGGTGTTCAACAAATATTTGTTGAATAAATAACATAATTTGTTCCTATAATTGATAACCTTTCCCATAATGTTTTAGTTCACCATACTATAATTTTAGGTTTTAAAACAGTCTCCTATATAATAAGTTGGTAATCTCAAACACAAATTCTAAGGGTGGCAGAACAATTGTCACTTAACCTGATCCATTTTTGGCACGTGCAGTTTTTAATAATCAGGACCAGGACCTACTGCCAGCAGGTCACCCAGCAGCAAAAGTAAAAATTGCCATGGCAAAACTTCATACATAACCTGCCGTTTACCATTATAAGAATAATACATCTTTGTATAATGATATAGCTTTTACAATGTGATTATGTGATTGTGAAAATCTTGTGTCTGATGCTCCTTTTTTTCTAGGGTATGGACAGGTGAGTAAAAAGTATGGATAAAAAATAAACAAATCATAGGGGGGAAAGAATAATACATCTTCTGGTGAACCCAAGGAGACAAAAGAAATTCAGAATAACTGGAAAGCATCTCTAAACTTTTGAAATTGATATTTTGGATATCAACTATGATCCCCAAAATTCCTTATCATCTCTTTTAGAGACATAATTGGCTGAAATGGATCTTGTTTATGGCATTTCTCATTTCTTAAAACAATAACGTGTATCTCCTTTTGCTATCTTAAAGAGGCTTTTTGAACATATGATCTGAGGAGTATGACTATGCCTATAGTAAGGATATTTGAAATCAAGACTATGCCAGAAAACTGCACATATTATAGTGACATCTACCTGGCACGCTGGATCAGCCTATAGGCAATGTACTTGTGGAAAATGTATCCCAGTCGAACTGTGTCTGTATGAAGTGTCTCAATTATAAGATTCCTAGCTGTTTTGTACAATGATGAAGTAAGTACAGAAGTTTTTGTAGCCTGATTTAAGAGTATCAAATTCTTCCTCTGAGCTTCTACATCAACAAAATACCTCTTCCTCTCCTCTTCTAGCTCTTGAGGAGAGGAAGGGGACACTGTTATCTTAGGTTTCTTGATAGCTGGAACTGAAGTCAGTATCCAGGACTTGTCTATAGGAGGGAATCGGGGTTTGGGGTCCCATTCAGAAGGTGAAAACACTGATGTTTTGGGTAGTTGCGTGGTAAGAGAAGGTAGTGATGTCATAGGTTTCATGAGAGTGGGAACGGCCCCTTCATCAATGTACAGGTTTTGTGATACTTGTGTCCTGTAATTGGAAAGGTAAGATTGAAATGTTCTAAACTGTTCCAGGTTGAAAGAATCTTGGAATATCTGAGTTTCTTCAGAAATGTCAGAAACCTCTGGCATTTGCAACTTCTTAGCAGTGAGTAGGACTTGAGGTACCTTGAACTTTGGAGTACTGGGATAGATCAATGCTGATTTAGATTTCAGAGAAGAAATAATTGCCAATCCTTTCTTTCTCTTTTCAGAGACAGAAGATGCCAAACCTTTCCGGGGTTTTCCAGGGCTGGGAGGGATCCATTGTGGAGAAGGTTGCCCGGGAATGGGAAGGATCCTTGGTGCCAGATGCCGCCCATGGGTAGAAGGGGTCCACGGATGGAGAGATTGCATGGGAGTGGGAGGGAACTGGACTGCCTGGGGCTGCTCAGGGAAGGTTAAGGGTCCAGATTCTAGAAGCTCCCCAGGGATAGAAGAGGCCCCAGAAACCAAAGGCTCTCCAGGAGATAGAGGAGCCTGGAGACTAGGTATTTGTCCAGAGGTGTGTGGAACACCAGGTTTAAGGGGCTGCCTGGGGGTGAGATGGCCCTTTGAAATGCGGTGGGGCTCAGGAGTAGGAGAGCCTCCAGATGTGAAAAGCCGCCTATTTCTGAGAAGGCTTCCTAGTGCAATGTTCTGCCCTGCTGTATGAGGGGCCCCAAATTTTAGACGTCCAGATGTAGGAGGGATCTTTGGTGTTAGGAACCACACAGGGGCAGATACCAGAGTCTGTCTAGAAGAAGGAAAGGTCTGTGGTGTCAGGAGCTTTCCAGAGTCAGAAGAAATCTCCATTTCTGGAGATTTCCCCACAAAGGGACCTTGGGTGAGAGGAGACCTTGAAATGTGCAAAGTAGAAGAGACTCCCAAAATAGGTGACTTTTCAGCAATAGGAGATGTTATCAGAAACTGCCTAGGGCTTGGAGATGATCTTAATGTAAATGATTTCTCAGAGGGAAGAGAAGCCTTCAATTCTTGAAATGGTCTAAGAGTGGATGGAGCCAGTGAGGGGGACCGCTTAGGAATGTGAGGAGCTCTTGGTGTGATGAGTTTAGTAGTAATAGGTAAGATCCCAACTTCTACGGTATGTCCTGAAGGAGGACCAGCCCAGAGTTGCGAGGGCTGCTCAGCAAGAGATCTTGATTTTAGGTCCTGCTCAGGCATGACAGTAACACCCACTGACTGGTCCTGTCCTGTGGTGAAGGGAACTCTCAAAGGTTGGACTTTCTCAGGGGAGGGAGGAGATCCCAAGAAAACATCTTTATCTGAGGTGAGAGGGACCTCTAATTCCCAGATATATTCTGGAGTAAGAGGAACCCCTAATGCTTGAGCCTGTTCTCGGGTGAGAGGGGATCCCAAAGCCTGGGCCTGCTCCAGGTTACGAGTAACAGCTAACATCCAGGCATTTTCTGGGGTAACGGAGATTTCCAATGCCTGGGCCTGTTCCACAGTGAGAGGAGTACCAAATGCCTGGGTCTGCTCTGGGGAAGGAGTGACATCCAATGCTTGGATCTGCTTAAGAGTAAGAGCATTTGATACTTGTTGAACCTTTTCTAAACCGATGGAGACCCCTAAATTCCTGGTTTGTTGTTCAGTGAGAGTAGCTTTTAATGCCTCGGCTTGCTCAGGACTGAGAGGGACCCCCAATGACTGAGCTTGCTGAGGAGTGAGAGGAGGCTCCACAGTGTGGATTTGCTCAGAGGTGATGGTAACCCCAGATGCCAAGATCTGATCTGATGTAAGAGCGACTCTCAATGTCTCAGGCTGTGCTTGGGTAACAGGGACCCCAAATCTCTGAGCCTGTTCTATAGCTTGAGGGATCTCCATTGCCAGGGTCTGTTCTAAAGTGACAGAAGACTTTAGTTTCTGGGTCTGCTCAGAGGAAACAGGGACCCTCAATATCTGGGCTTGTTCCAGAGTGAGTGGGGGCCCTGATACCTGTGCCTCCTTAGGTGTGAAAGGGACCTGCAATTCTGGGGTCTGTTCAAGGGTGAGAGACCTCACTGCTTGTGCCTGCTCTGGTGTGAGGAAGACCCCTAAACCCTGGGAGTCCTCAGGGGTGGGAGTGACCCCCAATACCTGGAATGGCTCAGGGGTGAGAGTGTAACCCTGCGCCTGGGCCTGCTGAGGGGTGAGTGTGATCCCAAGTGCTTGGGCCTGCTGAGGGGTGAGTGTGATCCCCTGTGCCTGGGCCTGCTGAGGGGTGAGTGTGATCCCCTGTGCCTGGGCCTGCTGAGGGGTGAGTGTGATCCCAAGTGCTTGGGCCTGCTGAGGGGTGAGTGTGATCCCCTGTGCCTGGGCCTGCTGAGGGGTGAGGGTGATCCCCTGTGCCTGGGCCTGTTGAGGGGTGAGTGTGAGTGCCTGTACCTGGGTCTGCTCAGGAGTGAGAGTGATCCCCTGTGTCTGGGCCTTTTGAGGGGTGAGTGTGATCCCAAGTGCCTGGGCCTGCTCAGGAATGAGGGTGATCCTTTGTGCTTGGGCCTGTTCAGGGGTGAGAGTGACCCTCAGTGCCTGGGCCTGCTCAGGAGTGAGAGTGCTCCCCCGTGCCTGGGCCTCCTGAGAAGTGAGTGGGATCCCCTGTGCCTCAGCTTGCTCAGGGGTGAAAATGATCCCCTCTGACTGGGCCTGCTCAGGGGTGAGAGTGACCCCTAGTGCCTGGGCCTGCTGAAGGGTGAGGGTGATTCCCTGTGCCTGGATCTGCTCAGGAGTTAGAGCAATCCCCTGTGCTTGAGCCTGCTGAGAGGCAAGGGTGATCCCCTGTGCCTGGGCCTCCTGAGGGATGAGAGTGATCTCCTGTGCCTGGATCTGCTCAGGAGTAAGAGTGACCCCCAGTGCCTGGGCCTGCTGAAGGGTGAGAGTGGCCCCTTGTGCCTGGGTCTGCTCATGGATGAGAGTGATCCCCTGTGCCTGGGCCTGCTGAGGGGTGAGGGTGATCCCCTGTGCCTGGGCCTGCACAGGAGTGAGAGATATCCTCAGTGCCTGGGCCTGCTGAGGGGTAGGAGTGATCTCATGTGCCTGAGCTTCTTGAGGGGTGAGAAGGACCCCCTGTACTTGGGCTTGCTTAGGGGTGAGGGTGATTCGTGGTGTCTCTGATGGTTCAGAGATGAGACTGGTCCCCTGTGTCTCAACCTGTGCCTGGGTAATAGGGACCCCAAATCTCTGAGCCTGCTCTGTAACTTGAGGGATCTCCATTGCCTGGGCCTGTTCTGAAGTGAGAGAAGCCTTTAGTTTCTGGACCTCCTCAGGGGAAACAGGGGCCGTCAATATCTGGGCTTGTTCCAGAGTGAGTGGGGGCCCTGATACCTGTGCCAGCTTAGGTGTGAAAGGGACCTGCAATTCTGGGGCCTGTTCAAGCGCGAGAGGAGACCTCACTGCTTGTGCCTGCTCTGGTGTGAGGATGACCCCTAAACCCTGGGAGTTCTCAGGGGTGGGAGTGACCCCCAATTCCTGGAATGGCTCAGGGGTGAGAGTGATCCCTTGTGCCTGGGCCTGCTGAAGGCTAAGTGTGATTCCCTGTTCCTGAATCTGCTCAGGTGTGTGAATGACCTTCTGTGTCTGGGCCTCCTCAGGGATGAGTGTGACCCCCTGTACCTGGATCAGCTCAGGAGTACGAGTGATCCTCTGGGCCTTGGCCTGTCCAGGAGCAAGGGTGATCCCCAGTGCCTGGGCCTGCTCAAGGGTGAGGATGATCCCCTGCGCCTGGACTTGCCTAGGGGTGAGAGTGATTCCCAGTTCCTGAGCTTGCTCAGGAGTGATATTTATCCAATTTGGGGGGGACTGTCTAGAAATAGGTGAGAAGGACTGTGTGGAGGTAGGAGGAGTGATTGGTATAGAGTGTTTTCTGTCAGGAAGAATATCTAATGTCTTAAGATTCCTATAGCTCTCTCCTGCTAGGTATAATCGGGATGCATCTTTTGGCATGGTCTTCCACCTGGGAGAAAGGGTACCATCAGATAATGTCACTGAAGCTTGTGAGACCAGTTTTTCCAGCTCTTCAGGTTTTTTTTCCTTAATCTTCACCTGATCCATTGATATTTTCTGCCTCTGCCTTTCATGGTTCTCTCCCTTTCTTCTTGACTTCTGCTTCTCCTCCTCTTTCTCCCATCTCCTTTTCAGCTCCATTTGTCTCACTTCGTCCTGAACCCGACTCGTCTCCGAGAGCAACCCTTGCTCTTTCATTTTTTGCTTCCATATTTCCATTTGCTGCTCTAGATTCTGATACTCTTCTTTCTCCTTTTCCCTTTGCTTTTCCTTCACATCTTTCTCAATCCACTTTTGCATCCCCTGTTTTTGCTGTTCTTTCCACATCTCTTCTTTCTGCCACTGCTTCTGCTGCCATTGTTTTCCCTCCTTCATCTGGGGCCATGCCTCACCCTCCTCCAAATTCTTATTTATCTTCTCATCAGTCTCCTCCCAGAGATTCCTTTCTTGTAGCATCTGGTGTTTGAGACTCAGGCCAGAAATTTTTTCTTCACCCTCCTTCCACCTTTGTTCTTCTTTTTCCTTATGGTCTTTCTCTCCTATTGAGACTACTGGAACATCTCTTTCACTTTCTATTTCAGTCAAGATAATTTGTATTAAATTGTTAAGTTTTGGATCTATATTCTCATAAGAAAGGAGGGTGTTAATTTCAGACTTTGCACTAATTGGTGACTTCGGAAAATGTGATCCTGGCATAAATGTGACTACCTTTTTTAGCTCCTTAGGTTTCTCCCCAACTTGTTCTGCCTTTTTTATATCCTTGTATTTTCTCAACATTTTGGTCACTATTTCAGCCACTTTTTGGAAATATTCCTCCATTTTTGCCTTTATGATTTCTAATTTTTCAACCTCTGCTTTTTTTAATAACTCTTCCTTTACCAGAGTCTTTTTAACAAAAGGCTTTCCTATGTTATCAATTGTTTCATTTAGGAAAGCCATTATAGCTTTATGAAATTCTTCTAGGTTACTCTGGTCACTTTTGACATTTGAATTTTCTAGAGCTCTGATAGATTCTGAAGTTTCTTTAGCCATTTTTGGTTGTGATTTTACTACTTGGTAAGGCTTGACTTTCTTGGTAAAGATTATCATTTCCTTCTCTTCAATTTTTTCTTCTTTGCTTGGAGAGATTTGGTGTTTCTTTTCCATTTTGTGCCCTTTCTGTGACTCAGAGGGATGATCAAGTTGGACTATTCCGAGTGGCTCTGCTAAGCTACTCTTTTTACTTTTGCTCCCTTTATCCTTTGACTCAGGGATGGGTTCCACTTTAGCTTCTGTAGAAATTTGGTGTATGTCAGGTGAAAATTCAGGTTTGGCCTTCCTAATTTGCTCCCACATACCTCTTGTTACACTTCTGCCACCCTGGCTTTTTGGTTCAGTAGAGGGGGAATCAGAAGGGATATGATGGCTTTTTGATTCAGTGGTTGACTTTGATTTGGCTTCAAAAAATGATTTTATTTCTTTTCCTTTCTTTCCCAATGCTTGTTGTTCAGAGTAGTGAATAGGTTTGGTCCCTGAAACTTTCTGTTCATCACTTAGTTTTGATCCAGAGGTGCCATGAATATATGTACTTTCTTTGGTGTACCTTCTTTTCTGTGACCGGTACTGATCAGTCTTGTCTTTCTGATCACTTTTATCTTCAGTGATATCTTCAGGAGACTCTTTCTTTTTTTTTCCAGGTAAAGTATATTGCTCTTGAGTTAAATCTGGAATCATTTCACCTTGGACTGCATATGAAATACCTGGGTCCCATTTGACCCCAGAGCCTTTAATCCCTTTTTTTTTGGCTTCATCCATAATAGTTTCAAATTCCTTGGTCAAAATAGTGTCCATACTGTCCTCTCTGTCACCAGTTCTATTAGTTGGTGTTGACGACTGTGGAGAAAGCTTAGGTAATACCTTCAGGGATGACAATGTGGATAATGCTGTATATAATTGGTGCTCTATAACAGCTTTGGATCGAATAAGGTGTTCACATTTTTCATCTGCTTCTTGTAGTTGCTGCTGAAACATTTCATTTTTTTCACTGAGATCTTGTATTATCTTTAGGGAGAGCTCTTTTTCTGATTCAGCAGTCTCATCTATGTGCAAATTGGCACTTTGGAGGTTAAGAATTTTTAACTCATCATTTAGCACACTCAAAGCTTTAGAAAGGTTTATTATTGTTGACGATATATATTTAATAGCATTGTTTTCCATTTTATTGAACATTGCAGTGCCTATGAGTTCCTGTAGCATATCTTGGATTTCTGAGACTTTTGTGTTTGTTGCAAATTCATCGCTAATCATCTGATCTGGTCTTAAAGCATGGGCTGTTGCAGGTCGCTTTATAACTCTTTCTTTCCAAGACTTCCATAAAGTACTTCTGGATGCTGGAAGAAAAAGAAATAGAACAAAAAGTAATGAGATTGCATTTCTTCTTTTGTGTTGTGCTTTATGTATGCTTAAGCCTAGGTAATTTAGCTTAAATTAATGGCTCACTACAGGAAAAAGATTCAACAGGAAACCTTAACTCCACAAATAAATAATATTATTTTTAAAAGAAAGATTCGTTTGCCACAATCACTTAGAACTTCTGCTACCAGAGTTAAGGAGAATAACTCACCTTGTGACCTCAGTTTACTTTCAGTTCCAAATTTGTGTTTAGATATAATGTAAACCAAAATTTCCCCTTGACCTTGTTTATGTTTGATGCTTTCCATTTCCTTTCTTGAGTTCCTTTATTCCTTTTCTCCCCTTTCTGAACAAAGATGGCCTTGTTTCTTTCAAAAGGGTCACAAATCAACAGAAAAGAAAATATTTTAGGGGATTTCTGTGATATTCTCAAATTACTGAATGAGAAACTCAGAAAAAAATTCTCCCCTCAAAGTAATGGTAAAACTGGACAAAACTGCCTAAACAATAATTTTAGGACTCTGGATATTGACCAAAGACATACACCAATTTGTGAGGCAATTATTCAAGAAAAACTACTGAACCTCAGAAAGAACAGTAGAAGGCTGTGGCATTAACTGTTTCCATCTCCAACTCCCAAGCTCCATGGCCTGGTAGCTCTACCAGAGTATGATAAGGCAGGCTGTGAGGATTGGCTGCTCCACCTCCTGAGAAGGCTGGCTTGATCTGGAGCAGAGCATGGAAGAAAACCTCAGTAGCAAAAAAATCAGGTAGGTCAACATTGGACCTAATCTGAGGTGGGAGCCTCACTGGGACAAGTAAAAAATCAACAGATCAGCCAGAAATTTAACAGGGAGATATAAAGAACAAGAGAACCACAATGGGCCTTGAAAAGCTCCCACATATCCCTGGAGTTCTGGAATTCTGTGTATAGATGGGAGGCAGCTTGCATCCTCAAAAAAAAGGCAGGAGAGTGTCCAAGATTTCGTTTCATTCCTGCCTAAATTAGAGGACTTACACATTGAAAAAGTAAAAGTTGGAGAAAACTTTGAATGTTTTCCTTAACTCACACGCAGATCCATTAACAAAGAGTAGAAGACTTACTGGATCAATCTGTATCAATCAATGATCTGACCAATCATTAGCTAACTACTGAGGTTTACTGACTCCAGGTTGACCCCTAGAAATTTAGATTTAAAGATAAAAACAAAAATGAAAAAAAAAGAAAAGAACTGAGTAGCGATACCAGTGGCCCCACATTGGGGGAAACACAGATTCCACAGATTTAGTCCAGGCAAGTCACTAAGCAACAACCACAAACAACAAAAGAAATTCCAGAAGAGAGAGGGAATCAGAATCCAGAGTTGCTACAATATAGTATTAAAATGTCCAATTTTCAACAGAAAAGGAAACAAGAAAATGTGACACATAACACAGAGAATAAAGCAGTCAATGAAAACTGTCTCTGAAAGGGCCCAGATGTTAGATTTGTTAGAAAAAGACTTCAAAAGCAGCAATTAGATCAAGATGGCAGTGTGAAGACATACCGTTGAGTGTTCCTGCTTAGAAATAGCAAAATAAAAGGGCAGAATCAACTATCTCAAAATTCTGGGAGATGATCAAGACTAAATAACAACTCAATGAATGCTGATCAGAAAAACAAGCAAATTAAAAAATGGTAAGAGAGTCATGGGGCAAATTTACTGGTCCAGGCCCATCCCCCATGCTCAGTTCTGTGTGGCAGTTTGTATGACTCACAGTGGTGGCTCCACAGCCTGGGTGCATTCTAGTTCAGGTCCCGGAGGACTAATAGACCCATGAGAGCAGTTTGCCAAATCATGCTCATTGCCAGTGGCCCCGGGGGCCTGATTACTAGTGCACCTAAACTAAAATATTTAGTTTAAAATATTTAGTGGGGCATCTTTGTACATCAACCCCATATGGCTCAGTGGAAGATAAACTCAGAGTTGAAGTCTGTGTTCCCTAACCTGGAGATTATCAGGGGCAGAAAAACTGCACAAAACAGGGAGCCGAGCTGCTGCAGGGTAGCATGCACCCAATGCTGAAAGCTGGAGCGAAAAGGCAGACAGAGTGTGGTAGTGGAGTTGAGCTTTTCACAGCTGCCAAGGAAGAAAAACTATATAAAAAAAAAAAAACAAAAAGCGTGCTCACTTTGGCAGATGCTAGAATTGCAATGATACAGAAATTAGCATGGCCCCTGTACAAGAATAACATGCAAATTCAGGAAGCATTCCATATTTTTGTGAACACAGGGAGAATAATATTATTATTATAATATTATTATCCTGTAATATTATTCAAAGGGGAAATGTTAGATTGTATATATGGTAGCAGAATTTTTAAAACCCCATGGAACTATACTACATAAACCATGAACATTAGTTAATAGTACAATTATAAAAATGTGCTATCATCAATTATAACAAATGTTCCACACCAACATAAGTGATTGGTGGTGGGGTGGTATATGGGGATCCTGTATTTTATGCATGATTCTTCTATAAACCTACAACTTCTTTAGTAATAAAAAAACCAACAACAAAAAGCACAGCCTGGATTCCAGGAGGAAGAGCATGGGAGAGGAATTCTCTTTTAAGGAGAAACGTTCACACATCCTAGGGAATTTTTTTAAGTTACTCAGCATGACCAGGGCAAGACTCAGGCTCAGAGTGACCAGAAAAAAACAAACAAACTGGGATAAGCATTGGAAAAGAGCTTTAACACACAGCCAATATACACTAATTGTAGTAGTAGCACTTGTAGTTTTCTGGGTTTTGTGTGTGTGTGTGTGTGTGTGGTTTTTTGATAGTAGCCATTGTAGTAGGTGTGAACTGATATCTCATTGTGGTTTTGATTTATATTTCCCTACCAGCTAGTGATGTTGAGCATCTTTTCATGTGCTTTTAAGCCACTTATATTTCCTCTTTGGAAAAGTATGTATTCAAGTATTTTGCCTGTTTTTAATTAAGTTGTTTGTCTTTTTGTTGTTGAGTTGTAGGATTGATTTATATTTCTGGATAGTATACCTTATCAGATATTTAGTTTCCAAATATTTCCTACTGTTGGGTAGGCTGTCTTTCCACCTTTGCCTGTTTGAAAGCATTATGTACCCCAGAAAAGCCATGTTTTAATCCTGATTCCATCTTGTGGAAGCAGCTATTTCTTTTAATCCTGATTTAATATGTAGGGTAGAATCTTTTGATTAGATTATCTCCATGGAGATGCAGCACACACAATTGTGGGTGTTAACTTTTTTTTTTTTTTTTTTTTTTTAAAGAGAGAGGGAGGAAAGGAAGGAAAGACAGAGAAGGAAGGAAGGGAGGAAGAAAGGGAAACATTTTTAAACATTTTCTTGTTTTATTATGTTTTGTTTGTTTGTTTGTTTTTTACATGGGCTGGGGCCGGGAATCGAACCGGGGTCCTCCGGCACGGCAGGCAAGCACTCTTGCCCGCTGAGCCACCGCGGCCCGCCCCTGTGGGTGTTAACTTTTGATTAGATGGAGATGTGACCCCACCTATTCCAGGTGGGTCTTGATTAGTTTACTGGAATCCTTTAAAAGAGGAAACATTTTGGAGAAATGACAGAGCAGACAGAAACTTCAGAGCAGAGCTGACAGGCAGAAAAGAGAGACATGGATGCTTGGAGATGCTTGGAGTCCAGCAAACATTGCCATGACATGTTAAGCAAGCCAGAAACTATAGAGAGTAAAGAGAAGCCAAGAGATGAAAGCCAGCCCTGGAGAAGTAAAGTGAGGAACCCCCACAGGAACAGAGCCTGAAAGCAACAGAGTACAGAAGCAAGGGACCAGCAGATGCCAGCCACATGATTTCCCAGCTGACAGGGCTGTTCCAGACAGTATCAGCCTTTCTTAAGTGAAGGTAACCTCTTGTTGGTGCCTCAATTTGGACATTTTCACTTCCTTAGAACAGTAAACTTGTAACTTATTAAATTCCCCTTTTGTAAAAGCTGTTCCAGTTCTGGTATATTGCATTCCAGCAGCTATCAAACTAATATGGATGCACAAAAGTATTCAAATTTGAGGAGCTTCCCACTTCTATATTTTTTCTTTTGCTGCTTCTGCTTTGGGTATCAAGTTTAAAAAAACCTCTCCCTATCACAAGATCTCGAAGATGCTTCCCTACATTTTCTTTGGGAACTTTATGGCCCTGTGTCTTATATGTAGGTCTTTGCTCCATTTTGAGCTAATTTTTGTATATGGTGTGAAATATAGGTCCTCTTTCATTCTTTTGGCTATGGATATCCAGTTCTCTCAGAACTCATCAGAAACCATGAAGGCAAAAAGTCAGTGGTATGATATATTTAAGATATTTTAAGAGAAAATCTTCCAGCCAAGAATTCTTCATCTGGCAAAACTGCTCTTCAAAAATGAGGTTAAGTTTAAAATATTTACTGTAAACAGAAGCTGAGGGAGTTTGTTAACAAGAGTCCTGTGCTATGAGAAATACTAAAGGGAGCTCTGGAGGCTGAAAGGAAAATACAGGAGAGAGAGGTTTGGAGTAGAGTGTAGAAATGAAGGTTATCAATAAGGGTGACAAAGGATAAAAGGGGAGGCAAAAATAATATATTATATATAACAGGATAGGATAAAGGATAGAATGGTTAAAGTAAGTACTCCCTGGACAGTAATGACACTGAATGCTAACAGATTAAACTCTCCTATCAAAAGACAGAGATTGATAAAATGGGTAAAATATATATAATCCATCTACATGTTGTCTATGAGAGACTCACCTTAGATCAAAGGATACAAATAGGTTGAAAGAGAAAGGCTGGAAAAATATATTCCACACAAACACTAACCCAAAAAGAGCTGAGGTATCTATATTAATATCAGAGAAAATAGACTTTAAATGCAAAAATATTATAAGAGTTGAGGAAGGACTAATAAATAAAAACTAATACTAATAAAAGGGGCAATCCACCAAGAACAAATAACAATTTGAAATATTTATGCACCTAACCAGGGTGCCTAGAAATACATGAGGCAAACACTGGCAAAACTGAAGGGAGAAATAGGCAGCTCTACAATAATAGTTGGAGACTTCAATACACCACTCACATCAATAGAACGTCTAGAGAGATGATTGGTAAAGAAACTGAACTTGAATAAAATGATAAATAAACTAGACCTAACAGACATATAAAGAACATTGCAGTCTCAAACAACAGGATATACATTCTTCTCAAGGATAGACCACATGTTGGTAACAAAAAAGATATCAATAAATTGAAAATGATTGAAACTGTACAAAGCACTTTCTATGACCATAATGGAATGAAGCTAGAAGTCACTGACAGACAGAGAATGGGAAAGTCCACAAATACATGATGGTTAAACAACACACTCTTAATCAGCGGTCAAAGGAGAAATAACAAGAGAAACCAGTAAATAACTTGTGATCAATGAGAACACAACATATCAAAACTTACGGGAAGCAGTGAAGGCAGTGCTGAAAGAGAACTTTGTAGTCCTAAATGTTTATATTAAACAAGAAGAAAAGGCTAAATCAAAGACCTAACTGCCCACCTGGAGGAACTAGAAAAAGGACAGCAAACTAATCCCGAAGTAAAACAGAAGGAAAGAAATAATAGAGATTAAAACAGAAATAAATGAAATTGAAAAAAAAATAGAATCAACAAAACAAAAAGTTGGTTCTTTGAGAAGATGAATGAATAAAGTTGGCAAAGCCTTAGCTAGAATGACAAAGAAAAAAAGAGAGAAGATGCAAATAAAAGTAGAAGTGAGAGGGGGGACATTACTGGTGACCCCATAGAATTTAAAAGGTCATAAAAGGATACTATGAACATCTATTTGCCAACAAATTAGACAACTTCGATGAAATGAACAAGTTTCTAGAAACTCCAAACAACCTACAGTGTCTCTAGACAATTGTGTAAAATGGTTCTGTAAGCATCAGTGTGCAAATTTCTGTAAGCATCCCTGCTTTCAATTCTTCTGAGTTTATACCTAGTATCAGGATCTAGTGTATTTATAGTCTCCATTATTATGCTTTTCATCCCTAAAAGTTCTGTTTGGTTCCTTTTATATTTTTCTAATTACTCTTTTTGCTCATGGATTATCTTCTTGAACTTATTTAGACATCTTTGATTGGTTTTCCAACATCTGTATTTCCTCTATTGTTTTAATTTATTCATTTGAATGGATCATCTTTTATTCTTTCTTTGCATGACTTGTAATCTTTTGTTGATGTCTTGGCATTGATTATCTTGATATGTTAACTCTGGAAATCAAATTCTCCCTCTTATCTAAGGTTTTAATTATGGACTAATTATAATAAGTAAACTCATATAGTTAAAATCTAGAATATAGGTTACCAAGGGAGAGATCAGGATATCTCCCTTAAGGATCAGCTGCTTAATTTCTACAGAATTTTAATTAGTTGAATGTAAATGTCTGGAAATGCATAGAGGTGATGGTAGCACATTATGGTGACTATAATTAAGGTACTGGATTATTGAATTGTGTGTATATTGTGGTTGAAAGAGGAAGTTTAGGGTCATGTCAGTCACTAGAAGAAAAGCTAGAGATAGAACATGGGACTGTATAATGCAGTGAATCTTGCTGTGGATGATGACTGTGATTAACAGTACAAATATAAGAATATTCCTTCATGAACTAGAACAAATGTATATCACTATTACGAGGGGTTAATAAGAGAATGGTATATAGGAAAAATGCAACATATTGCAAACTATAGACTATAGTTAAAAGTAATATTTTAATATTCTTTTAACACTTGCAACAAATGTACCACACTAATGCTAAGGGTCAATAATGGGGGGTGGGAAATAAAGGGTATGGGGTTTTGTTTTTGGAGAAATGAAAATGTTCTAAAATTGATTGTAGTGATAAATGCATAATAGTGAACCACTGATTGTGTGATTTGGATGGATTGTATGGTGTGTGAATATATCTCAATAAAATTGCTTTTTAAAAATGAGGGAGGGGCAGGCCATGGTGGCTCAGTGGCAGTGTTCTTACCTGCCATATAGAGACCCAGGTTTGATTCCCGGTGCCTGCCCATGCAAAAAATAAATAAATAAAAATGAGGGAAAATTTAAGATGTTCATGGATAAACAAAAGTTGAGGGAGTTTATTACCACAAGAGCTGTCCTACAATAAATGCTAAAGGGAATTCTTCAGGTTGAAAGGGTAGAAAGCAGCTTGGGGCCATATGAAGAAAAAAGATCTCTGGCAAAGGTGACCTACCATGGTACGTTAAAGTGCCTGTATTATTGTATTTTGGGTATGTGGCTCTAATTTTTATTCTTATGATAAAGAATACATATGAATAAGAAATAACCACAGTTCTATGGTTATTTCTTATTCATTATGAAAATACATAATCTAAACAGATGTGTGACAAAGACAACATAAAGAAAAGTAATGGAGAGGTGTAGGAGCAGAGACTATGTATGCTACTGAAGTTAAGTTGGTATCATTTCAAACTAACTGGTTATAGAGTTAGGGTGTTAAATATAAACCCCATGGGAACCACGAGGAAAGTTTTAAAATATATACAGAAGTGCATATGAGAAGGGGATCAATTTGTTTCATAACAAAAGATCAATTATACACAAAAGAAGGCAGCAATGAAGGAAAGAAGGGACCAAAAAAAAAGCATAAGACATAAAAGAAACAAAGGACAAAATGGCTAAAATAAGTCCTGTCTTAACAGTAATTACTCTGAATGTAAATGGATTAAACTCTCTAAAAGATACAGATGGGCAGAATGTATAAAAAAAGGCATGATCTAACTATATATTATTTACAAGAGACCTACCTTAGATCCAAAGAAACAATAATATCGAGAGTGAAACGATAGAAAAAATATTCCATGTAAATAGGAATAGCTGGGGTGACTATATTGAACAAAATAGATTTTAAATAAAAAACTATTATAAGAGATGAAGAAAGGCATATTAATAAAATGGTCAATCCACCAATATTATATGGCAATAGCAAACATATATACCCTAATAACAGTGCCCAAATCCACAAGACAAACATTGACAAAACTAAAGGGAGAAATGTATTTTTCTGTAATACTATCTGGAGACTTGTACTACTACTTTCGTTAATGGATAGAACACCTAGACAGAAGGTGAATAAGGTCACAGAGAATGTGAACAATAAACAAATTAGACCCAATAGACACACTCAGAAGAATACATATCCTTCTCAAGTATATGTAGATTGTCCTCCAAGATAGACCACATGCTATGTCACAAAGCAAGTCTTAATAAATTTAAATAGATTGAAAGTATAAAAAGCATCTCCTATGACCACAATGGAATGAAGCTAGAAATGAATAACACAAGAAAAACTGGAAATTTCACAGATATGTAGAAAGTAAATGATGCACTCTTAAACAAATAATGGTCAGAGAGAAATCAAAAGGAAAATTAGGAAATATCTTATGACAATTCAAAATGAAAACAGTGAAGGCAGTAGTCAGAGGGAATTCTATAGCTATGAATGCCTATATTAAAAAGGAAGAAGAGTATCAAATAAATAACCTAACATCATATTTAGAGGAACTAGAAAAAAGAGAAAAAAACTAAAACTAAAGTTACTAGAGGGAAAGAAATAGTAGATTAGAGTGGCAATAAAAAAAATTGTTTTTTTGAAAAGATCAATAAAATTCACTAACCTTTAGCTAGATTGTCAAATAAGAGGAGATGCAAATAATAAAACTCCAAAATGAAAGGGGAGAACTTACCCCTGATTTTGCAGAAATTAAAAGGATTATAACAAAGTACTCTGAACAATTACATACAAATAAAGTAAACTAACAAAATGAACAAATTCTTAGGAACACACAACTTACCTAAAGTGACTCAAGTAGAAATAGAAGATCTCAATACACCCACATATAACAAATAAAGAGATTGAATTAGTAATCAAAAAACCTACCAAGAAAGAAAAGTCCAGAACAAGACAGCTTCACTGGTGAATTATATCAAATATTCAAAGAAGAATGAACGTAATCCTCAAACTCTCCCCCCCCCCAAAATTGAAGAGGTGGTAACTCTTTCTAACTGATACCATGAGGCCAACATTACCCTAATACTAAAGCCAGATAAAGGTATGCAAGAAAAGAAAACTACAGACCTATTTTTTTTTATGAATAAGAGGCAAGAATCCTCAATAAAATACTAGCAAATAGAATCCAACAGTATAAAGAATTACACATCATGACCAAGTGGGATTTATCCGGGGAATGTAGCATGGATCAATATAAGAAAATCAATCAATGTGCTACACCACATTATATGAATGAGGTGGGGAGGAAATAACATTGCAATTGATGTAGAAAAGTTATTTGACAAAATCCAACATAATGACTGAAAGCCTTTACCTTGAGTTCATGAATAAGACAAAGATTCCTGCTATTCAACAGAAAAAGAAATAAAAGACATCCAACATGGAAAGGAAGAAGTAAAAAGATCTCTATTCATAGATGACATGAGCCGCCATATAAAAAAACAAAACAAAACAAAGAATCCACAAGAAAACTACTAGAACTGATAAATTCAGCAAAGTTGCATGGTACAAGATTAACACATGAAAATCAGTTGCATTTTTCTATACACCAATAAAGAATACTCTGAAATGGAAATTAAAAAGTTAACATTGAAAAGCAATGGTGAAAGCAGACATCTTTGCCTTGTTCTTGATCTAATAAAGAAAAAAAGAGGAAGAGAAAGAAAGGAAAGAAAATACTTGTCAGTTTTTGTGGATTGGCTCTGTGCTGGTGCTTTCCTTCAGTGCTTGGAAAACTTATAGTGAACCTAAAGAACAGTCCAAGGCTGAAATATAGGGTCCTCTCTGGCCTCCTCTGAGCAAACATCTTATTCTGAGCATGTGCACATGACTTTATCAATTCGCCCAAATATCTGGATACTTTGAATGAACCCAACTCCCCCCAGGAAATTTGCAGCCTCTCCTCCAGTTTCTGGGTGTTATTGGATATCACAATCAGTAGTCCTTTATCCCAGTGTGCTGTGGTTTGATTCTTTTTTATAGTGCTTTAGAATCTAGCCGTTTCTATATCCAGAGGAAGTTCTGAGACTGGTAAGACAGAGACAAGCATCCTGGATCAGTCTGTCAGGACAGATGCTACAGACATGCAGGCATCTTAGTATGTGCAAGAGGGTTACACTGCTTCCTCTGTAACCCAAGACCAGGGACCATCACTGTGAGTATGGGTTGGTGCCACACTAAGTCATGGAGGGGGTGGGAGAAGGACCGTTGAAGGTGCCATGAAGTTTTCCTACATTTTTAAATGAATAAATATTGTATTTCATGTAAAATATACATGACTATTAATAGTCTTCCAGTTTAATGGCATTTTAAAACAGATAGCATCTGTTCTAGTTTGCTAACTGCCTGCCAAAATGCAACACACCAGAGATGGATTGGCCTTTAATTAAAGGGGATTTATTTTGTTAGTTCTTCAGAAGAAAGGAAGCTAACTTTCAACTGAGGTTCTTTCTTATGTGGGAAGGCACAGAGTGATGTCTGCTGGCCTTCTCTCCAGGCCTCTGGGTTCCAACAACTTTCCCCAGGGTGATTTCTTTCTGCATCTCCAAAGGCCTGGGCTGAGCTGTGAGTGCCGAGATGAAGTATGCTGAGCTGCTTGGGCTGTGCTATGTTAAACTCTCTCATTTAAGCACCAGCCAATTAAATCAAACATCATTCATTGCAGCAGGCATGCCTCCTAGCCGACTGCACACATAATCAGCAACAGATGTTCACATGCCATTGGCTCATGTCCACAGCAACAGAACTAGGCACCTTCACCCGGCCAAGTTAACACCTGAAAACAGCATCTGTTTTCAAGAAAATGAAACATTTTTAAAGCATATTATGACCAAAATGGAAGAACCTCCTCCCCAAAGGTCAAAATTATATGGTCACAGGACCTGTACATAAAACCAACAGAATCTGTCAAATTACCCAACAAAATCAATCAATTTACAACCAATTTATTTCCCTTGTTGGAAAGCTCATGAAAATTCCATGGGGGATCAGAGCCCAAGGCTTTATATTTAAGGAAGTATGTATCCCGAAGGAGCATGTTCTTTTGTGGGAATCATCAGGAGACTTCATGAACAAACTTCTAATCTGTGGATTTCCCTCTCAGTAACCACATATCTCCTTCTCGCCAGGTCCATGGACAGAAAGCCTCTTGGGAGGAACCAATGGAGTGGATCCAGAACACTCTTCCCTGATCATCAACCCAACAAGAACAATCAAAGCTGTACCACCTGACCTTGCCCACAGGGGACTCTCACAGAATTGCCTCACCTCCCAAGGATAGCACCCCAAGTTCTCTAGACTTGGATCCTCTGGTAAGTAGAGGCCATTCTAAAAAATATTTTCCTACCATTTTCAAGTCTTTTTTTCCTTAATTCAGTGCTTGCCCAATTGTAACCCTTTAGCTATTTTCCAGAGCTCTGAGAAAGTTGGTTCTACCAGTTTCTTCTAGTTATCCAGTGTCACCTTCAGGATAAGAACTATAGAACGTCTAACTCCACCATCTTGCTGACATCATTCTCCCAGATCTTGGTTTTTAATGCAGTTCTCCAATAAAAGGAATAAAGATTCCTTGGAGAAATGGCTGATTCTGGGACTAGGGCAGGAAATATACAAGATGAGCCTTGTTCTAGTTTGCTAGCTGCCAGAATGCAATATACCAGAAACGGAATGGCTTTTGAAAAGGGGAATTTAATAAATTGCTAGTTTTCAGTGCTAAGGCCAAGAAAATGTCCCAATTAAACAAGTCTATAGAAATGGCCAATTAAACAAGTCTATAGAAATGTCCAGTCAAAGGCATCCAGGGAAAGATACCTTGGTTCAAGAAGGCCGATGAAGTTCAGGGTTTCTCTCTCAAGTGAGAAGGCACATGGTGAACACAGTCACAGTTTCTCTCTCGGCTGGAAGGGCACATGGTGAGCAAGGTGTCATCTGCCAGCTTTCTCTCCTGGCTTCCTGTTTCATGAAGCTCCCTGGGAGGCATTTTCCTTCTTCATCTCCAAAGGTCACCACTTGTGGGCTCTCTGCTCCTCATGGCTATGTTTTTCTTCTCTGCTCTCTCTGAATCGCTCTCATTTTCCAAAATGTTTCCTCTTTTATAGGACTCCTGTAAACCAATCAAGACCACCCAAATAGGTGGAGACACATCTCCCCTAATCCATCTTAACAACCACACTTGATTGGGTTACATCTCTAGGGAGATGATCTAATTATATACAGTATGGAATAGGGATTATTCTGCCTCTAAGAAATGGGATTTTGATTAAAACATGGCTTTTCTAGGGTACATATATCCTTTCAAACCAGCACAAGCATGAAGCATCCTGCAGTGCCATAAATTAAGGACGTGCTCAAAAAATAAATAAATCTACATCGATGAGATTACATCAAAGGGGCATAGGAACTAACTGAAAGAGTTGACAATGGTCGAAGCTAAAACAGCTTGAGCAAGAAAATAAAGTGTAAGTATATTATAACTCAAAATATAACATAAATACCCATGAATCTATTTCTATAGAGACAATAGATTAATAAATGGGGGAAAAGAAACAAATCACCCATGCAGAAGAACCCTAAATGATTTACATAGATAACTCCGCCCTAAAGGAGGGAAACAGAATTATCCATTCCTTAAATGTGGGCTGTGTGTAGAGACTTCCTTCCAAAGACTAGAGTATGGAAAGGGGTGAGTAACTTCATAGTGGCTAAACTTGACAAAAACTACTTCAGCCAAGTGATGAAGACCATCAACAGTCATAAATCATGTTGATATTATGTGCACTTCATAAGATATGTTGAAAATGGCACTTTATTCCCGTGATCTTTCTCCCCCCAAACACATAACCCCAGTCTAAAAATTTAAAAAAATCACATAAATTCCAGTAGAGGGTCATCCTGCAATATATTTGACCAATACTTTTGAAAATGTCAAGGACACTGAAAAAGAAAGAAAAGGCTGTGAAACTGTCACCCCCAAGAGGAGCCTAATGAGACATGACAACTAAATATTATGTGGTATCCTGAATAGGATCCTGGAACAAAAAAAAAGGCAATAGGTAAAAACTAAGGAACTGTGATTAAATTAAGGACTTTAATTAATAATAATTTATCAATATTGTTTCATTAATTGTAACAAATTAATCATACTAATGTAAGATAATAATAGGCGAAATTGTGTGTAGACATATGAGAACTCTCCGTTTACTACATTTCTCCATAAATTTAAAACTGCTCTAAAAAATATATATCTTTAAATGGTAAATAAAGACAATCCCAGATAAAGAAAGATTGAGATAATTCATTGCTAGCAGACCTGCTTTACAAGAAATACTAAAGTCATTCAGGTTGAAAGGAAATGGCACAATAGGATAATGCAAATCCACATGAAGAAATAAAGAGCACCAGTAAATGTAAATACATAGGTGTGCCAGTTTGAAACTATTATATACCCCAGAAAAGCCATGTTTTAATCCTGATCCATTCTTGTGGGGCCAGACCTATCCTTTCCCTGGATACCTTAGATTGGACATTTTTATGGACTTAGAACTGTAAACTTGGAACTTATTTCCCTTTTTAAAAGCTATTCCATTTCTGGTATATTACATTACAGCAACTTTACAAACTAATACAGTAGGTAAATATAAAACTCAGTAAAAATATATATTTTTTTAATTTTTTAAAATTTTTTTTTATTAATTAAAAAAAGAATTAACAAAACAATTAGAAATCATTCCAATCTACATGTACAATCAGTAATTCTTAATAACATCACATAGTTGCATATTCATCATTTCTTAGTACATTTGCATCAATTTAGAAAAAGAAATAAAAAGACAACAGAATAAGAATTAAAACAATAATAGAAAGAAAAAAAAAACAAAAAAAACAAAAACAAAAAACCTATACCTCACATGCAGCTTCATTCAGTGTTTTAACATAATTGCATTACAATTGGGTAGTATTGTGCTGTCCATTTCTGAGTTTTTATATCCAGTCCCGTTGTACAGTCTGTATCCCTTCATCTCCAATTATCCCTTCTCTTTTTTTTTTTTTTAATTAACGGAAAAAAAGAAATTAACCCAACATTTAGAGATCATACCATTCTACACATGCAATCATTAATTCTTAACATCATCACATAGCTGCATGATCATCATTTCTTAGTACATTTGCATTGGTTTAGAAGAACTAGCAACATAACCGAAAAAGATATAGAATGTTAATATAGAGAAAAAAATAAAAGTAGTAATAGTAAAATCAAAACAAAACAACACAAAACAAAACAAAAACCTATAGCTCAGATGCAGCTTCATTCAGTGTTTTAACATGATTACTTTACAATTAGGTATTATTGTGCTGTCCATTTTTGAGTTTTTGTATCTAGTCCTGTTGCACAGTCTGTATCCCTTCAGCTTCAATTACCCATTGTCTTACCCTGTTTCTAACTCCTGCTGAACTCTGTTACCAATGACATATTTCAAGTTTATTCTCGAATGTCCGTTCACATCAGTGGGACCATACAGTATTTGTCCTTTAGTTTTTGGCTGGATTCACTCAGCATAATATTCTCTAGGTCCATCCATGTTATTACATGGTTCATAAGTTTATCTTGTCTTAAAGCTGCATAATATTCCATCGTATGTATATACCACAGTTTGTTTAGCCACTCTTCTGTTGATGGAGATTTTGGCTGTTTCCATCTCTTTGCAATTGTAAATAATGCTGCTATAAACATTGGTGTGCAAATGTCCGTTTGTGTCTTTGCCCTTAAGTCCTTTGAGTAGATACCTAGCAATGGTATTGCTGGGTCGTATGGCAATTCTATATTCAGCTTTTTGAGGAACCGCCAAACTGCCTTCCACAGTGGTTGCACCCTTTGACATTCCCACCAACAGTGGATAAGTGTGCCTCTTTCTCCGCATCCTCTCCAGCACTTGTCATTTTCTGTTTTGTTGATAATGGCCATTCTGGTGGGTGTGAGATGATATCTCATTGTGGTTTTGATTTGCATTTCTCTAATGGCCAGGGACATTGAGCATCTCTTCATGTGCCTCTTGGCCATCCGTATTTCCTCTTCTGAGAGGTGTCTGTTCAAGTCTTTTTCCCATTTTGTAATTGGGTTGGCTGTCTTTTTGTTGTTGAGATGAACAATCTCTTTATAAATTCTGGATACTAGACCTTTATCTGATATATCATTTCCAAATATTGTCTCCCATTGTGAAGGCTGTCTTTCTACTTTCTTGATGAAGTTCTTTGATGCACAAAAGTGTTTAATTTTGAGGAGTTCCCATTTATTTATTTCCTTCTTCAGTGCTCTTGCTTTAGGTTTAAGGTCCATAAAACCGCCTCCAGTTGTAAGATCCATAAGATATCTCCCTACATTTTCCTCTAACTGTTTTATGGTCTTAGACCTAATGTTTAGATCTTTGATCCATTTTGAGTTAACTTTTGTATAGGGTGTGAGAGATGGGTCTTCTTTCATTCTTTTGCATATGGATATCCAGTTCTCTAGGCACCATTTATTGAAGAGACTGCTCTGTCCCAGGTGAGTTGGCTTGACTGCCTTATCAAAGATCAAATGTCCATAGATGAGAGGGTCTATATCTGAGCACTCTATTCGATTCCATTGGTCGATATATCTATCTTTATGCCAATACCATGCTGTTTTGACCACTGTGGCTTCATAATATGCCTTAAAGTCAGGCAGCGCGAGACCTCCAGCTTCGTTTTTTTTCCTCAAGATGTTTTTAGCAATTCGGGGCACCCTGCCCTTCCAGATAAATTTGCTTATTGGTTTTTCTATTTCTGAAAAATAAGTTGTTGGGATTTTGATTGGTATTGCATTGAATCTGTAAATCAATTTAGGTAGGATTGACATCTTAACTATATTTAGTCTTCCAATCCATGAACACGGTATGCCCTTCCATCTATTTAGGTCTTCTGTGATTTCTTTTAGCAGTTTTTTGTAGTTTTCTTTATATAGGTTTTTTGTCTCTTTAGTTAAATTTATTCCTAGGTATTTTATTCTTTTAGTTGCAATTGTAAATGGGATTCGTTTCTTGATTTCCCCCTCAGCTTGTTCCTTGCTAGTGTATAGAAATGCTACAGATTTTTGAATGTTGATCTTGTAACCTGCTACTTTGCTGTACTCATTTATTAGCTCTAGTAGTTTTGTTGTGGATTTTTCCGGGTTTTCGACGTATAGTATCATATCGTCTGCAAACAGTGATAGTTTTACTTCTTCCTTTCCAATTTTGATGCCTATTTTTTTTCTTTTTCATCTCAACAGATTTAAGGGAGAATTATATAAAAAATAATAATAAAACTTTATTGTTGGAGGGAGACATGGCAGCATAGCGGGGTGTAGAATTTAGTTTGTCCTCCAGAATGGCAGCATAGCGGGGTGTAGAATTCAGTTTGTCCTCCAGAGCAGCTAGTAAATAGCCAGGAACTGTATGGAACAACTGTTGAAGGGGCATCAGTGATGGGACACACATTGTTCACCAGTCTGAAATGTATGGAACAGCTGAGATCCCACACAAAACTGTAAGACTCCCAAGCCACGGAGGACAGTGTGACAAGCTGGTTTCCCAAGGGGAAAGGAAACAGACTTTACTTGTAGCAAGGAAGTTAGCTCAACCAAAGTCCAATTGCAGAATTAATTAACAAATTCAGACTGCTGAAAACAGGCCCTGAGCACAGATAAACCTGGAATAAGCACTAAAGGAACCCAGAGTTTCTGCCCTGGTAGAGGGGGTATGGGACTGATGGGAAAACAAATAAACAGAGGCCTTTTGAGTTGGACAGCAAAAAACACTGGAAAAGAACCCCAAGGAAAGGGGGTACATGAGACTGGGGACACATAGAGCCACTTACCAACTCCAGCTCTTCTTTTTTTCTTAAGTTTTAAAGAGATTTTTATTTTATGGAGCTCCACTTTTTAATAAGTCCTTACATATTGCTATATCTTTTTTATATGTTTTATTAATAAAACAACATACACACAAACATTCTTAACATATATAATTTGATACATTGTATACAATCAATGGCTCACAGTATCATCATATAGTTTTATATTCATTGCCATGATAATTTTTTTGAATTTTGCATCACTCCAGAAAAAGAAATAAAAAGAAAAAACGCATACATACCATATCCCTCACCCCTCACCCTCATTGACCACTACTATTTTCATCTACCCAATTTATTTTAACCTTTGTTTCCCCTATTATTTATTTTTTATCCATATTTTTTACTCATCTGTGCATACCCTAGTTAAAAGGAGCATCAGACACAAGGTTTCACAATCACACAGTCACATTGTAAAAGGTATATCATTATACAATCATCCTCAAGAAACAAGGCTATTGGAGCACAGCTCTACAGTTCAGACACTTCCTTCCAGCCACTCCAATACACCATAAACTAAAAAGAGGCTATTTATATAATGCATAAGAATAACTTCCAGGATAACCTCTTGACTCTGTTTGAAATCTCAGTCACTGAAACTATTTTGTCTCATTTCTCTGTCCCCTTTTTGGTTGAGAAGTTTTTCTCAATCCCTTGATGCTGGGTCCCAGCTCATCCAGGGATTTCTGTCCCATGTTTCCAGGGAGGTTTACACCTGGGAGTCATGTCCCATATAGAGGAAGAGGGCAGTGGGTTCACTTGCCGTGTTGGCTTGGAGAGAGAGGCCATATCTGAGCAATGAAAGAGGTTCTCTGGGGGTAACTCTTAGACCTAATTTTAAGTAGGTTTAGCCTGTCTTTTGCAGGAATACATTTCATAGGGGTGCCCCCCAAGATCGAGGGCTCAGACTATTGATTTGGTTGTCCCCACTGCTTTCTAGAATATCAGAAATTCTTCAAATGGGGAAGTTGGATTTTGCCCCTTTTCTCCCCATTCCCCCAAGGGGACTTTGCAAGTATTTCTTTATTCACTCAAATCTCTCTGGGATGTATTGGGACATCACATTAACCTGGACAAACCAACAAAATCTCATGCCCTATTCAAGATTCCATGTACTTATGGTGTTAACTAAACTGACCATACAAGTGTTTTGTTAAGAAACATGGGTGAGGCCTCAATTTGAATAGGGTCAGATTCATGAGTAGCACACCTCTCTCCAATTTAAGCAAATAGAGATTTATTGATTAATATAAGAAATATAGAGAAATAAAGTAAATTACATCACCAGGCTGGAATTCACCAATACCCGAAGAAGAACGCTAGGGAATCCTGGAGACAGCATTTTCTGGGTTTGCCTGGGAAAGTCCTGAGCAGAGCGTCCTCCTCTCAGATGAGATTCCAAATTCTGCTTGTGGGCAGTTTATACAGTATAAACTTAGCTACAGTCCAGCTGATTTATGTGACCAAGCCCAAGTGTTTCTCATAAGACTGGCTAGGTCTCAATAGAAACTTTCTTGAGCAAAAATATTTTTATGACAGTACATTCCTGTCTCAGAAGGTAGCCAGCCTTCCCAGTCAGATCTGTACATTTTACCATCAAGACAAAATGGTTGCTAGATATTTGTTTTGTATATTGTGATACAGGCAATTGCATGTGTAACTAAGCTGGTTTCTGTGATGAGAACAACAATCACACAAAGGGTCAAGCTGTTCCTTTAGGGTAATAAACAACTTTGTGTTTTCATTTCTGCCTGGCAGTTAGTCTCAAAGTGAGGCAAGCGCATATATGTGTGTGTGTGTGTGTGTGTGTGTGTGTGTACATATTTCATTCAGCTCTAGGGTCTGACCTTGCTTTGGATACCCACTGTAATTATTTTTCTTAGAAACGGTATAAAGAATATATTTCTTCATACATTAATAATCAATGGAATAGACAAAGTAGCCTTGAGCAGTCAGTATGTAATATCTTTTGATCAGATACTGAAGTGTTACAATGGTCAACATTAGCTAAGCTGAGCAGACTCCACAAATTTAGTTTTCCTCTTTCATATTTCATTCAGCCCTAGAATTTGGTCTCATGATGTAAGCCATGATTATTTTGGGGGCAAATTTAGTATATATCTTTTTTATTTGAATATAGATATTCAGATATCTCAGAGTATAACAGCTAGACTTTGGAATCTCATCGAAGAAGAGGATGCTGTGCTCAGAACTTTCCCAGGCAGATCCCGAAAATGCTGTCTCCTGGATTCCCCAGCATTCTTCTTTGGGTGTTGGTGAATTCCCATCTGGTGAAGTAACTTACTTTATTTTTCCGTCTTCCTTTTACTAATCCTTCTTATTTTAATAATAAATACTTATTTGCTTGAATTAGAGAGAGGGGTATTAACTCACGAATCCGACCCTGTTCAAATTGAGACCTCATCCACATTTCTTAATGAAACAGCAAGTTAAATTAGGAAATGCACTACCCAAAATATAAATTTTGCACCAAATAAACATCTCTCTTTTTAATATCACACAGAAGTTGAAGTTTTAAAACATGGATGATATCATCCTTTACCCAGTCTTCTGATATACCTTAGTCCTATCCAGATCAGCTTCATTCATGTCTCCACTCAATGTCTGGTCACTTTTTCAACTTTTTAATTAGTTTCTGTATGGGGTAGTGCTGACTTTCATAGCTTCAGAGTTCTAAACCTGAGTCTCAGGTGTCACATAAATACCTGAAGTTTCTGGGAAAGACCATGTTATATACAAACAGCTTAGTATCTCAGAATTTAGAATTAATAGTTTTCACCTCCTGAATATATGAGTGCTGTAAGAGCTTACAGTCTAGAACCCTTTACAATAAGCCCCAACCTGATAACCCATGATCTCAACTTTAGTTGAAGTTTTTATACTCAAGTTAGTCCATATGATTGAGGCATGATAATATTTGTCTTTTTGTTCCTGACATTTCATTCAACATACAGCTCTTAAGGTTCATTTATCTAGTTGCATGCCTCACAACTTCACAACTTTGTGGCTCCTCAGTAGTCCGTTGTATGTATCCAACTTAGTTCCCCCTTCCATTCCTCAGTCCTTGTACTCTTAGGCTACCTCCATTCATTGTGGATTACAAACACTGCCACCAGAAACCCCAGTGTGCAAATGTCCATTCGAGTCTCTGCACTCGAATCATATGGCAGCCCCACCCCCAGCCTCCTGTGGAACCACCACACTGCCCTCCAAGGGGCTAGATCTCTCATTTCCCTACTGACAGCAAATAGGTATCTCTCTCTCTCACTGCATTCTCTCTAGCACTTGTTTCTCTCTGTTCATTTATTTATTTATTTTTAACATGGGCAGGCACTGGGAATCAAACCCGGGTCTCTGGCATGACAGGCGAGAATTCTGCCAGTGAGCCACCGTGGCCTACCCTCTCTATGTTCACTTTTAAACAGTTATTCACACATCATACAAACCAGCCTAATTATATAGTCATGCCTTCGTTACCATACTCTATCTGAAGATATTTCCTTTTCTTCCACACAGAATCCATACCCCTTTCCCAATTCCCCTGCTGTTGACATTCAGTTTTGGCATAATGCCCTTGTTACATTACATGACACTAGACCCTAGCTTACATTGATTCTACTTTTACTCCTATACTGTCTGTTTTCAACTCCCCGCAGTACTGACAATCATTTGTTCTTCCTTATGCAAAAACATTTTTTAATTTGTATATTTAATCACCATCATTGTACACTCTAGGCTTCCTATATTATACCATGTCAGTCTTTATTCTCTATCTTTCCTTCTGGTTTCATACATGCCCCCAGCCCTTCTCCCTCTATCATACTCACACTCAGCTTCATTCAGTGTACTTATGTTACTGTGCTATAATCAGGTAGTATTGTGTATTCCATTTCTGAAATTTTACAAATCAGTCCTGTTGCACAATCTGTATTCCCTCAGCACCATTGACCAATCTCTCTCCTATTTCTGCCTCCTGATAACCTGTGTTCTTAGCTTCAATTCTTCAAAATTCACTCATTAATGTTAGTTCATATTAGTAAGACCATACAGTATTTGTTCTCTTGTGTCTGGCTAATCTCACTCAGCATATCCTCTAGGTCCATTCTTGTTGTTACATGTCTTTTTTACTTTATTCTGTCTGACAGCTGTGTAATATTCCATTAAATATATATACCAGAGCTTGTTTAGCCACTCATCCTTTGATGGACATTTGGGCTGCTTCCATCTCTTCACAATTGTAAGTAATGCTGCTATAAACATTGGTGTGCAAGTGTCAATTTATGTCCTTGCCCTCATGTTCTCTGAATAGATACCTAGCAATGGTATTGCTAGATCATATGGCAATTCTATATTTAGCTTCCTGAGGAACTGCCAAACTGTCTTCCACTGCAGTTGTACCATTTTATATCCCTACCAACAGTGAATAAGTGTGCCTCTTTCTCCACATCCTCCCCAGCATATCGTTTTCTGTTTTCTTTTTGTTTTTATAATAGCCATTCTAGTTGATGTGGGATGATCTCTCATTGTGGTTTTGATTTGCATTTCCCTAATAGCCAGTGAAGATGAGCATCTTTTCATGTGCCTTTTAGCCATTTGTATTTCCTCTTCTGAGAATTGTCTATTCATTTTTTTTTGCCCATTTTTAAAATTGGGTTGTTTGTCTTTTCGTTGTTGAATTGAAGAATATATATATATATATTCTGGATACTAAACCCTTATCTGATATGTGGTTTCCAAATATTATCTCCCATTGTGTAAGCTGCCTTTTTTACTTTCTTGACAAAGTTCTTTGATGTACAAAAGTATTTAATTTTGAGGAGTTTCCACTTATCTATTTCTTTCTTCAATGCTCGTGCTTTGGGTGTAAGATCTAGGAAACCACTTTCTATTATAAGTTTTATAAAATATTTCCCTACATTTTCTTCTAAGAGTTTTATGGTCTTAGCTCTAATGTTTAGGCCTTTCATCCATTTTGAGTTCATCTTTGTATAAGGTGTGAGATATGGATCCTCTTTCATTCTTTTGCATATGGCTATCCAGTTCTCCAAGCACCATTTATTGAAGAGGCTGCTCTGTCCCAGGTGACCACTCCAGCTCTTGATTGGCAAACCCAGGGAGCTGGGGTCTGGTTCTGAAAAACATTTTCAGGTCTTTTTATTTTTATTTATGTTTCTCTATATATTTTTTACTTCTTAGCACCTCATTAGATAGAACTGCTAGCACACTCAGGCTTCAGCACTGCCCCAGGCAAGGGCAGAAATAAGGCATGTCACAAAGACAAAGTAGGTAAATGCGGAAAATTCCCTAAAGGGCATATCTTACCCAAGAAAAAGGGGACAGGTCCCAGGTCAGGTGGCTGCCTTCCTTCAGGGAATTCAGGCCCCAGGGGCTAGAAAACAGAAGCAACCTAAGACCGCTCTCTACCTGAGCCACAACACTGGCAGGGAGAGGCTGCTGAAATTAAAGGTACCACATCACTTTACACTGGTGGGAAGCTGCAGGCATGCTGGGTATGATAGGAAAAGCACAGTCTAGAGGCTTCATAAAAAGTCTGACAACATGCTGGGTCTCACCCTCAGGAAAACTTGATACTGACTACTTTCTCCTCCTGAGATGTGGGCCTCTCTGGTCTGGGAAAATATGACTAGGGTTGATAATATTTGAGGAGACCCTCAAAAAAAGTTCCACATAGGCAGGGCAAGAACCAGAAAAACAAGAGATGAAAAATTCTGATCAGTTAAACAGAATCTATGTTAGAGGTCTAGAATAAGCTGAACTGAATGACAAAGAACAAATAGAGAACAAAGAAAACCCTAGATAAAAGAGTGAAAAATGCCTGTTGATGGACATTTTGGCTGTTTCCCTCTCTTCACAATGGTAAATAATGCTGCTATAAACATTGGTGTGCAAATGTCTGTTTGTGTCTTTGCCCTCATGTCCTCTGAGTAGATACCTAGCAATGGTATTGCCAGGTCATACAGCAATTCTATATTTAGCTTTTAGAGGAACCGCCAAACTGCCTTCCACAGCGGTTGTATCATTTGACATTCCCACCAACTGTGGATAAGTGTGCCTCTTTCTCCACATCCTCTCCAGCACTTGCCATTTTCTGTTTTATTGATAATGGCCATTCTGGTGGGTGTGAGATGTTATCTCATTGTGGTTTTAATTTGCATTTTCATAATAGTCAGGGAAGTTGAGCATCTCTTCATGTGTCTTTTGGCCATCTCTGTTTCCTCTTCTGAGAAGTGTCTATTCAAGTCTTTTGCCCATTTTATAATTGGGTTGGCTGTCTTTTTGTTGTCAAGTTGAACAATCTCTATATAAACTCTGGATACTAGACCTTTATCGATATGTCATTTCCAAATATTGTCTCCAATTGTGTAGGCTGTCTTTTTATTTTTTCACGAAGTTCTTTGATGCGCTAAAGTGTTTAATTTTTAAGAGTTCCCATTTATTTATTTATTTCTTCAATGCTCTTGCTTTGGGTGTGAGGTCTAGGAAACAGCCTCCTAGTATAAGATTTATAAGCTATTTCCCTACATTTTCTTCTAACAGTTTTATGGTCTTAGGTCTAATGTTAAGGTCTTTGCTCTCTTTTGAGTTAACTTTTGTATAGGGTGTGAGATATGGGTCCTCTTTCATTCTGTTGCATGTGGATAACCAGTTCTCAAGGCACCATTTATTGAAGAGACTATTTTGTCCCAGGTGAGTTGGATTGACTGCCTTATCAAAGATCAATTGTCTATATCTGAACACTCTATTCTATTCCATTGGTCAATATATCTATCTTTATGCCAGTACCATGCTGTTTTGACCACTCTAGCTTCATAGTATGCCTTCAAGTCAGGTAGCATGAGACCTCCGACTTCATTTTTTTTTTCCTCAGGATACTTTTAGCTATTCGGGGCACCCTGCCCTTCCAGAAAATTTGGTTATTGGTTGTTCTATTTCTGAAAAGTAAGTTCTTGGGATTTTAATTGGTATTGCATTGAATCTGTAAATCAATCTAGGTAGAATTGATATCTTAACTATATTTAGTCTTCCAATCCATGGACATGGTATGCCCTTCCATCTATTTAGGTCTTCTGTGATTTCTTTTAACAATTTCTTGTAGTTTTCCTTGTATAGGTTTTTTGTCTCTTTAGTTAAATTTATTCCTAATTATTTTATTCTTTTGGTTGCAATTGTAAATGGAATTCTTTTCTTGATTTCCCCCTCAGATTGTTCATTACTAGTGTATAGAAACACTACAGATTTTTGAGTGTTGCTCTTGTAACCTGACACTTTGAACTACTCATTTATTAGCTCTACTAGTTTTGCTGTGGATTTTTCGGGGTTTTTGACATATTGTGTCATATCATCTGTAAGCAGTGAGAGTTTTACTTCTTCCTTTCCAATTTTGATGCCTTGTATTTTTCTTTTTCTTGTCTAATTGCTCTGGCTGGAACTTCCAACACAATGTTGAATAACCGTGGTGATGGTGGACATCCTTGTCTTGTTCCTAATCTTAGGGGGAAATTTTTCAGTTTTTCCCCATTGAGGATGATGTTAGCTGTGGGTTTTTCATATATTCCCTTTATCATTTTGAGGAAGTTCCCTTCTATTCCTATCCTTTGAAGTGTTTTCAACAGGAAAGGATGTTGTATTTTGTCAAATGCCTTTTCTGCATCAATCGAGATGATCATGTGGTTTTTCTGCATTGATTTGTTGATATGGTGTATTACATTAATTGATTTTCTTATGTTGAACCATTCTTGCCCACCTGGGATGAATCCTACTTGGTCATGATGTATAATTCTTTTAATGTGTTGCCGATCGATTTCCAAGAATTTTGTCGAGGATTTTTGCACCTATATTCATTAGAGAGATTGGCCTGTAGTTTTCTTTTCTTGTAATATCTTTGTCTGGCTTTGGAATGAGGATGATAGGGTGATGTTGGCTTTGTAGAATGAGTTAGGTAGCTTTCCCTCCACTTCAATTTTTTTGAAGAGTGTGAGCAGGATTGGTACTAATTCTTTCTTGTATGTTTGATGGAATTCACATGTGAAGCCATCTGGTCCTGGGCTTTTCTTTTTGGAGAGCTTCTTAATGACTGATTCAATTTCTTTACTTGTGACTGGTTTGTTAAGGTCGTCTATTTCTTCTCAAGTCACAGTTGGTTGTTCATACCTTTCTAGAAAGTTGTCCATTTCATCTGCATTGTCGTGTTTATTAGCATGAAGTTGTTCATAGTATCCTCTCATTACTTCCTTTATTTCTGTGGGGTCAGTGGTTATGTCTCCTCTTCCATTTCTGATCTTATTTATTTGCATCCTCTCTCTTCTTCGTTTTGTCAATCTTGCTAAGGATCCATCAATCTTAATTGATTTTCTCATAAAATCAGCTTCTGGTTTTGTTGATTTTCTGGATTTTTTTCATGTTCTCAAGTTCATTTATTTCTGCTCTAATCTTCATTATTTCTTTCCTTTTGCTTGCTTTGGGGTTTGTTTGCTGTTCTTTCTCTTCTTCTTCCAGGTGGACAGTTAATTCTTAGATTTTTGCCCTTTCTATTTTGTGATATAGGTATTTGGGGCAATAAATTTCCCTCTTAGCACTGCTTTTGCTGCATCCCATAAGTTTTGATATGCTGTGTTTTCATTTTCATTTGCCTCGAGATATTTAATGATTTCTCTTGTAACTTCTTCCTTGACCCACTGGTTGTTTAAGAATGTATTGTTGAGCCTCCACATATTTGTGCATTTTCTGGCACTCTGCCTATTATTGATTTCCAACTTCATTCCTTTATGATCTGAGAAAGTGTTTTGTAAGATTTTGATCTTTTAAAATTTATTGAGACTTGCTTTTTGACCCAGCATATGGTCTATCCTTGAGAATGATCCATGAGCACTGGAAAAAAAGGTGTATCCTGCTGTTGTGGGGTGTAATGTTCTATAAATGTCTGTAAGTCTAGCTCTTTTATTGTAATATTCAAATTCTCTGTTTCTTTATTGATCCTCTGTCTAGATGTTCTGTCCATTGATGACAGTGGGGAATTGAAGTCTCCAACTATTACGGTAGATGTGTTTATTTCTCTTTTCAGTGTTTTCAGTGTTTGCCGCATGTATTCAGGAGCATTCTAGCTCAATGCATAAATATGATTGTTGTGTCTTATTATTAAATTGTTCCTTTTACTAATACATAGTGTCCTTCCTTGTCTTTTTAAACTGTTTTACATTTGAAGTCTAATTTGTTGGATATTAGTATAGCTACTCTTGCTCTTTTCTGATTGTTAGTTGCATGAAATATCCTTTCCCAACCTTTCAATTTCAACCTATGTTTATCCTTGGGTCTAAGATGTGTTTCCTGTAGACAGAATACAGATGGATCCTTATTTTTAATCCATTCTACCAGTCTATGTCTTTTGATTGGGGAGTTTAATCCATTAACATTTAGTGTTATTACTGTACAGGTAGACTTTTTCTACCATTTTGCCTTTTGGATTTTATACGTCATATCTAATTTTCCTTCTTTTTACCTTTACTCATAGTCTTCCTTTCTACACTGTTCTCCACATCTCTCTTTCCTGTCTTTTTGTATCTGCCTCTAGTGCTCCCTTCAGTATTTCTTGCAGAGCTGCTCTCTTGGTCACAAATTCTCACAGTGATTTTTTTGTCTGAAAATGTTTTAATTTCTCCCTCATTTTTGATGGACAATTTTGCTGAATATAGAATTCTTGATTGGCAGGTTTTCTCTTTAGTAATTTAAATATATCCTCCCGCTGTCTTCTTGCCTCCATGGTTTCTGCTGAGAAATCTACCCCTAGTCTTATTGGGCTTCCCTTGTATGTGATGGATTGCTTTTCTCTTGCTGCTTTCAAGATTCTCTCTTTCTCTCTGACATCTGACATTCTGACTAGTAAGTGTCTTGGAGTATGTCCATTTGGATCTATTCTGTTTGGGGTATGCTGCACTTCTTGGATCTGTACTTTTAAGTCTTTCATAAGAATTGGGAAATTTTCAGTGATAATTTCCTCCATTAGTTTTTCTCCTCCTTTTCCCTTCTCTTCTTCTGGGACACCCACATGTATATTCATGTGCTTCATGTTGTCATTCAATTCCCCGAGTCCCTGCTCATATTTTTCTATTCTTTTCTCTGTATTTTCTTTTGCTTGTTGGATTTCAGATGTTCTGTCCTCCAGTTCACTAATCCTATCTTCTGCCCCTCAAAATCTAACATTGTAGGTTTCCATTGTTTTTTTCATCTCTTCTACTGTGCCTTTCATTCCCTTAAGTTCTGCAATTTGTTTTTTTCAGACTTTTGAGTTCTTCTTTTTGTTCACTCCTTGCCTTCTTTATATCCTCCCTCAATTCATTGATTTGATTTTTGATGAGGTTTCCATATCTGTTTGTATATTCTGAATTAATTGTTTCAACTCCTGTATCTTATTTGAATTGTTGGTTTGCTCCTTTGACTGGGAGTTTGATTTGTTATTTTTTGCTGGCGTCTAGACATTTAATTACCTTAATTAGTTTAGTCTGGAGATTGTTTTCACTTCTTTTACCTAAGATTTTCTTGCTGGATGACTTTGTTGTCTATCTGTTTTTTGACATTCAGTTCAGTGTTTTCTGGATCTCAAGCTTAGGTTTTGTTTAACAGAGGAGTATTTTTCAGTTCTTGTTTTCTTGTTTCTAGTCCTGCCTGTATGGTGCCTTCCCCCCTCCCCCCAACCTTAGGAGAGTCTACTTAGGTATTACAGAGTGCAGTCAGATTTTCCAAGACCAAACTGCCCTCCTGTCAGGAGGAAAGAGTCACCTGCATCAGTTTTCCCTGAGGGTGAGACCCAGCAGGTTGGAAGACTTTCCTGTGTAGTCTCTGGACTCTGGTTTTCTTATCCTGCCCAGTATGTGGCACTTGTCTGCCTGTAGGTCCCAGCAGCATAAGATGATGTGGTACCTTTAACTTTGGCAGACTCACCCTGCTGGAGGCATGGTGGAGACAGAGGAGAGGTTGTAGGCTGTTTTTAATGGCTTCAAATTACCAAGCCCTGGTGTCTGAATTTCTTGAGGGAGGAATTCCATCTGAGTTGGGCTTCACCCCTCCCCTGGGGAAGGCACAGGCTCCAGATAAGTCCTCACTCAAGCTTGTTTCTGCCTATGCCTGGGGCAGTTGCAGCCTGAGAAGCCCTGTTGCAGTATCCAAAGGCAGTCCAGCCTTTGTAGAAACTTAGCCACAAAACCTCTATTTCTTTTTTTTTTTTTTGTCAGCCCTGCCCCCTGAGTGCTGGGGCAAAAATGAGTGACCTCTGCTTTGACCAGGTTCACCTGAGCAGGGGGCCTATATTTAGTTGTCAGAATTTGTTAATTAATTCCACAATTGGCATTTGGTTGTACTCAGTCCCTGCTGCTGGTAAAGTCTTTTTCCTTTCCCCTCTGGGAAGCAGCCTGTGGAGGAGGGGTGCCGGCCGCTGCGACTTGGGGAACTCATGGTTCTGGGGTTCTTGCAGCTGGTCCAGGGTATGTTGTGTGTGCAGTCACTGATGTGGTCCCAGGAGCTATTCTGTACTGTTCCTGGTTATTTAGTAGCTGTTCTGGAGGACAAACTAAATCGTGCACCTTTCTAAGCTTGGCACCTAAAGGCAGCTAACTTTTAACTGAGGTTCTTTCTTATGTGGGAAGGCACAGGGTGATCACCTCTGGGTTCCAAAAACTTTCCCCGGAGTGATTTCTTTCTGCATCTCCAAAGGCCTGTGCTGAGCTGTGAGTGCTGAGATGAGGCATGCTGAGCTACTTGGGCTGTGCTACATTGCACTCTCTCATTTAAGCACCAGCCAATTAAATCAAACATCATTCGTTGCAGCAGGCACACCTCCTAACTAACTGCAGATGTAATGAGCAACAGATGAGGTTCATGTGCCATTGGTTCATGACCACAACAACAGGACTAGTCATTTTCACCTGGCCAAGTTGACAACTGAATCTAACTACCAGTTATTTTTCAGAAATAAGAAAAAAAAGCTTTTGTAATGATAAATGCACAGCTATATGAAGATATTGTGAACCACTGATTGTACACTTTGGATGATTAGCTGGTATATGAATATATAATGTATATCAATAAAAAATAAATAATTTTCAAAAAGAATAAAGAAGGTAGAGTTATAAAAGAGAAGATAGGATCTAACAAATGAGTTGACTCCTGAATCACTGTAATGATATTTCTTTTAGTGTCCAGTGTCTTGGAGCAGCCAGAAGGGAAAACCTAAAATTGTGGAACTGTAACCCACAATTACAGTTGTAATTGTAAACAATTACAAACTCTGAAATCTATTCTATAACTAATTATTGTGGTATGCTTTGAAAATTATTGCTTTTTTGTATATATGCTATTCTTCGCAATAAAAAAAATCAAATCAACAAATTGAAAGAAGATATGGCAAAAGAGATGAAGGATATAAAGAACTCATTGGGCAAACAGAAAGAAGAACCTGAAAGTTTGAAAAAACAAATCTCAGAACTTAAGGGAATCAAAGGCACAATGATGAAATGAAAAAAATAATGAAGACCTACTACAGTAGATTTGAAGAGGCAGAAGAAAGGATTAATGAACTAGAGGACAGGACATCTGAAATCTGACACACAAAAGAAAAGATATGAGTAGGGTCTCAGGGAATTGAATGACAATGTGAAGCACACAAATATATGTGTTATTGATGTCCAGAACGAGAGAAGAAGGGAAAGGGGGCAGAAAGACTAATGGAGGAAATAACCACTGAAATTTTCCTATCGCTCATGAAAGACTTAAAATTACAGATTCAAGGAGTGCAGCATACCCTTAACAGAACAGATCCAATTATACTTACTCCAAGACACTTACTAATCAGATTGTCAAATGTCAAAGTCAAAGAGAGGATTTTGAAAGCAATAAGAGAAAAACAATCCATCACATCCAAGAGAAGCTTGATAAGACTATGTGTTGATTTCTCAGCAGAAAGCATGTGTGAAAAGGCAGTGGTATGATATATTTAAGATTCTGAAAGAGAAACTGCCAACCAAGAATTCTATACCCAGCAAAACTATGCTTTAAAAACAAGTTTACAATATTCTCAGACAGTCATGGAGAGAGTTTGTGACTAAGAGCTGCTCCACAAGAAATGCTAATTGGAGCACTACAGGCAGATAGGAAAAGACAGGAGAGAAGTCTAGAGAAGAGTGTAGAAATAAAGACTATCAGTAAAGGTAACAAGAGAAAAAAAATAAGATATGATACATAAAATTCAAAAGACAAAATGGTAGAAGTACTGCCTTTACAATAATGACATTAAATGTTAACAGATTAAACTCCTCAATCAAAAGACATAGACTGCAGATTGGATTTAAAAACAGGACCTATCTCTATATGCTGTCTACAGGAGACTTACTGTAGACCCAAGGACAAAAATATGTTGAGCCTTCTGCGCATGAGCAGTGCTGCTCGGAGCCCGCCAGCCACGGTCTCGGGCGCCAGCGACACCACGGCCGCTGTCACTATGGCCCATTACAAAGCCGCCGACTCGAAGCGCAAGCTGTTCCGGAGGTACTTAGAGAAGTCGGGGGTGCTGGACACGTTGACTAAGGTATTGGTAGCCCTATATGAAGAACCAGAAAAACCTAATAGTCCTTTGGATTTTTTAAAGCATCACTTAGGAGCTGCTACCCCAGAAAATCCAGAAATAGAACTGCTTCGCCTAGAATTGGCAGAAATGAAAGAGAAATATGAAGCTATTGTAGAAGAAAATAAAAAACTGAAAACAAAGCTTTCTCAGTATGAAACACCTCAGGAGGAGAAGTGTGCTGAATAGGATTCTTCTCAGTTGAAAAGACACTGAAAATGGTTTTGTATGACTTGAATAGTTTGTATAGTATATAATCTTTTCTGAACAGATGCTATAGAACTCTTTTAATATGTTAAATTCACTTATCATACTTTAATTGTTATACACACATAGAATCACCAATAAAAACTCAATATAACTTTCTTTGGGTCTCAAAGCAGGAGAATCTAAAGTAAATCCTGAAAAAAATCTAAACAGTCATCTAAATAGTTTTCATTACCTTTAAAGACTTCTGATTAGTAATGATGGTACTGGTTGTATTTTATCCAAGGAAGTTTAATATGGAGCTGTTCCTTGGTTTAGTTCAGGATATGAGCACAGGTATAGTCATTCTTTAAAATGAAGATGACAGGGCCACGGTGGCTCAGCAGGTAAGAGTGCTTGCCTGCCATGCCTGAAGACCTGGATTCGATTCCTGGTGCCTGCCCATGTTAAAAAAAAAAAATGAAGATGACACTGTTGTTTATATTCCCTGTTGGTAGCTGGAGAAATCTGTGTGACATAAGACGCATTTGCACAGGTTCCCATGAATCCTCTGCTCTTATTTATATAATGCAGAACGAATAACTCTTCTTTGCCACCACTTTGCCTTAGATAACTGTGTGTGCCAGCTTGAACTCTGACACCACATTTCCCTTCTATGCAATCATGCCCTATCTGATAAAGTTGCCTTGCTTTGCTCTGTGCTTCAATGGGTCCTACTTGCATATTGGCCTTTCTGTGTATTTCAGTTTGCTCTAATAGCAGTTACCCTGATTGTAATTTATATAACTTTAAACAGGATCACACTGTCCCCCTGCCTCACCCTTAGAAAACTGCTTAGTTGAGCACAGAACAGAGGCAATATAACATTATGGGTACATGCACAAGCTGGTATGAGAAGGGGAAATGAGCCATATATCATGGAAGATAATAGTTTGTGGGTATAATTATATAGTGCTTTTTCCCTCAAAGTATTTTTCTAGCCTTGAATTCATTTTATCTTCACTATCCCCGTGAAGTAGGTAGGGAACATATGAGGGGATGTTGGGTACTGATTTTTTAGGCCAAAGACTGATATTAATACAAACCATCTACTAACTGTAGAACCTTGGTGTATCCATTAACTGTTCTGAGGTTCACTTTCCTCATCTGTTAAATGAGAATGTCTGTGCTGCCTACCTCACAGGGTTGTTGTGAGGGTCAAAGAAGAATGTATGTGAAAGACTTGTAAATGGTAAAGCACTATAAAAAAAAAACGTTGAAAGTGAAAGGTTGGAAAAAGATATTTCATGCAAACAGCAACCAGAAAAAAGCAGGGGTAGCTATAATAATATCTGACAAATTAGATTTCATATGTAAAACAATTAAAAGAGACAAAGGACTCTGTGTATTAATAAAAGGAATAATTCAACAAGAAGACATAACAATCATAAATATTTATGCACAGAGACATAACAATCATAAATATTTATGCACAGAAAATACATGAGGCAAACACTGACAACACAGAAGGGAAAAGTAGACACCGCTACCACAGCACTTGGAGACTTCAATTCCATGCTCTCATGAATGGACAGAACATCTAGACAGAGGATCAATAAGGAAATGGAGATTTTGAATAATATGATAAATGAACTAGACTTAACCAATATTTACAGAACACTACATTCAATAACAACAGATACACATTTTTTTAGGTGCCCATGGATCACTCTCAAGGATAGACCATATTCTGAGTAACAAAGCAAGTCTCAGTAAATTTTAAAAAATTGAAATTATAAAAACACTTTCTCAGATCATAATGGAATGAAGTTGGAAATCAGTAATAGGCAGAGAGAGGGCCAGAAAATTCACAAATATATGAAGGCTAACCAACACACTTTTTTTTTTAATAATTCCTCAATTTTAGGTTTTTACTTCTAGCTTCTCTAGGATACTGGAGACTAAAAGAAATATCAATATAACGATTCAGCAATCATATCCATTTGTTAATCCCTACCTTCTCTGTATAATTCCACTATCATCTTTGATCTTTCTATCCCACTCTTTAGGGGTATTTGGGCTACGGCCATTCTAACTTTTTCATGTTGGAAGGGGCTGTCAATAATATGGGGTAGGGAGATGGAACTAGCTGATGCTCTGGAGAGGCTGGGCCATCTAGGTTTCAGGACTTATCTGGCCGAGGGACCCATCTGGAGGTTGTAGGTTTCTGAGAAGTTATCCTAGTGCATGGAACCTTTGTAGAATCTTACATATTGCCCTAGGTGTTCTTTATGATTGTCTGGAATGGTTTTATTTGGGGTTTGGCAAGTTATGGTAGGTAGCAATGTCTAACTGAAGCTTGAGTAAGAATGACCTCCAGAGTAGCCTCTCGACTCACTTTTTTTTTAAGCTTCGTAAACATAGTGACTTGTATTTACAATTGTATGTATCAAGGCTATGATCGAAACAAGTGTGAAACCATCTGAACAAAAGCAATGATATATTGGTAATGGCAATAAATGAAACATTGACAGCCTCTGGTGGGAAGCAATTATCCATGAGCTGTAGATCTGATTGCAATTATGGCCTTCTAGTGTCTTTTGTACCTTAGTAGAAAACTATTCTCCTTTTTTTGCCAACTTCATTCGACGTCATTCGCCTGAACTGGAGTGCCAATACAAGTAAAATATGAAATCCTGGTTGTTTCTTCTTCACCTTGATTGGACTGAACAAATATAGTTACATTGTTTAACGTTCTGAAACTTAACATAATGAAATGGGACAATGCAACCTTCTTTAACATCATCTCCTGTTAGTCCTGGAGCTTGAGTTGGTTCACTTCTTTCTGCCTCTTCAAAATCCATAGATAGGGGCAGACTGATAAAATTTTTTTTACATATTTAGGACCTTTACCATTATCTGGCCCTTGAAATTTCATGGAATAAGCCTTAACAGGTTAAATGCCACAGTGATAAGTAGCTGCCACAGATGCCAAGATCATGTCTTTGCATAAACAGTAGTCAAATCCATGTTCATCACTCTCGTTAAGACATTCGCAGCCAGCTTTGTTAATAAAAGGCATTAAATCTGAATAGCCTTTGGGAATACCTGTGTCCTCCGTGCTTCTAGGGTCATTTTCTAGGTGCTGCTTAATTTTTTTTTTCTAATCCCACAGCATTTGCTCCTTTATATTGATCAATTCTCACTTTGTTTTGAAAAAATAGAAATGTAGATGTTGCTGATATATTTTTGGTGGCAATTACTCCCTGACACTGATGTACATTTATTTCCAGGAAAACCCCCTGTGGATATTTATTATTCATGGAACTGAATGCTGGAGCAATCCTTAAGCATGGTCCATACCCTTTCATGGAGAGCTTGACTACATGAGTCTGGAGCCCACACTGCTCAGTTTTGGCTGGAAATCCCATTCGCTCCTGACTGACTTCACTCCCACCATCCTCAGAAAGAGCCTAGTAAGGGTCCTTGACACCAGCACCTTTGAAATTAAAGAAGACCCAGGAAGGCTGAGTCCTGGACAAAGGAGGTAGTAGCTGTGACTTCTTCCTCTGGGGCTCTTGGTGTCAAATCCAATAAAACACTCTTAAACAACCAGTGGGTCAAGGAAGAAATTACAAGAGAAATCAGTAAATATCTTGAGGAAAATGAAAATGAAAACACAAAATATAAAATTTTATGGGATGTAGCAAAGGCAGCTGTAGTAGTTAGGTGCAGGTGTAAACTTGGCCAGGCAATGTTGCCTGTTCTGTTGCTGTGAACCTGAATCATCAGCATGTGAAATTCATCTACAGCTGATTACATCTGCAGTCAGGTAACTGGAGTGCCTCTGCAATGAGATACATTTAATTTAATTAGCTGGAGGCTTAAAAGAGAGCAGTCAGAAGGCAGCTCAACACAGCCAGCCCAAGCAGCTCAGCATACCTCATCTCAGCACTTGCAATTTGACCCAGACATTTGGAGATGCAGAAAGGAATCACCCTGGGGACAGCTGTTGGAACCCAGAAGCCAGGAGAGAAGGCCAGCAGACATTGCCTTCCCACTGACAGAGAAACTCTTCCTCTGAAGAACCATAAACTTTTTTTTTTTTTTGGATGCATGGTCTGGGAATTGAACCCAGGTCTTCTGCATGAAAGGGGGGCATTCTAACTACTGAAGTACCCATGCACCCAATCATAAACTTTTTATTGATATATATTATATATTCACATACCATGTAATCTTCCACAGTATACAATCAATAGTTCACAAATATCATCATATAACTGTGTGTTTATCATCACAATCAACCTTTTTTTCTTTCTTTGTGAAAAATAACATATATACAAAAAAACAATAAATTTCAAAGCACATCGCAACAATTAGTTGTAAAACAGATTTCAGAGCTTGGGGGGGTGGGGTGGAGTTGTGTGACTGTATGGGCTTGGGGCAGGAGTGGCTTGGGTGTGAAGGTGAGTGCCAGCAGGGGGCAGGGAGGGCAAGTTGGGAGTCGAGGGGCTGGGCGTGGGTGCGTGGGTCTTGGGAGGGGTGGGGCAAAACTGTGCGCTTGCATGGGAGAGGTGGGCCGGGCTAGGGCAGGCATGCATGCATGTGTGGGGTGGGAGTGTGGAGCAGGGATGTGTGAGGGAAGTCAGGGCGGGGATGCTTGGAGTGCAATGGGAGGCAAGAGACAGAGTTCAGGTATCTGGGGTTTGGTGGGAATCGCAGGTCATTGGGCAGGGACAGCGCACGTAGGTGTAGCACATTCAAGGACCGTGGTTTGGCTTATCTCCTGTTTCCTGTCTCCTTGTCCATAGACCCCTGAGGGCTCTAGGCCTCTGTTTGGAAAGGGACATTATATAAGATAAGGAGTGTTATATAAGAGTCTATAAAGGTTCCATGCACTAGGGTAACTTTCCAGAAACCTACAATCTCCAGATGAGTCCCTGGACTAGATAAATCCTAAAATGCAGAGGTGCCAGCCTCTCCAGAACATCAACTAGTTCTATCCCCCTATCCTGTATTATCAACAGCCCCTTCCAACAGTGAAAATGTTAGAATGGGCATAGCTTGAATGCCCATAAAGCTTGGGAGCAAGATCGGAGGTGATGGTGGAGTTATACAGAAAAGGTAGCGTTTAACAAATGAGTACGATTGCACAATCATTATATTGATAGTTTTTTTAGTCTCCAGTATCTTAGATCAGCTAGAAGTAAAAAAAACTAAAATTGAGGAATTGTAACACATACCAAACTCTGAAATATGTTCTATAACTAATTGTTGTGATGTGCTTTAAAATTTATTGTTTTTGTATATTTGTTATTTTTCAGAAAAAAGAAAAAAAAGTCATTTCTGATGATAAATGCACAGCTGTATGATGGTATTGTGAATCACTGACTGTATGCTTTGGATGATTAAATGGTACGTGAATATATAATTGTGCTGGTTTGAAATGATGTATATACCCTAGAAAAATCATGTTTTAATTCTAATCCCATTTGTAAAGGCAGCTGTTTCTTCTAATCCCTATTCAGCATTGTATGTTTGAAACATACAATGTAGATCATCTCTCTGGAGATGTGATTTAATCAAGAGTGGTTGTTAAGCTGGATTAGGTGACAACATGTCTCCATCAATTTGGGTGGGTCTTGATAAATTTCTGGAGTCCTATAAAAGAGGAAACATTTTGGAGAATGAAGGAGATTCAGAGAGAGCAGAGAATGACATAGCCACAAGAAGCAGAGTCCACCAGCCAGCGACATTTGGAGATGAAGAAGGAAAATAACTCTGAAATCTGTTCTATAACTATTGTTGTGGTATGCTTTGAAATTTATTGCTTTTTTTGTATATATGTTATTTTCACATTTAAAAAAATTGTTTTACACTGAATGAAGCTGCATCCGAGCTATAAAAAAAAAATTGTTTTAGAGCACATCCATCTCTGGTGTTTACATTCTGGCAGCTTTAGCAAACTAAAATAGCAGTGCTGATGGAGAAATGTATTGCCCGAAATGACTATATTAAAAAAGAAGAGGGTGGTGCTACAGTGGCTCAGGGGCAGAATTCTTGCCTGCCATGCTGGAGACCTGGGTTTGATTCTCAGAGCCTGCCCATACCCACCCCCCCAAAAAAAGAAGAAGAAGAAAGAACAAAAATCAAAGAATTAACTGTTCACCTGGAAGAATTAAAGAAAAGCAAACTAACCCTAAAGCAAACAGAACTAAAGAAATAACAAAGATTAGAGCAGAAATAAATGAAATTGAGAATTTGAAAACACAGAGAAAAGCAACAACCTGAAGTTGGTTCTTTGAGAAAATCAATAAAATTTATGGACCCTTAGCTAGGCTGACAAAAAGGAGAGGATACAAATAAATGAAATCAGAAATGGAAGAGGAGACATATAACCACTGACTCCACAGAAATAAAGGAGGTAATAATGAAGGGATACTATGAGCAACTATATGTTAATAAACTAAATAATGTAAATGAAATGGAAATTTTCCTAGGAAAGCATGTACAACCAACATTGACTCAGGAAGAAATAGATGGCCTCAACAAACTAATCGCAAGTAAAGAGGTTGAATCAGTCATCAAGAAGCTCCCAAAAAAGAAAATTCCAGGTACACATGGCTTTATATGTGATTCTACCAAGCAGTCAAGAAAGAATTAGTGCCAATCCTGCTCAAACTCTTCAAAAAAAAAAAAAAAATTGAAGAGGAGGGAAACCTACCTAACTCACTCTATTAGGCCAACATCACCCTAACACCAAAGCCAGACAAAGATACTACAATAAAAGAAAATTACAGACCAATCTCTTTCATAATTATAGATGCAAAAATCCTCAATAAAATTCTTGCAAATTGAATCCAGGGGCACATTAAAAGAATTATACACCATGACCAAGTGGGATTTATTCCAAGTATGCAAGGCTAGTTCAACTAATACCCCTATCAATAAGTCAAAGTGGAAAAACCACATGATCATCTCAATTGATGCAGAAAAGGCATTTGACAAAATTCAACATCCTTTCTTGATGAAAACACTTCAAAGGATAGGAATAGAAGGGAACTTCCTCAACAGGATAAAGAGGATATATGAAAAACCCACAGCTAACATCATCCTCAATGGGGAAAGATTGAAATCTTTTCCTCTTAGATCAGGAACAAGACAAGGATGCCCACTGTCACCATTGTTATTCAATATTGTGCTGGAAGTTCTATACAGAGCAATTAGACAAGAAAAAGAAATAAAAGAGATCCAAATTGGAAAAAAAGAAGTAAAACTCTCACTGTTTGCAGATGACATGATACTATATGTTGAAAATCCAAAAAAAATCTAAAGCAAAGCTTCTAGAGCTAATAAATGAGTACAGTAAAGTGGCAGAGTACCAGATCAACACCCCAAAATCACTAGTAATGAGCAATCTGAGAAAGAAATCAAGAAAAAATATTTACAATAGCAACCAAAAGAATCAAATATTTAGGAATAAATTTAACTAAGGACACAAAAGACCTATACACAGAAAACTACAAGAAATTCTAAAAGAAATCATGGAAGACCTAAAGAAATGTAAGGACATACTGTGTCCATGGATTGGAAGATCAAATATAGTTAAGATGTAAGTCCTACTCAAATTGATTTATAGATTCAATGTAAAAATACCAACTAAAATCCCAACAGCTTACTTTGTAGAAATAGAAAATTCAATAACCAAGTTTATTTGAAAGAGCAATGGGCCTCTAATAGCTAAAAATATCTTGAAAAAGAAAAATGAAGTGGGAGGTCTCAAAATACCTGACTTCATAAAGCATATTACAGGCGGGTGCAAGGGTAATTCAGTAAGAATTCTCACCTGCCATACAGGAGATCCAGGTTCAATTCGTGGTCCATGCACTTCCCTAACAAACAAACAAACAAACAAGCAAACAAAAAAACACTAAAAAGTTCAACAAGTGGTGCTGCAATAATGGGATACTCACATGGAAAAATAATGAAATGTGACCCTGCGATACAGAATACAAAAAAAAAAATGCATATTACAAAGCCACAGTAGTCAAAATAGCACGTAACTGGCATAAAGATAGTACTGACCAATGGAATCAAATTGAGTGTTCAAAAATAGACCCTCTCATTTATGGACAATTGATCTTTAATAAGGTGGTCAAGCCAACCCAACTGGGACAGAGCAGCCTCTTCAGTATATGGGTTTGGAGAACTAGATATCCATATGCAAAAGAATGAAAGAAGATCCCTATTTCATAGCTTAGACAAAAATTAACTCAAAATTGATCAAAAACCTAAACATTAGAGCTAAAACCATAAAACTTTTAGAAGAAAATGTAGGGAATATCTTATAAATCTTGCAATAGGAAGTGGTTTCCTAGACTTTACACCCAACGCAGGAGCAATGAAAAAAGAAATAGATAAATGGGATCACCTCAAAATTAAATGCTTTTGTATATCAAGGGACTTTGACAAGAAAGTAAAAAGGTGGTCTACACAATGGGAGACAATATTTGCAAACCACATACCAGACAAGGATTTTAATAAATAATATATAAAGAGATCGTACAATTCAGCAACAAAAAGACAAACAACCAATTTAAAAATGAGCAAAAGACATGAACAGACAGGTTTCAGAAATGACACATGAAAAGATGCTCAACTTTACTGGCTGTTAGGGAAATGCAAATCAAAACCACAATGAGAGATCATTTCACACCAACTAGAATGGCCATTACAAAAAAAAAAAAACAAACAGAAATAACAAGTGTGAAGAGGATGTGGAAAATAAGGCACACTTATTTACTGGTGGTGGGAATGTAAAATGGTACAACTGCTCTGGAAGGCAGTATAGTAGTTCTTCAGGAAAGTAAATATAGAATTTTCATCTGATCCAGCACTCCCATTACTAGGTATATCTTCAGAGGAACTGAGAGCAAGAACACAAATGGACATTTGCACACCAATATTTACAGCGCCATTATTTACGATTGCCAAGAGATACAAACAGCCCAAATGTCCATCAACAAATGAGTGGCTAAATAAGCTGTCATATATACACACAATGGAATATTACACAGCTATAAGACAGAATAAAGTCAAGAAGCATGTAACAACATGGATGAACTGTGAGGACATTATGCTGAATGAAATTAGAAACAAAAGGATAATTACTTTATGATTTCACTAATATGAACTACCAATAATGAGTAAACTTTGAGAGTTAAAGAACACAGAGAGAGTGCCAAGATGGCAGTTTAGAGAGGTGTGGGATTTAGTTCGTCTTCCAGAACAGTGACTAAATAGCCAAGAACAGTACAGAACAACTCCTGGGGCCACATCAGTTACCAGACACAGAGCATACCTCAGTCTGGACCAGCTGGACTGGCTGCGAGCCCCCCCAGAATGGAGAATCCACCAAGCCACAGAGACCAGCACCCCTCCCCAACAGGCTACTTCCCAGAGGGGAAAGGAAAGGGACTTTACCAGCAATAGGGGCTGAGTGCAACTAAGCTTCAATTGTGGAGCTAATTCACAAATTCTGACTACTAAAAATAGGCCCCCAGCTCTGCTAAACCTGGTCAAAGTGGAGATTGCTGATTTTTGCCCAGGTGCTGAGTGGGTAGGACTGACAGAAAAGGAAAACAGAAAAAAAGAAACAGTGGGTTTTTTTGGATCAGATAGAACATAATACCTGAAAGAGTCTAGGCCCTGAAGGAAAGGAGGGAGCACATAGGATCTGAAGGTACACAAAGCAACATACCAACTTATGCTCTTGATTGGCAAACCTGAGGAACAGTGGTCCTGCTCTGAGAAGGACTTTTTTCTTTCTTTTTTGTGGCTGTGTTTCTACAAACGTTGGACTGCCTTTGGATACAGTGGCAGGGCTTCTAAGGCTGCAACTGCCCCAGGCATAGGCAGAAACAAGCATGTTTGAGAGCCTGTCTGGAGCCTGTGCCTTCCCCAGGGGAGGGGTGAGGCCCAGCTTAGGTGGATTCCCTCCCTCAAGGAATTCAGGCCCCAGGGTTTGGAAATTTGAAGCAATTAAAGACAGCCTACAACCTCTCCTCTGTCTGCACCATGCCCCAAGCAGGGAGAGTCTGCCAAAGTTAAAGGTACCACATCACCTTATGCTGGTGGGACCTGCAGGCAGACAAGTGCCACTTACTGGGCAGGATAGGAAAAACACAGAGCCCAGACACTTCACAGGAAAGTCTTTCAACCTGCTGCATCAGGGAAAACTGATGCAGGTGACTCTTTCCTCCTGACAGGAGGCCAGTTTGGTCTGGGAAAATCTGACTGGGGTTTATAATACCTAAGTAGGCCCTCCTAAGGGTGGGGGTGGGGGGAAGGCACCATACAGGCAGGGCTAGAAACAAGAAAACAAGAACTGAAAATTTCAGCTCTGTTAAAACTAGCTTAAGCTAGTGGTCCAGTAGAAGCTGAACTGAATGGCAAAGAACAGATAGACAACAAAGTCATCCAGCAAGAAAATCCTAGGTAAAAGAAGTGAAAACAATCTCCAGAATAAACTAATTAAGGTAATAAAATATGTAGACACCAGCAAAAAATAATGACTCACACTAGGAAAATTGAAGATATGGCCCAGTCAAAGGAACAAACTAACAATTCAAATGACATACAGGAGTTGAAACAATTAATTCAGAGTGTTCGAACACACATGGAAAACCTCATCAAAAACCAAATCAATGAATTGAGGGAGGATATAAAGAAGGCAAGGAGTGAACAAAAAGAAGAAATCAAAAGTCTGAAAGAACAAATTGCAGAACTTATGGGAATGAAAGGCACAGTAGAAGAGATGAAAAAAACAATGGACACATACAATGTCAGATTTCAAGAGGCAGAAGGTAGGATTAGTGAACTGGAGGATTGAACATCTGAAATCCGACAAGCAAAAGAAAATACAGAGAAAAGAATGGAAAAATATGAGCAGGGACTCGGGGAATTGAATGACAACATGAAGCACATGAATATACATGTTGTAGGTGTCCCAGAAGAAGAGAAGGAAAAAAGAAGAGAAAAACAAATGGTGGAAATTATCACTAAAAAATTCCCAACTCTTATGAAAGACTTAAAAGTACAGATCCAAGAAGTGCAGCATACCCCAAAACAGAATAGATCCAAACGGACATACTCCAAGACACTTACTAGTCAGAATGTCAGATGTCAGAGAGAAAGAGAGAATCTTGAAAGCAGCAAGAGAAAAGCAATCCATCACATACAAGGGAAGCCCAGTAAGACTGCATAGATTTCTCAGCAGAAACCACAGAGGCAAGAATACAGTGGGATGATATATTTAAATTACTAAAGAGAAAAACTGCCAATCAAGAATTCTATATCCAGCAAAATTATCCTTCAAAAATGAGGGAGAAATTAAAAATTTTTCAGACAAAAAAATCACTGTGAGAATTTGTGACCCAGAGGCCAGCTCTGCAAGAAATACTAAAGGGAACACTAGAGGCAGATACAAAAAGAAAGGAGAGAGAAGTGTGGAGAAGAGTGTAGAAGTAAAGACTCTAATAAGTAAAGGTAAAATCAAGAAAATAGTTGTGACATATAAAATCCAAAAGATGAAATGGTAGAAGAAAGTACTACCTGTACAGTAATAACACTAAATGTTAATGGATTAAACTCCCCAATCAAAAGACATAGACTGGCAGAATGGATTAAAAATAAGGACCCATCTATACTAAATGTTAATGGATTAAACTCCCCTATTAAAATACATAGACTGGCAGAATGGATTAAAAAACAGGACACATCTATATGCCATCTACAGGAAATACATCTTAGACCCAAGGATAAACATAGGTTGAAAGTGAAAGGTTGGGAAAAGATATTTCATGCAAATAACAATCAAAAAAGAGCAGGAGTAGCTATACTAATATCCAACAAATTAGACTTCAAATGTAAAAGAGTTAAAAGAGACAAAGAAGGATACTATGTACGAATAAAAGGAACAATTCAGCATGAAGACATAACTATCACAAATATCTATGCACTGAACCAGAATGCTCAAAAATACATGAGGCAAACATGGAAAAGAGAAATAGAAACATCTACCATAATAGATATAGACTTCAATTACACACTCTCATCAATGGACAGAACATCTAGACAGAGGATCAATAAAGAAACAGAATACGAAAATACAATAAATGAGCTAGACCTAGACATCTGTAGAACATTACACCCCACAACAGCAGGATACACCTTTTTCTCCAGTGCTCATGGATCATTCTCAAGGATAGACCATATGCTGAGTCAAAAAGCAAGTCTCAATAAAATTTAAAAGATCAGAATCATACAAAACACTTTCTCAGATCATAAAGGAATGAAGTTGGAAATTAATAATAGGCAGAGTGCCAGAAAATGCACAAATATATGGAGGCTCAACAACACACTCTTAAACAACCAGTGGGTCAAGGAAGAAGTTACAAGAGAAATCAGTAAATTTCTCGAGGCAAATGAAAATGAAAACACAGCATATCAAAACTTATGGGATGCAGCAAAGACAGTGCTAAGAAGGAAATTTATTGCCCTATGTGCCTATATCAAAAAAAAAAGAAAAGGCAAAAATCAAGGAATTAACTGTCTACCTGGAAGAAGAAGAGAAAGAACAGCAAACAAATCCCAACGCAAGCAAAAGGAAAGAAATAATGAAGATTAGAGCAGAAATAAGCAAACTTGAGAACATTAAAAAAATACAGAAAATCAACAAAACCAGAAGCTGGTTTTATGAGAAAATCAACAAGATTGATGGATCTTTAGCAAGACTGACAAAACGAAGAAGAGAGAGGATGCAAATAAATAAGATCAGAAATGGAAGAGGAGACATAACCACTGACCCCACAGAAATAAAGGAAGTAATGAGAGAATACTATGAACAACTTCATGCTAATAAACACGACAATGCAGATGAAATGGACAACTTTCTTGAAAGGCATGGACAACCAACTGTGACTTGAGAAGAAATAGACGACCTTAACAAACCAGTCACAAGTAAAGAAATTGAATCAGTCATTAAGAAGCTCTCCAAAAAGAAAGGTCCAGGACCAGATGGCTTCACATGTGAATTCCATCAAACATACAAGAAAGAATTAGTACCAATCCTGCTCAAACTCTCCAAAAAAATTGAAGTGGAGGGAAAGCTACCTAACTCATTCTACAAAGCCAACATCACCCTATCACCCTCATTCCAAAGCCAGACAAAGATATTACAAGAAAAGAAAACTACAGGCCAATCTCTCTAATGAATATAGATGCAAAAATCCTCAACAAAATTCTTGGAAATCGATCAGCAACACATTAAAAGAATTATACATCATGACCAAGTAGGATTCATCCCAGGTGGGCAAGAATGGTTCAACATAAGAAAATCAATTAATGTAATACACCATATCAACAAATCAATGCAGAAAAACCACATGATCATCTCGATTGATGCAGAAAAGGCATTTGACAAAATACAACATCCTTTCCTGTTGAAAACACTTCAAAGGATAGGAATAGAAGGGAACTTCCTCAAAATGATAAAGGGAATATATGAAAAACCCACAGCTAACATCATCCTCAATGGGGAAAAACTGAAAAATCTCCCCCTAAGATTAGGAACAAGACAAGGATGTCCGCCATCACCACGGTTATTCAACATTGTGTTGAAAGTTCCAGCCAGAGTAATTAGACAAGAAAAAGAAATACAAGGCATCAAAATTGGAAAGGAAGAAGTAAAACTCTCACTGCTTGCAGATGATATGATACAATATGTCAAAAACCCTGAAAAATCCACAGCAAAACTAGTAGAGCTAATAAACGAGTAGTTCAAAGTGTCAGGTTACAAGAGCAACACTCAAAAATCTGTAGTGTTTCTATACACTAGTAATGAACAATCTGAGGGGGAAATCAAGAAAAGAATTCCATTTACAATTGCAACCAAAAGAATAAAATAATTAGGAATAAATTTAACTAAAGAGACAAAAAACCTATACAAGGAAAACTACAAGAAATTGTTAAAAGAAATCACAGTAGACCTAAATAGATGGAAGGGCATACCATGTTCATGGATTGGAAGACTAAATATAGTTAAGATATCAATTCTACCTAGATTGATTTACAGATTCGAAGCAATACCAATTAAAATCCCAAGAACTTACTTTTCAGAAATAGAACAACCAATAACCAAATTTATCTGGAAGGGCAGGGTGCCCCGAATAGCTAAAAGTATCCTGAGGAAAAAAAAATGAAGTCGGAGGTCTCATGCTACCTGACTTGAAGGCGTATTATGAAGCTAGAGTGGTCAAAACAGCATGGTACTGGCATAAAGATAGATATATTGACCAATGGAATCGAACAGAGTGTTCAGATATAGACCCTCTCATCTATGGACAATTCGTCTTTGATAAGGCAGGCAAGCCAACTCGCCTGGGACAAAACAGTCTCTTCAACAAATGGTGCCTTGAGAACTGGTTATCCATATGCAAAAGAATGAAAGAGGACCCATGTCTCACACCCTACACAAAAGTTAACTCAAAATAGATCAAAGAGGGTGGGCCACAGTGGCTCAGCAGGCAAGAATGCTTGCCTGCCATGCCGGAGGACCCAGGTTTGATTCCCGGTGCCTGCCCAGGTAAAAAAAAAAATAGATCAAAGACCTAAACATTAGATCTAAGACCATAAAACTGTTAGAAGAAAATGTAAGGAAATGTCTTATAAATCTTATACTAGGAGGCGGTTCTCTAGACCTTACACTCAAAGCAAGAGCATTGAAGAAAGAAAGAAAGAAATGGGAACTCCTCAAAATTAAACACTTTTGCGCATCAAAGAACTTCATCAAAAAAGTAAAAAGACAGCCTACACAATTGGAGACAATATTTGGAAATGACATATCGATAAAGGTCTAGGATCCAGAGTTTATATAGAAATTGTTCAACTTGACAACAAAAAGACAGCCAACCCAATTACAAAATGGGCAAAAGACTTGAATAGACACCTCTCAGAAGAGGAAACAGAGATGGCCAAAAGACAGATGAAGAGATGCTCAACTTCCCTGGCTATTATGAGAATGCAAATTAAAACCACAATGAGATATCATCTCACACCCACCAGAATGGCCATTATCAATAAAACAGAAAATGGCAAGTGCTGGAGAGGATGTGGAGAAAGAGGCACACTTATCCACAGTTGGTGGGAATGTCAAATGATACAACTGCTGTGGAAGGCAGTTTGGCGGTTCCTCTAAAAGCTAAATATAGAATTGCTGTATGACCTGGCAATACCATTGCTAGGTATCTACTCAGAGGACATGAGGGCAAAGACACAAACGGACATTTGCACACCAATGTTTATGGCTGCATTATTTACCATTGTGAAGAGAGGGAAACAGCCAAAATGTCCATCAACAGACGAGTGGCTAAACAAACTGTGATATATCCATATGTTGGAATATTATGCAGCTCTAAGAATAAAGTTATGAATATGTAAGAACATGGATGGACCTTAAGGACATTGTGCTGAGTGAGATTAGCCAGAAACAAAAGGACAAATACTGTATGGTCTCACTGATATGAACTGACATTAGTGAATAAACTTGGGAGAATTTCATTGGTAACAGAGACCATCAGGAGATAGAAATAGGATAGGATATTGGGTAATTGGAGCTGAAGGGATACAGATTGTGCAACAATCTGTAATTCAATTATGTTAAAACACTGAATGAAGCTAAATGTGAGAATGATTGAGGGAGGAGGGCTGGGGACACAAATGAAATCAGAAAGATGATAAAGACTGAGATGGTATAATCTAGGAATGTCTAGAGTGTATAATGATAGTGACTAAATGTACAAATTTTAAAAATGTTTTTGCATGAGGAAGAACAAAGGAATGTCATTACTGCAGGGTGCTGAAAATAGATGGTGACTAATATTTTAAAATTTTAACTTATGTGTGAGACTAAAGCAAAAAAATGTTTATTTGGTACAAAATTTATATTTTGACTGGTATATTTCCTAATATAACTTATGTAGACAGCTTAATTGAACACCATAAGTACATGGAACCTTGAGTAGGACATTATATTTTATGGGTTTGTCCAGAGTGATGACCCGATAAATCCCAGAGTGATTTGTACAGTGAATAAAAAAGTATTTGCGAAGTCCCCTTTGGGTGAGAAAGGGGAAAATTAAACTTCCCCAAGCAGAGAGTTCTTTATATTCTCACAAGCAGTGTGGACAACCAAAGCTGTAGGCTGAGCCCCCAATCTTGGGGTTTGTTCATATGAAACTTAACCCCAAAAGGATACGTCAAACTACTTAAAATTAGGCCTAAGAGTCACCCCCAAGAGGACCTCTTTTGTTGCTCAAATGTGGCCTCTCTCTCCAGCCAACACAACAAGCAAACTCACCACCCTCCCCTTGTCTATGTGGGACATGACTACCAGGGGTGTGGACCTTCCTGTCGACGTGTGACAGAAATCCTAGAATGAGTTCAGACTCAGCATCAAGGGATTGAGAAAACCTTCTTGACCAAAAGGGGGAAGAGTGAAATGAGACAAAATAAAGTGTCTGAGACAAAATAATGGCTGAGAGATTCCAAACAGAGTCAAGAGGTTATCCTGGAGGTTATTCTTATGCATTAAGTAGATATCACCTTGTTATTCAAGATGTAACGGAGAGGCTGGAGGGAACTGCCTGAAAATGTAGAGCTGTGTTCCAGTAGCCATGTTTCTTGAAGATTGTATAATAATAAAGCTTTCACAATGTGACTATTATTGTGAAAACCTTGTGTCTGATGCTCCTTTTATCGACCTTATCAACAGACAAGTAAAACATATGGAATAAAAATAAGTAATGGGGAACAAATGTTAAAATAAATTTAGTTTGAAATGCTAGTGATCAATGAAAAGAAGGGGCAAGGTGTATGGTATGTATGAATTTTTTTCTGTTTTCTTTTTCTGAATAGATGCAAATGTTCCAAGAAATAACCATGATGATGAATATGTAACTATGTAATGATATTGTGAATTACTGATTAAATATGTAGAACAGAACAATCAAAAGTTAAGAATGTTTGTGTTTGGTGTTTTTTAGGTATTTCAAAAAATTAATAAATAAAAAAAAATTAGGCCTAAGAGTCACCCCAAGAGAAGCTTTTTGTTGCTCAGATGTGGCCTCTTTCTCCAGCCAACACAACAAGCAAACTCACTGCCCTCCCCCTGTTTATGTAGGACATGACTCCCAAGGGTGTGAACTTTCCTGGCAACGTGGGACAGAAATCCTAGAATGAGCTGAGACTCAGCACCAAGGGATTGAGAAAACCTTCTCAACCAAAGGGAGAATGAAATGAGACAAAATAAAGTGTCAATGGCTGAGAGATTCCAAACAGAGTAGAGAGGTTATCCTGGAGGTTATTCTTATGCATTAAGTAGATATCACCTTGTTATTCAAGATGTAATGGAGAGGCTGGAGGGAACTGCCTGAAAATGTAGAGCTGTATTCCAGTAGCCATGTTTCTTGAAGATGATTGTATAATGATACAGCTGCCACATTGTGACTGTGTGATTATGAAAACCTTGTGTCTGATGCTCCTTTTATCTACCTTATCAACAGATGAGTAAAACATATGGAATAAAAATAAATAATAGGGGGAACAAATGTTAAAATAAATTTAGATTGAAATGCTAGTGATCAGTGAAAGGGAGGGCTAATGGGTATGGTATGTATGAATTTTTTTCTGTTTTCTTTTTATTTCCTTTTCTGAATAGATGCAAATGTTCCAAGAAATAATCAGGATGATGAATATGCAACTATGCGATCATATTGTGAATTACTGATTATATATGTAGAACAGAATGATCATAAGTTAAGAATGTTTGTGTTTGTTTGTTGTCATATTTTTTAATTTAAAAATTAATAAAAAAGAAAAAAGTTAAGAACACAGGTTATCAGGAGATAGAAAGAGGGTAGAGAGTCAGCATTTGGTGCTGAAGGAGTACAGAATGTAAGCAGAACTGATTGTAAATATTCAAAAATGGATAGCACAATAGTATCTGATGGTAGCACAATAATATAAGTACACTGAATGAAGCTGTATGTGAATATGGTTGAGGAATAAGGGCTAGGGGGTTATATATGACACCAGAAGGAAACATAGAGGATAAAGACTGAGACAGTATAACTTAGGAATGCTGTGCCAGTTTGAATCTATTATGTACCCCAGATAAGCCATGTTTTAATCCTGATCCAATCTTGTGGGAACAGTCATTTCTTTTAATCCTGATTCAATATTATAGGGAGGAAATTTTTGATGTGGCACACCCAGTTGTGGAGTGGCCTCTGATTAGATGAAGTTGTGACTCTACTCATTCCAGGTGGGTCTTGATTAGTTTACTGCCATCCTTTAAAGCAGGAAACATTTTGGAGAGCTCAGAGAAGAGCCAATGCAGATGTTGGAGAGAAGTGACAGAGCCCACAAGGCCAGAGACCTTTGGAGACACAGAAGGAAAATGCCTCCAGGAAAGCCTTATTAGATGAGAAGCCAGGAGAGAAAGATAGCAGACATCACCATGTGCATTTCCATCTGACAGAGGTGTCCAGAAGCCAATGACCCCAGCAGACACCAGCCATGTGTCTTCCCAGCTGACAGAGATGTTCCAAACTGCATCAGCCTTTCTTGAGTGAAGGTAACCTCTTGTTGGTGCCTTAATTTGGATATTTTCACAGCCTTAGAACTGTAAATTTGTAACTTATTAAATTCCCTTTTAAAAGCCATTCCATTTTTGGTATATTGCTTTCTAAGTGCATTAGCAAACTAATACAAATGCCTAGAGTGGACCATCATGGTGATTAAATATACAAATATAAGAATGTTTTTGCATGAGGGAGAACAAATGAATGTCAACACTGCAAGGTGTTGAAAATGGGATGGTGTATACAGGAAAAAATACAATCAATGCAAGCTAGGGTCTATAGTCAACAGTAACATTGTAATATGCCTCCACTGACTGTAACAAAAGCATTATGCTAAAACTAAATGTCAATGAGTGGGGAATGTGTGTGAGCAGTATGGGGTTCTTTGCAGCAGAAAAGGAAATGTCTTTATATAGGTTGTGGTGGTGAAGGCATGGCTATGTGATTATAGCAGGAACCACAGATTTTTTACTTAGGTTGGATCATATTATATGTGAATAAAACTCTTTAAAAACAAACAGAGAAATAAGTACTGAAGAAAATGTTGAGAAAGAGATGTAACTATTCATTGTTGTAGGGAAGTTGAGAGGTGCAGCTCTGCCATGGTTTCACAGGAGGCTTAGGGATGGAGTTGCCATATGATCCTACAACATCATTGCTAGGTATATACCTGGAGATATGAGAATGAGGAATAAATGGACATTTGCATACTAGTGTTTATGGCAGCAGTACTTGTGATTTGCAATGGATGAAAGTGGCCTAAGGGTACAATGACTGAGGAATGGAAGGGGCAACTGTGCTGTATAACATACAATGGAGTACTGAGAAGCTGCAAGAAGGAATGAAGTTATGAGACTGCAACTAGGTGAACGAACCTTGAGGACAGTATGTTGAATGAAATGTTGGAAACAAAAAGTCATATATTATCATACCTCACTCATATGAACTAACTATAATATATGGCCTTGGAGAATTGAAGTCTACAGCATGGGTTATCAGATTGGGGCCTATTGTAAAGATTCCTAGATTGTAAGCTCTTACAGTAGTTACATCTATTCCAGAGTTGTAACTGTTATTTCTAAATTCTGAGATACTGAGCTATTTATGTATAATCTGGTTGTTCCCTGAAACTTCAGGTATTTATGTGAAACTTAAAACTCAGAGTTAGAGCTCTGAAGCTATGAAAGTCAGCATTATCCCATACAGCAACTGCTTAAGAGTTGAAATATTAATCAGACTTTGATTAGATATCAATGTAGCTGATCTGGATAAGGTTGAGGTAAATCAGAATACAGGGTAAAGGATCTATGTTTTAAAACTTCAACTTCTGGGTGTTACCAAAGGAAGAGATGTTTATTTGGTGCAAAACTTATATTTTGGGTAGCACCATAGTTACATGTTGTTTGCTAGCTGCTGAAATATATAATATACCAGAAACAGAACAATTTTTAAAAGGGGAATTTACTGAGTTGCAAGTTTATAGTTCTAAAGCTGTGAAAATTTCCTAATTAAAATAAGTCTATAAAAATGTCCAAATTAAGGCACCAGCAAGAGGTTATCTTAATTCAAGAAAGGCCAGTGAAGTTCAGGGTTTCTCTATCAACTGGAAAGGCACATGGTGAACATGGTGAACATGGTGAAGTCTGCTAGCTTTCTCTCCAGGCTTCTTGTTTCATGAAGCTTCCCCTGGGCATTTTCCTTCTTCATCTCCAAAGGTCTCTGGCTGCGTGAGCTCTTGTGTTCCTCATGGTTCTCTCATGGCTCTGTCCTTCTCTCCCAAATATTTTCTCTTTTAAAGGATTCCAGTAAAGTAATCAAGACCCACCTGGAATGGGTGGAGTGATATCTCCCTCTTATCTAAGGTTAATACCACAATTGGATGAATCACATCTCCATGGAGATAACCTTTTGAAAAGATTCCAACCTACATTCTTGAATAAGGATTAAAAGAAATGGTTGCTCCCAGAAGATTAGATCGTGATTAAAACATGACTTTTCTAGGGTACATGATCCTTTCAAATCAGCACACATGAATAGGATGTAACATCTTGTTGGTTTGTACAGGTTAGTGTGATGCCCCAACACATCCCAGAGTAATTTGGGCAGCAAATAAAAAAGTATTTGCAAAATCCCTTTGGGGGACTAGGGAGAAAGGTGTAAATACTCAACTTCCCCATCTGAGGAATTCCTGATATTCCTGCAAACAGTAGGGACAACCAATTCAATAGACTCAGCCCTTGTTCTTGGGGCTTGCCCTATGAAACTTACTCCTGAAAAGGAGAAGCTAAGCCTACTGATAATTATGCCTAAGAGTCAGCCCAGAGAACCTCTTTTGTTGCTCAGAAGTGGGCTCTCTCTCTAAGCCATCTCAGCAGGTGAACAAGAACAAACTAAACCCAAAGCTAGAAAGAGGAAGGAAATAATAAAGATTAGGACAGAAATCAATAAAAAAGAAAACAGAAAAATATCAATGAAACCTAATATTAGTTCTTTGGAAAAATCAAGAAATTGACAAACTTTTAGCTAGATTAACCAAAGAGAAAAGAGAGAAGATACAAATTACTTAATTCAGGAATGAAAGACATGATATTACCATCTTTACACATTAACAGGATGTAAGAGAATACTCTGAACAACTTAATGCTAACACATCAAACTACTGGTGAAATAGACATATTCCTAGAAAGATACAAATTACCAGAATAACTCAAGAAGAAATAGAAAATCTGAATAGATCTATAACAAATAAAGAAATTGAATTACTAATTAAATGGCTTATGACAAAGAAAAGCCCAGACCCAGATGGTTTTATGGTGAATTCTATCCAACATGAGGAGAAATATCAACTATTCAAGAATATTTAATGTAATAGTGGATAAAGGAATACTGTTCAACTCCTTCTATGAGGCCAGTCTTATCCTCATACCAAAGCCAGACAAAGACATTACAAGAAAAGAAAACTATGGACCAATATCCCTCATGAATAGAAATACAAAGATCCTCAACAAAATTTTAACAAAATCTAGAAATATATAAAGGGATTATATGCCATAACCAAGTGGCATTTTCCCCAGGATTGCAAGGGTCAGGCTTAATAACTAAAAATCATATGGTAATATACCATATTAATAGAAGAAAGGACAAAAACCACATGATCATCTCAATATATGCCAAAAATACATTTGACAAAATCCAACACCCATTCATCATAAAAACTTTCGGCAAACTAAGAATAGAAGGGAACTTCTTCAACCTGATAAAGTGTAACTATGAAAACCTCACAACTAACATTACACTTAATGAGGAAAGACTGAATACTTTCCCCTAAGACTGCCAACAAAGAAGCATGTCTGTTTTAGTGTAACTACGAAAACCTCACAACTAACATTACACTTAATGATGAAAGACTGAATACTTTCCCCTAAGACTGCCAACAAGGAAGCATGTCTGTTTTGGTCACTTTCAATGAATATCGTACTGGTGCTTCTAGCAAAGCAATTAGGCAAGAAAAAAAAAGGCATCTAGATTGGAGAGGAAGAACTAAAACTGTCTTTATTCACAGGTGGCATGATTCTCTCTGTAGAAAATCCTTTGGAATACACACACACACACACACACACACACACACACTACTAGAGCTAACAGATGAATTCAGCAAGTCCACATGATAAAAGATCAATATATAAAATTCAATTGTATTTATATATTAGCAATGAGCATTTCAAAATGAAATTAACAGAACAATTCCAGTCACAATGGCCTAAAAAAGAATGAAATACTTAAGAATAAAATTAAGAAAAGATGTGCAAGAATTCTATGCTAAAAATTACAAAACTGAGAGAAACTAAAAAATCTAAATAAATGGAGAGGCATTCCACGTTCATGGATTGGTAGACTCAATATTGTTTAATGGCATTTCTCCCCCAATTTATCTAATTGCAATCCCTATCAAAATTTCAGCTCTCTTTTTTAAAAAATAGAAACTGACAGAGTGATTCTAAAATACATATGGAAATGCAGAGGAATAGCCAAAATAATCTTGAAAAAGAAGAACAAAGTTGGAAGACATACAGGAAAGTTTCCTGATTTCAAAACTTATTATAGAGCTAAAGTAATCAAGATAATGTGATGCTGGCATAAAGGTAGAAATATATATAAATCAATGGAACAAAATTGAAAGTCCAGAATTAAACCATTATGTTTATAGCCAATTGATTTTGACAAAGTTGTTAAGGTAATTTAATAGGGAAAGAATAGTCTTTTCAATGAATGGTGTTGAGATCACTGGAGAATCTCATGCAAAAAGAATATTTTATGCCCTCACCTCACACCATTCACATAAAAATTAACTCAGAATAGTTCATAGGCCTAAATTAAGATAAAAACTATAAAGCTTTTAGAAGAAAATAACAGGAGAAAATCCTTATGACCTTTTAGACAAAACGTTGATTACTTTGTAATGTGTCAACTTGGCTACACTGAACTTGGAACTATATTTTCCAGAATCCTCTTTCTTGTATGTTTCATGTTAGGATGGACTACATGGGGGGATTTTTGAAAGATCTTGCAAGGTGAAAGGAAGGAAGAAGCCATTTGTGGCTGACACATGTTGTTGCTGACCTGCTGGGTTACTTCTTGGCATGTAGCAGTATCTAGGGCTGCCATTGCTCTATCATTTATTCTCCTAAAGTTTTGACTCCTGGGCCTGGTGTATGTATTTAGCTTTGTGACAAAAGGTCCAAGTTTCTGCAAGATACCCTGATCACCAAGGACAGAGACAATAAAAACAGACACTGATTTCTGTCTACGTTGGTAGGGTTACAGCCTGCTTGTGATATTCCCTTCCTGACTTCCTGCCCTGTGGACCTCAAGCTCCAATTTTAGACAGAGGCACAGTCTCACAGAGATTGCTTAACCAGACCTCATACTTGCATAAGCCAATTCTCTGTAATAAATCCATATATACTATATATATATGTAATATATATATATATGTGTGTAATATCAATAACATAATCTACTGGTTCTGCTTCTCTGGTACAAGTTCTTAGTACAACATTAAAACCATGATCCGCTAAAGAAAAAAACTGACAAATTGATTGGATAGCATCAAAATTTAACACAGAGCTTCAAAGACATCACTAGGAAAATGAAAAGACAAGCAACAGACTAGGAGAAAATAATTTGCAAATCACTTTTCCAATAAGGGATTTATATCTACAATATATGAAGAACTCCTTAAAACTCAAAAGGGGTGAGGGCAAGCATCTGAATAGACAGTTCACCAAAGATGATATAAGAATGGCTAATAAATACATGAAAAAGATTCTCAAGATCATTAAACATGTGGAAAATGCCAATTTAAACCCCAATGAGATACCACTTCACACATACTAGAATGGTTATAATAGAAAAGACAGACAATAACAAGTGTTGTTAAGGATGTGGAGAAACTGGAACCCTCTTAGATTGCTGGTGGGAATGTACAGTGGTGCAGTCACCAAAGTTTGAAAATTTCTAAAAAAGTTCAACATAAGTTCTGGGAAGATGGGAGAAAAGGAAAGGTCAAGTTCATCCCTGCTCCAAAGAACAACTAGAGAAGTGACCAAAAACAGACCAGGAGATTGATTCCAGGGTGTAAGTGACCTGGGAGGGTCTTCACACCTGGTTGAAAAAGCAGAAGAATTGAGGTGCATAGAACTGGAGTCCAGCCAGCTAGTGCAAACAGCCTAGCACTTCCATTTCCAAACAGGCCAGACCCAACAGGAACACCCAGACAGGGAGACCGACACAAGGAAGTAGGTCAAGCTGTGTTCCCTTGAACGGGCTATTCTCACATTCACCGCCCCCACCCCATGACTCACAACTCCCCCCACACACCACACACCTGAACCCCATCACCCGCCCCCACACCATGCTCCAAGCATCCCCAACCCAACCACCCCGCCTCCTGTGTGTCCGTGCGTCCCCGCCGCAACCCACATCCCACGCATGCGCTCAAGCCTGTCCCAGCCCCACCCACCTCTCTCCTGTAAGAGCACAGTTTCGCCCTGCCTCTCCTGAGACTCGCATACTCCTGGCCAGCCCATAACCCCCCACCTCCCCCTCTCTGGCCCCTGCAGGCATGCACCTGTTGCATCTGGACTTCAGGCATTCACCTTCATACCCATGCCACACCCTGCCCATAGAGTCCCTCGACCCTGCCCAACACCCCCTGAGCTCTGCATAGCACATCAGCATCTGAACCCACAGATGCGTGCGCATGCACATAATCACTCACACTATGCCTCCTCAGCTCTGGGCAAGTGCTGACCTGCACAGTTGGGCCACACTGGTCCTCAGGCCATGCAGGAAGAATCCCATCCTGCTGCTCCTGAGCTCTGCACACGTGCACACTATAACCCTACCCCGACACCCGCACAGCCCTGCCAGGCACCCACGCCTTGCATGGACCTCTTGACCCCTGCACCCCAAACCCCTTGCCCCACACATGTGCACACCCTAACCCCACCCCAAGGCACAAGTGCCCTTCTCCCATACCTGGCAGGTTCTTTCATGCACATCTATGCCACATAGCCTCTGTCCTGCACAAGCAGGCACCACTACCCAACCCTAATCCTGTACCTACAGACTCGCACCAGGGCTCCACCCACCTCTCATCACCCACCGCTGACACATATCCCATAATGTTGGTGATCTGTGCTCCCTCCCTACACACTTGCGCATCTGCATCCTGGCCCCCCTGGCCCCCTCTCCCTGTACAAGGACACACCCACGCCCCAACCTCCCTGTGCTCTGCCTTCTGTACCCTGTACCCCACACCCTGACACCCATGACCCACATACTTCACACATACACCCAGATCCTGCCCATGTGCCAGCCCCAGCACATCTGCTCACCCCCCATACACCTCCCTCCATGCCCTACCTCCGTGTCCCCCACACTGCACTCTGCTCCTGTGCTCCAGGGCCTACCTGAGCTGCACCTTGCATGGTACCCGCACCACACCTCCACAACCCCATGACCCACACCCCATGCTCACAGGCACCACCATAGAGTCTCCAACTCATGTATATACCTGCATCACAACCTGTCACCACACTGTTATGCCCCTCCCCATGCCCCATATCCAGCTCCACACCCATCCCACAAAAACAAAGCTTTAGACTACTGAAGGAAATCAACATCCAAAGTAACCCTATCAAGATATTTACATGCAGCAAGGACAACAGAAGATCACTAACCACACAAAGATGTAGACAGATACTACCCAGTCTAATGACCAAATTAAAACACTGGAGGAGACACAGACTTTGGAACAACTAATCAAAGATGTTCACATAACTCTACTAAATAAAATCTGTGGGATGGCTAATGACATAAAGAAGATTAAGAAGACACTAGAAGAGTTCCGGGTCAAAATGGCGGCTTAACAATGTGCGCATTTTAGTTCGTCCTCCAGAACAACTACTAAATAACCAGAAACAGTACAGAACAGCTCCTGGGGCCACATCAGTGACCAGACACACAGCATACCCCAGTCTGGATCAGCTGGACCGGCTGTGAGCACCCCCCCAAACCGTGAGTTCCCAAAGCTGCGGTGGCCAGCGTTCCTCCCCCACAGGCCGCTTTCCAGAGGGAAAAGGAAAGGACTTTACCAGCAGCAGGGACTGGGCACAATCAAACGCCAACTGTGGAACTAATTAACAAATTCTGACTACTAAAAATAGGCCCCCACCTTAGGTGAACCTGATTAAAGCAGAGGTTGCTCATTTTAGCCCTGGCGCCAAGGGGGCAGGACTGACAGAAGGGGGGGGGAGAAGGAAACAGAGGTTTTTGTGGCTGTGTATCTACAAAGGCTTGAGTGCCTCTGGATACAGTGGCAGGACTTTTCAGGCTGCCACTGCCCCAGGCATAGGCAGAAGTGAGCTCTTTTGGGGGCTTGTCTGGAGCCTGTGCCTTCCCCAGGGGAGGGGTGAAGCCCAACTCAGGTGGAATCCCTCCATCAAGGAATTCAGACACCAGGGCTTGGTAATTTGAAGCCATTAAAACCAGCCTACAACCTCTCCTCTGTCTCCACCACACCCCCAGCAGGGAGAGTCTGCCAAAGTTAAAGGTACCGCATCATCTTATGCTGGTGGGACCTGCAGTCAGACAAGTGCCACACACAGGGCAGGATAAGAAAAACAGAGTCCATAGACTTCACAGGAAAGTCTTTCAACCTGCTGGGTCTCACCCTCAGGGAAAACCGACGCAGGTGACCCTTTCCTCCTGATAGGAGGCCAGTTTGGTTGATTTTATCTGGGAAAATCTGGCTGGGGTCTATAATATCTAAGTAGACCCTCCCAAGTGTGTGTGTGGGGGAAGGCACCACACAAGCAGGGCAAGAAACAAGAAAACAAGAACTGAAAAATTCTCCTCTGTTAAACAAAACTTAAGCTAAAGGTCCAGATAAAGCTGAACGGAATGTCAAAGAACAGATAGACAACAAATTCACCCAGCAAGAAAACCCTAGATAAAAGAAGTGAAAGCAATCTCCAGAATAAACTAATTAAGGTAATTAAATGCCTAGATGCCAGCAAAAAATAACAAATCGCACTAGGAAAATTGAAGATATGGCCCAGTCAAAGGAACAAACCAACAATTCAAATGACATACAGGAGCTGAAACAATTAATTCAGAATGTACGAACAGACATGGAAAACCTCATCAAAAACCAAATTAATGAATTGAGGGAGGATATAAAGAAGGCAAGGAAAGAACAAAAAGAAGAAACTGAAAGTCTGAAAAAACAAATCACAGAACTTATGGGAATGAAAGACACAGTAGAAGAGATGAAAAAAACGATGGAAACCTGCAATGGTAGATTTCGAGAGACAGAACATAGGATTTCAAAACTGGAGGACGGAGCATCTGAAATCCGACAAGAAACGGAAACTGTAGGGGAAAAAATGGAAAAATATGAGCAGGGACTCAGGGAATTGAAAGACAATGTGAAGCGCACGAATATACATGTTGTGGGTGTCCCAGAAGGAGAAGAGAAGGGAAAAGGAGGAGAAAAACTAATGGAGGAAATTATCACTGAAAATTTCCCAACTCTTATGAAAGACTTAAAATTACAGATCCAACAAGTGCAGCGTACCCCAAAGAGAATAGATCCAAATAGACATACTCCAAGACATTTAATAATCAGAATGTCAGAGGTCAAAGAGAAAGAGAGGATCTTGAAAGCAGCAAGAGAAAAGCAATCCATCACATATCAAGGGAAGCCCAATACGACTATGCACAGATCTCTCAGCAGAAACCATGGAGGTGAGAAGACAGTGGGATAATACATTTAAATTATTAAAAGAGAAAAACTGCCAACCAAGAATTCTATATCCAGCAAAATTGTCCTTCAAAAATGAGGGAGAAATCAAAACATTTTCAGACAAAAAATCACTGAGAGAATTTGTGACCAAGAGACCAGCTCTGCAAGAAATACTAAAGGGAGCACTAGAGACAGATACAAAGACAGAAGAGAGAGGTGTGGAGAAGAGTGTAGATAAGAAGACTATGAGTAAAGGTAAAAAGAAGGAAAATTAGATATGACATATAAAATCCAGAAGGCAAAATAGTAGAAGAAATTACTACCCGTGCAGTAATAACACTGAATGTTAATGGATTAAACTCTCCAATCAAAAGACATAGTCTGGCCGAATGGATTAAAAAACAGGACCCATCTATATGCTGTCTCTACTCAAAGGACACAAGGCCAAGGATACAAATGGACATTTACACACCAATGTTTATAGCAGCATTATTAACAATTACCAAGAGATGGAAACAGCCAAAATGTTGACTAAACAAACTGTGACCTTTACATAAGATGGAATATTATGCAGCTGTAAGACAGAATAAAGTTATGAAGTATGTAACAACATGAATGGACCTTAAGGACATTATGCTGAGTGTGATTAGCCAGAAACAAAAGGACAAATACTGTATGGTCTCACTGATATAAAACTGACATTAGTGAATAAACTTGGAATATTTCCTTGGTAACAGAGACCATCAGGAGATAGAAATAGGGTAAGATATTGGGTAATTGGAGCTGAAGGGATACAGATTGTGCAACAGGACTGAATATAAAAACTCAGAAATGGACAGCACAATACTACCTAACTATAATGTAATTATGTTAAAACACTGAATGAAGCTGCATGTGAGAATGATAGAGGGAGGAGGGCTGGGGACATAAATGAAATCAGAAAGAAAGATAGATGGTAAAGATCAAGATGGTATAATCTAGGAATGCCTAGAGTGTATAATAATAGTGAAGTGTACAATGTACAAATTTTAAAAATGTTTTTGCATGAGGAAGAACAAAGGAATGTCATTATTGCAGAGTGCTGAAAATAGATGATAATTAATAATTTAAAATGTCACCTTATGTGTGAGACTAAAGCAAACAATGTTTGTTACAAAATTTATATTTTGACTAGAGCATTTCCTAATATAACTCATGTAGATAGTTTGATTGAATGTCATAAGTACTTGGAATCTCAGGTAGGACATGAGATTTTGTTGGTTTGTCCAGAGTGATGCCCCGATGAATCCCAGAGTGATTTGATCAGTGACTGGAAAAGTATTTGCAAGCCCCCTTCGGGGAATGGTGAGAGTGGGGAGAAATTCAACTTCCCCAAGTTGAATTCTTGATATTCTCACAAGCAGTGTGGACAACCAAAGCTATAGGCTGAGCCCCCAGTCTTGGGGTTTGTTCATATGAAACTTAACTCCACAAAGGATAGGTCAAGTCTACTTAAAATTTAGGCCTAAGAGTCACCCCCAAGAGAGTCTCTTTTGTTGCTCAGATGTGGCCCCTCTCTCCAGCCAACATGACGAGCAGTCTCACCACCCTCCCCCTCTCTGCATGGGACTTGACTCCCAGGGATGTGGACCTTCCTGGCAACTTAGGACAGAGATCCTGGAATGAGCTGAGACTCAGCATCAAGGGACTGAGAAAAACCCTAGAATGAGCTGAGACTTAACATCAAGGGATTGAGAGAACCTTCTTGACCAAAGGGGGAAGAGTGAAATGAGACTAAGCGTCAATGGCTGAGAGATTCCAAACAGAGTTGAGAGGTTATCCTGGAGGTTATTCTTATGCATTAAGTAGATATCACCTTGTTGTTCAAGATGTAGTGGAGAGGCTGGAGGGAATTGCCTGAAAATGTAGAGCTGTGTTCCAGTAGCCATGTTTCTTGATGATGATTGAACAATGATATAGCTTTCACAATGAGACTCTGTGAATGTGAAAACCTTATGTCTGATGCTCCTTTTAGCTACTATATCAACAGAAGAGTAGAACATATGGAATAAAAATAAATAATAGGGGGAACAAATGTTAAAATAAATTTAGTTTGAAATGCTAGTGGTAAATGAAAGCGAGGGGTAAGGGGTATTGTATGTATAATTTTTTTTTTCTCTGTTATTGTTTTATTTCTTTTTCTGTTGTCTTTTATTTCTTTTTCTGGAGCAATGCAAATGTTCTAAGAAATGATGAATATGCAACTATGTGAAGATATTAAGAATTACTGATTGTATATGTAGAATGGAATGATATCTTAATGTTTTGTTTGTTAATTTTTTTTAATTAATAAAAAAAGTTAAAAAAAAACATAAGGGTGGGGTGGCCATAGGATCCTGAAACCCCATTGCTCAGTATATACCTAGAGGAACTGAGTGTGGGGACACGAATGGATGAATAGACATTTGCACACTGGTGTTTAAGGCAGCAGTGTTCAGGATCCACAATGGATGGAGGTGACCTAAGGGTACAAGGACTGAGGAATGGAAGGGGGACCTGTGGAGTTTATATACAATGGACAACTGAGCAGCTGCAAGAAAAAATGAAGTTGTGAGGCATGCAATTAGGTGAATGAACCTTAAGAGCTGTATGTTGAATGAAATGTCAGGAACAAAAAGACAAATATTATCATGTCTCAATTATATGGACTAACTATAATATAAAAATCCGGTGAACTAGAGCATAGGTTATCAGATCGGGGCCTCTTGTAAAGGGTCCTAGATTGTAAGCTCTTACAGCAGTCACATATATTCAGGAGGTGTAATTGTTGATTCTGAAAAAAAAAAAAGAAGACACTAGAAGAGCATAAAGAGGAATTTGAAAGAACAAATAGAAAAATACCAGACATCACAGAGACTGAAGATACTGTAGACAAAAAAAAAAAATCCTGGATACATACAACAGCAGATTTGAAGAAGCAGAAGAAAGAATAAGTGAACTAGAGGACAGGACAACTGATTTTGAACACATAAGCAAATGACAAAAAAAGATAGAAAAATTTGAATTAGATCTCAGGGAAATGATAGACAAAGCAAAGCACACAATTATAAGAATCACTGGTGACCCAGAAGGACAAAAGAAGATTAGTGAAGGATATAATGGGAGAAAACTTCCCAACCTTTATAAAAGACATTATATTCAAATCACAGAAGCCCAATAAACTCTAAATAGAATAAATCCAAATAGGCCTTCCCCAAGACACATACTATCAGTATGTCAAATGTCGAAGAGAAGCAGAAAATTCTGCAAGCAGCAAGAGAAAAACAATCTATTACATACAAGGGAAACCACATAATACTGAATTTGGACTACTCAGCTGGCACTATGGAGGTGAGAAGTCAGTGCTGTGATATTTTTAAGATCCTAAAAGAGAAAGACTTCCAGCCAAGAATTCTATACCCAGTCAAACTGTCCTTCAAAACTGAGGGAGAGGGCGGGCAATGGTGGCTCAGTGGCAGAGTTATCGCCTGCTGGGCTGGAGACCTGGGTTTGATTCCCGGTGCCTGCCCATGCAAAGAAAAAAAAAAGTGAGGGAGAGTTTAAAATTTTCACAGACAACCAAAGGCTGAGAGAATATGTCAATAAGAGACTGGCTCTACAAGAAATACTAAAGGGAGTTCTGCCAGCTGAAAAAAAGAGACTAAAGAGAGAGAGATCTGTAGGATGGCACAGAATTGAAGAGTACCAGTAAAGGCAACCTAAAGGATAAAAAGAGAAAGAGGGAAAAGAATATATAGATCTGACAAATAAAATCCAAAGGATAAGATGGTGAATTCAAGAAATGCCTTTACAGTACTAACTTTGCATGTTAATGGACTAAATTTATCAATTAAAAGATACAGATTGGCAGGCTGAATTAAAAAATATAATCCAGCTATATGCTGCTTACAAGAGACTCATTTTAGACACAAGGATACAAATAGATTGAAAGTGAAAGGATGGAAAAAGATGTTCCACACAAGCTGTAAACAAAAGAAAGCAGGAGACGCTATACTAATATAAGACAAAATAGACTTTAAATGTAAAGACATCAAAAGAGACAAAGAAGGATGCTATATATTAGTAAAAGAGACAATCAACCAAGAAGAAATAACAATCATAAATGTCTCTGCTCCCAGTCAAGTAGCTCCAAAGTACATGAGATAGACATTGGCAAAAGAGTGGCGTTTCAACAATAATAGTGGAGACTTCATACATCACTCTCCTCCACAGACAGAACAACCAGACAGAGCTCAACAAGGAAATAGAGAACTTAAACAATTTGATAAATGAACACCCCCGAATACCAGGATATACATTCTTCTCTAGTGCTAATGGAATATTCTCCAGGATAGATCATATGCTGGGGCACAAAACAGGTCTTTATAAATTTAAAAACATTGAAATTATTCAAAGCACTTTCTCTAATCACAATGGAATAAAGTTGAAAATCAACAACCACCAAAGAATGAGAACTTTCACAAATATATGGAGATTAAATAACACACTCAAACAACCAGTGAGTCAAAGAAGAAATTGCTAGAAAAATCAGTAGTTATCTAGAAACAAATGAAAATGAGAATACAACATACCAGAACTTATGGGATATGGTAAAGGTTGTGCTGAGAGGGAAATTTATTGCCCTAAATGCCTGTATTAAAAAAGAACAAAGAGCAAAAATCGAAAAATCACCTGGAAGAACTTGAAAAAGAACAGCAAACTAATGCCAAAGCAAATAGAAGAAGAGAAATAACAAAGATTAAAGCAGAGTTAAATGAATGGGAGAACAAAAGAACAATAGAAAGGATCAATAAAACCAAAAGTTGGTTCTTTGAGAAAATCAATGAAATTGATGGGCCACTAGCAAGGCTGACAAAGATAAAAAGAGAGAAGATGCAAATAAACAAAATCAGAAATGAGGGGGAGGGGTCATTACCGCAGATCCTGAAGAAATAAAAAAGTCATAAGAGGATATTATGAACAACTATATGCCAACAAACTAGACAATTTAGATGAACTGGATAAATAAATTCCTGGAAACACACGAACAAGCTACACTGACTCACAAAGAAATAGATCTCAACAACCAATCACAAGTTAAGAGATTCAATCAGTCATCAAAATCTTCCTATAAAGAAAACCCCAGGACCAGTGGCTTCACAGGGGAATTTTATCAAACATTCCAAAAAGAACTAACACCAATCCTGCTCAAACTTTTCAAAAAAACTGAGGAAAGAGGAACACTACCTAACTCATTTTATGAAGCTAACACCACTTTAATACCGGAAAACTACAGACCAATCTCCCTAATGAACACAGATGCACAAATTCTCAACAAAATATTAGCAAATTGAATCCAAAAGCAAAAAGAATTATACACCATGACCAAGTCAACACAAGAAAATCAGTTAATGTAATTCAGCACACTAACAAATCGAAAGGGAAAAATCATTTGATCATTTCGATTGATGCTGAAAAGCATTTGACAAAATCAACATCCCTTTCTGATAAAAAAACACTTCAAAAGGTAGGAATCAATGGCAACTTCCTCAACATGATATAAGGTATATATGGAAACCCATAACCCATAACTAGCATCATACTCAATGGAGAGAGGCTGAAAGTTTTCCCTCTAAGACTGGGAATGAGACAAGGATGCCCTCTGTCACCATTATTGTTCAACATTGTGCTAGAAGTTCTAGTGATAGCAATCAGGCAGGAAAAAGAATTAAAAGGCATCCAAATTGGAAAGGAAGAAGTAAAACTTTCATTATTTGCATATGACATGATACTACACTTGGAAAATCCTGAGAAATCTACAATAAAGTTACTTGAACTAATAAACAAATTCAGCAAGATGGCAGGTTATAAAATTAATGTGCAAAAATCATTGTTCCACAATGTTTCTATACACAAGCAATGACCTAACTGAGTAGTCAATTAAGGAGAAAATTCCATTCAAAATAGCAACTAAAAGAATCAAATACTTAGGAATGAATTTAACTAGGGATGTAAAGTACTCATACACAGAAGATTACATAATATTGCTAAAAGAAATCTAGGTAGCTCTAAATAGGTAGAAAGACATTCCATGCTCGTGGATAGGGAAGTTAAATATAGTTAAGATGTAAATTCTACCCAAATTGGTCTACAGATTCAACACAGTACCAATCAAAATTCCAACAACCTACTTTGAAAACTTGGAAAAGCTAGTTACCAACTTCATCCGGAAGGGAAAGAGGTCCCGAATAGCTAAAAGCATCTTTAAAAAAAGAAGAACAAAGTGGAAGGATTAACATTTCCTGATTTTTAAATTTATTATAAAGCCACAGTGGTCAAAATGCATGGTACTGATACAGAGATAGAAGTACTGACCAATGGATTCAAATTGAGAGCACAGAAACAGACCACCAAATCTATGATCAATTGATCTTCAACGAGGCCCCCAAATCCACTGAACTGGGACAAAATAGTCTTTTCAATAAATAGGCATGGGAGAACTGGATATCAATAGCCAAAAGAATCAAAGAGGACCCTTATCTTACATGTTATATAAAAATTAACTCAAAATTAATCAAACACCTGAATATAAGAACCGGTACCATAAAGCTCCTAGAAGAAAATGTAGAGAAACATCTTCAAGACCTACTAATAGGAGGTGGCTTCCTGAACTTTACACCCAAAGCACAAGCAACGACAAAAACTAGATCAGTGGGAACTCCTCAACATCCAGTGCTTTTGTGCCTCAAAAGACTGTCAAAACGGTTAAGAGGCAGTTAGCTGAATGGGAGAAAATATCTGGATATCATATATCTGATAAAAGTTTGATATCATGTATATATAAAGAAACCATACAACTCACCAACAAAAGAATAAACAACCAAATTATAAATGGGCTAAAGATATGAATAGACATTTTTCTGAAAAGCAAATACAGATGGCTAAAAAGCACATGAAGAGATAGTATTCTCATTAGCTGTAAGGGACATGCAGATCAAGACTGCAATAAGATACCATCTTATACCTATAAGAATGGCAGCTATTAAAGAAACTGGAAACTACAAATGTTAGAGAAGTGGAGAAACTGGGACACTTATGCACTGCTGATGGGAATGTATAATGGTACAGTCACTATGGAAGACAGTCTGGTGGTTCCTCAGAGAACTAAATATCGAGTTGCCCTATGATCCGACAATACCACTACTCGGTTTATACCCAGAAGAGCTGAAAGCAGTGACACACATTTGCACACCAATGTTCACAGCAACACTATTCACAAACACCAACAGATGGAAACAACCCAAGTGCCCATCAGCAAACAGATTAACAAAATGTGGTATATAAATACGATGGAATATTATGCAGCAGTAAGATGAAATGATGTCCTGAACCATACGACAAGATAGTTAAGTCTTAAGGACATAATGTTGAGTGAAATAAGGATAGAAACACAAAGGATAGAAACTGTTTGATCTAGCTTTTATGACTATGGTAAAGGTAAAATTAGAAGCTTATAATAAAGAAGATAGGGGTCCTAGAGATATACAGAAGCTTGAGATGGGTGAAAAGTTAGCTAATGAGGTTGAACTTAATTGTAATGGAATAGATAGAAATGAAGGCAGTTCACTAGTGGGTCTATAAGTTATATCACCATACTGAAGGTTGTGGTAGTTAGGTTCAGGTGTCAACTTGGCCAGGTGAAGGTGCGTAGTTCTGTTGTTCCACAACATGAGCCAATGGTACGTGAACCTCATCTGTTGCTGATTACATCTGCAGTTGGCTAGGAGGCATGCCTGATGCAATAAATGATGTTTAATTTAATTGACTGGTGCTTAAATGAGAGAGCTCAATGTAGCACAGCCCAAGCAACTCGGCATTCCTCATCTCATCACCCAGGCCCTTGGAGATGCAGAAAGAAATCACCCTGGGGAAAGTTGTTGGAACCCAAAGGCCTGGAGGGAAGGCCAGCAGAGATCACCCTGGGCCTTCCTACATAAGAAAGAACCTCAGTTGAAAGTTAGCTGCCTTTCCTCTGAAGAACTATAGGTTAACTAAATAAATCCCCTTTTATTAAAAGCCAATCCATCTCTGGTGTGTTGCATTCTGGCAGCTAGCAAACTAGAACAAAGGTGAACATGATTGAAAGGGGTTGTGTAGACTCATGTGTCCCACCAACTAACACTATAAATATAAATAAGTTATTGCATGAACTACTGCAAAGGTAAGAATCTTGCACAAAGAGTATATAATTTCGGGGTATAGGGGGAAAATGATATTGCATGCTATGGACTATGTTTAACTGGAAAACATCAACAGTACTGCAGCAATATCAGGGGTATATAATGGGGGAAGGGACAAGATTTAGGGACAATTTTCTATTTGGTAAAGGTGTGTTTATTGGCTATCTTTCTCTTGGGAACAATGAAATTATCTAAAATTGAGAGTGTTGATGGACTGTCGACTCTGGACATTATACATGAGTCCCAGTAGATGGAGGTGGCTGAAAGATGCACTGACTGAGAAGTAGATTGGTGAATGATGGTGTAAACATATGATGAAAAATGGTGCTGCTACAAAAAGGAATGAAGTTGTGAGACATACAGCTATGTGAATGAACCCGTGGGACATTTGGTGAGGAAAAATCAGTCAGAAACAAAAAAGCAAATATTGTATGATCTCATATAGAAAACAATTATAAGAAAACTGGAGCCTAGATTTTAAGCTCTCTTAGCAGTCACATCTAGTCCAGAGTGATAACTGTTATTTCTGGATTTTGAGGGGCTGTTTTATATATGGATAACCTGGTATTTAGAGATAAGAATAAAGCTAATCAGGTTGGGATTAAGGTAAATCAGAATACAGGGGTAAGGAAGACATTGCCTGTGTTTGAGAACTTCACCTACTCTTTGAGACCAAAGGAAAGTAGTTTTATTATGTCCAGAACCTAGGTTTTTGGTAGCACATAATCTAACCCAATCTGTCTGGATATAAACTTTAAAGAATCCAAACACAGGGAACCCATCATAAGAATGAGCCTTTAATCCTGTATAGCTTAATGTAGTGCCTGCATACATCCCAGAGTATATTAAGCAGGTAATCAAAAAGTATTGGCAATGTCCCTTGAGGGATGGGAGAAAAAATATGGAATTATTAAACTTTACCGCTAGGGAAACCCTGGACACTGTGCCAAACATTTGGGACACCCAGGTCAATAGGCCAAGCCCTTGATCTTGAGGCTTTTCTTGTGAATCTTATGTATGTTGCGGAGAAGCTTAGCCTACCTACAGTTATGCCTGAGTCATCTCTTTTGTTGCTCATATGAGGCCTCTTTCTCTCTCTAAGCTCAACTCTGCAAGTGAAACCATTGCCCTCCCCTCTACATGAGACATGACATCCAGGGATGAAGGTCTCCCTAGTGGCATGGGAGATGATACCCAGGGATGAGCTTGGCCCTGGCACTGTGGAATCAACAATGCCATCCTGGCCAGAAGGGGGTAAAGAGGTGTAACAAATAAGGTATCAGTGCTCAAAAGAGTTCAAATAGAGTCAAGTGGCTATATTTTAGGTCACTCATGCATGCTTCAGTTACACATTGCTACCCATCATAACTTGCCAAATCCCAAACAATACTTAGGGCATTATATAAGATTCCAAAAAGATTCTATGCACTCAGGTAACTTTCCAGAAACCTACAACTTCCAAGATGTGTTTCCAGACCTGATGAGTCCTGAAATGCAGAGCGGCCAGCCCTTCTAGAACATCAACTAGTTCCATCCCCCAGCCTATATTATCGACAGCCCCTTCCAACATGAAAGCATTAGAATGGGCATAGCCCAAATATCCCTAAAGAGTGGGAGAAAGATCAAAGGTGATGGTGGAGTTTTACAGAGAAGGTTGGGTTTAACAAACTAGTTTGAGTCCTGAATCGTTATACTGATATTTCTTTTAGTCTCCAGTACCTTAGAGCAGCTAGAAATAAAAATCTAAAATTGCGGAATTATAACCCATACCAAACTTTGAAATCTGCTCTACAACTAATTTTTGTGATTTAATTTGAAATTTATTGCTTTTATGTATATATGTTATTTAAAGAGAAGGAGGGGTACAATAGAGAAGATAAGATTTAGCAAATGAGTATGACTGCTGAATCATTATAATTGATATTTCTGTTGGTCTCCAGAGTTTTGAAGCAGCTAGAAGAAAAAACTAAAAATAATGGAACTGTAACCCATACCAAACTTTAAAATTTGTTCTATAACTATTTGTTAAAATGTACTTGGAAATGTATTGCTTTTTTGTATATATGTTATCTTTCACAATAAAAAAGTTTATTAAAAAAAAGTTCAACATAAATTTACCATATGACCTAGTAATTCTACTCCTAAGCATCTGTTCAAGAGAAATGAAAATGATATTCATACAAAGACTGCTGTCTGCATTAGTCACAAGGGTCAAAAAGTGGAAATAGTCCAAATGTGCATCAGCTGATGAATGGATAAACACAATGTGGTATATCCAAACAATGATATGCTGTTCAGCAATACAAAGGAACAAACAGCTGATACATTCTCTGACATAGATGAACCTCAAAAATATTACTCTAATTGAAAGAAACCAGACATAAAAGACCATATATCATAGACTTCCATATATATGAAATATTAGAAAAGTTAAACATATTGAGACAAAATAGATTAGTGGCTTCCTGAGGCTTGGGTTTGGAAAAAGTGTTGACTGAAAATGGGGCATAAGGTATCTTTCTGGAATAATGGAAATGTTCTAAAACTGCATTATGGTGATTGTTGAACAACTCTATAAAAAGTTACTAAAACTCACTGAATTGTAGACTTACCATAGGTAGATTTTATAGTGTATAAATTGTATCTTAATAAAGCTGTTCTTTTAAAAATTAAACTTTTCCTTTTAAAAAAAATCATTCTATTTCCAATGTTTTAAAGCACCCTTACTTAGTTTTTTCCTTTGCTTCTTCTTTTCTTCAAACAATGCTGTACTAATTTTAATCAGCATCTTGACATTGCTTTCAATAGCTTTGAACGTCTCTGGTAATATCTCCATTTGTACTATCCAGTGGTGGTATTCATTAACATCCATTGTAGTCATCTCAGACAAAATGGCATCTTGAAGAGAATAAAATATTTTTGAGCAGAAAAATAAATAATCATGACCATGTTGGCTAACTACTTGGTATAACAGAACTGGAGAATATGGTTATCTTGTACTTATTACTATTCTGAGGCTTTTCTCTATGAAGAAATTAAAAAGCAAGAGACTTGGACTAGAAGGCTGAGCAGTAAGTTCTGGACACAAAAACATGATTCAGGTTAAAAAGTATCAATCTGGTATAGTTCCCTGACAGTACTGTAACAAGACAAATAGGTTTTTAAAATGTGAGTGTGTGTTTAACTATTGGGGATCTAAACTCCAATGAACTACTTTGGGTAGTTATCCAGTATTCTGTAGCACATTAAATGGGATATCTTGCAGGTAAATGAAATTCCTCTTTTTTGCATTTTATTCATTGATACAGCAATGAATAAAATGAATGCCCTGATTTCATATTGCTTATATTCTAGTGAAAGAATACAGACAAAAAAATAAAAACAAACAAGTTAAATAGGTAGTATGCCAAATGTTGGGTGATAAATGGTATAGAAAAGATAAAGAAAAGTAAAGGGTAATAAACAGTTCCAGGGGGTGAGGAATGGAGGTGGTCAGAGAATACCTCACTTTAAGGTGACAAGAAAGGAATAAGCCATGCGGCTATCTGACAGAGAATGTTCCAGGCAAGGGTATAGCAAGCATAAAGACACAGGAGGAGTGTACTGGCATGCTTGAAGGAAAGCTAGGAGGCCAGAATAACTGGAGCTAAAAGAGCTTGCCTATATGTTTTTTCACTTTATTCTTACAGGAACAGAGGACAGAAAACTAATCAGAAGATGACAATTAGAGAGGACAGCTAATTGTCATCTTCTGATTAGTTTTCTGAATAACTTCCCTAGTCTCTTCTTTTATCTGACTCGTCTTTCAAAATTTGCTTATAGATTCTGTTCTCTAATTTTCCATTAACTTTGTTGCTTTTCTGTAAACTACTTCTGAAAACTTACTCCATTCTTCCAACCATGCCAGGATGTTGGTAAGTGTCTTTTCTCTAACTTCAACTATCTGAGTATAAGTAGCAATATTCTCCAAAAAGTTGGCTCGCCTTTTTTTCTTATATTCTAGAAAGGAGGCTCTATTTCCAGACAGCAAGTTCTGTTCAATACTGTAGCGATTTAATATCCGCTGCACATTGTTCATTATGTCATTCAGCTGCATAGTAATGTCCTGTAAGAATAACGAGAAGAATATATTCATAAATTCTGTTTGATAATAAGCTTTGATCACCTTTCTTCTCAGAATATCAGCAACAGTTAATATAAAGCTGCCTGAAGTCCTGTTAATTCTAACTTTACTGTGGATCTCAGGTTTTCCACTCTGTCCCCTCCCTTTAAAAATCTTTTTTCTGCCTTTAACATCCCAGCACTGCTATGATACAATTGAAAGAGCATTGGGTCTGAAGTCAGATCTGAATCCTAACCTGCCTCTTTAATTTAAATGACTTTTAGTAAGTCACTTAACGTCTTTGAGCCTCTTCTGCCTCATCTGTAAAATGGTGGAGAATTATACTTAATTTGCAGTTGACTGAGGGGCAGTTATGTAGTGAAAGTGCACAGTAAACCATAGCAGTTAAGCAACATATAAGTTGCTTTTTTCTTCTTTCTTCACTCTCGTACCTGGAAAGTAGCTATCAGAATATTTCTCAAATACAGTTTTATCTCATACCTCCCCTGCTCAAGAATCTACCAGCAAATTTCTTCTATTCATCATTTTATCTACTAGTTTTCAATAGGGTAAAAATAAATTACTGTCTCTTTTGTAAGAAGCATTTTGGTTGTCACAATGATTGGGTGAGGGTACTATCAGCATTTGGTTAGGGGTGCTAACGGGATGCTAGCCATCCTATAGTGTCAGGAACAGTCCCAAGCAATGAATTGTCCCACATCCTGCATGACTTTTGACTATCCTAAGGGGCATTAATGTAGATTTAAAAAATCTGTTTATAATTATCTGAGCTTAGAACCTAAAACTCCTATAAAAATATAAACACACAGGATTTTTGCCCAGGTTAATTATACAGTGAATTTTCCAGAAATGCAAATACTATGTAAATCAAAACAAAATTATCCTTTAGAATTTCTCCAAGAAATTTTCACCATTCTTGAACACCATAGTACCAAGAGCAATGTACTAGTATTATTAGTATTTAATGCCAGTACAATATACCTGCATTTGTATCAGCCTGCATTTTCAACTTTCACATTTATTTTAATTCTTTGACTACTACTTTGTTATGTCTTTTATTGAAATTTGTCCTTCACACATTGAAATGTATATTATAACTTTCTTTGTATTTATCTTCACATTATGTTAATTTTCAAAGATAAGTGTAGATAATTATCTATGAATTTCATTTCAGAAGAATAAAGGGGATGTTAAAAATATTATAAAAGGGCACAGTAATCTGAAAGAAAAAGAACCACTGTCCCACCTTTTCCAGCTTTATCACTTGCTCTTCTGTTTTGGCCTCAGACAAGTTAAACTCTCAATATACCCTTCACAATTTGAATAAGAGATCCAGACTCTTAGATTTTGCAGAACAAATAATCATTCAGAAGGAATAATCAGACATTAGGTAGTGGAAATATTGCACCAGAAACAGTGGTGATGCAGTTGAAGCAAATAATAATTTAAGTCAGGAACAAAGGAGAGTAGAGACAAAGTTTGCTAAGCCAAGTGATGAAGAAAAACATTACTAACACATAGCATGCTGGACCAGGAAGAAATAATATTAATTCTTTACAAATTTTTGTAGAAAATTGAAGAAGGAACACTTCCCAACTCATTGAGGCCAGCATTACCCTGATACCAAAATAATGCAGAGGCTTAACAAGAAAAGTAAATCACAAACTAATATTCCTTATGAACATAGGAAAAAAATGCTTAACAATATTTTAGAAAATCAAATCAACAATATATAATATCATAACAACATAACATAATAAACAAGTGGGTTCATTCCTGGAATATATGGCTGTTACAAAATTTGAAAATCAGTAAATGTAATTCGCCATCTCAACAGATTAAAGAAGAAAAATCTTATGATTATCTTAATAGTTATAGAAAAAGCAGTTGACAAAATACAGCATTCATTCATAATTTTAAAAAAAACTCCAAACAAACTAGGCATAGAGGTGAATTTCCTCAACATGATAAAGGACATTTGCAAAAGGCTTGCAGCTAACATCATACTTGATGGTAAACGTCTAAGATGCTTTTCCTTTAAGATCAGGAATAGGGCAAAGATTCCACTCTAACTCCTCTTATTTGACACTGCCTAGAGGGTCAAGCCAATGCAATATGATAAGAAAAAGAAATAAAAGGCATACAGATTGGGGAAATAAAATAAAACTGTTTCTATTTACAGACAATACTGTCTATGTAAAAAATCAGAGAATCTATTAAAAAGCTACCATTGTTTTGCATCTTCGCAGCACACAAGATCAATACACAAAAATCAAAATTATGTTTTCCATACATTAGCAATGAACAATTGGAAATTAAAATAGTATCCTTTGTAAATAGACTAGAATTACGAAAGACTTAAGATATACCTCAAGGAAAAAAAAAAGGTGCAAGAAATGTGCATTGAAGTAGGAGAGGCTGAGTTTGCCCCAGAGCCGTGCAACAGTGAAAGTTGCGATAGCAAAATGACTGTGGTTTCAGACTGCAAGTGATCAAGGAGGGTCTTCTACCCTGCATAGACAGGTCACGGGCAGAAAAATCAGAGAAATTGGGATGGAGATAATGGGCTAAAAGTGCTCGGTCACAACTCCGCCTACTCCTGCAGCTGGCTTGGGAAGATTTCTCATTTGACTTCATAGCTGGGTGTGCCTGTGGCCAACTTGGAAGATAACAGCCTTAAAGTATAAAAAGTGAGAGAGGGAAAATACATAGATCTGATAAATAAAAACCATAGAATAAGATGCTAATCTGTCCTGTGCACAGACTCCTTTTATTCAAGGTAAGTGCCTTCTCCCCAACCTTGTGACATGCTGCTGTGAGCACCCGTTTTTTTCTGGCAATGAGTGGGAAGCCCTTTCCGGGGGAGAAGAGGGAAATGTGGAGGGTGATGGCTGACATCTAACCAGCGAAAGAGACTTGTTTGGGTCCTGGAGCTGCTTCCCTTCCCCCCCAGAGGCCCGAAGACCAGAGGTGTGTGCAGATGGAGAGGTGAGGCCAAGGAAGCCGGCAGAACTGAGCATAGTGACTGGGCCCCAGACATTTCTGGACTGGTTGTGGGTGGGTGAAACTAAAATACCCAGTCCTGCAGCCTGAGGTCTCCTGGAGTGAAGTCTGGGGCCACTAGATCCATCGGTCACACAGGAGGGGTCTCCGTTGAGATGCAGCTCATCCCCCCACCCCAGGGTTCACAGATTTCAACACAAGCCAAGGTCCGCAGCCCTGGCTGGGGTTCCATCAGGTTTCCACTTGCTTCAGCCAGCACTTGCAATCTGGGACAGGTGTGCCTAAGGGAACTAGATGGCTCAAGAGCGCAATCTGCTGGGAAGAAGAGGAAACTGCAATCTGAAAATTGCTTATCTGCCTAGCTCTCAAAGCCCTAACTAGAATTCCAACTCTCCCTTGAGATTAGGGACTTGGTTTCATGGGAAAGGACTGACAAATCAAATCCAAAAGGGGATCTTCAAAGCTAATGCAAGTAGATTTAAAATCTTAGATGAGGGAAAGTAATAAATCTGCAAACAACCTAATACATTAAAATGCCCCGTTTACCACAGTAGATCATAAAGCAGGTAAGATCCAGGCAGATATGGCTCAGCCAAACGACCATATTAAATCACCCGAGAGGACTCAGAATTTGGAACAACAAATTAGGGTTGTTCATAATGAAATAAAGGATATCAAGGAGACTCTGGAGGAGCATAAAGAAGAATTTGAAATAATAAACAGAAAAATATTATCACAGAGATGAAAGATACTGTAGACCAAATTAAAAATATATTAGAGACAACAGTAGACTTCAAGAGACAGAAGAAAGAATAAGCAAATTAGAAGATACAACAATTGAACTTGGACATTCAAAAGAACACATGGCAAGAAAGATGGGGAAAAAGGCAACCTGATCTCAGGGAAATGACAGACAACAATGAAATATACAAAAATAAGAATTATTAGTGCCCTAGATGGAAAAGAGAAGAGTAATGGGATAGGAAGGCTAGTTGAAGATATAATGGGTGAAAACTCCCCAACCTTTATAAAAGATATAAATACTCAAATAAGAAAAAGTCCAATGACTCCCAAATAAAATAAATCTAAATAAGCTTACTTACTTACTTTTGACATATACTTATCAAAATGTCAAATCTTGAAGAGAAGCAAAAAGTCATGAAAGCAGCAAGAGAAAAGAGGTTTATTACATACAAGGGAAACTATATAAATTATATAAGACTGAGCTCAGACTGCTCAACAGGCACCTTGGAGGCAAGAAGACAGCGGTTTGAATTCTTTATCCTGACAAGTTGTCCTGCAAAATTCAGAGAGAGATTAAGATCTTCACAGATAAACAACAGCCACAAGAATTTGCCAACAAGAACCTGCCCTATAAGAAATATTAAAGGGTGCTCTGTCAACTGAAAAGACTAAAAAGGGAGGACTGGAGGAAGGTACAGAATTGAAGAGTATTTGCAGGATAACAAAGGATAAAAAGTGAGAGAGGGAAAATATATAGACCTGATAAATAAAAACTATAGGATAAGATGCTAGACTTAAGAACTGGTTTTACAGTAATAATTTTGAATGTTAATGAACTAAACTCACTAATAAAAACACATAGACTGACAGAATGGATTTTAACTATCATCTATCTATATGCTGCTCATAAGAGACTTATCTTAGACCTAAGGATACAAATAGATTGAAAGTAAAAGGATGGAAAAAGATCTTCTATGCAAACTGTAGCCAAATAAAGCATCAGTAGCTATAGTAATATTAGATAAAATAGATTGTAAATGTTATGATATCATAAGAGATGAGATTTTCATATGTTAATTGTAAAAACATTTGTATCTTTATATTTTCCTGAAATCAAATGTTCAGTAACATAGGTTATTACTATAGCAGAGTTGATATTTTGAATAAGTATATATTTCTACTTGTTATTTTGAGAACATATACAGTTTTGATAGCTAATCAAACGGTATTTAAGTTAGTGTTTAATATTTACAATTCAAGAAATCTGATATCTGAATCTGTAGTTTTTTCTTTGCCCTAATTTTAAATTGTTTTATGAAACTTACTGTATAATCTCAGGCTTTACAATGATTATGTCTTATTTAATATGCCTATGGATAAACTAACCAAGATATCCATTTTTGGTGGACAAGATTTTCATATATTAATTGTAAAAATATTTGTATCTTTAAATTTTCCTGAAAATCAAAAACTTGAAAATGTTCAGTAACATAGGTCATTACTAAAGCAAAGTTGATATTTCTAATAATTTTCTACCTGATATTTTGAGAACATTCATAGTTTTACAGCTAATCAAATGTTATACAAGTTAGTGTTTAAGATGTAAAATTTAAGATATCTATATTTGTAGATTTTTTCATGTTTGCCTTAATGTTAAATTGCTTTAGGAAATTTACTGTACAAACACAAGCTTTACAATGATTATTTGGATACTTTATTTAAGCATGCTATGGATAAGTGAACTAAGATATCCTATTTTAGTGGCTCTAAGTGTATTGTTTGTTTCTTTAAATAAATATTTAAATCTAAAGAAAAATGTGCATTGAAAAATAAAAGAAATCAAAGATCTAAATAAATGGAGATATATACTGTGTTCATGGAGCCAATAGATACAATATTGTTAAGACGCCAATTCACATATCTAATAAAAGATCTAATATCTGATAAATATCACATATTATAAATCATATGTCTGGTCAAGCACTTGTATCTAGAATATATAAGCAACTCTCAAAACTCAATAATAAGAAAATAAACAACCCAATCTTTTAAATAGGCAAAATATTTGAACATGTACTTCACCAAAGAAGACATACTAATGGCAAGTAAGCATTGAAAGATGTTCGATATCCTTAATCACTAAGGGAATGCAAATTAAAATAATACCATTAAACACCTATTAGAATGTTTCAAATTAAAAAGGCTGACCATATCAAGTGTTGGCAAGAAGGTAGAGCAACTGGAACTCTCATGCACTGCTGGTGGAATGCAAAATGGTCCAGTTACTTTGGAGAACAGTTTGGCAGTTTCTTAAAAAGCTGATCATCTACCATATGATCCATCATTCCACTCCTTGATATTTACACAACAAAAATGAGAGCACTTGTTTATATAGAGACTTTTACACCAATGTTCATGACAGCTTTATTTGTAATAACCCAATTCTGGAAATAACCCAAATGTCCATCAATATGTGAATGGATAAGTATCTTATATCTATGCAATGAAATACTATTCAGCAAAAAGGAAAGAGGAAAGGAAGGAAGGAAAGAAGATGAAAAAGAGAGAGAGAACTAATGAACTATTGGAACTACTGATAAACACAACTACATGGATGACTTTCAAAATAATTATGCTGAGTGAAAGAAGCCAAATTTAAAAAGGTATTATATGATTCCATTTATATAAAATTCTAGAAAATGAAAATTAATCTACATCAACAGGAAGTAGATCAGTAGTTCAGTGGGTTTGGAAGATAAGGAAGAAGGGATTAAAAAACAGCCACAAAGAAACTTTTGGGGGTGATGGATATGTTCACTATCTTGCTTGTGGGGATGGCTTCATGGGTTTATTTATACATATATATATAAATCTTTAAAGGCTCCTGTATTCCTCTTCTGAACTGTATCCCTTCCCCATGCCCAGAGATAACTAACCTGGCTTTATTTTTTATAGTTTTAACACTGTAGTAGGCTGAAAATGCATATATATATATATATATCAAAATGTAGAAAACTACAACATTAATATATGCAGCTTATTGTATGCATTATACCACAATTGAGCTATTAAAGAAATGACAATACCATGTGCTGAAAAGGATATGGAGCAACTGGAACACTCATACATTGGTGGTGGGAATACAAAATGGTAAAGCCACTTTCTTGTACATACAGCCTAGCAATAACATTTCTAGGTATTTACTCAAGAGAAATGAGAAGTTTTGTTCACATGAAAACCTATACATGAGCCTTTATATCAGTTTTATTCCAAATTGTCAAAAACATAATTGTATTACAGTTAGGTAGTATTGTGCTGTCTATTTCTGAGTATTTATATTCAACCCTGTTGCACAATCTGTATCCCTTCAGCTCCTATTACCCAATATCTTACCCTATTTCTTTCTCCTGATGGTCTGTTACCAATGAAAATATTCCAAGTTTATTCACTAATGTCAGTTCATATCAGTGAGACCATACAGTATTTGTCCTTTTGTTTTTGGCTAATCTCACTCAGCATAATGTCCTTAAGGTCCATCCATGTTGTTACATACTTCATAACTTTATTTTGTCTTACAGCTGCATAATATTCCATCATATGTATATACACAGTTTGTTTAGCCACCCATCTGTTGATGGACACTTTTGTTGTTTCCATCTCTAGGTAATTGTAACTAATACTGATATAACCATTGGTGTGCAAACGTCCATTTGTGTCCTTGCCCTTATCTCCTTTGAGTAAAGACAGCATAGAGATGGGTCCTGGTTTTTAATCCATTCTGACAATCTATGTCTTTTGATTGGGGAGTTTAATCTATTAACATTTAGTGTTATTACTGTATGGGTAGTACTTTCTTCTACCATTTTGCCTTTTGGATTTTATATGTCATATCTAATTTTCCTTCTTTTTACCTTTACTCATAGTCTTCCTTTCTACACTCTTTTCTACACCTCTCTCTTCTGTCTTTTCCTATCTGTCTCTAGTGCTCCCTTTAGTATTTCTTGCAGATCTGGTCTCTTGGTCACAAATTCTCAGTGATTTTTTTTTGTCTGAAAATGTTTTAATTTTCTCCCTCATTTTTGAAGGACAATTTGGCTGGATATAGAATTCTTAGTTGGCAGTTTTTCTCTTTTAATAATTTAAATATATCCTCCCACTGTCTTCTCACCTCCATGGTTTATGCAGAGAGATCTATGCATAGTCTTATTGGGCTTCCCTTGTATGTGATGGATTGCTTTTCTCTTGCTACTTTCAAGACTCTCTCTTTCTCTTTGACCTCTGACATTCTGATTAGTAAGTGTCTTGGAGTACGTCTATTTGGATCTATTCTCTTTGGGGTATGCTGCACTTCTTGGATCTGTAATTTTAAGTCTTTCATAAGAGTTGGGAAATTATCAGTGATAATTTCCTCCATTAGTTTTTCTCCTCCTTTTCCCTTCTCTTCTCCTTCTGGGACTCATATATATTCGTGCGCTTCATATTGTCATTCAATTACCTGAATCCCTGCTCATATTTTTCCATTTTTTCCCTATATTTTCTTTTGCTTGTCGTATTTCAGATGTTCCATCCTCCAGTTCACTAATCCTATCTTCTGCCTCTCAAAATCTACCATTGTAGGTTTCCATTGTTTTTTTCATCTCTTCTGTGCCTTTCATTCCCATAAGTTCTGCGATTTGTTTTTTCAGACTTTCGATTTCTTCTTTTTGTTTATTTCTTACCTTCTTTATATCCTCCCTCAATTCACTGATTTGGTTTTTGATGAGGTTTTCCATGTCTGTTCGTATATTCTGAATTAATTGTTTCAGCTCCTGTATCTCATTTGAATTGTTGGTTTTTTCCTTCGATTGGGCCAAATCTTCAATTTTCCTAGTGTGATTTGTTATTTTTTGCTGGCATCTAGGCATTTAATTACCTTACTTAGTTTTTTCTGGAGATTGCTTGCACTTCTTTTACCTAGGGTTTTCTTGCAGGATGAATTTGTTGTCTGTTCTTTGACATTCAGTTCAGCTATTTCTGGACCTCTAGCTTAGGTTTTAACAGAGGAGAATTTTTCAGTTCTTGTTTTCTTGTTTCTTGCCCTGCTTGTATGGTGCCTTTTCACCCACCCAACATTAGGAGGGTCTACTTAGGTATTATAGACCCCAGCCAGATTTTCCCAGACCAAACTGGCCTCCTGTCAGGAGGAAAGAGTCACCTGCACCAGTTTTCCCTGAGGGTGAGACCCAGCAGGTTGAAAGACTTTCCTGTGAGGTCTCTGGGCTCTGTTTTTCTTATCCTGCCCAGTGTGTAGCACTTGTCTGCCTGCAGGTCCCACCAGCATAAGATGATGTGGTACCTTTAACTTTGGCAGATTCTCCTTGCTGGGGGTGTGGTGGAGACAGAGGACTAAAACCGGTTTTAGAGCCTAAAACCAGTTTTAGGCTGGTTTTAATGGCTTCAAATTACCAAGCCCTGGTGTCTGAATTCCTTGAGGGAGGGATTCCACCTGAGTTGGGCTTCACCTCTTCCCTGCAAAAGGCATGGGCTCCAGACAAGCCTTCAAATGAGCTTGTTTCTGCCTATGCATGGGCAGTTGCAGCCTGAGAAGCCCTGTTGCTGTATCCAAAGGCATTCAAACCTTTGTAGAAATACAGCCACAAAAACCTGTTTCCTTTTTTTTTTCTTTTTCTGTCAGCCCTGCCCCCTTGGCGCTGGGGCAAAAATGAGCAACCTCCCCCGCTTTGACCAGGTTCACCTGAGCTGGGGGCCTATTTTTAGTAGTCAGAATTTGTGAATTAATTCCACAATTGGTGTTTGGTGGGCTCAGCCCCTGCTGCTGGTAAAATCTCTTTCCTTTCCCCTCTGGGAAGCAGCCTGTGGGGGAGGGGCACCAGCTGCCACAGCTTGGGGAACTCACGGTTCTGGCGGGGCCCAAAGCTGGTCCAGTTGGTCCAGACTGGGGTACGCTGTGTCCGGTCACTAATGTGGCCCCAGGAGCTGTTCTGTACCATTTCTGGTTACTTAGTAGTTGTTCTGGAGGATGAACTAAAACGTGCACATTGCTAAGCCACCATCTTGTATTGGTCTTTCTTGAGTCTGTGTGCCACCCTCCCTTTTTTTACTCATTTGTCCATACCCTGGATACAGTGAGCCTCAACCACAAGGTTTCACAATCACATGGTCACAGCTATATAGGATACAATCATCTTCAAGAATTGAGTCTACTGGAATACAGTTCGGTACTTCCCCTAGCCATTCCAAAACACCCAAATTTAAAATGTCTTTTTCTTGTTTTTTTAAATAATAGGCAGTCTACTAGTTGTGAAATGGTATCTTATTGTGGTTTTGCTTTGCATTTCCATAATAGCTAGGGATGTTGAGCATCTTTTCATATGCTTTTAGGCCATTTGTATTTCCTCCTTGGAATGGTGTCTATGCATGTCTTTTGCCCATTTTTTTTTCAATCTACTAAATTTATTTTAACATTTGTTCCCCCTATTATTTATTTATTTTTAATCCATATGTTTTACTCATCTTTCCATAAGGTAGATAAAAGAAGCATCATCAAGAGACTGAGAGAACCTTCTCGACCAAAAGGGGGAAGAATAAAATGAGACAAAGTGTCAATGGCTGAGAGATTCCAAACAGAGTCGAGAGGTTATCCTGGAGGTTATTCTTACGCATTAAGTAGATATCACCTTGTTGTTCAAGATGTAGTGGAGAGGCTGGAGGGAATTGCCTGAAAATGTAGAGCTGTGTTCCAGTAGCCATGTTTCTTGATGATGATTGAACAATGATATAGCCTTCACAATGAGACTATGTGAATGTGAAAACCTTGTGTCTGATGCTCCTTTTAGCAACTATATCAACAGAAGAATAGAACATATGGAATAAAAATAAATAATAGGGGGAACAAATGTTAAAATAAATTCAGTTTGAAATAGTGGTAAATGAAAGTGAGGGGTAAGGGGTATGGTACGTATAGTTTTTTTTTCTCTATTATCATTTTATTTTTTTCTGTTGTCTTTTTATTTCTTTTTCTAAATCAATGCAAATGTACTAAGAAATGATGAATATGCAACTATGTGATGATATTAAGAATTACTGATTATATATGTAGAATGGAATGATTTCTAAATGTTTTGTTTGTTAATTTTTTTAATTAATAAAAAAAGTTAAAAAAAAAAAGAAGCATCAGACACAAGGTTTTCACAATCACACAGTCACACTGCAAAAGCTATATCATTATACAATCATCTTCAAGAAACGTGGCTACTGGAACACAGCTCTACCTTTTCAGGCAGTTCCCTCCAGCCTCTCTGTTACACCTTAACTAAAAAAGGTGATATCTATTTAATGCGTAAGAATAACCTCCAGGATAACCTCTTGACTCTGCTTGGAATCTCTCAGCCATTGACATTTTTATTTTGTCTCATTTTGCTCTTCTCCCTTTCAGTCAAGAAGGTTTTCTCAATCCCTTGGTGCCAAGTCCCAGCTCATTCTAGGATTTCTGTGCCATGTTGCCAGGAAGGCCTACACCCCTGGAAGTCATGTCCCATGTAGAGAGGGGGAGGGCAGTGAGTTTGCTTGTCATGTTGGCTGAGAGAGAGAGGCCACACCTGAGCAACAAAAGATGCTCTCTTGGGGGTGACTATTAGGCCTAATTTTACGTAGGCTTAGCCTATCCTCTGCAGAGTTAAGTTTCATATAAACAAAACCCCAAGATTGGAGGCTCAGCCTACTGCTTTGGCTGTCCCCATTGCATGTGATTTTGCCCATTTTTTAATTGGATTGTTTGTCTTTTCATTGTTGAGTTGCAGGATTTCTTTATATATTCCACAAACCTTTATCAAATATGTGGTTTATGAAAATTTTATTCATTGAGTAGGCTGCCTTTTTATTTCCTTGACAAAGTCCTTTGAAACACAAAAGTGTTCAGTTTTGTGGAGATCCTATTTATCTATCTTTTTTCATTGCGTCTGCTTTGGTTGTCAAGGTTAAGAAATCACCTCCTAATACAGGATCTTGAAGATGCGTTCCTATATTTTCTTCTAGGAGTTTTATTGCCCTTGCTCTTACATTAAGGTGTTTCATCTATTTTGAGTTAATTTTTGTATATGGTGTGAGATATGGGTCCTTTTTTCATTCTTTTGAATAAGGATATCCAGGTCCCCAAGTACCATTTATTGAAGAGTCTGTTCTGTCCCAGTTGAGTGAACTTGGGAGCCTTATCAAAAATCAATTGGCCACAGATGTGAGGGTCTACTTCCGAACTTTCATTTTTATTTCATTGATCAATATGTCTATCTTTATGCCAGTACCATACTGTTTTGACCATTGAGGCTGTATAATATACTATAAAGTCAGGACTGTGAGACTTCACACTTCATTCTTCTTTTTCAAAATGTTTTTGGCTATTTGAGGCCCCTTTCCCTTCCAAATAAATATGATAATAAGCTTCTCCATTTCAGCAAAGTGGGCTGTTGGAATTTTGATTGGTATTGTATTTACTATACAGATTAATCTGGTCAGGATTGACATCTTAACAACATTTAGCCTTCCAATCCATGAACAAAATGTCTTTCCATTTGTTTAGGTCTTCTTTGATTTCTTTTAGCAATTTTTTATTATTATTTTTTTTTAGTTTTCTGTGTACAGATACTTTATATGCTTGGTTAAGATTATTTCTAGATATTTTTTAGTATTGTGAATGGAATTTTTTCCTTGATTACCTCCTTGGATAGCTCATTAGTAATGTATAGAAACACTATTGATTTTTGTGTATTGATGTCGCATCCTGCCACTTTGCTGAATACATTTATTAGCTTCAGTAGTTCTGTCATAGTTTTTTCAGGGCTTTCTAAATATAGGACCACGTCATCTGCAAATAGTGAAAATTTTACTTCTTCCTTTCTAATTTGGATGCTTTTTATTTGTTTTTCTCGTCTAAGGGCTTTAGCTAGAATTCTGGCATGATGTTGAATTGGAATGGTGGCAGTGGGCATCCCTGTCTTGCTCCTGATTTTAGAGGAAAAGCATTCAGTCAGGATGTTAGCTATGGGTCTTTCATTTATGCTCTTTATCAGGTTACAGAACCTTCCTTCTATTCCTAGCTTTGTAAATGTTTTTCTCAAGAAGGGGAGATGGGTTTTGTCTAACCTTTTTAGCATCAATTGAGATAATCATGTGGTTTTTCCTTTGTTTTGTAATATGCCTAATCATATTACAATCAATTACATGTTATCAATTAATAACATTAATTGATTTTCTTTGCACACCTGGGATAAATCCCACTTGGGCATGGTGCATAATTCTTTAATGTGTGTTGGATTTTGTTTGCTAGTATTTTGTTGAGGATAGTTGCATCTATATTCATTAGGGATATTATGTGTAATTTTCTTTTTATGTGGTATCTGTATCTGGATTTGGTATGAAGGTGATTTGGCCTTCAAAGAATGAATTATGGAGTGTTCCTTCCTCTTCAATTTTTTAAAAGGGTTTGAAAAGGATTAATGTTCATTCTTTTTGGAATATTTGGCAAAATTCCCCTGTGAAGCCATCTGGTCCTGGACTTTTCTTTATTGGGAAGTTTTTTAAATTATTAATATTGATTCAATCTATTTACTAGTTATTGATTTGTTGAGATCTTCTATTTTTTCTTGTGTCAGTGTAGGTAGTTTGTGTTTCTAGGAATTTGCCCATTTCATCTAGGTTATCTAATTTGTTGTCAAACACTTGTTCTTAGTATCCTATTATAGTTTTTCCTATTTCAGTTGGGTCAGCAGTAATGTCTTACTTTTCATTTCTGACTTTAGTCATTTGCATCTTCTGTCTTTTTTACTTCATCAGTCTAGCTAAAGTTTTGTCAATTTTATTGATCTTTTCAAAGAATCAACTTCTGCTTTTGTTGATTCTATGCTTTTTTATTTCTGCATTTCATTTATCTCCACTCTAATTTATCTCCTTCCTTCTGCTTGCTTTGGGTTTAGCTTGCTCTTCTTTTTCTAGATCCTCTAGTTTTGAGGTTAGGTCACTGATTTGAGAACTTTCTTCTTTTTCTTTTTTCAATTTTTTTTTTTTTTTTTGCCTGGGCAGGTACCAGGAATCAAACCCATGTCTCCAGCATGGCAGGCAAGAATTCTGTCTGCTGAGCTACTGTGGCCCTCCCTATCCATTATTTCTTTTAATATCCCTCTGCTCCTTTCTCTTTTTATCCTCCCTCTAGGACTCACATAATGCACATATTGATATACTTGATAGAGTTCCATATATGCCTTAGGCTTTGTTCACTTTTTTATTCTTTTTTTTCTGTCCCTCAGCAGGAGTCATTTCAAATATCTTGTTTTTGAGATCACTGATTCTTTTGAAACCTCTAATATGCTACTGAAATGATATATGGAATTTTTCATTTTAATTATTTTCTTAAGCCCCAATATTTCTATTTGCTTTCTACTGAGAATCTCAAAGAGATTCCCATATTGTTCATTTGCTGTTTTACTCATATCCTTTAGTTCTTCATGTTTTCCTTTATCTCCTTAGCATAGTTAGGATAAAAGTTTTTGTCTGGTAAGTCCAAAATCTGGTTCTCTTCATTTATTGTTTCTGGAGTTTTAGATTGTTTATTTGGATAGGCCATCATTTCCTGTTTCTTTGTCTTGTAATCTTTTGTTACATACTCTACATCTTAATATTTTAAAGTAGTAACTCTGAGATGTAATCCCTGACCTATCTGTTCCTCAACATTGTATCCAGCTAGTGATATGACAGATTTTCTTGAATGTCAGGAGCTAATCAAAACAAACAAACCAAAGCAAAAAAGTACCTTTCACAGTCTCTGCAAATTGGCCCTGCTTTGGCGGCTGGTGGTCTCCTTCAGAATTTAGCCCTCCTATCAAGAGGATAGCTTGTTATGCATCCCAGAAAAGGCCATGTTCCTTGGGAGCAGACGTATTGTGGGTAGGACATTTTGATTAGGTTATTTCAGTTAAGATGTGTCCCACCCCATTCAAGGTGGGTTAGAATCCCCTTACTGCAGTTCTTTATAAGAGGATAAACAGAGATGAAGCTCAGAGAGGTCAGAGAAGCCCCAGAGAAGCTGAGAGACAAGGACACACTCACAATGGCTGAGAGAGGAAGTCACTGGAGCCAGAAGCTGAATGCAAAGAAACTTAGGAAAGACCAACAGACACTGGCCATGTGTCTTCCCATGTGGTAAAGATGTCCCTGATGCTGGCAGCCTTTCCTTAGAGAAGGTATTGTTCCATTGATGCCTTAATTAGGACATTTTCATGATCTTCGAAGTATAAATTTGTAAGCTAATAAATCCCCATTGTAAAAGTCAACCCATTTCTAGTATATTGCATTCTGGTAGCTTTACCAAACCAAAACATGAAGTAAATGTAAAGTGCAGGGTCCTCTCTGTCTTATCTGTGCCTGGATGGAGCCCTACAGCCTGCTTCTTTTCCTGGGTTTATGCTTGCTCATGGCCTTAGGAATCCCCCATTTACAGTTTATAAAAGTTTGAATAAATGCCCTCTCTAGTCCCTTTGAAAGAGACTTTCACTCCTTCCTTGGTGCTCTCTTTTTTGCAGGCAGTTAGCCCTTTTTCCCAGACCACTTCAACTTAGTTATGTCTCACACTATCCTAGCTGTCAGCAAGCCACTTCTCTGCCCTCAGAAAAAAACTCTGAGAGAGTGAGCCTGAGACATGTTCCTTGGTTCAATCCATATGACCTCCACATTCACCCCAGTATGTGTGTAGGAGTTATACTGCTCCCTCTGGTAAAGGGCCAGGGACCCACAATGGGAAGGGCTAGCAAGGGTGCAGGAGCTTCTTCCATGGTTTTCTTGTTTTAGCACCTGCTTAGTTAATGCAACCCTTTTACTGTTTTCTATAGTTTTGAGGAAGGTTACTGCCTTTATGATTTCCCTGCCACCCTCACAGCCAGCCCCTGGGAACTGAAGTAACTAAGCAAAAACAGTGATCATTGAGCAGACCACACATCCCTGGAATCTGGGGGATAAGGTCATTGTGTCTTACCCTGACACCCGTAAGTTCCACCAGAGCTCAAACTGCAGTCCCCACAGCTGTCTGCCATAAGACTGGGAGATGAGGGGTTGTAACCACTCTAGGAATGGTGGAATCCACTAGTATTTACTACAATTTACCAGCCTCTTCCTCCTACTCTTTTTCTGGATACTGCATGGTATTATACTAGGCTGCGGAGTTTCAAAATAGTTTATTCAGAGAGTTCCTAACAATTTGGGGATATTTCCTATCTCATTCTATGAAGCCAACATCACCCTCACACCAAAGCCAGATAAAGAAACTACTAGAAAAGAATATTATAGGTCAACATCCCTTATGAATAGAGATACAAAAATACTCAACACAAACCAAATCCAACAACACATTAAAAGAAGTATACACCATGAACAAGTGGGTTTTATCCCAGGTGTGCAAGTGTCATTTAAAATAAGAAGATCAATTAATGAAATATACCACATTAACAGAATGAGAGGGAAAAAAAAATCACATGGCAATCTCAACTGATGGAGAAAATTTGACCTCTATCTCACTCTGTATACAAAAATCAACTCAAAATAGATCAAAGACATAAATGTAAGAGCCAGAACTATAAAACCGTTAGAAGAAAACAGAGGGAAGCATCTTCAGGAGCTTGTGTAAGGCAGTGGTTTCTTAGATTTTAACCCAAAACACAAGCAACAAAAGAAAAAGTAGATAAATTGGACCGTATCAAAATTAAAAATTTTTGTGCAGCAAAGGTCTTTATCATGAACGTAAAACAATAACCTACACAATGGGAGAAATATACGGAAACCACATATGAAATAAGGGCTTAATATCCAGAATACATACAGAAATCCTACAACTCAATCACAAAAAGACAAACAAATTTAAAAATGGGCAAAAGACTTGGATAGACATCTCTCCAAAGAAGATATACAAATGGCCAATAAGCACATGAAAAGATCTCAACATCACTAGCCCTCAGGGAAATGCAAATCAAAACCACAATGAGGTTCTATTTCACATCCACTAGAATAGCTACTATTCAAAAAACTGAAAACTACAAGTGTTGGAGAAGATGTGGAGAAATAGGAACACTAATTCATTGTTGGTAGGAATGTAAAATGGTGCAGCCAGTGTGGAAGGCAGCTTGGTGGTTATTCAGAAAGCTAAGTATAGAACTACTATATGATCACCTAGCAATCCCACGTCTAGGTATACACTCAAAAGAATTAAAAGCAGGAACTCAGATAATTTGCATACCAACGTTTACGGTGGCATTATTCACAATTGTCAAAAGATGAACCAACCTAGGTGTGCTGGTTTGAAGCTATTATGTACCCCAGAAAAGCCATGTCCTTTAATCCTCATTCAATATTGCTGGGTGGGATCTTTTTTATTGTTTCCATAGAGTTGTGACCCACCCAATTATGAGTGGTAACTTTTGATTAGATGGTTTCCATGGAGATGTATCTCCACATATTGAAGGGGTGTTGCTTACTGGAACCCTTTAAGAAAGAAAATTTGTAGATGGTATATGGGAAAAAGTACAATCAATATAAGCTAGGGTCTCTAGTCAACAGTAACGTTGTAATATGCTTCAACTGAATGTAACAAAGGCATTATGCCAAAACTAAATGTCAATAGGTGGGGGGATTGGAAAAGGGGTATGGATTCTTTGTGGAAGAAAAGGAAATGTTGATAGAGTATGATGGTGAAGGCATATCTGTACACATAGGCTGGACTGTATGATGTGTTAATAAAAAAATTTTTAAATGGTCAGAGAGAAATAAGTGCTAGAGAAAATGCAGAGAAAGAGATGTACCTATTCACTGTCGTAGGGAAATGAGAGGTGTAGCCCCATGGAGAGCAGTGTGGTGGTTCCAGAGGAGAATTGGTTGAGCTTATCATATGATCCTGAAACCCCATTGCTCAGTATATAGAGGAACTGAGTATGGGGACGTGAATGGACATTTGCTCACTGGTCTTTCTGGTGGCAGTGATCATGATCCACAATGAATGGAGGTGGCCTAAGAGTACAACAACTGAAGAATGGAAGGGGGAACTATGGTGCATACCTACAATGGATTACTGAGCGGTTGTAAGAAGAAATGAAGTTGTGAGGCATGCAACTATATGAATGAACCTTAGGAGCTGTATGTTGAATGAAATGTCGGGAACAAAAAGACAAATATTATCATGCCTCAATCATATGGACTAACTATAATATAAAAATTCAGTGAACTAAAGTCGAGAGCATGGGTTATCAGTTGGGGCTTAGTATAAAGAACCCTAGATTGTAAGCTTCACAGCAGTCACATATATTCAGGAGGTGTAACTGTTCATTCTAAATTCCGAAATACTGAGCTGCTTGTGTATAACATGGTCTTTCCCAGAAACTGCGTTATTTATGTGAAACCTGAGACTCAGAGTTAGAGCTCTGAAGCTATGAAAGTCAGCATTACCCCATACAGGAACTGTTTAAAAAGTTGAAAAAGTGATCAGACATCAAATAGAGATATAAATGAAGCTGATCTGAATAAGATTAAGGTATATCAGAAGTCTGGGTAAAGGATGATATCATCATATCTTAAAACTTCAACATCTGTGAAAGCCTAAAGGGAGAGATGTTTATTTGATGCAAAATTTATATTTTTGGTAATATATTTCCTAATTTAACTTGTATAGTCAGTTTTGTTGAACACCATAAGTACAGGAAATCCTGAATACTGCATGAGATTTTGTTGGTTTGTCCAGGCTAGTGTGATGCCCCAATAAATCCCAGAGTGATTTAGACAGTGAATAAAGAAGTATTTGCAAAGTCCCCTTAAGGGAATGGGGAGAAAGAGGGAAAGATTCATCTCCCCCATTTGGAGAATTTCCAATACTCTCACAAGCAGTAGGGACAACCAAATCAATAGGCTGAGCCCTTGATCTTGGGATTCACCCCTATGAAACTTATTCCTGCAAAAGATAGGCTAAGCCTACTTAAAATTAGGCCTGAGAGTCACCCCCAGAAAACCTTGTTTGTTGCTCAGATGTGGCCTCTCTCTCTAAGCTAACAGGGCAAGTGAACCCACTGCTCTCCCTGCCCCACCCCTGCAACGTGAGACATGACTCCCAGAGGTGTAAATCTCCCTGGCGTATGGGACAAAAATACCAGGATGAGCTGGGACCCAGCATCAAGTGGTTGAGAAAACCTTCTTGACCAAAAAGGGTAAGAGTGAAATGAGAAAAAATAAATTGTGAGTGGCTGAGAGATTTCCAACAGAATCGAATGTGTGATATTGTGAGCCACTGATTGTACACCATTTATGGAATGTTTGTATGTTAAGAATGTTTGTGTTTGTATGTTATTTTATCAATGAAGTTTTTTTTAACATTTGTTCTCCCTATTATTTATTTATTTTTAATCCATATGTTTTACTTGTCCATCGATAAGGTAGACAAAAGGAGCATCAGACACAAGGCTCTCACAACCACACCGTCACACCGCAACCACCATATCATCATATAATTATCTTCAAGAAACATGGCCACCGGAGCATAGCTCCACATTTTCAGGCATTTCCCTCCAGCCTCTCCATTACACCCTAACTAAACAGGTGATTATCTATTTAATGCATAAGAATAACCTTCAGGATAACCTCTCAACTCTGTTTGGAATCTCTCAGCCATTGACACTTTATTTTGTCTCATTTCGCTCTTCCCCCTTTTGATCGAGAAGATTTTCTCAATCCCTTGATGCTGAGTTCCAACTCATTCTAGGATTTCTGTCCCGCGTTGCCAGGAAGGTCCACACCCCTGGGAGTCATGTCCCACGTAGAGAGGGGGAGGGCAGTGAGTTTACTTGCTGTGTCAGCCGAGAGAGAGAGGCCACATCTGAGCAACAGAAGAGGTCCTCTTGGGGGTGACTGTTAGGCCTAATTTTAAGTAGGCTTAGCCTATCCTTTGCAGAGTTAAGTTTCATAAGAACAAACCCCAAGATTGGAGGCTTGGCCTATTGCTTTGGTTGTCCCCATTGCCTGTGAGAATATCAAGAATTCTCCACTTGGGGAAGTTGAATTTTCCCTTCTCACCATTCTCCCTAGGGGACTTTGCAAATACTTTTTTACTCACTGCTCAAATCACTCTGGGATTTATTGGGGCATCACTCTGGACAAACCTACAAAATCATATGCCCTACTCAAGGTTCCATGTACTTATGGTGTTCAATTAAGCTGTCCACTAGAGTGCATACACTATCATCTTTTACCCTACATGCTAATTCACCTTAGACCCAGACAGATTCCTTTGTTTTAAACTCTAATTGAGGCCTGATCTCTTTTCTGGTTACTTCAACTGCTATTATATATAGCTATGAAGTTTGAGGGCTGCAGCACTCTATTTCTGGGTCTTGAGTGTCACAGAGTAACTCAAAGTTCCAGGAAAATACCAGCTGATACATACATAGCTCAGTGTCTCAGAATCTAGAAATACATTTGCAACTTCAGACTAACTGTGGCTGCTATAAGGGCGTACAGTCTTGGCTACCATTTTCTTATGGGTATTTTCTGAATGAGACCATAACATATTTCCTCTTTTGTTTCCGGCTTATTTTGCACAACTAATCATCCCCAAAGTTTATTCAGTTCAATGTGTGACTCTCGACATCCTTCCTTTTTATAACTGCCCCATATTCCATCACATAAATGTGTCACTATTCACCATTGTGCTGCTCTGCCATTGTATTCTTTGGCTCACTTCATCTATTAGGCATGATGGATAATGTCCAAAACAATCCATGCCTTACAATATCCTCACTTGGTTGTACAATCAGTAACACTCAATTTTAGACAATTTTCATTGGTCCATAATGACAAAGAACAGACAAACACAATGTCACCAACTATCAAAGCAGAACTACCCCTTGTCACTTGTCCTTCCCCCACAGTTAGTTGCCCCTAGTAGTGCTGTGGTATTGTTGACAACTTCAAGTTAACTATTGGCCATCGCATGCATTTCTAGTTTTCCTGCTTTGTCCTTCTATTGTTGACTCTTTGTCCACTGTCAAACCATTGAAATAGTTCATGAGAATGTACTTGTAATTGTAGATTTAATCAGTGGAATATATGGCACTATACCTCCCCCATTCAATAATATTCACCTTCAACGTGGCAATGTTACTTATAAACCCACTAATTAGTTACCATCACTTCTATCCATTCCCTTGTATTCATATTCAACCCCTTTAGGAATCCTTTCCTTCATTTCTAGGTTTTATGTACCTCTGGGTCTGCTATATTCTACAGTATAACATCTGAGATTAACTTTTCCAGAGTCAGAATAGTGAAATTATACAGAATCTGTCCTTTTGTGTCTGACTTGTTTCATTCAACATTATGTCCTCAAGATTCATCATGTCACATGCTTTGGGACCTCATTTTGTCTTACTGCTGCATAATATTCCATTGCATATATATATGCAATTTGGTCACTTTTTCTTTTTATCTTTTTTTTTATTATTATTAAACACTGGGAATTTATTGGCTAGGGTTTTGAGGGTAGAAATCCAATATATATATATATATATATACCACATTTTGTTTATCCACTCACCTGTTGATAGGCACTTGGATGTTTCCATCTTTTGGCAACTGTTAATAGTGCCACTATGTACATTGGTGTGCAAATGCCTGTTCGTGTCACTGCCCTCAGCTCTTCTGGATATATACCGAGTATTGGTATTGCTGAGTCATAAGGCAACTCAATATTAGTTTTCTGAGGAATTGCCAAACTGTCACAATGGATGAACTATTTTCCCACCAACAGTGAATAAGTGTTCCTATTTCTCCATGTCCTCTCCAATATTTGCAGTTTACAGTTTGTTTAATAGCAGCCATTCTTTTAGGTTTGAAGTGGTATCTCATTTTCATTTTAATTTGCATCCTTTGTAACCACAAGGAGTAACTAATTAACTAATGAAAATGAGCATCTCTTCACGTGCTTTTCGGCCATCTGTATTTCGGCCATCTGTATTTTCTCTTCAGAAAAGTGTCTATTCATATCTTCTGTCCATTTTATAGTTGGGTTTTTCTTTTATTCTTGAACTGTATAACTTATTTTTGTACACAGGTTATCAAGCCGTCATCTGATATGCAGTTTCCTAATATTTTCTCCCATTTAGTTAGCTGCCTCTTTCACCTTTATGACTAAGTCCTTTGAGGCACAGAAGCTCTTGATCTTAAAGAGTTCCCATTTGTCTATTTCTTTCTTTCACTGCTCATGCTTTAGGTATAAAATTTAAGAAGCCACCTCTTATTACTAGATCTTGAAGATGTCTCCCTGCATTTTCTTCTAGAAGTTTTATGATACTGGCCCTTGCATTTAGGTCTTTAATCCATTTTGAATTAATTTTTGTATAGAGTGTAAGGTAAGAGACATCTTTCATTCTTTTTGCTATTGATATACAATTTTCCCATACCCATTTATTGAAAAGACTATTCTGTCCCAGTTCAGTGGATTGGGGGCCTTGTCAAAGATCAATTATACTTAGATTTGGTGGTCTATCTCTGCACTCTCATTTAGATTCCATTGGTTGATAAAGTCAGAAAGCGATAGTCCTGCTCAACTCTTCTTTTTTTAGGATATCTTTAGCTATTCTGGGTCTCTCTTCCAGATAAACTTGATAACCAGCTTTTCCAAATCTTCAAATTAGGTTGTCGGGATTTTTATTGGTATTGAACTGAATCTGTAAGTCAGTTTGCATAGAATTAACATCTTAATGACATTCAACCTTCCTAACCATGAGCATTGAATGTCTTTCCATCTAGTTAGATAATTTTTTATTCCTTTTAGCATAAAAGACATTGACTCATTCCTGGTTAAGGTTTATTCCTAGATACCTGACTCTTTTGGTCACTTTTTCTTTTTATCTTTTTTTTTTATTATTATTAAACACTGGGAATTTATTGGCTAGGGTTTTGAGGGTAGAAATCCAAAATGAGGCCTCATCAAGGTGAGGCTTTCTCCCAGAAGACTGTGGTGTTCTGGAGCTGGCTCCTCTTAGTCCTTGGTCCTTGGCTTTTCTGTCGCATAGCAATGCACATGGCAATCTCTCCTAGTTTCTCTGGGTTCCATCGACTTTCTGGCTGCTCCCTGTCATTTTCACTTCCTGTGGCTTTCTCTATAATGCCTTCAGTAATAGGCTTAAGATCCATCCTGACTGAAGTGGACCACATCTTAACTGAAGTAACCCCATCAAAAGGTCCTACTTAGAATGGGTTCATACTCACAGGAACTGGTTTAGTTTAAGAACATGTTTTTTCAGGGTATACATAGCTTCAAACCACTACATTCATCACCCCTCAATTTGCTTCATTCCGCAAACATCACAGAGTTCCCCATTCTGTGCAGAGTACTTTGGAAGCCAGAGAATCCAGGAGGAGCTAGACTTGGGAAATGTCCTCAAGGTGCTCTGATTATTGGTTACTATGTTGAACGGAATTTTTTCCTTAACTGTCTCCTCGTATAAATTATTGCTTGTGTATAGAAACATTACTGATTTTTGTACATTAATCTTGTATCCACCACTGTTGAATTTATTAACTCAGGTAGCTCTGTCATAGATTTCTCAGGGTTTTCTAAGTATAGAATCATGTCATCTGCAAATGGGGATAGTTTTACTTTTTCCTTTCCTATTCGGATGTCTTTTATTTCTTTCTCCTATCTAATCACTCAAGTTTGGACTTCCAGTACAATGTTGAAAATAGTGGCAACAATGGGCATCCTTGTCTCATTTCTGATCTTAGCGAGAAGGCTTTCAGTTTTGCACCGTTAAGTATGATGCTGGCAATAGGTTTTTCATATATGCCCTTTATAATACTGAGAAAGTTTCCTTTAATTCCCACCTTCGAATTGTTTCTATCAGGAAAGGATGATGGATTTTGTCAAATGCTTTTTCAGAATCAATCGATATGGTTTGTGATTTTTTTCCCTTTCAATTTGTTAATGTGCTGTATTACATTGATTGACTTTCTTGTGTTGAACCACTCTTGCATTCCTGGCATAAACCCCACTTGGTCATGATGTATAATTCTTTTAATGTGTTCATTGGATTCAATTTGCTAATATTCTGTTAAGAATTTTTGTGTCTATGATCATTAGGGAGATTGGCTTGTAGTTTTCCTTTCTTGTAGTGTTGTTATCCAGTTTTGGTATTAGAGTGATGATAGCTTCATAAAATGAGTTAGGTAGTATTCCTTTTTCCTCAATTTTTTGGAAGAGTTTGAACAGGATTGGTGTTAGTTCTTTTGGGGGTGGTTGATAAAATTCCCCTGTAAAGATGGCTGTCTTGGGCTTCTCTTTGTGGGAAGATTTTGATGACTGATTGAATTAAATTCAGTCATTTTTGATGACTGATGGAACCAGTTTTGATGACTTATTGAATCACTAAGACTTGTAATTGGTTTGAAGAGATCCTTTATTTCTTCTTGAGTCAGTACAGATAGTTCATGTGTTTCTAGGGATTTGTCCATTTCATCTAAGTTTTCTAGTTTGTTGGCATATAGGTGCTCATAATATTCTCTTGTGATTTTTAAAATTTCTTCAGGACCCATGGTAATGACACCCCTCTCATTTATGATCATGTTTATTTGCATCCTCTCTCTTTTTAATTTGTTAGTCTAGCTACAAGTCCATCAAATTTATTGATTTTCTCAAAGAACCAACTTTTGGTTGTGTTGATTATTTCTATTGTTTCATTGTTCTCCAGTTTGTTTATTTCTGCTTTAATCTTCATTTTTTCTTCTTATTTGCAATAGGGTTAGTTTGCTGTTCTTTCTCTAAATTATCCAGATTATCAGTTAAGTCCTCAGGTTTTGCTCATTCTTGTTTTTTAATATAGGTATTTACTGCAATAAATTTCCCCCTCAGCACTGTTTTTGCCATATCCCATAAGTTTTTTTTAAATACCAAAAAAACACAAAGCAAACGCAAACATTCCTATTTTGATCATTCTGTTCCACATATATAATCAGTAATTCACAATATCATCACATAGTTGCATATTCATCATCATAATCATTTCTTGGAACATTTGCATCTATTCAGAAAAAGAAATAAAATGAAAACAGAAAAAAATTTTATACATTCCATACCCCTTACCCCTCCCTTTCATTGATCACTAGCATTTCAAACTAAACTTATTTTAACATTTGTTTCTCCCTATTATTTATTTTTATTCCATATATTCTACTCGTCTGTTGACAAGGTAGATAAAAGGAGCATCCGACACAAGGTTTTCACAATCACACAGTCACATTGTGAAAGCTGTATCATTATTCAATCATCATCAAGAAACATGGCTACTGGAACACAGCTCTACATTTTCAGGCAGTTCCCTCCAGCCTCTCCATTACATCTTGACTAACGAGGTGATATCTACTTAATGGTAAGAATAACCTCCAGGATAACCTCTCAACTCTGTTTGGAATCTCTCAGCCATTGACACTTTGTTTCATTTCACTCTTCCCCCTTTTGGTCCAGGAGGTTTTCTCAATCCCTTGATGCTGAGTCTCAGCTCATTCTAGGATTTCTGTCCCACATTGACAGGAAGGTCTGCACCCCTGTGAGTCATGTCCCACGTAGACGGGGGAGGGTGGTGAGTTTGCTTGTTGTGTTGGCTGGAGAGAGAGGCCACATCTGAGCAACAAAAGAGGCTCTCTTGGGGGTGACTCTTAGGCCTAATTTTAAGTAGGCTTGACCTATCCTTTGTGGGGTTAAGTTTCAAATGAACAAACCCCAAGACTGGGGTCTCAGCCTATAGCTTTGGTTGTCCACACTGCTTGTGAGAATATCAAGAATTCAACTTGCATATCCCATAAGTTTTGATATGTCATATTCTCATTATCATTCATCTCCAGATATTTACCAATTTCTCTAGCAATTTCTTCCTTGACCCACTGATCATTTAAGACTGTATTGTTAACTTTCATATATTGGTGAAAGCTCTGGTTCTCTGATGATTATTAATTTCCAGCTTTATTCTGTTACGGTCAGAGAAAGTGCTTTGGATAATTTCTATCTTATCAAATGTATAAAGACTCAGTTTGTGTCCCATCATATGATATATCCTGGAGAACATTCCATATGCACTAGAGAGTTGTGTATTGATGTCTTCCACTATTGAAACGACTATAGTGCCCTTCAGCTTTGTCAATGTTTGCCTCATATACTTTGGAGCTCCTTGATTAGGAGCAGAAACATTTATGGTAGTTATTTCCTCTTGGTGAATTGTCCTTTTTATTAACATGTAGTGTCTTTTTTTTTCTCTTTTGACTTCTTTACATTTAAAGTCTATTTTATCTGCTATTAGTATAACTACTCTGCTTTCTTTAGGCTACAGCTTGCATAGAAGATCTTTTACCATCCGTTCACTTTCAATCTAATCGTTTCCTTGGATCTAAGATATGTCTCTTTTAAACAGCATATAAATGGAATATTTTTAAATCCATTTTGCCAGTTTGTATCTTTTAATTGGTGAGTTTAGTCCATTAATGTTCAAAGTAATTACTGTAAAAACAGTTCTTGAATTTACCATCTTATCCTTTAGTTTTTAATTTGTCAGATCTATATATTCTTTTCTTTCTCTCTCTTTATCCTTTAAATTACTGTAATGGTATTCTTCAATTCTGTGCCTTCCTCCAGATCTCTCTCTCCTTTTTTTTTCAGCTGACAGGACTCCTTTCAGTATTTCTTGTAGGGCAGCAATCTTGTTGAATAGTTCTCTCAACCTTTGTTTGTCTTTGAAGATTTTAATCTCTCCCTCAAATTTGAAGGATAACTTGGCTGGATAAAGAATTCTTGGCTGAAAGCCTTTCTTGTTCAAGATCTTAAATATATCATACCACTGTCTTCTCCCCTCCATATTGTGAAGTCTGAACTCAATCTCCTTGTATGTAGTGGATTGCTTTTCTTGTGCTGCTTTCAGGACTTTCTATTCCTCTTCAACATTTGACAGTTTGATTAATAAGTGTCTTTGATTAATAAGTAGGCCTATTTGGATTTATTCTATTTGGAGTTCATTGGGCCTCTTTGATTTGCATTTTTATGTTTTTCATAAAGGTTGGAAAGTTTTTCCCATTTATATCTTCAACTAATTTCCCAGCCCATTACTCTTCTCTTCTCCTTCTGGGACACCAATTATTCCTATATATTTGCATGTCTTGTTGTCACAACTGAAGGTCCAATTCCATTTTTTCCATCTTTCTTGCCATTTATTCTTTTGTGTGCTCTAGTTCAATGGTCCTATCTTCTAACTCACTTATTCTTCTTTCTGTGTTTTCAAATCCGCTATCATGTGTATCCAGTATATTTGTAATTTGGTCATTGTATCTGTCCTTCTCTGAGATCTGCCATTTTTCTATTGAATCTTTTGATTTCTTCTTTATGCTCTTCTAGTGTCTTCGTTATATCCTTTATTTTTTGTAATATCCTTGAGTAGTTATTCCATATTCTGAGTCACCTCTGGAGTTTTAACTTGGTCATTTGGTTCAGCCATTTCGGTTTGGATCATGCTTTATGATTTTCAGTTGTGTTTGGTGCATTTGATTATCTTTATAAGATCACTTTGCAAGTTGGTTTCCTTCACTCATCCAAAGTTTTATTTACTTGATTTTGCATTGAAGGTTTCCTTTTTCACTTGGTGTTCTAGTTTGCTAGCTGCTGGAATGCAATATACCAGAAATAGAATGGCTTTTAAAAAGGGGAATTTAATGAGTTGCTAGTTTACAGTTCTAAGGCCGAGGAAATGTCCCAATCACAACAAGTCTATAGAATGTCCAATCAAAGGCATCCAGGGAAAGATACCTTGGTTCAAGAAGGCCAGTGAAGTTCAGGGTTTCTCTCTCAAGTGAGAAGGCACATGGCAAACACAGTCAGGGCTTCTCTCTCAGCTGGAAGGGCACATGGCGAATACAGTGTCATCTGCTAGCTTTCTCTCCTGGCTTCCGGTTTCATGAACCTCCCCGGGAGGCATTTTCCCTCTTCATCTCCAAAGGTTGCTGGCTGGTGGACTCTCTGCTTCATGGTGCTGCAGCATTCTCTGCTCTCTGAGTCTCTCATTCTCCAAAATATTTCCTCTTTTATAGGACTTCAGAAACTAATCAAGACCCACCCAAATGGGTGGAGACATGTCGTCCCTTAATCCAGTTTAATAACCATTCTTAACTAAATCACATCAACCGGGGAGATGATTCAATCACAGTTTCAAACATACAGTATTGAATAGAGATTATTCTACCTTTATGAAATGAGATTTATATTAAAACATGGCTTTTCATATGGGGCATACTTCCTTTCAAACCAGCACACTTGGTTTGTCAGTTATTCCCTGCCAAACCAAGGCCTGGATATCATGTAGGGGATACAATTCAATTTGAGGACCTATTAAAAGCTAGGCAGGATTGGGGGGGTGCAAGGTATTTCGGTGGTAGAATTCTTGCCTGCCATGTGGGAGATCCGGGTACGATTTCTGGCCCATGCACTTCCCAAACAAACAAGCAAAACAAACAAGCAAAAATTCAAAAAATGCTGCTGCAGTAAGGGGATACTCACATGGAAAAAGAATGAAATGTGACCCCCACTATACAGCATACAAACACACACACACACACAGAAAAACTAGGCAGGTGCATGGGTACTTCAGTGGTAGAATGGCCACCCACCACACAGGAGACCCAAGCTCAATTCTCACCCATGCACCCAAAATAAATAAATGAATAAAATAAAATAGAATAATAAAAATAAATTTAAAATATAAAACAAAAGATAATCAATTCAAAATGTAAATATACAAAACATAAATAAAATTAATAATAATAATAAATATATAGAGAAAAATGTATTTTAAAAACAAAGGGAAAAAAGAATATAGGAAAAAATTAAAACCTAGGTGGACAGGGTATTAGCCTGCCTGCATGTACCCTTTCTTACCAGCAGGTGGCAATCCCAAGGCACCTCCTTCTTCCTCAGGCTCTCCTCTCCTTGACTGCAGCAGTGACCTGAACTTACCACGAGTAGGGGGCACTCTGGAGGCACCTTCTCCCTCAGCCCCGCCCACCCCCCCCACCCCACCCCCCAAGACTACAGCGGCTGGAAGACGAGTGTACACCATAGGGGCCTGCTTCCTACCTGTGGTGGCTGATGGCTGGTCACTGCTGGTGGGACAGGGGAACCAACCAGTGCCCTGGGGATCAGGTGACCTGCAGCACTCAGTTATGCCAGATACAGTGCCCATGTGGCTGGCTATTCCAAGCACCTGGCTGGGCAATTATTCCCTGTGCCCAAGGCACACAACTGGTATGCCTTTGGCCACTGCTGACTCTGGCACCACTCAGGGAAGTTTCTCCAGCCAGCAACTGGGGCAGGTTGGAGTGGAGGGATGGTCGGTTCCCTCTGATTTGCACCTTCCCTCATGCCACAACTTGCACCCAGTGGGGATCAGGTGGGGATCACAGTCAATTGATCTTCTCTGCTCTCCCCATCCCAATCTCCCCTGCCTCTCTTCTCCCAAAACTTCTTAGAGACCCTCTTTGTTTACTCATACCCTGTGACTGCAGTCCCAGTCATTTTCTTCCCATCCCCTTTCTTGCTCCATGGAATAAGAGTCCTTAATACCATTTTTTAAAATTGAATTTGTACTAATAAATCTTCCTACAAATTAAACTCCAAGCCCAGGTGGCTTCACTGGTGATTTCTCTCCTCCTTACCTAACCACTGGTGATTTCTACCAAATAAAAGGAAACAGTATTAATTTTATACAAACTCTCACAGAAAATTGAAGAGAATGGAATACTCCTGCCTGGTTTTCTGAATCCAGCATTACCTTGATGCCCAAACCAAAGACATTACAAGAAAAACTTCAGGCCTATATCCCTTATAAACAGATGCAAAAATTCTTAGAATTTTAGTAATTCAAATCCAACTATCTTTATAACATCATAAGGAAGAGAGTTTTATTCCAAGAATGCAAGGTTGGTTTAACATTCATACATCAATGCAATTTACCATATAAAGAGATTCAAAGAGAAAAATCACATAATTATCCCAATAGATGCATAAAAGCTTTGACAAATGCAGCACCTATTCATGATTTTCAGCATCAGGAAAAGGTAGGAATTTCCCTAATCTGAGAAAGAGCATCTATACAACAACATAAATCTACTATTAAAGCTGAATGGTTAAAGACTGAATGTTTTCTCTTAAGATCAAGATCAAATGTACCTATTCACTGTTGGTAGGGAAATGAGAGGCACAACCCCTTGGAGGGCAGTGCAGTGATTCCACAGGAGGCTAGACTGAGTTTGCCATATGATCCTGAAACCCCATTGCTCCAAATAGACCTGGAGGAACTGAGTGTGGGGACACGAATGGACATTTGCACACTGGTGTTTTGGGCAGCAGTGTTCATGATTCACAATGAAATGGAGGTGGCCTAAGGGTACAATGTCTGAGGAATGGAAGGGGTAACTATGGTGTTTACATACAATGGCCCACTGAGTGGCTGCAAGAAAGAATGAAGTTGTGAGACATGCAACTAGATGAACGAACCTTAAGAATTGTATGTTGAATAAAATGTCAGGAACAAAAAGACAAATATTATCATGCCTCAATCATATGGACTAACTATAATATAAAAATTTGGTGAACTAAATTCGAGAGCATGGGTTATCAGGTCAGGTTGGAGCTTATTTTAAAGGGTCCTAGCTTGTAAGCTCTTATAGCAGTCACATATATTCAGGAGGTGTAACTGTTCATTCTAAATTTTGAGATGCTGAGCTGCTTGTATATAAGCAGCTCAAAACCTGCTTGTTTTGTCCAGGTTAGTGTGATGCCCCGATAAATCCCAGAGTGATATGGACAATGAATAAAGAAGTATTTTCAAAGTCCTCTTGAGGAGTGGGGAGAAAGAGGGAAAGATTCAACTCTCCCATTTGAAAAATTTCTGATATTCTCACAAGCAATGGAGACAACCAAATCAATAGGCTGAGTCCTTAATCTAGGGGTTCGCCCCTATGAAACTTATTCCTGCAAAAGATAGGCTAAGCCTACTTAAAAGTAGGCCTAAGAGTCACCCCCAGAGAACCTCTTTCATTGCTCAGATGTGGCCTCTCTCTGTAAGCTGACACGGCAAGTGAATTCACTGCCCTCCCCCAAAGTGTAGGACATGACAGGTATAAATCTCTCTGGCATCATGGGACAGAAATCCCAGAATGAGCTGGGATGCAGCATCAAGTGGTTGAGAAAACCTTCTTGACCAAAAGGAGGAAGAGAGAAATGAGAAAAAAACAAAATGTGAGCGGCTGAGAGATTTCAAACAGAGTTGAGAGGTTATCCTGGAGGTTATTTTTATGCATTATATAGATATCCCTTTTTAGTTTATGGTATATTAGAGAGGCTAGAGGGAAGTAGCTGAAACTGTAGAGATGTGTTCCAATAGCTTTGTTCCTTGCAAATGATTGTATAATATAGTTTTTACAATTTGACTATGTGATTGTGAAAACCTTGTGTCCGACACTCCTTTTATCTAGGGTATGGACAGATAAGTAACAAAAATGGAAAAAAATAAACAAATAATAAGGGGAACAAGGGTTAAAATAAATTGGGTAGATGGAAATACTAGAGGTCAATGAGAGGGAGGAGTAAGGGGTATAGTACGTAAGAGTTTTTTCTTTTTTTCTTTGTTATTTCTTTTTCTGAAGTGATGCAAATGTTCAAAAAAATGATCATGGTGATGAATACACAACTATGTGATGATATTGTGAGACATTTGTTTGTACACTATGGATGGGATGTTTGTATGTTAAGAATGTTTGTATGCTTGCATGTTAAGTTTTATCAATGAAAATATTTTTTAAAAAGATCAAGATCAAAGTAAGGATGCCTCTTCTCACTGTCTTGTTAACTTTGTTTTGGAGGTTCTTGCTAACTCAATGGGATGATTCTCAATATAATTATCCTAAGTGAAAGAAGCCAGACAGAAGGAAGTTGATACTGTATGATTCCATTTATACACAATTCTAGCAAATGCAAAATAATCTATAGTAGTCAGAAAGCAGATTAGCGCTTGACTAAGAATTGGGGGTGGGTAGTAAAGAAGGGAGGTATTATAAAGAGATATGAAAAAACTTTTGAAAGTGATGGATAAGCTTATTGATTGTGATTAAGAGTTCATGTGTGGATTTTTAGAGCCACGAGAAAGCTCCAGCAGAACAGCAGAGCCAAGTGGCTGAGAGAAACACAGAGTCCACCAGCCAGCAACTTTTGGATATGAAGAAGGAGAACACCCCCGCAGGAGCTTCATGAAACAAGAGGCTGGTAGAGAAAACTAGCAGACTGTCACCATGTTTGCCACATGCCTTTCCAGTTGAGAGAGGAACGCTGAGCCCATCAACCTTTCTTCAGTGAAGGCACCAGGAACCGAGCCCGGGTCTCTGGCATGGCAAGCGAGAACTCTACCTGCTGAGCCATCTTGGTCCCATTCTTTGACTTTTGATTGGGGAGTTTACTTCACTTCAATTCAAGGTAGCCCCTGGAATAGAACCTGGGTCTCCGGTATGGCAGGCGAGAACTCTGCCTGCTGACCCACCATGGCCTTCCCGGAATGGATATTATTTTTTAAAGTGGTAAATAACGTGTTTGAAGGGATACAGGGAAATCTGGGACACTAGTGCATTGTTGGTGGTGATATAAAATGGTGTAGTCATTGTGAAAAGCAATATGGTGCTTCCTCAAAATGTTAAATATAGAATTACTATATACCCTGGCAATTCCACTTCCAGGTATATCCCCAAACAAAGTGAAAACAGGGTCTCAAAAAGATACTTTCACACCAATATTTATATCAGGCATAAGAAAGAGTGTTCTAAAACATGCTGCAACATGGAAGAACTTTGAAAACATTATTCTCAGAGAAATAAGTGCATTAAGACAAGTATTACATGATGTCGCTTACATGTCTAGAACTAGCAAATTTACAAAGGCAGAAAGTAAATTAAAAGTTACTTCGAGATGGGAATAATGGAAAAGGACGAGTATACATATGGTGGATATAAGGTGTCAGAAATTAAAATTAATTTTTAAGAAAGCATGTTACAACAAAACACTATATAGAACATGATCCCCTTTCGATAAAAAGAAGAAGAATTGGGTCAGGCAGCCAATAAAGTGTGATTTGATGCATATTGCCTTCGAAAATTAAGGTAAGATGTAATTAATATTGAATTTACAACTTAAGAAGCTGATATCATAGGATGATAATGAAGGCAGATACAGAAGAGTTTTGGTAAAATTGGAGAAAGTGTGTTCATAAGAACATGGAAAGAGCAAAACAGATAGCGATTGTATATGAGATAAATAATAAATAAATAAAATTAGATAGAAAGCAAGCATCCCTACTAAAAATATCAGTTCTAGTTAAGCATTTATTTGGGAGAAAATGGCCACTTTCTCTTAACATGAACTAGATATACTTGGCAGAAAAATGCATAACTCTATTCCTTCCACATGGCATAATTTTTACTTGTTTTTTTTCCAACGAAAATAGAAGTTGTTTTTTTCTAATGCTGGAATTTTGTAGAGAGTAAAAATTATTACACATGCTGTAAAAATATTTATTATAAATATTAATGAAAATTTAAACATAATTCCAGATGATATATATTTATCCAAATCATAAGTATACTAAATGATCAGAGTGTAATTTGGTTTATAACAGTGTTTTAAAAGAAAATATACTATGCTATTTGTTGTTTATCTTATTATAACTCAATGGCAATGCATTGAAATTGTTAATTTGGATAATGCAGGGAATGATAGTCTTTAAAAATATTATGTTCTTTTTAGCTTTCAACATATGTGCATAAATGCACTATATTTTTACCCAGATACATTTGAGGGGAAGCAAGTTTGTGTATCCTTAAAATGCTTTATAAGTAGCTTAATAGGTGGCACAGATAAGAATTTCTGGACTAATCCACAGATTAAAGTCATTATTGTGTCACTATAGTAAATCCATTAAAATTGCTAAATATTACCGAAATATTCTGTTCTCCCATTTAAATTTTTTCCTGGATCTCTGTTTGTGGAAACAACATCTGTATAATATCCTACCAGAATAATAAAAGTTGTCCTCAATAAAAAAAAAAGAGTTAGTGTGTGTGTGTGTGTGTGTGTGTATACATTCAAAACTTCACTTGTATACTTTAAAAATGTACAATTTACTGTATGTCAATTATACCTCAGTAAAGCTGAGGTTATAACAGTTATAACTCAATGTTATAAACATAACTCAATGTTATTGGTGCTAGTTGTGGTGAATTGGAGCAGGGGTAAGTTCTGTGTGAAGAGTGAAAAAATTTCAATATTTAGCCCTCATGAAATACAGGAAATTATTTCCTCTTTAACCCTTTTTTCTAACTTAACTGATTTTCCTGTATTCTGACTGTCTAAGAGAAGAGAACAAAGTATAGACTAAATTGTTTGAGGTCTATTTGATTGATGAATTATTTAAGCTCTTTGCTTATTGTCCTTCGATTTTTCTTGGCCAATAAATTCCTCTCACATTAAGTGTTCAAAAACAAAGGGAGAAATAAAAGGAGCTAGAATTCAAAGCATCCAACTTCCTTCTTGCTAATAGCTATTCAATAAAAACTCAGTGGGGAACACATGAAAACCATTGACTAAAATTAGATATTGGTATTACCTATGGATTTTAATTTTTTTTTTGTATCCCAGTTACTCAGCAGGACATGTGATTTATTTCTTAAATGGCTTGAATGATTAATTCTAATACGAAAGTGAAAGAGATTAATATCACATTGGAGCATAAATTATTTAATACTTAGGTAGGTCAGGTTTCCAAAGAGTCTGGTGAAATTGTCATTTAAAATCAGTTACCTAAAAAATAAGAAAAATAAAATATAAAAAATGTAAAAAGAAAAAAAATCAGTTACCTAAACTGTCAAATATCATGAAAATAAAGGGAGTTCTAAGAAAACTGTAGCTGGTCATAAAAAGTTTTAAAAGTGCAATCTGTAAAATTCTGTTTCACGACCTACCTCTTTAGCTCGGTGTAGTTGCGCTTGCTCAATCCTAGTGATGACAGCCTTCACTGAGAATGGGGTCTGAATCGTAGAGCTCAGTGGATTCTCTTGGGCTTTTCTGGACTCTCTTGGTTTGGTGGTAGAATCCTCAGCTGCTTTTTCTGATTTAGATTCACCGTCTATCTCATTTTTCATTTTGATAAACATTTTGAATAGTTTGGTGATTTTCTTTTATTTCTTCTTTTTCACAGAATGAAGGCAAAAGCTAATAAAGGTGTCCACTAAGAAACTAGAAGATGTCACTCTGCTCCCAGAAATTGTGGCTTATCTTGCAAATTAACTGGTTGCTAATCTTGGAATTCTAGCCCAGGTGATGCCATAATAGACCCATTGTCCATTTTAAAGAGTGCTTACTTACTACTGCATATAGTAGCATAGGCATTTCATGTGCTGTGATGGTAGAAGGGTGAAGGGGGGAGGGAGGTTAGGAAAGAATAGACAACAGGAATGCTAAAAGAAATAGAAGATATAGCCCTGCTTCAATGAACTTAAAAGTCTAGGTGTTAGAATCAAGATCCAGGTTATCAAACGTAATGCCCGTTTTCTCTTCCTGGAGTTTTGCCTAAGTATTTTTAAACCTGTAATGGAATAATTTTGTTACAACTTCCTCAGCTGCCCCTAAACTTTTCCTAAGCTTGTAGTAACTTGGGAAGTTATACCTGCCAAGTTACTTATTTTTTCAAGGAACCTTACCGAAGAAGTCTTTAAAGACCTGTAGTTGGCTTAGGAAATTGAAGGGAACGCGAGAGGCTGCTTTCTAACTGAAAGAGTTGGGGTGCTTTGGGAAGGTCCTTTGATTGTAGAGGAGATGAAAGGATTTAGGAGTAATTAAAGGGCAGAGTGGTTTTGTTGGCTAGGTAGCTTTTTAAAAAAATCTAAAACAATATGAAAAAGTACAGAAAATAATATAACAAATAGTCTTGTGTCCACTGCCTAAAATGAAACAAATATTAACATGTTGTCATATTTGCTTCACATATCTTTAAATAAAAGAAAGCATTAGAGATAAAGCTGAAGCCCTTTGTTTTCCTCCTCAGACTCCTTTCTTCCCCTCTGTCCTTTCCAGGGGCAATAGCAATCATTAGTTTGATATATTTGTCTAGTCCATGTTTATATAGTTTTACTACATGGGCATGTATTCATATACTAGTATCTTATAGGTTTTAAACTTTATACAAATTGTGGGTGTTTAGCTTAATTTCTCTACAAGAACTTATGTTGAGTACTTATTATAAACTTAAACAATTTATGTGTTTCAGTCCTTCAGAGAAAGGGAGCAAGGGACCATAAAGCTGATGTTTTTTAAAAATACCAGTCAATATATAGAGAGCAAATTCAATATTTTCCCTTCTCTTTATGATCTTATTGTCAAAGTTACTCTCTCCTCTGTGTTCCCAAAGCACTTTGTAAAATTTCTATTTTAGTATTTATCTCATTGAAATTTAACTATTTATTATTATTAGCTTGTGAACTTCTCAAAACCAGATGCTCTATTTTTCTTTTTCTAATGTTTGTCTCAGGATCCAAATTTTACGGATTCGGTATAGTCTCAGATTCCTCTTGTTACGGAAACTTTTCAAGGCCCCAGAAAATTTTCTTTGATTGTTAGAGGCCATTTCCCCATCATAAAACATTACACTTTTTTTCCTATAAATCATAATTAAGTATATTTACTCAAGGAAATTCATAATGGATTCTGAAAGGACAATGACAGAGGAGAAACTTATTTTTATAAACGTGAGCTTTGGTTAAAATATCCATCATGATCCACCATGTCTTGACATTATTAATTAACTCATTTAAGTACATTGTTGATAATAATATTAGATTATAAGATCCTTATATAACTTTTATTTCTGTTAATTTCTTTTTGCTTCTCACCACAGTAGGCATTCACAAAGCAGCCAAATGCTTGTCACCTAAACTACAATTATTGCATTCTCTCTCATATTTTTCATGCAGCATGGAATTCATCAGCAACTGAAAATGAAAGCATTTTTAAAGTAAACTTTTAAATCCCTCTCAATCTCTTTCAATTCGACAAGCATTTGTTGAGACACTACCATGCGGTTGCCATTATCCTAAATTTTGAAGAACACACTATAGGGTTCCTGTGAAGAAACTAAAAACATAAAATAAATAAATAAATAATTTGACATAGAATACAATAATCAAGTGCTATCAAGGGACATGAATAAGATATGTACGGGAAGCAGAGCCTTTGGAAAAACTTTATGGAGAGAGAAGGTTGACTGACAAATGAAGGAATTCCAGATAGGAAAGATACCTTGAGCCATGGCTTTGGAGGTAAGTGGTAATAAATATGATTATCAGCAATTTGGTGGTGGAAAGAATTTTTTATCTAAGTGAGAAAGGAGATTGGGTTAATTGAGGTAAACAGTGGAAGATTATATGGGATGAGAATGGAAGGTCTTAAATGATTGTAATAGCAGTTTCTTGAATATGAAACTTTTATTTTAGGAAAAAATTCTAAAGAATAGAATCATTTCTGTGGGAAAGATCAAGAGATGATTATTTCAAAATATGGAAGTTTGAACTAGGATACAGAATTGGTAATGGAGGGATAAATCCTCTTAGATATTAAGAATTTGGATCATCTGAAAGATTAATTGTAGATAATAGAAAAATTAATTTTGTTCTTATTGTATTACACTTGAATTGATGACAGAACATCAATATGGAAGCTATCCAGATTAGGTATTATTAAGTAAATGTGCGTATCTGATTCTAGTGAACACGGGAGCAAAGTTCTTGAAAGTTTGTGTGTCCAAGGGAAACACCATCCTAAAGGGCTCCTTCGGTTGTAAAATGGGAGATACTATATTTATTGATTAGGATTGTTTTAAGATGAAGTCACAAAAAATACTTATAATAGTGCTGGGCACAGTAAGCACTTAATATACAGTATCTATTAATATATTTACTACTACTGTTTTTCTTTCCTTTAGTTTTTTTTCTGCCACCTTTTCAGCAGGGTTGAGCAATTGTTCACTATACTTCGCATAAGCTTGGCATTTTAGCAGAGCGAGAAATTTGAACTACAGAAATGGGAATTTTAAGGGCTGTAGTAGGTAACTATTGGCAAGCGATAAAATGCGTTGATTTTTATGCACCCCCGTGCATAAATGGTGCCTTCCTCTGCCTACCCGCAAGAAGATGGTAGTATATTCCATACTGTCGCTGGAAAACGTAATGCAAAAGCAGAGCGCGCGGAAGGCTTTCTCCTCTCCCGGAACTAATTGTTCTCTAGAGCCGGAAACAGTTGCTGTTTCAAGGGAGGTGGGATTGGGCGGGTCAGGCTGCAGCGGCTGACGGCGGGGGAGGAGTCGGGCCCACTGCCGGGTGGAGGGGCAAAGCGAGTGTCCTTATCCTAGCGATTGGGGCTTGGGCCTGTGAGCCAGTTGGAGTCGCCGCAGCGGAAACGATTGGGCCGAGCGGAGGAAGACATGTTGCTCTTTGTGGAGGTGAGTTGGTAATCTCGTCCTGCTCCGAGGAGAGGAGAAGTGTGGAGGCACCGGCCGGTCCCATCGCCATGTGACTTACAGGCCGTACACGCCGCGGAACCCGGCGATAGGCTGACACAGCACCTGGGCCGTGCGGGCCTGCAAGCTCCGCTCTGTTCTCACAGCACTTTAGGAAGCTGTGGGAGGTGAGGGCCGATGTTGGGGAGGTATTGTGGGTGGGGAATTGAGGGTTTGTCTGGTGTGGGCCGAGGACCAGAGAAAGAGGAAAGTGTCCCATATGGACCTCCGAAAGGAGGCAAACAGGCGGGGGTAGGGTGGGGGGCGGAGTCTGTGGGAGAAAAGGGTAATCAGGTGGGTGCGTTCTTGTGGGTGAAGCGAGGCCTCGCGGGGCTCTCTGGGAGGGAGGCGAGCAACATGTGGGGCTGCGGAGTGAGGGAGGTGAAATTTGGTGCAAGTGTTTTGAAAAGAAAATTGAAAGCCCTTTTAAAATCTCCCTCCCCTAAATTTTGTTCGGACCCGGTTCCGGGTTCTCTGGAACGTTCTGGGGGTGAAAAGCGAGTTACTGTGAACGAGACACCAATAGTTTGTAAGCCTTGAAAGGCACCGCTTTGACCTTTTGTACAAGTTACTTAGGTAGTGGCAGAATGTTGAGGGTTTGATTTTAATGAACCGATAAAAGCCGTTTGCAAGGAAAATTTCAAGAATGAGAGAAACTTAAAGTCCGAGAAAAACAGTTTTTCTTTTTGTTATTTGAGCAGTAGAATATACTTTTATTACTCTTAACTGAAGCGTCTGCTGTTAACCTGTTTTAGTTTTAAAGGTAGTGAGCGAGTGCCTTACACAAATACGAAGTTTAATTTCTTTTATTTCTGTCTTTCTCTTGTGTGCAGTGAGCATCAGCTGACTGCCTGGCTTTGAGTAGATTCCAGATCATATTGTTCTTGCATTGTGAAAACGTCAAACCAGCAAAGCTGCAACTTCGCAACTTGGCATTTGTTAACTATGCCCTTAAAAAGAATCTTTTCAATGAGGGAAGGAATTTACAGGTTGTGTAATGGATTGGGGGAGCCGAAGGTTGTCTGCAGTGGATTTGGCCGGGAGGGGGTGGTGGGGGGAGAGGGCCATGGGACCTCTTACACTAAAATATTCCTGCATAAAGTAAATAAATTATTTTAGTTAAAAATTTTTTTTAGCTAAACCAACAATGTGTCGTTGATAAATATAAAGTCTTTAAATTATGTTTAAGCAGGACACGGATTTGGGTAGATGGAGACACTAGTGGTCAGTAAGAGGGAGGGATAAGATGTATGATATATGTATGAGTTTTTTCTTTTATCTTTTTATTTCTTTTTTGGGAATGATGCAAATATAAAAATAATCATGGTGATGAATACACAACTCTGTGATAATATTGTGAGCCATTGATTGTGCACCAAGCATAGAAAGTGTGTGTGTGAAGATTTTTCTCAATTAAAAAAATAAAGAACACGGCGTACCTTAAAAGTATGTCCAACCTTCATCATAAACATTTAATGTTTTTTATCCTCGTTATTTTCCTTTGATGTAGTAAGAAATGAGATGTGAGGTAAGGCAGTGCCAGTTTATTTTATGAAGGTTATGCCATACAAATAAATGCTGCAGGTTTTAAGTGCATTTGTGTTTTGCTGGGCAAAACAAAGATTGTGAAGTTTGATTATATCAGTATGAATTCTAAAATAAACTTTTAGTCCCAAATTGATTCCTTTGGCTTTGTTGTAAATATGAACTTTAATAATAGCCCCCATTTATTAAGTATTTAAGCTCTGTCCTGTCTTGTCTGTAAAACAGCATTGCAATATTTTATAGAGGGATTGAGTAACTTCCCCAGAATTGGTACAGCTAGTAAAGTAATGAAACTGGGATTTAGACCTAGGGTATTCTAATAGCCACATTTTGGATGGACATTTAGCAGTTCAGGCCTCTCTGACTTCCTAGTTAAACAAATTCTACTTCTTTGACTAAATAAGTATATAAAATTATCTCCACTGATAATTTTATATGTGACTCACTGTTGTGTTTTTAATGTTAATACTAAGTTGAGTGATTTTTAAAAATTTTTCTCATATAAGTTTTTTTTTTGTTTGTTTTTTTTTTGTTTTTTTTTTTTTTTTTTTTTTTGTTTTTTTTTAAAGGAAAGACAGAGAGAAGGAAGGAAGGATAGAAGGAAGGAAGAGAGGAAGAAAGGGAAACATCTTTTTAAACATTTTCTTGTTTTTATTGTATTTTGTTTCTCCGTTTTCGTTACATGGGCTGGGGCCGGGAATCGAACCGAGGTCCTCCGGCATAGCAGGCAAGCACTTTGCCCGCTGAGCCACCGCGGCCCGCCCTCTCATATAAGTTTTATTGAAAATAGTGTCATTAAATATTTGGGACTGAATATATGGTATTAAAATCAGTCAAGATCCCACACCAGTCCTTTGACATTTTGCTAACTAGTATTTGGTCCTTATTCTAATGAGGGAACTAAAGCTTGGTAGTGAGATGTCTAAGTTCATGCAGATGTAAATACTGTGAGGAGTAGTAGAGTCTGAAGTGGCTTCTAAAACACAAATCTCTGGCTCTAAACTTTTTTTTCAACTTTCTTTCAAGGTAGGGGTTCTTAATGTGGGTCCCTGGGTAAAACTCAGTAATTACTGTCTCTGAACTTGGTTGACAAAAAAAAAATTTGCATGTTTATTTTCACTAGCCTTTAATTGAAATCTTGTATTTCTTTAATTTTCAGTATAGGCAACAAAGTATCTGTGACTTTGTAGCCCAAGAGAAATCACAGATATTTTTATATCACAGCTATTGGAGATACCACCTGAAATATTGTTTATGCTCGTGATTCCATTTGATACATAAACATCTTATTATTTAATGCATTAATAAAGAAGCATGTTTACTACTAGATTAGAAATTTTTAAATATTATTTTGATAATTATATTTCAATGTAATTGGTTTACTTTGTGATTTCATATATTTTATATATTAAGAAACTTTCCATACATTATTCCATTAATTTATTGGACTATGAAGAGGTCCATGGCACAAAAGAGGTTAAGAAATTTAGTTGGTTAAGAAACCAAGTTACTTGAGGATCATCTTTGCCAGGATTTCTTTATCTGAAATTTTTAATCCTCTGTAGTTGTGTTTAGAATCTTTTACTTATGTATGTTTTTCTTAAGAGACTCGAACTTAATTTATACCTGGAATTAGTGGGATAGATAATAGTAATGGTAACAACAATAATAAAATAATAATGGTATACATGTGTTGTGGTTAGTACGTGTCAGGCATGGTATGTGCTTTTGCATGTATATATATATAATCATGCAAAACTTCACAGTCTCTTTGAGATGGGTACCATTATTCCCATTTTAGAAATAATGAAACAGAGTTTAAGAAACTTGCTCAAGATTATAGAGTTACTGAATGTTGAAGCTAGAAGTAGAACTCAAAACCGCCTAGCTGTACTGCAGTAGAAATCTGCAGGTAAGCAAGGAATCCTATTAAGTAATATTTGCATGTAATTTTTTAAAGTTTAATCTTCCAGACAAACCTGTGTTGACTTTAATGTATTATTTTTTTCCACCTGTCTTCTGAAGGAAGACACAAATGTTTGGTTCTGTGGGAAGAAGTAAAAAAAAAGTTTGGATAATTCACAAAACTTGACAGTAACACTTTAAATTTTAGGTTGGTCTTAGACTCTGAAATAAGAGTGTGCTCTAGTTTGCTAGCTCCCAGAATGCAATATACCAGAAACGGAATTAATAAGTTTCTAATTTACAGTTCTAAGGCCGAGAAAATGTCCCAATTAAAACAAGTCGATAGATATGTCCAGTCAAAGGTATCTACGGAAAGATACCTTGGTTCAAGAAGGCCTGTGAAGTTCAGGGTTTCTCTCTCAAGTGAGAAGGCACATGGTGAACACAGAGTTTCTCTCCCTTCTGGAAAGGCACATGGCGAACACGATCGCATTCTGGCAGCTAGCAAACTAGAACAGTGTGGAATATTTGTCTAAATAATTTTCCATTAATTTTATATTATAGTGTTATATAAAACATTGTACAGTTCATTCTAGGTGTAATACTCAGATAATTTATTCCTATTAGAATAATCATGTATTTCTAAGGAGTTATTAGATAATTAGATATCACTGACTGAAAGTGACTTTTTTAAAAAATAATTTGAAGGAAGAAAATGCACTAAATGAATCATGAAATGATTACCAAGAAGAATTAATAAGTGAAATGCTGAGCAACTTTAGAACAGTTTGATCTTGGAAAAAAATTTATTGGAACTGGATACGGAATAGAAATGAGTCAAAAACATTGCCAGATAGTGTATATTATGGACTGAAAATGAACTAGAAATTATTTTTAAAGTGTGTTAAAAAAATGGAATAATCCTCAGAAGTGAACGTAAAGATGTAAAAGTACCCCTCTAGTGCTTCAAATTACTATTTTATGAAAAAATCAGTAACTAGAAATACTGATATTCACCTATTTTATATTTGGGTTTGGCTGGGTTATATGCCAGCCCCATAAAAACCTCTAAGCTAATGGAAATGATAACTTTTAATATTAGGTATTAACATTTCAAATCCATTATTTTGGCCTTCTACCTTAGTACTTAAAAAAAAAAAAAATTTGACCCTGTAGTTTTAGACCCGTTTCTGTTACTGCAGGGGAGTGGAAAGAAGAGGTTAAGAAGTTTTCATTGTTCCAGCTATCATTGTGAAATTATAAAAAAAAGATTTCTAACTTTCTCTTTGAATATCCTTAAGTGAAAATGGAAAATGACCTTTAGACTTTGATAGTGTTAATAGTTTATTGCTTTATGTTTCGCGTATTCTTTGTTTTCTTTAAAGTTTAATATTCAAGACAGGTTTCCAACCTTGAAAACATTGTAAATGTTTTTCATTATGCACTAGGACTTTCTGTAAGAATTTGGAATCTTAGCTATATGACCTATGAGGCATGAGACTTCTCTGATCCTCAAGTTCGTATCTGTAATTTGAGAATAATGATTTCTTCCAGCAGTTCAATTGTGTATGTGGTGATTATGCCTCGACTACATTTTAAGTAAGGACTTGACATACACTATCATTTAATCTTCACAACTTTATTGTGATACGAATTGTCTAGTATATAGTACTCACTAGATAGTTTCTTGCCAAAAAAAACAAATGTGTGGTTTCTATAGTAAACATTTCTGGAAATGTTATTGAAATTCTATGATAATACTGGTAATTGCAAAAATTACTGTGAGATAGTAATTTAAGAGATACATAAATTCTTGAATTCTAATCCCAGACTATATTACTAATTGTTATGATTCTGGGCAAATCAAACAAGTTAATTATCTTACTTAAATTTTTTTTTCTAGTTTAAAAATATTTTTTTATTAGACAGATAAAAGATTGAAATATGTGAAAATAAGACATTTATACACAAGTCAAAGGAATACAAACAACAAAATGCAAAATTCAATTTACATTTGCTTTTTTGAAGAATAATTTTTCTAATATAAAAGTGTAAGTAAATGTAAGAAAAAGTAACTTTTAAATCTCACATACTAATGTTTCCTATCTTCACTGTTCTCTTGTCAAGGCCACTTGAACCAACCTTTAGTTCAGAAAATATCTGTACTGACTCTAAACCATAGACAAAAGAGTACTTTAAAGAAATATTATTGGTAGGTTATGAACTGCAGATAGAAAGCCAAATTCCAGAATGAGGAATTAATTAAGTACTGTTACGTTTATTATTGAGGGAAATTAAAAGGATTTTCTTTAAGGCAGAAAAGTCAAAAGTCAAAACACTCCAGTTTTTACGTATCACATAGTTGGCCGGTATATCACATTTCCAGACAGATACTGTAAACTATATAGCAGGTAGGGTGACCATACTTCCCTTTCTGCCTTGCACACACAACAGTTTACACCTATTTTCTGGGACACATGTCAGCATGTTTCTGAAAAATGTCCTTGTTTGTATGATAAATTTTAAATTTTCAGGAGGAATCAGGGATATTCTGTGAATTGTCCATTTGTTTTTTATTTTTTGGCCATATTAAATCAGCACAGTGTATATAAGTTGGTACTAAAATATTTCTTATTGACTTGAATATGGGAAGTGTAAATTTATAGGGCAAAGAGTTTCATTTGAACAAGGTAAGGGAAATAAGATTCTAGTTTTTGAGTTGGCGGCAGGGGAAGAAAAGGAGGGCAGTGATTGCTTAACAATGACAGTATACAAGATTGCATGCAAGAGTGATTAAGAGCATGGACTCTGGGTACTATAAAAATGTATGCTGTTTTTGTATATGCATAATAAAAGATAGGTTTTCATCTTACATTTCTGGTCTTTTACGTTTGAGTGTAACACAAAGAGTTTTCTGACTTGACTAAATATACTAGGAAGAAAAAAATGCCCTTTCCTGAAAAGGATTAAGAAAAACATTGATTTTCAATATTGATATTTAAAATTTGAAGCATTTTGTGCTTGATTTGTGTAGTTATTCATTAGCTTTCAGATGACCAGTTTGAAGAAATGTATCATTAGTTTGAGGACTACATCTAAATTATTTAAATGCTACATATCTATTAATAGGGTTCTTAATCCTTAATGAGGGGGTTTATGAATCTCAGATATATATATATGAGAGAGAGAACTTTCAAAGAGAAAGTCTGTAATTTTGATTATTACAGTAATTATTATGTTATTAATTTTGATTTTTATTATAGGTACAAGTAGTGGATGACCCCAGAAAAACTTGAGCCACAAATCTATAGGGGCCTCAGGATTTTTAAAACAATCATGAGAGACTGTTTGATTGAGGAAGCGAAAATTTGGGGATACTCTGTTTTTATTTGGGAATATTTTATTTTTTTATCTTTCCCTTTCGTACTAGAAGACCACCTTTTCTTCCTCAGTGGAAAAATCCTGATTCTTGCTTGACAACTTGGAAAGCTTGTAGGAAATGACTTAGGATGGATGGTCTAGTTACCTTACTGTTCAAAGTATGCCAAACCAGCAGCAAGCTTAGCTTCTTTCACACAGGGCCTATGTAGAATGCAAACTCACTGGCCCTAACTCTGAACTACTGAATCAGAATCTGCAGTTTATCAAGATTCCTAAGTGACTTGTACGCATATTAAAGTTTGAGAAACACTGATCTAGCACTCATTCATTGATTCATTCAAATTTTATTTATTGTTGGCTTCCTGTGTACTAGAGAGAACAATATGCCATAGACAAGGTCATTGCCATTGTGCAACTTGCAGACAAAATAGAAGATGAATTTTATTGAATATGCTACTGTGAATATTACTTTTTTTTTTTTTAACTGAAAGTTAAATGTACTTTGGCCCTAAGATAGAAATCATTGCAGATCTGGACTTCTGCCCTCAGGATACTAAGTCTTATCTTGTGGTTGTTTTCTGAATTCATTTCTCCAGGATCATTAGCCACTAGGCAAAACTAGAGCTGGGGACCATTTGACTTGGAGAGATTTATAATATACTTATTATGTAGCATGTAACTCATCTTAAAGTTTTCTCTAAGGTAACTGTATTGTAGTGGCTAAGAGCATGGACTCCAGACTGAACACCTTTGTTCCAATCCTAGTTCTATTTTATTAGCTATATGAACTTGGGCAGGTTACTTTTATCAGGTAAAGTAACTTTTCCTCTTAATCTTTAAAATGTGGGTGATAATAGGACTTAGTTAAGTGAGATTGTTTTGAAGATGAATTGTTTCATGAATGTCAGTTATTATCTTTGTCAGATTAGATGAAGAATTCCCGCTTTTCTTTTTTTGTCATAAAATACTCTTGAAACATCTGGTGACTGTGCTGAAAGAGGTGTATCATGTTGTTATTTTCTAAATCTGGAGATGTAAAAAGTAAACCTGGATGATTGGCCATAGGACAAATGAATTTAATCAATTTATATACTTCACTTCTGTTTTTCAGCATTTATGGGGTTAAGTGGCATGGGATTTCTGTTTCTGATAGTAAATAAGTAAAATACAAGATAGGGAGATAATGAACAAAAGAGATGGTTTCACCATGTTTATGCTGGACTTTTTTTCTAATTTTTGGTTCTGTTAGCTTAAAACTGCTGTCTCTTATGACAGATATCATTTTCCTTGGAAATTGTTTACATTTTTACCTTTCATTTTGTATCTCATCTCAGATAGGAATTGGCATAAAATGGGCAAAAGATTTGATGGTTCTGAAATAATCAGGACTGTTTATGGCTTATTAAGGAAAGACATATTGCTTAGAAATAGGAATGGTGGTTGATATGTCAATTTTGTGGACTGACAGTTTGAAATATTTTTGTGGTTAAGAATGTATTTGTGGAGGCCGGCCACAGTGGCTCAGCAGGCAAGAATGCTTGCCTGCCATGCCAGAGGACCTGGATTCGATTCCCGGTGCTTACCCATGTAAAAAAATAAAAAAATAAATAATAATAATAAAAAAGAAATGTATTTGTGCTTGTGTTGTATGTATGACTACAGGTAGTTCCAGAATGCACCAATACTGTGTAGATGCTTTAATAGACAGTGTCATATGAGATTCAGCTGTCTACTTGACCAGGTGATAATGCCCTGTTTGTTATGTTTCTGTGGTCTTAAATCATCTGTATTTGAAATTGATCTATGGCTGATTACATTTGCAGTGGACTAAGGGGAGTGCCTTCCACAATGAGTGAGGTTTAATTTAATTAGCTGGAGGCTTAAAAGAGAGAGGTCAGAAGACAATGAAACACACTGACAGTCCAAGCAGCTTAGCATACCTCATCTCGGCACTCAGCAATTCAAGTAGCTCAGGCACCTCCAGCAGCCCAGGCAACCCAAGCAGCTCAGACATTTGGAAATGCTTGCCCTGGGGAAAGCTGTTGGAACCCAGAAGCTAGGAGAGAAGGCCAACAAATGTCACCGTGTTCCTTCCCATGTAACAGAGAACCTTATGAAAGTTAGCTGCCTTTCCTCTAAAGAACTATAATTTTTAACTAAATAAATCCCCTTATTAAAAGTCAGTCCATCTCTAGACTAAAATAGACAGCTTAATCACCTGTTTAAGTAACCTCAGAGGGCTTCTAATTCTGCGATGGAAGAGATAAGGATTGTATTCAAGGACATTATTAAATCTTGGTCAAAAGGTGAGTCAGACTTGGTTATCTAGAATTTAAGTGGAGAAATTAGACTTTGTTAGACTTATCAGATTCATTATTGTAGTATCATTTTAAAGATCATTTGCTCCTCAAAAAAATACCGGAACTTTTGCTGGACATTTTCAGTTTCTGATTTTTTTCTTAAATAATTGTTGTATATAAAACCCTTAGGCTAAAATTCACTGCAGTAGGTCAAAGAACGAGCATTTTAAAGTTGATGTCAATACCAACACATTGCTTTTCAAAAGGTTATACCCGTTCCTCAGGAAGCTAAGTATAGTATTGCCATATTATCACGTAGTCATGTTACTGGGTACATACTTGGAAGAATTGTAAGCAAGGATGTGAATGGACATTTGCACACTGATGTATATGGTGGCATTATTTTACCAATGGATGGAGGCAGTCCAAGAGTCCAGTGACTGATGAGCAGAAACGCAAAATCATGTATATATAAGTTGGACTGTTGTGTGGCTGTAGAAAGGAATGAAGTCATAAGGCATGCAGCAATGTGAATGAACTTTGAGGACATAATGTTGAGTGAAATGAACTAGAAACAAAAAGACATATCATATGGTCTCTCTATAGTATGAACTAAGTTATCAGAAAATAGAAAGAGTGCTGAGATTGGGCAATCAATGCTTAAGGAGTACAAAATGTTCAATAAGGTTGTTTGTAAAGGTTTGAAAATGGATAGCACAATACTGTGTAATGGTAGCATAATACTTGTAAGTGTAATTAATAAAGCTGAGTATAAGTATGGTTGAAAGTAGAATGCTAGAGTTGTGTATGTCACCAGAAGGAAAACTGGAGGATAAAAACTGGGACTGTGTAAACTTAGGTCTACAGTTAACGATAACATTCTAATATTCTTGATTAATGGTAACAAAGGCACTATACCAAAACTAAATGTCACTAATATAGGGATATAAGGGTTATAGGATTTTTTTCCTTTAGAAGAAATGAAAATGTTTTATTAACCATAGTGGGGAGTGCATAACTATATGATCATACCAAGAGCCATTTATTGTACACTTAGGACGAATTGTGTGGTGTGAGAATAAAACTTTAAAAAGAATAAGGAAGGCTTAGGGGTATGGGATGCTTTGGGTTTTCTTTTTTCTTTTTTTTTTAAGTAATGAAAATGATACAAAATTTATTGTGATAAACACATAACTGTGTGATGATACAGGAGCTGTTGATTGTATACTTTGGATGAATTATATGGTGTGTGAATATATCTCCATAAATTTGCATTTTAAAAAAGACATAAAAAAAGACTATAGCAGTTTTTAAAAGTGCCCAATTGCATCTTTGTCACCATCAGGCATTCTTATTTTTAAAAATTCACTGTATCAGTTAAAATGAAATAATTGACTTGTTTGTGTTTCTTCAGTGACTTCTAAGATTGAACGTTTTTTTTCCATATTCGTTAGCTTTTTGTGTACTTACTGCTGTGAATTGTCTTTTTACTTGTTTGTGCCTTTCTTGTTAATCAGTCGGCGCTTCATAAGCTTTTTTGCAGTGACACTATCCTTTAATAAATTACCTTTCTGCTTAATTTAACCAGAGTGGATTCTTTTGTTTTCAGTTAATAATAGTGACTATTAGAACTCTATATCAGTATTATTTTTAGTACAGCAAACACTGTTTGCATGTCTATAAGTGTCAAATATAAAGATGACTTGCCTTCAGAGATTGCCGCTTACAGTTTTTAAATTATACCTTGATACCTGTCCTGGTGGGAGTGTAAGAAAGCTGTTTTTTTCCCTGAACTAATTATGCTATGAGGTAGTCGTGAATTAACATCTCTAAGCCAAGATGTTGCTATGGTTATTCATGGTGTTACTTCAATGATGCGTTTGCTCCCCTACTGGGTTGAGCGTTTTTATTGGTTTTGATGTTGTGAAAGCTTTTAGCAGCCCTGAAACCAAAAGCCAAAAAGCATATCATCATAGAAGCGTTTCATTTTAAATTCAGGCCACATGAGAAAAAAAGATTTTATCGACTCTTGTTGATCTAGGACCTCAGAAGGGCAAATACAGTTGTCAAAATTAACTCCTTTTTTGCACATATCCCTCTACTGTTTCCATTCAAATAGTTGAGGGTCTACCCTCTGCCTAGTTTATGTTAATAGCTGGAAAATAAAAGTCATGGAAATCTAGTTTCTACCTTTCTTGAGCCCGCTGTCTAGTTGAGAAGAACACATATTTGAATAAACTCTTATAGTGGTAGCAAAATAGAGGTATGTACAAATAACAAGAAGGAACGAAGAGTGACCTAAATAAATTTGATGCCCAAGGTGTATGGAAACTGTAAGTAATTTTGATAATTAGGCATTATGTTTTTAAAGATAAGGAACCTGGCTGGGGCCTATGATTCATATTGTTGGATGACAGGATAGGAACTAAAGTTAATTTTGTTCTCATTTTTTTCTTTTATGCTGTAGCTACCTCTCAATTGTTGAATTATGCTTTTGTTTTGCTTAATTAAGGCGAACTGTAGGTACTCCTTTTTCTGGAAATATTGTGAATTAAATATACCTGAAAATGTTTCAAGCTTCCCCAGAAAAAAGGAAATCGTCAGTTTTATTAACCTTGGCTCCAGATAGGAGGGGGAGAGGTTTTTCTTGAGAAAACTAGCCACAAGTTATGTTGGGTACCAAATTATAACTAAATCCATGGTCTGCTTCTTGTAGTAGATCATCTTCCCTTCCAGACCATATCCATATGCCTTGTTGCTCTTTACAGTTGTAATAATCTGAGTTATAATCATTGTTAATACTCTGTTTCTGGAATTAGGCAATTGGGATTTGAATTTTAAATTCACGTATAATCCCTGTCAATTGAATATATTATTTCTCTGTGCCTCTATTATATAATGGTCGTAATCTGTTAAAGGGGCATAAAGTACTTACTTGATGCATTGTTTGAAGATGCAGATGAGATGATACATTTCAAGCATTCTGTACAGTTGAGTGCGTTGTCCACAGAAATGCTAACACATTTGCCTTTGTCATTGGGGTGTTTTATATTTTTTTCACTCTATTATGTGAAATCACTTTTCCATTTCGATAGTTTCCATGTTTCATTGAGCACATTTTTGCACCTATTAACTACTCTGAAAGTTGGGATTCGTCTTAATAACTTTGTGTCGTAGTTTAATGAACAGCTTTTTTTCCTTTGAGATATATTAGTATAGTGCCCCTTTAGGTTGATTAAATGTGGTAATGTTATATTTATATAATTTTGAATGGCTGTGTAATTTTTTACCTAGTGAGTATATCATAATTTCTTTTGTTCCTTGTATGTTTGACTTTGCATTATTTCCATTTCTTGCTGCTTATTAATAACACTAACGTGTACGAATATGAATTGCACCACTTTATGTGGTCTCCAGTAAAGAATGAGCTTGCAAATTTTATGTCAGTGTGGGAATTGTTTTTTAAATGTTTTGCTAATTTATTAAGCATTAAATGTACTTTATATTCGTATTTTTGTGCATATATGTTTATTTTTTGAAATTTATTTTTGTATTCTTGGTACTTAATTGTCAAGGGCTTTTTCTTACCAATGTATGTAACATATCTTCTATCACATTTGCAAATATTTTTCTAGTCTTGTTTTCTTCTTTTTGCTTTTTGTTGTTGTTGTTGCACAGTTTTGTATTCTATAGTTGTCTCTTTTGTGATTTCATCTGTTGCTTCAAAGTTGGTTTTCATTGCCATCATAGTATAATCACCATAACTGTTCAGCAGTCATACTCATTTGTTGAATCCTGTAGTCTTGTTATAACTCGTCCTTCTCCTTTGATCCTTCTTGTAATCTTTAGGGGTATTTGTGCTATGCCCGTTCTAACTTTTTCGTGTTGGAAAGGGGTGTTGACAGTATGGGATAGGGGAATGGAACTAGTTGGTGTTCTTGAAGATACTGGCCTCTTTGGGTTTTAGGACTAACCTGGTCAAGGAACCATCTGTTCTAGGTTGTAGGTTTCTGGAAAGTAATCTTAGTGCGTGCAGCTTTTGTAGGATCTCCGATAGAGCCCTAGGTGTTCTTTAGGGTTAACAGTAATGGTTTTGGTTGGGGGTTGGCAAACCATGTTAATTAGCAATATCTAGCTGAAACTTGCTATAGAGTAACCTCCAGAATAGCCTCTCTACTCTATTTGAACCCTCTTAGCCACTGATACCTTATTTTCTTACATTCTTTTCCTGCTTTTGATCAGGAAGGTGTTGTCATTCCTGCAGGGCCAGGGCCAGGCTCATTCCCGGAAGTGATGTCCCATGTTGCCAGGGAGACTTTCACCCCTGGATGTCGTGTCCCATATGGGGCCTGGTGGCGGGGGGGGGGGGGGGGGGGGGGTGTAAAGATTTTACTTGCAGAGTTGTGCCTAGAGAGAGAAGGGCCACATCTGAGCAGCAAAAAGTTTTTCTGAAAGTAACTCTTAGGCAAAACTATAGGTAGGCTTAGTTACTCTGCTTCAGAAATAAGCTTCACAAAAGTAAGCCTCAAGATCAAAGGCTTGACCTAGTGACCTGAAAGTCCCTAACATTTGAAACAATATCCGAGTTTTCCCCTGTGGTAAAGTTTAATAGCTTCATATTTTTTCTCCAGTTTCTCAAGGGATTTTGCCAATACTTTTTTTTTTTTTTTTTTGGCATGAGCGGGCTCCAGGAATCAAACCAGGTATCTGGCATGGCAGGCGAGAAATCTGCCACTGAGCCACTGTTGTACTGTGCTTCCAAAACTTTTTAATTATCTGTCCAACGTACTCTGGCATGTATTCTGGTATTACATTAAGCTCTATAAAATTACACGCCCTCAGTTCCATTCTGGGCTCCCTGTGTTTGGGTTATTTAAATGAACTGTCCAGACAAGTTGAGTTAAATTATGTGCTATAGAAAATTTAGGTTTGGGTCAAAATAAACCTCTCTTCCTTTAGTCTCATACAGTAAGTATATAGTCATTGTCTGTAACATTGTCATCCTTTATCCTATATCCTGATTTACTTTAGTCTGGAACCAGACTGCCTTCTTATCTGTAATTGAAACTTCGTTTCTTTTTCAGTTTCTTTAACAGTGTTGTATGTAGCAATGCTGAATGTTAGAGTTGCAGAATTCCGACTCTGAGTCTTAGGTGTCTCCTGTGGTACACTTTTAAGGGTGAGACCACAGAACTGTCTCCATTTAAAAGCAACATGCTTTATAAAAGGGATATGGATTCTGGCATTATGTAATTTGATTCTTTAAACAAGACACTCTTACCTCAATTTATAGTTGAAAAAATTGATGCTCAGATGAGTTAAGAAAATTTTCCAACATCATCCGGTTTTGAATTCGTGTGATTGTAGAGCCTGAACATTTAACTGTTGTATGTTATATTAAGGTAGTAATTATTAACTACCTTGAAATAACAATCCCTGTTTGTCTTACTAAAGCTGTACACAACTCTACATGACAATCTGTGAGTTAGGAGTATTTCTCACAGATATATGACCCTCTCACTGTATTTTTTTCAAGAATAGAGCTTATTCACTAAATGCATTTCAGATTTTTTTGCTGTATTTATCAAAATTTGAAGTTTGAGCTGATTCACTGAGAGCTATATTCTTACTGTCTTCCATTTTTTTGGACAGGGGCATAACTGGTATTTCTGAGAATTGAGGCAGTAGCAGAACAGAGTATGTAGATAAGTTTCCCTCTATTAAAAGTGCTCTAGTTAAATACTGTTCCTACGGCATGGCAAGAGGGCTAGACTATCCTCATAGTTCTCCTTTGCCATCAGTCAGAGATTAAGCTGCATTTAAATTCACAAATCACACTCACTAACTTGCTTCCAGAACAGTAACCTACCAGGACAGGTTAGGGTGATGGGAAAGTACTGCCTTGGCGCAGGCAGTGAGGATCTGTTGTTGTCCATAGAGAATTTTAAAACTAATACTAAAACTGACTAAAAGTCATGCTTTTTTATTATCTTATGCTTGGCAGTGCTAAACAGTGTCAGTGATAAAATACTTCCTAATACCATCACCATTTCAAGGACCCTGCCCTTACTTCCAAGATATGAATGAATCATATCATAAAAAAGGACATATTGTCTATCCTCCTTTCTCCCAGATTTGGTTTCCAAACCTTTGCTTTGAATTGATAAAAGGCAATGTGGCAAGCAGTAGCATGTAAATAAACAATATTGTTTCATTGGTTCACACATGTCCTGTAAACCATGTTAGTTGTAGTGTATTGAATCTCACTCAGAGAAACTCACGTTAAAAATCAGTTTTTTATTGGGTAGATTGAAATACCCAATTAGGAAGGGATAAGGGTTATGGGATATATAAAGTTTCTCTTTTTTCTTTTTATTTCTTTTTCTGGAGTGATGCAGTTATTCTAATAATAGTCATGGTGATGGATACACAACTGTGTGATGATATTGTGACCAATTGATTGTACACTATGTATGGACTATGTGTATGAAGATTTTTTAATAAAAAACTTTAAAAAAAAAAGTAAGAAGCTTAAAAGAGATTTTGTGGGACACAATTGTAGGGAGCAGTTAGGCCTCCCTGAAGCTCAGTCTTCATTCAGCAGCTCTGTGGGGTGCCTGCAGTTCTGCCCACCTGGGCCTCCTCTGGTTGGCCATGTTTGGGTGCTGATGATCTTAAAGGTTGATTTTTTTAATTTAACTCCCTGAGTCAGGGTCAGTAGTAGAAACCCCCTCCCGATAGAAAGAATTGTCACATTATCCTGAAAAATGACTTAGTATGTGCCAGTTATTTTTAATGAAAGCTAAACTGGTATCTACAGGTCATGATCTTCAGTTAATTCCCTGCCTTTTGGATCCACCTTCTGGTGCCTGCCACCCAGGGCAGGTGGCTAGGTCTGAGAAGACAATTCAAAGTAACTTTACGGAGAGTGTGAACTTTTAGAATGGTCATTATTGTACTTGAAAAGGACTCTTGTTTGATTGAATGAGTGAGACAAGTATTTGTGCATCCCACTCCCTCCCAATTTCTTTCATTGTCTCTCTGACTTCTTTATACTATTCCCTTCTGCCCACACCATTCTTCATTTCTGCTTTTCACCGTTTCACCTTTTCACCATTTCTGCTAATCACCTGGTTTGTGATTAGATAATGTAAGCAAAAGATCACTTTAAATGGCAATATGTTAAATACTCAGGAATATACTTTGTCAGGATAAATGGAAAAAGGCACTCCAATGTAAAGCAAATACCTGTTTTTACTTGGGGTAAAATTTCCACTGGTTGAATGATTTCAGGGACTCAAAAGTTCTCTATCACAGCTTAGTTGGCAACACACATACTTTCTCTCTCTCTCTGGAAAATTCCTCTCAATAATCCAAAAATACACAAATATATTAATTTCAAAGATACATGAAAAGTTAAATACATTTTTATGACATTTGCAAGTAGGTTGGGAAAAGGAATATTTCTTTATTAATAGTATTTCATGGGAATATATTTTTAAATGTATAGATAGCTAAATTTGACGTAGAAATGTTTTCAAGTTCATCTACTTAAAGATTTATATTTTCAACTTGGTCACAAACACTTAAAAAATCTTAATGGGAAAAATGTGGTGTATCACTTTCTATTCAGTGTCACCTTAGTTAAGTTCGTTAACCTGGGAGTTTTCTTAATTTTATTTTTTATTAGTACTGTTAATAGCTTTTTAGTTTTGACATTTTAGTAATGGTAAAGCTAAATTTATATTTTTAGTGCATTGACTTTTTAAATGTACAGCTCAATCCTTTGATTATTTAGCAGGTAACATCTAAAGGAACTGGTTTAAATCCTAATGCCAAAGTATGGCAAGAAATTCCTCCTGGAAGTAGTGATGCCGCTCCAGTAACTCATGGAACTGAAAGCTCTTGGCATGAAACAGCAGCCACTTCAGGGTCTCATTCTGAGGGTAAGTCCTAAAAATTTGATCAGAACAAATCACATTTTGGTTAAAACTTTTTATAAAACTTTGGGATACATTATTTTATTGTTTGATTGATTACATTTATAAATTTGTAATGTGTAGTTTATATACTGTTCTCATTTATATTCAGTTTGATTGGGTTGTCCCTGATTTCGTATGTAGTAGCTGTATCTTTGGATCTCGAATCTAACCCATGTATAATAATATGGTCTTTATAAATGAGTTTTGAGCTACTATCATTGGCTCTGTTATTTGCTCACTGTTTTACCTTGTGTGAATGACAGCTTCTCTGTGCTTGTTTCCTAATCTGTAAAACAAATAATAATTACAAAATGATAGGATTTTTCTGAGAATTCCATGTATAAAGTGTGCGGAGAAGTCTGATATGTAGGTTATTAATATTTTAACTTATGCATAATGGCCAAGACTTATCTCTTGAAGAGGAAACTCTTAAAACAATTGGGACATTTTCCCAACTGATAGAATCCTTAGAAATCTTGTTACAGAAGATGCAGTGCCCCAGATTCCTGAACATAGGATTTTAAAGAATTCCTATTTACTTTCAGTTTGTTTTCTATAATACAGGTAATACAGAGCTTTCTGATGATATGTGTAAGGAATATGAAGTAATGTATTCCTCATCTTGTGAAACCACAAGAAATACTACAGGCATTGAAGAATCAACTGATGGAATGATTTTAGGACCAGAAGATCTGAATTACCAAATATATGACGTTTCTGGTAAACTTTATAGATTTATTGATAAACTAAGAATTCAGTATGCTAGCTTTTTTCCCTCTCGTACTTTATCATTGTTTTGGTATCCGCATTACTGAGTTCTTTATAATACAGTGCTTACTTAACCTGTGGCATTGATCAGTTTTCTTATTTAAAAAGAAAATTTAGTTATTATAATGATAGGTGTTTGTTATAAATACTGTTTTCAGATACCCAAATATTAAATTTGTAATTTACAAACAAAGTTTACTTTAAGTATTCTATTAAAGGAAGGTATAAAATTGAAGATAATAGGAAAAAAGCAGTCAAAATTACTGAGAATAAAACTACAATCTTTTGAGGTCAAGGTTTCTCAGTCAGTTAGGTAGGTATAATACAAGTTCTCTCAGTGTTTCTGTCACTTTTGCCAGAGTTGAAGTACCTTTATAAATATGAAATTGCATGGATCAGTTTTTGAGGAAAAGGTTATATTTAAAACTTGGGCTATTTGTGGTTCAAGATGTGAAATGTTATTTTTCACTTGCATTTAGTCAACATGCATAACTTAGTCACTTGGATTTTTTTTTTTTTTTTTGCATAGTCGGGCACCCGGAACCAAACCCGGGTCTCTGGCTTGGCAGGCAAGAACTCTGCCTGCTGAGCTACCACCGCCCGCCTGTCACTTGGATTTTAAATAGATGAAATTTAAAAGGAAGCAAAAGTGATCCACAGACCCTACTTAACTTTGTTTTCACTTTGTTTCTAAAGGGTCTCTTTGAAAAGTAAGTGTAATAGGAAGTAGGTATTTATATTTCTGCTTTTAAGTAGCTCTGTGACTTCAGTCAAGGTGTATAACACTTGTCCTCAATTTCTTCATTTATCATAACATGGACTAGTTTTTAGGTTCTGCTGACTTGTATATTAATATCTGAAAGGGGGTGTAATATTTCCATATAATAACTTAGGGGTGCTGCGTTCTACTTCCTACCCATGATCACAATATAACTGAGCACTAGCCACTTTCATTGTGCAGTTGGTTTAAGTGTTGTAGCAATCAGTATTTTCATGAGTTTGCTGTTTCGTATTAGAAGGACTACATATATATAGCTGTAGAAAAAAAATATCTTTATATACGCTTTTAAAATAATTTTTAAAAATAGAGAAGTTATAGTTTCCAGAAGAATGCAGAGAATATACAGTTCCCATATACCAGCACCCCCCCCACACACACACAGTTTTCCCTATTAACACACTGCATTAGTGTAGTACCCTTGTTACAGTTCGTGGAGCAATAATGTTATAATTATTCTGTTAACTATAGTCTATAGTTTACATTAGGATTCACTATTTGTGTTGAACAGTCCTATTTTTTTTTCCTTAAAAATTTTATTCTGGCAATGTAAATTGCCCCTTTTAATCACTTTCAAATATTTAAGTAACATTAATTATATTTACAATATTAAGCTAAATCCTCACCATCCATTACGAAACCTTTTCCATCACCGCAAACAGAAATTCTATACCAATTAAACATTAATTCCCCATTCTGTACCCCCACCCAGGTCCCTGGTAACCTGTATTCTGGTTGCTGACTATGAATTTGCTTATTCAAATTGTTTCAAAGCAGTGAGATCATACAATATTTGTCCTTTTGTATCTGTAGTATTTACTCAACATGAAGTCTTCAGGGTTCATCTATGTTGTCACATGTATCAGGACTTCGTTCCTTTTTAAGGCTGAATAATATTCCATTGAAGATTTTATCCATTCACCTTTTGATTGACACTTGGTTTGCTTCCATCTTTTGACAATCATAAATAATGCCTCCATGAATACTGTGCACAGTGTCCAAGTCCCTGTTTTCATTTATTTTGGATATATACCTAGAAGTGGGATTGCTTGGCCATATGGTAATTCTACCTAATTTGCCAAGGAATTGCCAAACTATCTTCCACAGTAGCTGCTCCATTTTACATTTCTATCAACAAGAGTTGAGTGTTCGTATTTCTCCACATCCTCTCCAACACTTGTAATTTTCTGTTTTCTTGTAGTTAGCCATTCCATTGGGTATGAAATGGTATACCATTGTGACTTAGTGTTTGGTTTTTTTAACAATTTTATTCACACATCATATAATCCATCTTAGGTGTACAGTTAGTGGCTCTTGGTATAATTACATAGTTATGCATTCACCACCACAAAGAATATGAGAACATTCTCACTTCCAAAAAAAATCCTATATTCTGTATTATTAACATTTAACTTTGGTATGGTGCCTTTGTTATAATTAATGAAAAAATATTATAGTGTTACTTTCAGCTATAGACCTTAGTTTGCATTAATTGTATTTTATCGCATATACCCCCCTATTACTGACAACTTGTAATAGTGATGTACGTTTGTTCTAGTTCATGTAAGAACTTTCATATATTTGTACAATTAACCACAGTCATCATCATCTATAGATTTTGCTGTGTTATGCATTCACAGGTTTTATTCTTTAGCTTTCCTTCTGACAATATACATGACTCTAGCCTTCCCCTTCAACCATACTCACACTCAGCTTTGTAATTACGCTTATGTTATTGTGCTCCCATCACAAAATATTGTGCTATCCATTTCCAAATATTTACATCAACCTTATTAAGTACTCTGTACTCCTGAGACATCATTTGCCTAATCTCTACACTTTTTCTATCTCCTGATAATTTATACTCTCAATTTAACTCCCTGAGTTTGCTCATTATAATTAGTTCATATTAGTGAGACCATACAACATGTATCCTTTTTGTTACCGGCTTATTTCGCTCAACCTAAAATCCTCAGGGTTCATACACATTGCGTGACTTCATTCCTTCTTGTTGCAGCTGCATAATATTCCATTGTATGTTTTTTGTTTATCCACTCATCAATTGGTGGACATATAGGCTGTTTCCATCCTTTGACAATCTTGAATAATGTTGCTATAAACATTGATGTGTAAATATTTATTTGTGTCCCTAGTTTTAATTCTTTGAGTATATTCCTAGTAACAGGATTGCCAGACCATATGGCAGTTCTAAATTTAGCTTCCTAAGAAACTGCCAAACTGCGTGCCTTAGTGGCTGCACCATTCATTCCCTCAAACAGTAAATAAGTGTACCTGTTTTTCCACATCCTCTTCAGCACTTATAGTTTTCTGGGTTTTTTTTTTTTATAATGGGCACTCTAGTAGTTGTGAAATGATATCTCATTGTGATTTTGATTTGTATTTCCCGGATAGCTAGTGATGTTGAGCATCTTTTAATATACTTTTTCGCCTTTGAGAATAGTGTCTATCCATGTCTTTTGCCTATTTTATAATTGAGTTATCTGTTTGTTGTTGAGCTTTTTTGGTTTTTTTGTTGTTTTCTTTTTCCACACGGGCAGGCTCTGGAAAACGAACCCAGGTCTCTGGCATGGCAGGCGAGAACTCTGCCACTGAGCCATGGCTGCCCGCCCTGTTGTTGAGTTTTTTTTTAAGAACATTTGCGTCATTCTAGAAAAAGAAATAAAAAAGAAAAAGAAAAAACTCATGCATTCCATACAGCTTACCCTTCCCTTTCGTTGACCACTAGTATTTCCATCTACCCAGTTTATTTTACCCTTTGTCCCCCTATTATGGATAATTTTTTATCCATATTTTTTACTTATCTATCCATACTCTGAATTTGGACACAAAGAGCACCAGACACAAGGTTTTCACAATCACACAGTCACATTGTAAATGTCATATCTTTATACTAGTGCCTTCAAGAATCTAGGCTACTGGAACTCAGTTCTACAGTTTCTGGTACTTCCTTCTGGCCATTCCAATACACTATAAATTAAAAAAGGATATCTGTATAATGCATAAGAATAACCTCCAGGATAACCTCTCGACTCTATTTGAAATTTCTCAGCCACTGAAACTTTATTTTGTCTCATTTCTCTCTTCCCCTTTTTGGTCAAGAAGACTTTCCCAATCTTTTGATGCCAGGTCCCAGTTTATCCTGGGCTTTCTGCCCCATCTTGCCAGGAAGATTTACACCCCTGGGTGTCATGTCCCATGTAGGAGGGAGGGTAGAAAGTTCACCTGCTGAGTTGGCTTAAAAAGAGAAGCCACATCTGAGTAACGAAAGAGGTTCTCTGAGGGTGACTCTTAGGCCTAATTTTAAGTAGGCTTAACCTGTCATTTGCAGGGATAAGTATCACAGGGACAAACCCCAAGATCAAGGGCTCAGCCTATTGATTTGGTTGCCCCCACGACTTGCGAGAATATCAGAAATTCTCCACATAAGAAAGTTGAATATTTCCTCCTTTCTTCCCATTACCCCAAGGGGACTTTGTAAGTACTTACATATACACTGTCCAAATTACCCTGGGATTTATCGGGGCATCACAGTAACCTGGAAATACCAACAAAATCTCATGCCCTGGAATCCCATGCCATGGAAGTACAAGATTCCATGTACTTATGGTGTTCAACTAAACTGACCATACAAATTAATTTAGGAAATGTACTACCCAAAATAAAATTTTGCACAAAATAAACATCTCTTCCTTAGTCTCACACAGAACTTGAAGTTTTAAAATGGTTACTATAAGATCTTTTTTTTTAACTTTTTTTTATTAAAAAAAATTAACAAAACATTTAGATATCATTCCATTCTACATATACAATCAGTAATTCTTAATATCATCACATAGTTGCATATTCATCATTTCTTATAACATTTGCATCGATTTAGAAAAAGAAATGAAAAGATGACAGAAAAAGAAATAAAACGATAATAGAGAAAAAAAAAGATTATATATACCATACCCCTTACCCCTTGCTTTCATTTACCACTAGCATTTCAAACTAAATTTATTTTAACATTTGTTCCCCCCTATTATTTATTTTTATTCCATATGTTCTACTCTTCTGTTGATATAGTAGTTAAAAGGAGCATCAGACATAAGGTTTTCACATTCTCAGAGTCTCATTGTGAAAGCTTTATCATTGTTCAATCATCATCAAGAAACATGGCTACTGGAACAAAGCACTGCATTTTCAGGCAATTCCCTCCAGCCTCTCCACTACATCTTGAACAACAAGGTGATTTCTACTTAATGTGTGAGAATAACCTCCAGGATAACCTCTCGACTCTGTTTGGAATCTGTCAGCCATTGATGCTTAGTCTCATTTTACTCTTCCCCCTTTTGGTCGAGAAGGTTCTCTCAATCCCTTGATGTTAATTCTCAGCTCATTCTAGGGTTTTTCTCAGTCCTTTGATGCTGAGTCTCAGCTCATTCCAGGATCTTTGTCCCACGTTGCCAGAAAGGTCCACACCCCTGGGAGTCATGTCCCACGCAGAGAGGGGGAGGGTGGTGAGACTGCTCATCGTATTGGCTGGAGAGAGAGGCCACATCTGAGCAACAAAAGAGGCTCTCTTGGGGGTGACTCTTAGGCCTAAATTTTAAGTAGACTTGACCTATCCTTTGTGGGGTTAAGTTTCATGTGAACAAACCCCAAGACTGGGGGCTCAGCCTATAGCTTTGGTTGTCCACACTGCTTGTGAGAATATCATTACTGTAAGATCTTGAAGATGTTTCCCTTCATTTTCTTCTAGGAGTTTTATGGTCCTGTGTCTAATGTTTAGGTCTTTCATCCATTTTCAGTTATTTTTTAAAAGGTGTTTTAAAAAATGTTTTTAAAAAATATGAATCC